>NC_090937.1:135428678-136053678 GCF_040938575.1 Ambystoma mexicanum | reverse complement strand
GTAGTTTTCAGCATGCTGCAATTGCAGGAGAAATGCACACTTTTCCATGAATCAGGCACTAAATGTACAGCAATTCTCTTACTATTCAATAGGTACATGTTGTCAAGGAAATCCTGACTCCTTTTCTAAAACGAAGTGATTTCAATGTACGTTTTATCAATGTGACCTTAGGTACTAGCATCCAGTGGTTGTTTTAATGTTTAATTTATCAATTTGATCCAGGAAATGTGTTCTCGAGTTAGAGCCTGCAGCATTTCTCCTTGTATTTGCTTTGTCGATGCTGTGCTACTCTGTGGGAGTTGCCACCAAACACTCTTCTTCTGTTTTTTGGCCTTTATCCTAGATTTTTCCTCGCATCAATGGCATGCGTTGGTTAAAACACCTTTCTGTTTCAGTTTTGGACATTTCCCTCATTCTCTCTGTCCTTGTCACACTTACCTGGCAGGACACACTCTGGTGGCTCTGGTGAGCCCTAGCGTTTGGTACCACTCCTTCAATAGGCGTATCTTGTTTGGGTCATCTCAAGGTCTCAGAGATTGTCTTGGCTTCTCTTCATGCTCTGACTGCTGCTAAGCATCTCTGTGGCTGACATTTGTTAACTCTTACTAGCTTGGTCTTTCTTCCTTGGTTCCCACACTGCAGGACATCTGTAACACGATCTCCCCAAAACTAACCATTTTAATTGCACTGGCTTTTGATTCCAGCCATGGTGCTGCTGCCACAGTCACTTCTGACTCTTTCCATGGCTTCATGTTATAGAGGCCACATCATCACATTTCATGTGAAGCATATTTCTTATTTGTATTTTTGTATTTTATTGAGTTTTATATAGCACTTTTCACAAAAGAGCTTCACAAAGAAACTGTCAACAGTACATTAAAATTAGCATAAACAATTGTGTTCGGGATCAGCCAATAGCAATCAGACAGGAGACTCAAGTAGGTGATATTTTGGGGAGGAGCGAAACAGAGAGTAAGAGGTTATAGATCGGAGGGATAGTGGAAGAAGTTTCCAGTGGAGAGGGGCCAGCAGTTGAAAACATCGAAAGCGAGATAGTGCACAGGGGGAACGTGGAACAGTAAGTAAAAAAGTCCAGCAGAGCGAAGAGGACGAGAAGGAGAGTGAAATGAACGAAGAGAAGCGAGGTAATCAGGGGCAAGGCCATATAAAGTTTCAATACTAAACAGCGGAACTAGAATTTCAGCTGAGAATGAAAGGAGAGCCATTCAAGAGAGTCAAGAGATGAGGAGATGGAGTCACGATAGGATAATAAGCAAAGCGAGTGGATGGAGGAATGATACATTGATTTGAGTGGGGCTAGGCGATGGCGAGGAAGAACAAAGAGTAGAACAGAGCAGTAGAAAAGTCGAGAGAAAATAAGAGAGGAGACCAAGAGCTTAGTGGCATGAAAAGTGAGAAAGGGACGAATTTTGCAAATATTAACGAGGTGTTAACGACAAGCACGAGAGGTAAGTGAGATATGATGGCTAAAGGAGATGTTAGAGTCAAGATAGAGACCGAGATTACTATGTGTAAGGTGTAGGGTTCTTGCCCCAAACAGAGGCTATCAAGAAATCCTTACACTTAGAGTGGATTACCCCGTGGTAGTTGTGCTTGTATACCTGTACGAGGTAAGTGAGTGACAAAGAGAACAAGTTCACACAGTATGACATTGTAAATAGGATGTCCACACAGCAGTGTTTGAAAATATACATCATAAATAAAAACAATTGTGCAGTGAAGCTGTTCCACACAGATGCAGTGTTATGGCGAACACCCTCAAAATAAGCAGTTAAACCAGAGACTACAGGATGAATGAGGGGACCCTCACAGAGTTCTGAAATAAATGCAAAAACAGAGTCACTTTCAATCAGTGTCTCAATGATTATGATTTTCTTACTGAAGGTCACAATCCTTGTGATTGTTCTGAAAAGTTGAATGCTTATTAGAAATGTTTTTGCTGACATGCCGCCACACCCCACCTGCATGCTTTTTTAAAGGCTGATTCAAAATAAACAATGTGTACATTCTCTGAAAATAGCTACCAGTTTCATAACTGGGGTCTGAAGCAAAATATCCAAATAAGAAACTCCTGCAGTCTTCTCTCTCGTTGGCTGTTTCATGTCAGGATATTTTTCTCAGTTCAAAAAACATTTTCCCCACATTCACAAGGGTGTACTTCAGTAGCAAAGTCATAGGTGCTAACACAAGAATTGAAAGGGGCATTCTTTTTGTATATGAAAATATGCTTTCTAGCTATTAAAATTATAAGTAAAATTGGAATTGTAAGAACTTTGCCCTCTCATATTGCGTCAACTGCAAGGTTCAAAGACAAACAGGGTCTTAAAATGTTACCAATTCATAATAGAGTTTTAAAGGGGTACTGCAAAAAAATTGCTTGTGTCCCCGTTTTTATTGAACTGTCAAAACAGGGCCCTAGGCAGTTACACTGCAGACAGTTCACCCACGAACAAAATGTTTAGGGGCAGACAACCCAGATCCGCTATGATGCTGTGTGGTCCTTAGTGGCATATATAGAACACAATATCATGGATGGGCAAATGGTAACAATAGGAGTTTACTTTACAACCACTAAAATGTCCATCCAAAGGTGAGCGAAGTGGTGTGAACCTTGCATTTGGGTATCTTTGGCAAAATCCAACGACCAGGCAGTTGCTAATATGGTTATCACATTGTGTAAGCTCAACAGTACTGAGCCCTTTCTCTATCAGCAGTTCCAGTAAAGCTGACTAGGATTTTTATCTAAGCAATTCAGCTGTTGGGCTACCAAAGTTGCAGCTCCTCAGCACATAGCAAAGAATCCTGTCCTTAATTACGGAATGTTGTAAACATTGCAAATAATATATCCACCCATAAACCTTCAGATCCTAGCAGAGTACCATTAAACCTTTTCAGGCAGGACCCTGCTCTCTGGGCCAATTTGTCTCCCACGGCATGAACGTCCTAGATTCTATATAGTGTGTGTTTGTGGGGGGGCGGGGGGGGGGAGCTTGGAGAATTGGACGATTGCTACGTTTACCATGATTTTGAAAAAAGGTGTGTCATACTGCCAAATCACTTCCTGACTCATTTGCAAAATGGTCAAGCAGAAAGGGATGGGCAAGGTTCTGTAATGCCTACAACTGTGCTGGAGATTCAATAGTTATGTGAGAGGGTGTTGTCCCAGATATTATCTGGCATTGATGGTTTTGAGTAAAGAAAAATATTGCTATTCTATGCAAAACATTATGATCTGGGGGGTGTTTAAGTGTTGGTTGTAATGCACAGTGCTGTACATGTGAACCAAACAATGGCAGCAATGTTCTGTCCTTCCGGTGAAAAAACTCCAGCTTTGAACTCTATTTTTTGAATTCTCACCAATCTTTTTTAATTTATATTTTATCTATCATTGGGGGCACGTTTGGGGGCATAATGGCATGTTTCACAGGCAAGTGGACATGTGGGTTCTGTTGCATCTCTATGTGGACTCATCATTCCTCCTTGCTGGGAACTCCATTGCACCCCAGACACTCATCACCAGCTGCACTCAGTATATTGCTGTAAAACATTTTAAAATGAAGGCCTGCAAATCAAATGTAAAGACTTGCTAGTGGGAGGACAGATTGCAAATGTAAGCCTCATTCTAATGCAATGGATTTAGGTTGGTTGATTTGCTTACACAATGAGATAACTAGTTAATGTTGTAGACAGATGGAACCTGGGAAGCTAGCCAAGCCAATTATTGGAGCCCACTTTTATTTAAGTCCCTACCCCCAGTATGCAGCTATTGCTTTCCTTATTTTGCATTCCCAGGTTCAAGGCCCTCATCAATCACTTTCTTTTTAGTTAACTGACTCTGTTCTCAATTACTAGAAGATGGGCTAATAAACACCACGAGCAGAAGGTTTGCATTTGTGATGGTGGCTTTATTGGGAAACCGATGCACATTATTCTGTTTTGAACCCAGTGCAGGGACCCTAGAAAACTAAATTGTGATGTGTAGCATGTTTATATATTCAATTAAGTGACCCAGTGCATATGCATAAACATGCGTGGTACAAAAGAATACTGCTTCCGACATTATGCTGATGTACAGTGTATGCTAAGGAACCTCGGCCAACGCACATGGTTTATCACTTTAAGTTGTGCAGAATATGCATGGGATGACTTGCACAACTTCCTACTCATAGCAAACCCAAACAAAGAAGGAACAGACATAAAAACACCAGGAGAACTCTGCTCTCTTGACCCTGTAAATGTATCAAGATACTGTCACCACCACTTTATTGCAATGCTGCACTTCAACTGTAATACAAATATCCCTCCCCTCAGAGAAGTGGACCACTTCCTTTGGAGAAAAGAATATGAATCCAGAGGCGCACCTCACATCCACATGCTTTTGTGGATAAAAGATGCTCCTAAATTTGGTCATGACAGCAATGCCACTGTTTTGCATTTTATTCACAAATACATATCCTGAGACATGCCTTCAGAAACCACACATACTGAACTACGCACACACATTTTACACTTCCAAAAACATAAGCGTGGCAAATACTGCCAACGCAGATATACAAACAAAGGTAAATATTACACCAAATGCTGCTCTGGTTTCTCTAGACCAGTTTCAGCAAAAAGACAATTTAACAGCTTCATGTCTTCTATTTAACACATTGTGAAAGGCAAATCGCCTAAGAACACATACAACATTAAAAGAAAAGAATCTTCAAAGTACATCAATGATTACAATGCAATCATTGCCTTCTTGTGGAATGAAAACATAGATATACAATGTATTGCAGATAATTCTACTGTTGTTGCAAGATATGTCACAGTCTACCTAACCAAAGATGAGAAAACAGAGCTAAAAGACATCTGTGATGACATATCATCTGACAAATCACTGTCACAAAAATTGTACAGCTTTGGCATACAAATGCTGTCCCATAGAGAATGTGGATGCTACAAAGCTGTAGACCGTTTAACAGGCACAGCCTTATATTGTAAATCTCACACATAGTCTGTATCAGGGGTGCCAGAGGCAAACAGGTGGCAAGAGCTATTAATATGGGTCAGGCAGGCCAGGGAGGGAGAAACCAGCGCGAGAAACTAAGGCTGGGGGTTCAGAGACTGAGAGTTCCATATTATAGGTAAAAACAAAAGGGGGGAGAGGTGCGCACTCCAAATCCTGGCCAATATACTACCTGAAAAAAGAAAAATATTAACTGGATTAAATCCCAAAGTGTGCAATTCACTGGGTTAGATCCCAATTGATGCACAAATGTTCACAGGATCGGATCCCTTCTGCTGCATTTCTACTGCTGTTATCCTCCTCCTAGCGCTTTCATGTCCCAACACTCTTCAGGGAGGTTGTTTTGCCTTTCTTTTCAGGTGAATCCAATTAAATTGCTAATTCAATCTTTAAGTATTATGGGAGCTGTAGTGAAATCATTTGTTCAATTCAGGTGACCAAGGAAAGACTCCTCTCCAGGAGCACACATCTTAACCTTAGCAGGGAGAGTGGGAAAACCATACCTATGGTTTTCCACTTTATGGCAAAATGCCCCTGGTGCTACAGCCTCTGGAGTCTGGATCTCCACAGATTACATGTAAAAACAAAAGGGGGGTGAGGCGCGCACTCCAAATCCTAGCCAATATACTACCTAAAAAAAGAAAAAGATTCACTGGGTTAGATCCCAATTGATGAAACAATGTTCACAGGGTTGGATCCCTTCTGCTGCATTTGTACTGCTGTTCTCCTCCTCCTAGCGCTTTCACGTCCCAACACTCTTCAGGGAGGCTGAGTTGCCTTTCTTTTCAGGTGAATCCAACTAAATTGCTAATGCAGTCTCTAAGGATTATGGGAGCTGACGTGAAATCATTTGTTCAATGCAGTTGACCAAGGAAAGACTCCCCTCCAGGAGCCCACATCTTACCCTTAGCAGAGGGAGGGGGGAAAACCATAACTATGGTTTTCCACTGTAGGGCAAAATGTCCCCAGTGCTGCAGCCTCCCAACCCTCTACCCGGTTACCCTACAACCCCCTATCTATCCAATCCAGTGAAGCCTAACCCTCTTTCCCTGGCAGGTCGTGGTGGCCTGCAGTTCTGCTAATCCCAGGTTCCAAGACCCTACGGGAGACAGGTATTTGTGCTACTTCCGTGCAAGACTAAAGGGACCTGACAGTCTGGCTAAGCCTTGGTCCAGGTGCAGCCAGAAAAAGAGTGCTGAAATCCTACCAAGAGATAGAAACAATAGCCAAAAATGATCATAACAGCAAGGACATTTTAAAAAACAATGTATTAGACACATACTACCCAAACAGTACTGCTTTGCAAAACATGTGCCTGTACCACATAGCCCAACACTTCTCCGACAAAAATAATGTGAAGCCAGATGAAAAAATGTGGAAAATACATGGTTTCAGCTTGTGAAGGAAGCCTCGTCCAATTTACCAAACCCAGCCTATTAATCATATGAAATTATCATTTAAAACTCCTCAACATAGAGAACTTTACTACATTGCCCTACTGCAACTTTTTAAACCATGGATAAAAGAAGAGGTTTTATTAGATAACCATGTCTCATTTGAAGCTGCATTCATCACAAATTAAAGCAGTATAACAAATGCCAATTTCCAGCAATACAAAAACATGTTTTAGAATGAACGCCAACACGCGGAAGAAGTTAAGGCACAGCTAAATGAAGACACTCCTAAGGGCAGACAACCTTCTGTTATAGGAAGCTAGGAACCACTTGGAGAGCCACTCATTGTAAATGAAGCAGAATTAGCCATGACTTAAGTAGAGAATACAATGTATCAATATGAGCAATCAGAAGAAAACTTGTCAGTGCGGAAATCACAGCTAAATGATCAGAAACTTAGCATTTTCCTAGCAGTGCCTGAACAAATTGAACATGGTTTGAAGCAAGAAACTACAACTTGTAGCTGCCAAAATTATAAACCTTTACTCGTTTATGTAAGTGGTGAAGCTGGTTCTGGAAAAACATTCTTAATTAAAATCATCAGCAAATTTCTACAAATGTTAACAAAGAACAACCTTTCAGCTGTTGTAACTGCCCCCACAGGTTTAGCTGTCTACACCATAGGAGGTGTTACTTTACACCGAATACTGTTCCTTCCAGTAGAACACAACAACAAATTAGAGTACTACAGACTATCAACAGAAGCTGCTACTGATGTATGCAGAATTCTGAAACAAGTGAAAATGCTCCTAATAGATGAGGTAAGCATGATTTTTGAACCTTATGTGTGTTTTAATTCACCTCCGATTGCAATAAGTGCTTAAAACGGACTACAAAGAACTCTTTGAAAGAAAACACGCTATTAATTTTGGAGATATACAATGAACACTAATGAAAGGTGAAACTTTTTTTAAAACCTTAGGACACAAACAGTGCTGCAACACACTTGGCAGCGTAAGAAATGTAAATATCTGTCAACATTTACAATATAGAGAAGTAACTCAAAACATGTGTCAGTCTGCAGACCTCACCTATGCTGACATTTTTAAAAGCATTAGGACTGGTCTTCTTTCTAAACGTGCACAATCTATCTTAAATAGTAGACACATCCATCAGTTATATGGGCATGTCACATCTGCTCCTGATGTCATGGAACAATTTGCACAAAAAATATTAATGTCCTCAATGCCAACCGTAACAAGCTGTACACAATTCAATGAGACAATGTTAAAAAAGGAAATGCAACCAATAGTGCATATGAGCTCCACTGACAAACTGGAAGTGCACGGCATGACACTCCCTATGTGTCAAAAAGCAACAGCACAGGGGCGTGGACAGCAGGTGAGCAATGAGGACGTGAGTCCTTGAGAGCACCCTTGGCCGCCAGGAAAATTCGGAATTACTATCCTGTTTCTGTGGCAGAGAAAATACACCAGCCGGGAGGTGATTGTGCAGAGAATTGCCAGGCGAAGTGTGCCTTGTGGAATCCAGCTCCTGATGGAGGAATCAGAAGTGGATCAGTGTGCTATGACGATGCAAAAACCGCTTACCAAAATGGCCACTGGCCAATGACTATGGCTAGCGAGGACGGCTGTAGCAAAGAGACTGCCTGAGACGGGATATTCACCAGAGCTGAAGATACAGCTTCTGGACCCACCGGTCTGCACTCCTTACACTCCGGAACTGTGGACCTGAACAAACCACCTGTCGGATTGCTAATGGGTGCACTCAATTCTTGTGGCACTCTGGGGCTGTGCTTAAAAAGTGGTCCAACATGACACGCCCTTATGACAGAAGGGGCTTAACCACCCCTGAGATGCTGCAGTACTGGATCGCAGCACAGGCACAATTTGCGTCCTACTGGTATCCTGGGCCCAGTCCCCATCCCCACGTCAAGCTGGTGACTCTGGCAGCAGCAGGCACCAACATAATGTCTTTAATTCTACATCAGTAGTACAAACCGGATTGACCCAGTCCGAACTGCTGTGCGGGCCTGGGGGCGGATATTTGAGACCTGTGCTGAACAACACCCATACTACAAGTGACTCCCCGTCTGGTGCATCCCCAGGCTGGAACCCGCATACGACATTGCTTTGGAGTGACACTGGGAGGCCCTGGGATACCTCGCTCTAACCAATTTCTACCCAGATGGGCAGTTCATAACGCCACTGACATGGAAGCCGGGTCACTCGGGTACCGCCTTGGAAACCCTGCAGTTTTTCAGACTACGTTTCGCCTTCCGGGATACATGGCCTGACTTCACCAATGACCCACCTGACTCCCCGTTGATCACCTACATCACCAATTCGGGCGGCACCCGCGGGGTAATTTCCTCACTATACAAGCTTTTGCTGACTAATGCCCCCCGACCCACCAAGGCACGGGATGACTGGGCATCCGAGCTGGAGTCCGAACTCATTGACCATCTGTGGGAGAAGATGTGCTCTCATACCAAGAGGGTTTCCCCAAACTTTCGCTATAGGACCATACAGTATAAGTTACTGAACAGGCTATATTACACCCAGCGCAGGATCTCGGGATTTGCGCATTCAGATCCGCAGCTCTGCCCTCGCTGTGGCGCGGAGGGCGCTGGTCATCTTCACATGTTCTGGGACTGCCCGGGGCTGGGTGCATTCTGGGGCAAGATCCTGGAAACACTATCTGAAATTACTGATTCAGTGATTGACTGAGATCCGTTGGGAGCCCTGTATGGGGTGTGGCAGACCGATGAAAAGCTAAAAGTATGGCTAAGTTCCTTAATGTAAGCTGTGTGGTAGCCAAGAAATGTATTTTGCAGAATTGGAAGAGCTCCACCCCTCCCCTATTCCAGAAATGGCTAAATCTTCTTACATGGTCCTGTAACTGCGAGGAAGAGTTCCTTGGTATGCTCCGGCTCCCTCCCGCCCCAAAAATGTATGGTCCACTTTCAGCAGCTACCTACATAGCTTGGATGATACTTCCAATGTGAACGAGGCCTCTCAACCCTCTCCGTCAAATGATGTAGAACTTGATGCTCTATGATATATCATTGACTAACTCCTGTTGTCACAATGCTTTTTATATGCTTCTGCAACCATTTACACATGTACCAAGATTTTTTCTTTCTTTATTTGCTCTGATGTATGTGAATGCTACATGCCTTTGCCAACAAAAATAACATTTAAAAAAATAATAATAATGCCATGCTAGATGAAATCACCATTGGCTGTTTGACCACAACACAGAAAAAACAACTAGAAATTACGGAATCTCTCAATTGCAGTCAGGGAAAATGCCCGGTCCTAACAGCTTTCCCATTGAGACATGGAAAAAACTGGGGGAGAGCGAAAGTTAACGTTCTCTACTTAAAATGTTTCTCCATTGTATAGAACAAGGGATCCACTCACCCGATCTACGCAAGGCAGTATAGAAGTCATCATAAAGCAGGGAAAACTCCCAGAGCTATTTATCTCATACAGGCCAATCTCAGTGTTCAACAGCAAAACCACAATTCTAGCAAAAGTACCTGGGGACAGACTACAAAAGGCAATCTCTTCACGGATCCATCCGGACCAATGTGGCTTTATGCCACAAAGATCAATGCTTATGAATATCCGTAGGTTACACCTGATGCTGGAGAGAGTTCTGACACCCCAGAAATCCATTGTACTTCTAGTTGTTGACTTCGAGAAGCCTTTTGATTCAGTCTCATCAGAGGGCCTCTAGGAGATTATGCAATGAATGGGATTTGGGGAGACCTTTACGGGTTGGGTTGAACTCCTATACAAGTCTCCAGTGGCAGAAGTCAGGGTCAATGGATGACCTTCTAGGAGCTTCCAATTGGGGAAGTGAACTCGCCAGGGTTGACCTCTGTCCCCATTTTTGCGATAATCATTGAACCCTTAGCCATACTATTGCACCATACAAACACATGGAAGGGATTTCACTGGCCCGAGGGTACGGAGGACAAGGTCTCGCTATAGGCTGATGATCTCTTGATATACTTAGGCAACTCAGTCCACTCTTGTCCGGTGGTCACAAGAATACTTGAACAATATGGGGCATTTAGTGGGCTGCAAGTAAATTGGAATATGTCTATTTTTTCTCCCGATTAAAGGGGCAGCCCAGGCAATCCCCCTGCAATGTCCATACCACATAGAACTTGAACACTTCCGTTATTTTGGGATCCAAGTGATGACCGACCTTTTGGAGTAAGTGCCCCACAATTTACATGTCATCATGGAAAGGTTCATTACAGACACCCGGCACTGGGTACTGTTCCCGCTTACCCTTCTTGGAAGGGCTGCTCTTTTTAAAATGCTGGTGCTACCACACTTTTTATATATCCTCCAGAATGCCCCTCTCAGAGTACCAGATCTGGAATTCCACAAGATAGAGAGTGTCCGAAGAGGTTTGCTGTAGGGTGGGGGGCATCGATGAATTTCATTACAGATGCTACAACGATCAACCTGGGAGTGTGGAATCGGGTTGCCACGTCTCCAGTCATACTACTGGGCGACTCAGATGACGGTAATTAAACGACATCCTACATAGGGATAGGGATATACCTTATACCTCATATCCGGGCAGAGATAAGTGTGCTACAGGACGTGTCCCAACTCATGAGTCTTTATCGGACCCGGGATAGACCCCCCCTGAACAATGGCAACCCACGCAACACTACTATGGCGGGAAGCCAATAAATACATTGGCTGGGACAAAAGGATCACCCTGATACAAAATTTATGGAAGAATAATAATTTGCTCGAACTAAAAATATTACCAACATTGCTGGGATGGGTATCGACCGGGATTGTAACGATCGGTCATATAGTTACAGAAGGCAAGCTAGCCTCTTTTGAAGAACTAGCTATTAGGTTTGGTCCCCCTGGAACAGAACGTTACCACTACATTCAGCTAACTCATGAATACACGCACATCTCCCACACTTTCAGATATGCCAGAAAGCACACCAGAGAGAAATGTTGTTTCAGAGCGCATACTTACTAAGGTCACCTCCACATCGTACAATGTCATAACCTCCTTCACAACACCAGAACTGTCCAACCTGAAAATGAAATGGGAAATATATGTTGGGACAATACAATCAGAGGACTGGTTGGTGGCACTGATGTACCCCTGTGAGACCGCGATCTTCCCGAGACTCCAGTTGATACAACTTAAAATCCTACATAGAGTGTATTAGCCCAGAGTTGCACTGTACTGCTGGAATCAAGCCACCAACCCCAACTGCCTTCAATGTCAGCAAGGCGTAGGTACGTTCTTCCATATCCTATGGGAATGCCCCCAGATTCAAAGATATTGACATCAGTGCTGTAATAAACTAACAAAAGTGTTGGGGCATGTGGTACCAATGAACCCTAAAATGATGCTGTTGGGTATTGAGGAAGAGGGAGCCAATACACACTTCGAGAAACTGTTTCTCTCCACAACTTAAAGGTTGATTCAACCTAATATAGCTAGGCTTCGGGGATCCGGTGACAATCTGCTTTTTGCACAATGGGTAGCTGATGTAAATATATGTATGGCAATGGAGCAACATATATAAGCGGCTAGATGCTGCCCCGGAAAAGCAAAAAAGATCTGGCAGAAATAGGAAGAGGCAAGTTAAAGTAAGCCATGCCACAACTATACTAAGCAGGGTGGTGATAGCAAGTGGTGATGAAACAACAAGTGTACTTGACTGTTATGTAATGGTAAAGTGAATGTTTGCTATGTGTTTTTAAAAAATCAATAAAATGTTATATAAAAAAAACAAGCAACAGCACAACTAAATAGGTTAGAAAAATGTATCTCCAACACAGCTGTTTTGGAGAAAATGTTAATGCTGTGTTTAAACTGCAGAATAATTCAGAAATGTAACTTTGACGTGGAGCAAAGTTTAGTCAACGAAACAATTTGTACAGTTATTGGCTTCCAGGCGTATCCACATGATAACAACATGCAGTTTGTCAACATCCACTTTGACATACTTTCAGAAGTTAAAAGGATAGGAAGCTCAACAGCATAGTTCCTTCTTTTCAAAGACATGTATATACGCAGAGAGTAATTCTCTGTCTCTTGCACATGCAGTCACTATTCACAAATCACAAGGTCTAACCCTAGATCAGGCATTCATTGACATTGGCAGCGCAGTCTTCAAAGAAGGTATGAGTTATGTAGCACTTTCACATCTAGGTACAACTGAAGGACTATTTCTAGTCAATTTTGATTCAAACACAGTCAAGGCGGACATTCCTTGCATCCTAATGTACAGCAGAATATGTGCACTCTACACACCCCATCTCGATATGTACCCTGTTCCTGAACAAGGTAACGTTTTTTAAAGAAATGTAATGCAAACAGAACTTTTAACAGATCTCCCAAGAACACCACCAAAGAAACTAAAATCAATGACTACCCCATCAAGTAGTACAACCACAAACCTATCTAGTGCAAATATAAGTGCACATCCATCAGCAGATATCAAGAGAAATATTTCTTTAAAAAAAACGACTGGAGGTCCAGCAAATGACACAGAGACATAACTCTCTGGTCCATTTAAATTTCCCAACACAACTTGTGTAAATTGCTATGCAAATGTAGCAATCAATCTTCTGTTCCAATTGCCACCAATTGTTCAAAACATTTATTTGAATGGCTCAGACAGGTTTACAAATACTCTTTCTTCATAGAAATCACACAAATAATCCTGACAACACTTACAGTGTCTCAGGAAAAAGGCAAGCATTGGACTATTGTGCAAGAATGGTAAAATGGACCATAAACACACAGGAAGATCAAAAAGAATTTTGAATGTACTTGCTGCATGTATCAATGAAATCATCCACATTTCATACACGTGGAAACATACATGCACTCTCTGCAACCATGTTGCACAAGAGCACATCCCTAATGGACGATTTGTATATGTATCTATACCAAATTGTGAATCCATTCCATTTCATCCACTGGTGCAAAATGCAAATTGTGCCATTTAGTGCACTTTTTTCAATTCAGACAATGGCTCCATTGTGTGCATAAACTCACATAGCCCATATGTAATACTAATGCCTATACGGTACAATGCAGCTTGTACCAAACACAACTGCAAGCTTACTAGCTTTACACAAGGGCAAGTATCTTTTGACAAGAAAACCTTCACAACAGTAGGCATAATCTACTACACTGGTGCCACAACCACTGCAGGTCACTATACTGCATACGTAAAAAAAAATATGGTTGGATTGAATGCAACAACACTTCCATTACTCTAAAACAGAGATTGCCAGCAAATCTAACAAATGCCTACTTAATATTCCTTAAACCTAAATGTAGTCATTGTTCTGTGAAACTATTAACAGTTAGTGTACTTGAAACATTCCCTTAAGTACTGCACACTTCAAACAAATGTTAAATTCACATAAATGCAGTACATGTTTTTAATGCTGTATAGATTGTGTTACCAATGACCCAATGATTATGCAAACAGAAACAACAATTGGGTAAAACACACCTGAGTGTTGTTTCAACCATAGTACTTAGAATGTGCTGATTATGAGGGTCTACACAGTTTAGTCACTGACCTGTAAAACTACGAACAGTTAACATACGTCAACTACTATCTAACTGCAGCAATGCTACTGCAATGCTACTTTTGAATAGCAAAATAGTTAGAATACACCAACATGTATGTCACTGCTTCAAAAAATACCCTTCAGAACTATGAAACTATTAACAGTTGAAATGGAAAACAGTTTCAATATGCCAACAGATACAAATGTACATTTATTTTTTAATGCTGTATATATTTTTTCCCAATGACCCAATGATTATGCAAAACAGAAACAACAACTATGCAGAACACACAGTAATGTTTCAAATATAGTACTGGTTATGAGGGTCTACAAAGTTTAGTCA
This sequence comes from Ambystoma mexicanum, assembly GCF_040938575.1. Taxonomy (NCBI): domain Eukaryota; kingdom Metazoa; phylum Chordata; class Amphibia; order Caudata; family Ambystomatidae; genus Ambystoma; species Ambystoma mexicanum. The sequence goes on along the minus strand of NC_090937.1, from coordinate 136,039,293 downwards.
CTGACTTGTAGAACTATGAAAAATTAGAATACACCAGCTGTTATCTAACTGCATCCAAAGTACTGCCATGCTGCTATTGAATAGCATAATAGTTAGACTACACCAACATGAATTGAAATGCTTCAAAAAATACCCTTCATAAATGTAAAACTATCAACAGTTAGAATATGCCAACTGTTATCTACATGCATAATACTACAATGTTACTCTTGAATAGTAAAATAGTTAGAATACACCAACAGGTGTCTAACTGCTTCAAAATATATCTTTCAGAACTATAACACTATCAACAGTTAGAACACATCAACTGGTATCTAACTACATCTATAGTACTGCAATTCTGCTTTTGAAATGGAAAACAGTTTCAATATGCCAACAGATGTCTAAGTACTTCAAAAACGTATTTAAAAAAAATAGTCCAGCAGTCCTTTTGAAAAGCAAAACAGTTACAATACTCCAACAGGTATCAAGCAACTTTAAAAAAAATACCCTTTCATTTCACTTCATTGCAAATACACCATTATGATTCTTCCTACTCAACACTGCTTGTAACAACACATCCACTTATTTGTGCACCTTAAACATTCCCTTAAGTACTGCACACTTCAAACAAACATGGGCCTGATTCACAGAGCGTGTTACTATGGGATTGCTCCATTATAAAAAGCTTTAGTGAATCAGGCCCACTGTGACAAGTAACGGCAAATAAATGTATTAGGGATTTTTTAATCCTGTATGGATTTTTTTACCAATACCCAATGATTATGCAAACAAAAATGGCAACTGTGCAGAACGCACAGTGATGTTGTTTCCCACACAGTACTTAGAATGTACTGATTATGGGGATCTTAAAAGAATGAGAATATATGAGATTGTATGCAATGAGACATTACTGTGTTTTTTTCACAGAAAAAGAAGAAAAGAGTTCTCCTTCATGACCATGTACAACAAACTCAACCAGTACCACCAATGGTACAGCAATTATAAGTACTATTTTCACTTCAATTTTATTGTGGCACCATGTCACAAATACTGTTGGCCTCATTACGGTCTGGCGGTAACCATGCTTGTGATACCGTCGGGTTGCTGCCGGACATGTAATGATTTACCAGCACCTGACTTCCCGGTAACATCGGGGTATTACAACCCCAGCCGACCGGAAAGTCAGGTGCCGGTAAAGTGTAAGTCCCCATTCCCATAAAGTCCCATAGGTCTATATGGGAGTGGGGAACTGGCTCTGGTTTAATGGTGCCGGTGCTCCCGTGAAAACTCTGCGGGTGGGTGTTGTTCCGTCTGGCAGGTCTGACCTGCCGCGCAGGATGGCACCCGCCCGCAAAGTCCTATTATGCTGGTCTGAAAACAACAGTGCCGGTAAGATTAACAGCACCATTGTTTCCGGACCAACATAGTTGTAATGAGACCCTATATACTGCCCACACACTAGCTATAATTACTATACACATATTATTATAATGGTTGTATCCAATGGCCGAATGAATTTTCTATACACATATTATTAGAAAGGTTGTGGCCAGTGGCCAGATTCTTGGCCATCCACCCAAGAATCTGGCCACTGGCCACAAACACCTCACCACAACTTGCCCTGAACCTCGAAATTCAAATGACATCTGCAGACATCGAAATGGACCACCAACCCTATTTTCACCTATGCAAATATCCCCATATCATTTAGATTCCACTCCCCTACCCTAACCAAGCCCTCTTGCAGTCACAAAATAACCCCAAATGTGTGTTGTCTCAAGCTGTCCACCCAAGCCCTCTTTCAGTCACCAAATAATTCAAGCTGTCTGCACAAACCCTCTTTCAGTCACCAAATAACCCCACATGTGTTTCTCAAGCCATGCCCCCAAGAATCTGGCTACTGGCCACAACCACCACAATAGAATTAAACCATATAAGAAGTATGTACAATACACCTTCAAATAACAGGATTCACCCAGACCACTCTCCCCACCTGCAATCCCAATAACATCAGCAGACAGAAAAATGAATGGCAGACACAGCACTAGCTGCACAGCTTTTTTTCATCTATAAAAGTAGCTCTATAGGATTTTTTGTCCACTCCCCCACCCCTGTCAAGCCCTCTTTCATCCACAAAATAACCCCAAGTATATTTTTCAGACTTCCTGTTAGAAATGTTGGTTATCACTGTCCTACTTATACATTTCCCCCTTCCCCTGAAGAGACGGTCCGCAGAATGGCTCTCACGTCCCCTAGCCGCACGTCAGCCTGAAGGATAAGAAACAAGAGATGCCACTTGCTGTTTGGCCAACCACCGGGAGAACCAGTGTATCCCACAGATGGGACCACATGTTCTCTTAGACAACCATTCAAACCCTATACAGCTAATGTCTTTGCATAGACAAGTGCCTCATCACTGGATCAGATCGACTGATAATAATAACCAGCCATGTTGACGTCACTAGTGACAAAATAACATAACAACATTAGTAAATGTGCACGCCTGCACGAAGTTAAACAGACACACACGCACATGCAAATAACATGCTTACACCATTCTGTAGATAGAGGACAGACAGATATACACACAGTTAAAAGCTTTTCCTTTTATTTATTTATTTACTTGCTTTTTTATAATGCGCCTGATACCATACCTGAGTTCGGTATCTAAGTGCGGATCTGGGATTCAAACCTCTGTTGCTCTGCGTGGTATTGCTTCAAAGTAAGTACTAGAACACAGAGGGAAACCATAGAAGGACTTTAGTGAATTCTCACAAAGCCATAGGCCTCACAATATGGAAGAAGAGATGCAGATAATGCAGCCCGAAGCACAGAGCCAGTGTTCGTAACCAAGGACAAGTGTGGGTGGAAAACTCCTGTCTTCCGAGGCAGTGAAACACCTGTGAAATACAGAACAAAATCCATAATTGCAGACCCGAAAGCTCAGTCTCTTAGTCCTCGCCCACATGACACAGCCAAGCCGAACAATGGCCATATACTCATGGTGGGAAGAGGAGCTGTTCCCAGCATAGCAGACATGACTGATAAATGGGTTATGCATAGAATGTTGCAACCTGCAGGTTCTCTCTAGGCTCTGTGGTTATATCAGTGACAACAATGTGGACACACAGTCTTTACCATTACCTTGAAAAGGCACACCGAGCGCTGTGAACAGAACAGGGCCCCAGGCCTTGGGAGACCCACTCTAGCCAATCCGGACTCTCCAACCCAGGGGTGGTGTTTATTGTAGCAGGGGCCAATGGTCATTGTGAGACCCTGAAACAAAGTAATAGATCGTTTTTGGGGAAGTCTCAGACAAACCCCACCTGAAATGGGAAGACCGAAGGAATAACTCATACAGGGGATTTCAATAGGTGGTATCAACTGTGCTACCCAATGGATACAGTCCTTAGATTCTTGGGATGGGTTGGTGGTTGTGACGTCACTAACAAACAAAACCAAGTGATGCGGGCTCAGGAGCTGTGATTGCCAGAGATTTTGTTGTTTGCTGTATGATGCCTGTCTTTTGGAAAATAAAGATAGTTTATTTTCCCCATGGCTGAGTTCTCCATTATTGCTGGGGGAAGGGTTTGGATGGGCTCCAAATACTCTGCTAAATTGTGAAATTATTGGTATGAGAAACCCCTGTCCTCTGGTATACTCGTACACATTGGTAGCAGAGTACGGTTGGCTACGTTCGATTGGCACAAAAAAACGTCTCTTCCCATCGCAACGACTGGCAGGCTGTGAGGTGGCCTATAGAGACAGAGAATCACACGGCAGGTGCACCCCATGAAGAGGCCGTCAGGAGCCAACTTGGAGAAAATCCTGCTCGTTGTCTGTCGGACGCCCAGCAGACCACAAGGGGGAAGTGGCAGATTGGGGGAAAGCAGGTGGCCGAGCGACGCCAGCTGATCACAGAGTGTAAGTATAGACTCCGCCATATGGCAAATTGGGGAAGTGGTGAACAGATGTCGGGTGTGGGGTGGTGGTGAATATTGTTTGGGCGGGAAGACACAGAGGTGAATGTTAATTGTTTGTGGTTATGGCACATTCGATCTTGAGGCAACCAGTTTTGTCAATTGGCCTAGGGGATTTGCTCAAGGCTACAGATGATAATAGATATGTAAATATTGGATTTCCTTTGTGTTGGGCATTGTAGCTCGGGTCACGCATGACAGTATCACTGTGTATAGGGCCTAAAAAGTGGAGCTATCTCAAATCGTGGAAGGTCTACTTCTGGTTAAGTCTTGCAGAGGTGTTTTAGCTACAAAGCATGCTATAGATACAGATTGAGTGCATGAAGTATTGGTATCCCCTTTTAGGAGGCAGGAAGACAGTTGTGGATATATGTTGTTTGTATATTTTGGGGTGATGTGTTATTAGGAAATGTTGTGATCAATTTTGTGATTTTGTGGGTATCAGCGATTTATGTGCTTTTTTTCTTTTCTTCTGCATTATAGAGGTAATGTCACCAGTATGGTTTGTGTAAAGCATAAGGGGTGCAGGAGTTTCTTATGACGATCGAGGAGTAGAGGATTTGTTGTGTTTTGTGGCAGTGTGCAGAAGGTGCATGTGCAAGATTGGTGGGTGTTCCTACGAAGGAGGAGTTTTGCGCAGAATGCCTTGAGAGCCAGAGAGGCTTGTGATTTTTGTGGCTTAACCTTTATTTGAACATTTGGTATCGAGGAAAAATAAAGTGAATGTGTTTTATTAAATCAAAAACCTTGGGGTCAAGTAAGTATTAAAGTAATGTACTGTGGAAAAACCATGGGGGTGACACCCCTACAGCACATATGCAAGTCCCTTCCACGATATAAGGACAACATTTGTAAATATAGCATGGCATTAACAAGAAGCACAGAGGATAAAATGCCTAAACCATGGACAAAAGGAGGGAGCGTCTCCAAATGTGTGCACTAACCATTACTCACACATATACATGAGGCTTACAAGGGGAAGAAGTTGAAGTAGAAGCAAATGGGTATATTCGACTAGTGGAGAATGTTCCAGGACGATGGAGGGGATGTGGCACTGCATCTCTGGATGCTGAACCAACTGGACGTTGTGGGCGAAAAACTCTCAGCCCCTACCCCTCCTTCTCCCAAACATGGAGGCGAAGGCACAGCAGCTGGTCCACAGGGATTATATCCAGCAAGGGAATTAAGAGCAAATCCAATATTTTCACCTGCAGCATACAGCAAGAGGGAGGAGCAGGACAAAATCGGACAAGTGGTGAAGAGAGCTGAAAGTGCAGGAGGTGAAAAGAGAGAGCGCAGCGAGATCCAGGCATGAATAAAAGAGAACGACATCGGAATAGAGGGATGAAAGGAGGGACCGGAGAATATAATTCCGAATGAGTGGGTATGCAGATAAATATTACTGAAACTAGACAGCAAGTTAGCAGGAGAATTGGGAGACCCTACCCAAAAAGTAGCAGGGTGCAACGACAGGAGTGAAGCAAGAGAATGAGCAGCAATAATGCAAGAAGTAGAGAGGCGAGACAAAGAAGAAAAGGAGGAGCGCGAAAGAGCACAAAGGAAAAAACAAAGGGTAGAAGCGCAAGGGCACGAGGAGCAAGAGGCACAGAGACGAAGAGAGCTCGAGGATATGGCGAGAAGGAGGGTAGAAGAAGAAAGGGAAAGCAAGTGAAAACAAAGAAGGACAAAAAGAAGTTGAAAGTGGAGTGGATCCTTACAGAGCGACAACACAGAGAAGAAGATAACCGTGCTTTAAGGGAAGTGCGAGTAAAGTTGGGTTTAGTACGTTTTAGTGACGACGAAAAAGGAGAGGAGCAGGCGAGGCAAGAGTGAAAACCGAGGCGGGAGACATAGCAGTGCGGCCCGCTACTAAACAGAGACGACATTACGTCCTCCATGGTGGGGAATGCGGAAGCGTGAATAACATAGAAGACAGGCAGCAGGAAGGCACATTATTAAGGAGGCTTAGCTTGCAAGATAACTTTGACAGCGAAGGTGGAGTTACAGGATCCAATGATGACTTAGTAGGGAGCGAAGATAAGGGAATAGAGTGGTCTTTTCACTATTATCAAGAGAAGTACATGGATGAGACACAATGTGTAAGGAGAGCACAAGGCCACAGATGGACTAAGGGAGGACAAGGGTGAAGGATCACAACAGTGTAGGGACATCTTGTGCAGTGCATGGAGTGTTACCCCATACACGCAAAGGCTCATGGACCTCATGGCATGAAGGAAGGGAGAATTGGCAAGGGTGTTTACAACCACCAAGGACAGAGGGAGACAGGGTGGAAATACTGCACTAACTCAATGCCCATTTTTAGAGAAAGAAGGGGGCAACCTCAATACATACCATGGCAACAGATTGACAAAGACAACCTGAGGTGTAAATTACCCTAATTTACCATGGGTGTGGGGAAGTGGATATATGAGAGAGAAAGACTAACACCTGGCACAAAATTAGCGGTGAGTCACATGAAAAGCTTACTTTCGGCTATTCTTGGGGAGATTGCCAATGATGTATGGAAAAGGGCTGGCTACCCAGGAGTAACCATGCAACATATGGTGCACAATAGATTTCTGTTTAACAACTGTTGCGCAGCCATGTGGTGCGCTCTGCGGGTACAGTACCCAGAAACCTCAGACATTAGTGCGATTATGGCACGCAAAATGGGGGAAGCAAAAGACCCCTTGCCGTATATTCAAGCTATTCAAGAGAATTGGAGACTTGAAACATGAGAAACATGGGACAAAACAGTGGGGTTGTTTTACCATATACTATGTCAAGGGTTGACGGAGCAGGTGCAAATGCAGTTTAAGAAGTTGGTGGGGATGGAGGCTAAACCATGGTCCAAAATCCAACTCACTATAGTGCACTATTGTAGGCTGATGCATGATAATGCGAGATAGAAGCATGGTGGAAGAAAGCAGAAAGAGGCAAAGTTAGTAAAGAAGAGGTTGTCAGAGTATGCGACGGAAGGTTGCAGTATTAACGAGCATGGAAGGACCAGGTACCCTGCATGTGCACTATAGACTGTCACACACGGGAGTAAGTTTCATGGGGCGGGTGACACATACCACAGGTTTAGAGGAAGAGGAGGGCCACCTATGGGAAGAGGGTATGGGAATCAGATGAAGCATGGTCAAGAGGGGGTCTCACTGAGATATCAGAGACAGATGGGATGACCACCCCAGTGTTGGGTGTTTGGACAGATAGAGCACATTTCTGGAGTGTCTGAGAACAGACTGATTACTGCACTCCGGACCAAACACAGCGACAGGTACAGCCATCGGATGCACACACACAAGCATACGACACAGACACCCCAGGTACAGGGGCCTGCACAGCCATACTCACAGGTACCACCTGCACCGCAGATTTACAATAATATGCAGTCCCCATACACAACACAGCAAAATGATGGGACACTGACACGCACAGACTCAATGGGAACGACTCCTTCTTGAAAGTTGGTGGGGGCCAACCATTCACAGGGAATGGAATGTCATTGTACCCACAATAGGACAGCCCACAGGCAGACCTGATGTGTTCCATCACTAGTGATAACACCCAACCCGCAGAGGAACCACGTATAGCGGTGAAGATAGGTGACAATACTTTTTCCTTTCTTGTAGACACAGGGACAACTAGGTCCTGTATCAGGGAGGGAAGGTATCCAAAGTCAGGTAATGCCATGAATGTGCAGGGATTTTCTGGAATGATGGATTTGGTTCCTTTTACAGATGATCTTACACTTTCTATAGGGGAGCATGATTTAGCTCTACCATTGTTGTATTCCCGACAGACACCAGTAAACATAATGGGGAGAGACATTATGAGCAAACTCACCATGAACATCTCCTTCACTGACCAGGGTATAGTGTGTTCCACACCTGGGATTCATCTTCTAAATATGAGGAACATTATTCCAGCATACTGCGGATGCACAATACAGAGCGGCGTGCCAGCAGATGAAGAGCTGTTTCCATATAGAGTCGAAGTAATGATAGCATCGCTCATCGGGATTCAAGGATAATTGTGCCGGCTTCCAAATGAGTACATATTCAGACCAAAGCTACCATTGGATGAGCCAGAGGGGACGATGATCCTGCTAGAGGCAGTAATAGTGGCGGAAAACAGGATAACAGCGCATGGGGCAGATGACAGCGGACGAGCATGGAGTACAGTATTTGCAGTGGCAGAAGGGTCCAGGTTAACTACCGTGACTGACGAAGAATTGTTCAAGAACAACCGCTCGGATCACAAGATGGTGTTTGACATTAGCGTTACATACTGGGTGAAAATAGACTACAGAGGGGTACCTCAGAGAATGGCGATGGTGCTACAAGCACAAAAGTCATTTCTCGAGGAAGACTTGGTCAGGGTCCCCAGTGTTTTATGGACTGCAAGTCCTATGAAGTGGGGCTTTTGAAAGGAAAAGGAGCAGTGAAGATAAAGATTAAGCCAAGAGCCATTTTACCGAGAGTAAAGCAACAGGTTGATGAGGGCATTTATGAGACCAGTGTGGCCCTAGTTAAACAACACATTATAATTCCATCATAATCACCATGCAACATGGCTGTGCACCCTGTCAAAAAGGCAACATTGGGGTTGTGCCATTTTATACAGGATTTACACCCTTTGAACCACATTGTCATGGCAGAATTGCCTCTAGCTCCGAATCCAGCTACAATTTTGTGTAGCATTGCTATGGAAGCCACCAACTTCATGGTTATAGACTTGAAGAATGCCTTCTACTGTATATAATATCCCTATCTATACTAACAAGATTTGACTTCATTCCAATATAGAAATCAAAAGTGGAAACACACAAGGATTCCACATGGGTACTTTGGGCCCCCTTCCATATCCAACAGAGTACTACAGATAGACTTAGGTAAAGTACAATTGGAAAGTACTGTGACGCAGTACATAGACAACATCTTGATCTTCAGTAAAACAGAAGTACAGTGCAAGAATGATTCAGTACACATGTTAACTATGCTTGCAGAAAACGGGTTTAGGGTAGAGGTGTTATGTAGTGGACAACTGAAATCACAAGACAGACATAAGTTGACACCAAAACAGCAGAGGCAATTTTCAAGGCTCCAAAACCCATGACCATAAGACAAATTCAGCAGTTTTAAGGCCTCTGAAATTACTGCATAGCATGGATATTCAACTACAGCTCATACACAAGGGCTTTGTTGAGCGCTCAAAGAAGCACAGAGAGGGGATGGCACATTACAATGGAGAGAACAAATAACCGAGGCAATTGAGGAGCTGGAGACAGCAATATGCACAGCTCCAGTGTCAGGGACCCCAGACTATCAAGATGAATTTGACTTATTTTCACACTCCAACAGAGTATTAATGACCACAGTACTGACACAGAAGACAACCCTGGGTCACAAGCAATTAGCTTTTAACATCAGGAAACTAGACCCAGTAATGAGAGGTCACTACCCTTGTGAGCAGGCACAAGCTTCTGCTGCATTTGGAGTAGAAAAATCAGCAAGTATTACCATGGGATGCAACACCACACTTTTTGTGGAACATGCTCTATTTGCAATACTAGATTGACCCAAATGTGCACTGTCTATGAGGTTATACTATCAAATACAACCAGCAAAGTAGTAATATGCTGACTGGTGAACCCAGCAACATTTGTTGCTGAGCCCATAGAGGAGGGAGATATGTCCACGACTGCACTATAAATATAGAAAGCTATGCCGACATCCTGAGAGTGAGAGAGAACGCACTTGAGGAGGGAGAAGTACTTTACATTGATGGTTCATCAACTATACATCAGACCACTGGGGAGAGAAATACTGGGATGGCAGTAGTGAGGATAAAGGAGAATGGGACAAGCAACGTGTTAGTAAGTGCGTGCTTTCCATCACATTTTACAGCACAAGCTGCGGAGCTAGTAGCTCTAATTGTGGTACTGGAACAGAGTAAGAACAAGGAAGTGACAGTATTTTCAGATCCAGCCTACATGACAACTACAGTCCATTCTGGACTGTCACATTGGCTAAGGAGGGGCTTCCGATGTGTTGATGGGTCACTGGTGCAGCTCGTGCTCTTGGACAGACTGATAGAAGTGCTCTGATTCCCATGAAGGATAGCGGTTGCAAAATGCCAGGCCCACACGAGGGTGGGTGCCATCTCCAGGGGAAATGAGGCAGCAGATGCTGAAGCAAAGACGCAGCATATTTCGAAGACATCTTAAATATGGACACCCCATCTCATGAGTGTAATTATGTACGAACAATGGTACTTAAGGAAGGCTATAATAGACTATCAGTGCCACAATTAATGGAATTACAGGGAAGTGTGTCTAAGCAGGAGAATTAATTATGGGTAAAAAGGAGGTGTTCTATATCACCATCAGATGCTCTAAGGAAGTAAGAAAGCACAGGTCAGGAAGTAATGTCCTTATCATTTATATACATGGCACTGACACAACCACACCATCCAACCCATATGGGGCAGGATGTACTTGCTGCTCACATTGGAGAAGATCGGTTCCGCCCAACCTGGCAGAGCACATGGCAGTCTTTCTGACTAACTGCCTTGTCTGCAGGCAATTTCCAGCAGGGCATACACTAAGGGTGGTGGGAGGAGTCATACCTCGCCCACTGGGTCCATTCCAACCCCTTCATGTTGATTATGTAGATATGCTCCAAGTATGTCAGGGCTACTGCTACATGATGGTGGTTGTATGCCCATTCTCCTGATGAATCTAAGCTGGTCCCAGTTCTCATCCTGATGCCCTTTGGGTGGCAAAATTCCTGGTTAGAGAAACGTTCCCAAAGTGGGGTGTATGTGAGGTCTTGCGGTGTGACAAAACCCTCTCTTCACCAATGAGATGTTCCTTCATATTACTGCTTCTCCTGTGCGTAGCACCCGCAGGCAAATGGGATAAGTGAGTGCCTGAAAGAGTGCATTGCCAAGATAAAAGTCACCTTAAATAAAAGTTGGCTCCTCTGTCTGCCTTTAGCATTATTTGCATTGCACAGAAAACCAGGTTCCGACCATCACTTAACCCCACACAAGGTGGTAACCGGGTGGTGCATGCAATTTCCCCTGGCTTCTCCCACTAGGGCTTTGAAAGATGCAGACACAATGTCTAATGCATTGGACAAAAAATGTATGATTACAATGCTGCCTTGATGGCTAGTGCATCTTTTATTTCTCACCAACTGCAGGCACGTCAGAGGAGGCCCAAAGGAAAGGAAGTAGGTAACAATGCACAAACAGATGAAGAGTGGATGAAAACACTACAACTCCACCCTGAGGATAATTTACTCATCCAAGACTTCACCAGGGCCTGTTTCAAGCCCAGATGGGTCCACATGAAATTGAGGAAGCAAAAGATAGATTTATCAAGATAAAGGGCAAGAAGGCCTGGAATTTGCTCAGTGAAATTAAGCCCTGTCAAGCAGAGGCCTCTCCCAGCAATGGCAGGGAAACGGCAAACATTGCACAAGAAGAAGCACAACTATATTCACAAGGAGAATTACAGCCCAGCAGAGGCCAGCCTATGATTGCTCGCTCCCGAGCGAGAAAGGTAGGGAAAGAACTTCCTACACATCCAGAGTGAAGATACACGGTTCCTTTTCGCACACTGACAGCATTCATCGTGAAAGTAGCGACTGCGGTTTCTCCAGTGTCCCATACTTCCCCAAGACCCTCACCCCACGACTTTTCAAGGCCAATTTGTCCATTTCATTAGGAGGACCAACTATGTAAGAAGGCCATCTCCCAGTTTATTCTTTCATATTTTCCTGGCCTATTTGTCCCAAACATACCCGCGACTCCATTGAGGAAGTCCCTCAGTGATTGAAGTTCTTCGAGGATCCTAGAATACTCATTGTGTGGCAACAATTATTCCTTATTGCAGTAGAACAACATTGCTACTGTGGAGCTTAAACTAATATATGGTAACACCATAATAATGTATTTCGGATTCATTGCTTGCGGTTCGTCAATATCTTCAGAGCTACACAAGGTTCCGAAAATGAGTAAGTGATGAATGGCATTATTAAAAGTCTGACCATGTTGACTTGTCTTCATTTTTTGCCCGCATGTTTGCACTAATTTTTTGGCAAATGCCTCTCATTGTAGAAAACAAAGCTGTGACCCCTACTAACATAACCCAATTCCGGCACATGTCGCTACCATGTCAGGTCAGGAAATAAGCACTGCCAGAACAGTAAGGATAGGTAGACGCAGTGTTGATGCAGATGTAGAAGGGGTTGATTCCTATATTACAGATACTGTTAAGAGTATTCAATAACAAGTGGAACAAGCACATGACTATAGTAGGTAAACAGACCACCTGAGAGAGCTACTTTGTCTGCTCTCTCATTCCCCATGCCATGAGTGCCTAAAGAACATTTGTGGCATCTGAAAAAGCAAGAACACAATGTCTTATGTACCTATCAATGTGTACCACCTGAGGAAGATTCCAAGGGAAAATGGCAACCATGAGATAGATGTCCAAGACAACGTTTCCAAATTAAGCTAGCTATATAAAAAACACTAGACCTGATGGACAGTTATTGGAAAAAGAGCCAAGCTATACAATATATCACTGACGGCCCACAGAAAGGAGAGACGAAAACAATAACATTGAAAGAATTACCTTGCCCTAAGAAAGGACGAGCAGAAATAGGAGAACCAGAATACTGTGAAAGACCAGAAATGCACATATATGGCCAGGTATACACAACCGAAGTTAGGGAGCAAAGCACATACACTCTTAACAGTTCCAGTTCGTAAAGCACGAGCAGAGAATGATACATGCCTAAAAGAATGGAAAGCCAGTGCAAAGCTATGAACGTGGGTGGGCAATGAGGCTGGGCCCATGCCCATGCCCAAAGTGCCACTGAAAGGAGCATATTTATGTTTCCAGAATGACAGAGCAGTACAAGTTGTAGAAAACAAGGAATGCAAGCAGACAGTGAAAGCTCCAGGCATGAAAATTGGAAGGCAGAACTAATGGATCATGATTGGGCTTGCAGATCCACGGCATATGAGAAACTACCACCCAACTGGGGAGGAGTAGTCTCACAGGTACACATTAACACAACAGCAGTAGTAGTGCTTCAAAGATGACAACAATGACAGATTCCCTAAAATGGACTCTACCATGAAGAAAAAGGAGGTCTGTCGATCGAACTAGAGTGAAAAGAGAAAATTTCATATTGTCAGTAATGGAAGGCTCTCTAGATGACACACCACCCGAGCATTGATTGTTCAGCAGGACACGACAGAAATGTTCTTCGTATCCATTGTTCCAGCAGTCCAGACATACATGACCGCAAAATGGCCCCAGATCACAAGATGGGAGCTGATGCAAATCATAAACTCGACCCTCAATGGCTTCAATGCCATAAAAGAAACAGCTCTGAGCAGTAAGGTTAATGACCCTCCAGAATAGAAATGTTCTGGATCAACACACATCAATGGAAAGAGGAGGATTCGCCAAAACGGATCTTCTTTGTTTGTTTGTTCCAGCAAATGACAAAGCCAACTGAACACTCACTGATGCAGTTTCCATGTTATAACAAATGCACACCAAAATGGAGGAAGAAGTGAAAGGTGCAGAGAAAGATGAAGGTTGGCTATCTTACATCTTCTCATGGATGCCTATGTGGATGGCCAATGGACTGAAGTGTTACTGGCAGCATTAGTAATAGTGCTACTGACACTATGTGTGATCAGAGTATGCATCACACAATGCCGAAAGACCACAAAGAAAACTGCAGGAATGAAACTACTAGTAGAAACAACTTGTGAGGAAGACAAAATAATAGCAGATCGAGATACCTTAAGGACACAAATAACAGGGTGTCCATTGTTCCAGACTGCAGTAGTGTTTGAGGATCCCCAACGACTGCAAAGAATATTGGGGAAAATCGGTGTGGTGTAATCCTGAAGGAGATTTCTGTTATGTGACATGGAGTTTGGATGACCATTCATGATTTTATGGACACTTAAGAGGAGTACCAAAGATTTGGCTGCCGGAGACTAGGTTTGGAGGAGTGGTCGACAAGTCGACCAGAGGGGGGACTTAATAAAGGGTCCCTGGAATGGCACTCACGTCCCCTATGTGCACATCAGCCCGAAGGATGAGAAACGAGAGACGCCACTCGCTGTTCAGACAACCACTCGGTGAACCAGTATATCCCACATATTGGAACAGATATTCTCTTAGACAACCATTCAAACCATATCCAACTGATGTATTTGCGGTGACAGGTGCCTCATCACTGGATCAGGTCGACTGATAATAACAACCAGCCACGTTGACGTCACTAGTGAAAACACAACATAGCAATGTTAGTCACAAAGTAAATTTGCATGCCTGCAGACACACACACACACACACACACACACACACACACACACACACACACACACACACACACACACACCATGCTTACACCATTCTGTAGAGGACAGACACACATGCATACTGTCAATAACTTTTCCTTTTCACTAGCCAAACGCAGAAACGCAAGACAGCAAAACGTACATGGAGCTAGCTTGCAATTGCTTCATCGCAACTAGCCTTACAGTGCTATGGGGACATTTAAAGAACCTATAACAGCTCAATCAATACTAATCTCCAAAAATGAAGTACTAGAACTTAAAGGAAACTATAGAAGTACTGTAGTGAATTCGCACAAAGCCATAGGGTTCAAAATATGGAATTAGAGATACAGCCTCTGCAGCACGAAGCACAGAGCCAGTGTTCGTAACCAAGGACATGGGCGGGTGGAAAATTCCTGACTTCTGAGGTAGTGAGCCACCTGCGAAAAAATACAGAACAATATCTTCAATAATTGCAGAGCGAAAGCTCAGTCGTGTGGTCCTCGTCCAAGTGACCCGTTTGAGCCGAACAATGGCCATATATTCATTGTGGGAACAGGAGCTGTTCCCAGTGTAGTAGACACGGCTGATACATGCATTGTCCACAGAATGTTGCAACCTGCAGGCTCTCTCCCAGGCTAGGTGGCCATATCAGTGGCAAGAATGGGGACACACAGTCTTTCCCATAACATTGAAAAGGTACACTGAGATTTGTGAACAGAACAGGGTTACAGACTTGGGGAGACCCGCTCCAGCCAATCCAGACACTCCAAACCGGGGGTGGCGTATGATGTTGCAGAGGTCCATGGACATTGTGCGACCCTGAAACAAAGAAATAGATAGTTTTTGGGGCAGTCTCAGGCGAACCCACCTGACATTGGAAGACCAATGGAATAATTCATGTAGGGGATTTCCATAGGCGGTATTACCTGAGCTACCCAATTTATACAGCCCTGAGATTTTTGGGACGGGTTGGTGCTTGTGACATCACTAAGAAACAAAACCAAGGGTCATGGGCTCAGGAGCTGTGATTGCCAGAGATTTAGTTGTTTACTGTATGATCCCTATCTTTTGGAGAATAAAGTTGTTTTTTGCCTCATGGCTGAGTTCTCCATTATTGTTGGGTGCAAGGGTTTGGATGGGCTCCAAATACTCTATGAACTTGTGACATTATTGGTACGAACATCCCCGTCCTCTGGTATACTGTTACACCCCCAGGAATCACATCAATCAAATTTACAAAACATAAATCAAAGACGCTTTGATGAAACTTGTCTCCCTCCCTCCCCAGATGATAACTTTATTGAAATTCCAAACTCTTGCATTTACATTTCGCATTCTTATACCATATCCCGTTCATACATACATTTATTTTTCTGCTATAAATATCTTGTATGTTATTGTGTAATAAATTCTTATTTTTTTCCTGAAAAACACCAATTAATAGTTTGCTGACATCACCACTGTTCGGAAGGTCCATTTATGCAATGGTGCATTCGCGGACATTACGCCCTTTCTGGGAATGTCCGGTCCCGCATGAGGCACTTTTAACTATCCTGCGGACTAAGACCCGTTTGCAGACAACCATACGCATGCTTCCTGCATTTCCCAGTCGATGGGGTCGACAGACACCCTCCGACAGTTCTTCGCACATTGAATACCAGGACTTCACAGTTATCTAACGGTGTGTTGCACCTATTGAGATACTTGTGTCCACACGCATTGATGTAGACTGCTCAACATACCTAGAAGGTCCAATGACTTAGGT
This sequence comes from Ambystoma mexicanum, assembly GCF_040938575.1. NCBI lineage: Eukaryota > Metazoa > Chordata > Amphibia > Caudata > Ambystomatidae > Ambystoma > Ambystoma mexicanum. The sequence goes on along the minus strand of NC_090937.1, from coordinate 136,023,180 downwards.
ACATGCTTGTTCAGTCCCTTATGTTACAGACTGCTAGTCCTTATGTTTCTCTATACACTGTATCTACCTGAAACGCATATTGTTCTCGGTCACTTTGTTTACCATGCCCTTCCTCTAGCATTGCTAGTAGCGTCCCCGGTTTACTACACACCTTTACATATAGCAAGTCTCCTCTGAGCACATTTGTGGGCTCCCATAGATCTTTTATAGATACTTGTATGCAGATTACTCTTTTCTTAAACATGAATTGAGGCTATATAGAAATAATTCATTATCTAATACAGATTTATGTTCTTGGTTATATCTTAACAGGACTTCACTTCTGAGTCAGCAGCCCGCACCCGTGTTTTGCTTGTCTGATATTTTTGGGTTTGGCCCACTTTTTAACACACAAGCAGTATTAGTTATAGAGGTGAGTTACCTTCTATACATTCATATATATGCAGTACATTTCCTTATTCCGGCCCACTTAGTGGTCCTTGCATCTAATTGATACTCTTGCCTGACCGCATTATCTATACTTACACTACACTATATAGGCTCCTTTTTCCATTGGAAGCCTTTATGCTTGGTGAAGATGATTCCAATGGAACAGAATTACTAAATTTGGGAATTTTTCCCTTGTTTGTAGGTCTTTGAGTGCCTTACCGCCCTTACATTGAAGCAGGATGTGGCTATATCTTTGGAAATGTAAAGTGCAGTCATTGTGTCTGTGTGTTAATTTTGAAGTGTTTTGTCTTAGCTTAATTTTATCTCGACTTGAAGGAAATACATTAATTTCCTTTAGCCCCTTCCGCATATGTTCAATTATATTACAATTCTTTTGTAAATTGTGTAGGACTACTTGAAAATTCTCTTGTCTATTTAAAACTTTTGGTTTACATTTGTCCTTCCCTGCTTTTTCTTTTACCATCTTCATTGCTGACCAACAGCTATCAACAGTTCAATATAGGCTTCTGATGCAGAGAAACTCCCTTGAAACGCATAAAGCCACATTGTATTGAACTTGTATAATGTGTTTTTGCTCGCCATCACATTCTTTATATACATATGTGATTAAAATACTTTTTTTTGTAACACAGTCTATGTTTCTAGAACATTGCTTTGTGAATTCATTTTCTATGAAGCGTTTCTAGCAAATTCAGTCAACTCAATTGAATGAAGTATCATTTATGTCCATTTACCACCTCTCTGGTGGATTATAGATAGTGTGCAGGGGACGGGAGGGTTCCTACTTTGAATCCTCTTTTTCTTCCACCCTCCGCGGTTGCCCCCAGATGTCAACACTTGAATGCACCCATGTGCTGTGTCCGTGGATGGTGCCCGTCGCGGTGGACAGTTTGAAACTGCATTTACGGCCAATCAAGGCTGTTTCACGTTGAAAGATTACCATTCCACAGCTCCAAGACCAATTTTTTGTTGATCTGTCAACTTTCTACAACTTTACAAGGCCTATTTTCCACATGGCAGTCTGCAGACAGAAGCGCGGTCCACAGACGGATCCTCTGAAGGAACCCACCCATTACTTTTCATCATTCTCAATCTGGCACACCAGGTGAGAGCATCTTTTGATAGCTACTTCCAGGAGACTTCCAGGAGTTTAAGATGGAATTTGTAATGACCATCCCACCTTCCCAGAGGTCACCACCATCAACATATGGAGGGCCTGCACAGGGGAACAGGCGCGATGATGCAGAGGAGGATTGCAAGGAACAGGAAGATGTGTATGGCGGTTCTTTAAGACTGTTAGGGGTGTTCCAAAGGCTTTGGCTGCCAAGGGTGAATGCTTTGAGTGAGGGCCATACTCACTCATGGACAACCTGGGCATTATTCTTTTGGTACCACTTCCATTCAATGCCACACTTGCACTAACCACCCTGGTGCTCTGAAAAAGGCTGTTCCTTTCTCAGGGAGAAGCAGGTTATCTTCCTCTAGCCCATCTTCCTCAAACCCTACTGCCACCGCCGTGGGGCAGAGGATCCCACCAGCTTCCACATAGGCCATACAGAACGCTGTTGACCCTTATCTTTCGAGGGCCATAATACTATGTTCGTACTGCGATACACTGCTCTGCAGGGGGAGCAGTTTCAGAGTTCTTTCAAGGCTGCAAAACACTGCCACTGACCTCACATTTAAGGCACACCCAACATCTTCCCATGTCCACCTGCCCCTTTGTAATTGTGGTTGGTGTCCCTTCCCCCCCTTCCCTCCCCCACCTTACCTCCTTGCCTCTCCTTCAACCAAAACAAAATCCCAAAAAATATAAAAGCCTGATAGACAAAAAAGGTTCCTTTCAGAGCCACCTTTCACAGTTAAAAATGACCAGACCTTTTGCAGTCTGCATAGTCTGCGTACAGTACGAAAGTCCGCGGACACCTGGAAAATTCCTGCGTGGGGTGGGGGGATCAAAATTTCATTAAAAAATGTTGGCTCTTAAAAGAACCTTCATTTTTGGGGATGGCTTTATGTATTGAAATAACAAATGTTCTTCTGAACTTAAAAATTATTTTCTATCTTTTCACAACAACTGCTTCTAATTTGTTTTCTGTTTTTGTTTTTTATTTACTACAACTACTAAGTTCACAAAAAATGTTTCATTGCATTTTGTATATTGAAAAGATGAATTTGATTTCCGACATTTGTCAAATGCACTCCATCTCCTCGAAAAATATTTATGCCATTCGACTTGATATTTGCGTTGTCAAAAGATGCCATTCCTAAAGCATATAAAAAAGCACATACACCTTTATTGACATGCTGTCTAGCTTCTCCCATTTGAGGACAAAATTTGGGTATCTTCAAATTTGTCTTTTGATGTCAGAAAAATAATCTTTGCTGCTGGAAACAGTTCCATTAGGCTTCTAACATAACCTTCATGGCAAACTGCAAAGATCCTGCAGTCACATTGCTCAAACTGTTGCCTACACACTGCCCAATAATAATATCTGGACGTTTAAGTAGAGCCATACTCTCACAGAATGGTAATAAAGTTACCCAGTTTAAGCCACAATCTGCATACCATGAAACTTCCAACACGCCCAATCCAATAGTGTCATAGAAGCCACGAGATTCAGTATAAACATTGAATAAATAGTTGCAAGAATCTCCCACCATCCACACACTCTGCTTCTTCAAATCCATAGCCATAGACATTTTCACTACACAGAACACATAAAACACTTCCTACCCTGTACTCCTGTACACTTCAACTCCTTCTCCAGACCCACTAAAACTGATTAACTAGTCCCCCAATGTTCTCTTTCCATACAGATATCCCTAAAAGACCCAGATGGTACGTGTGGGTCCGCAGACTACCGGACACCGTTGCACAGGGCAGCCCTTCTACCTACATTGGCCACAACCATCACCTTTAAATAACAATACTCACCCTGAACCGCTCCACTCCCAATGTAGTCCGTGAACAGTAACGATGAACGCGTACTCGGTGGCACCTGCAAAGCTTGTATTCACCTATAAATACAGCTCCATATTAACCTTTCTCCACTCCCCCACCCTTTTCAGGCCCTCTAACATAATCCTAAATATGCATCCCAGACTTTGTTCTCATTGTGCTGTCCACTGTCAGGTGCAATGTCTGCAGATCAAACGCGATGACCATTTTAAAAAAATCTGACACAATTCACATTTTTGAGCATCCAATCAGTGAAAAGATGAATGCAACATTTTTAAATGGCACTTGGTGTGTGGAAGTTTAATATGTTGGCAGTACATGCATACTGGCCAACAGGACTGACTCCAATCTGTAGGTGCTTATCAAGTCTTGGTTTATTTCTTTGCATTCTGGGAGTTGTACTTGCACTTTTTGCATTTCAAAACTTGGACTGCAAGTTCATAACTAGGACAGGATAAACATCCTGTTATACACTTTTTGTACAAGAGATAGGGCAGTCATTAGGTTTTGTTAGCATAGGCCATTTTGATTTGACAGACTGTACTAGGACTGTTTTGTTAATCGTTTGATGGTCGAGACTACTCCCATCTTAGTTGTAGGGCAGAGAAGGAGTTTTCCAACCCCAGAAACTTCAATAAAGGTTTTACAAAATGTACCTATTTTGTCCATGGCATACTTGTGATACCATGCCTCCCCTATATATGATGAAAGAAGCAAGTGGTCTCTATCGAAATAGACAACCTATGCTACCCTTAGTTATGTTGAGTTAAAGTCATTTTATACAAGAGTAACAACAGTTATTATGTCAATTCCATACATTCATATTAATCAAGAACAGATGTTCATTACTCAGTGGATTCATCAAGTTTTAATGTGAGAAATTGACCAACGCCTTTCGAGTTTAGTCACTCTTCATCAGGGGCTTCATACAAGATCACTATAAAATAATTTAAACAAGAATAGTATCAGATATTGGCCAAACTTCATAATGATATTATAACATTAAAACACAATGATAATAATCTGAAGGTCCTTAGTGCCACCAAAGTATGCGGTAATCAAAAAATAGAAACGGTATTGTAGAAACATTAATCAGAGGTTGGTATAACATGCCTGATGGTTATAGAATTCTAATCCATCACCTCTGATATCAGTACATGGACTAAGAATATGCATTATTTAAAATTCATACACAATAGAGATCAAGTCACCATAATTCAAATGTAAATCAATTCACCTTCTAAGTACTTGGTATTCATATTAAAAATAGTCTATTGCTGCTGTTGCACAGTTCCATATGTAAACAGAATATGGTCTATCGTACAAACATTATAGATGAATAATGGACTACTGAAACGCAGCTCAGCCCATCTGTGACAAGAAGATGAATTTAAGATTTTTTTCAGTTGGACAGAAGGTATTAGTCCTTTTAACCTCTGAAAATAAACTTGTCTCAAAGTGGCATTGGCCCTATGAGGTGCTAGAGCAAACAGGAATCTGTACCTATAAAATAACCCAAATTGATAGAAAGCAAAAGAGCCACCTGTACCATGTAAATCTCCTAAAAGAGTGGAAAGACAATCCTTCCGCTGCCCCCTCCTCTATATTTTCTTGATTGGTACCCGAGAAGATAGACAACTCTGAACGTATTTCCCAAGAACTATCTATAAATAAATAAGAAGATTTGAGTTACCTTATTATGGCATTACCTGATGTATTCTGCGAGAAGCCAGGGAGAGTTGATGGTACTTACCATTATATAAGAACTCCAAAGGGAAAAGTGGTCCATTTGAAACCATATACGCTCCCAGAAACACAAAAACAAATAGTGGTTGTGGAAGTAAAAAAAATGCTGAAGGCCAACATTATTGATCCCTCTTCGAGTCCATGGTCCTCTCCTATTGTTTTGGTAATAAAATCCGATCATTCTTGGAGGCTTTCCATAGACTTCAGGTGGGTTAGCGCCATCTCTGCCTTTGATGCATATCCTATGCAATGCATCGATGAGTTAATAGATAAATTTGGAAATGCCACCTTCCTGTCAACCCTAGATTTAACCAAGGGATATTGGCAGTTCCCAGTATATGGACCTGATAAGAAAAAGACAGCTTTATTGACACCAATGGGACTATTCCAATTCAAAGACTTCCCTTTTGGACTGCATAGCACCACAGTCACTTTCCAATGACTTATGGACCGGATCCTACAGTTCTACTCCAATTTCTGTGGGGCCTATATTGACGACATAGTCATTTATATTGAAACTTGGGAAGACCATCTTTTTCATCTTCCTCCTATTATGAGAACCCACAGAGAGGCCGGCTTGACTGCCAATCCATCCAATGGCAGTGTCCAGCCCCAACAAGAGAAAAATAAAGCCATCCTAGATGTCCCCACACTAAAGACCAAGAGAGACCTCAGGGCTTTACTAGGATTGATTGGTTATTACCGCACGTTTATCCCACATTTTTCAGATAGAAAAGCCAGATTAACGGACAATATAAGAAATGCTGAACCCCAGAATATTCATTGGAATGATTAGGACAATGCATGTTTCAACAGCTTAAAACAAACCTTGTGCCAGAACCCAATCCTATAAGAAGTATACTTTTCCAAAGAAGTTTTATTGCACCTATGCAATGGATTAGAACACCCCATCCTAATCACTCGTCGTAAACTCTTCCCACGTGAGAAGAACTACTCTGTATTGGAACTGGAGGCCATTGCCATCAAATGGGCACCTGTCCATCTAAGGTATTACCTTGTAGAGAGAAAGCTCACACTTGTCAACAACCACTCACCTTTAGCTTGTATAAATCAACAAAAGGACGTTAACCCTTGAGTCATGAAATGGTTCTTAGACCTGCAACCCCACTGTTTCACTGGGGAACACCGAAAAGGTAAAGAACAGTGGAATGTCAATTTCCTTTCCTGGTGTTCCTGTGAAACAGATGCGGCTACATTGCATAGGAGAAGGTCATGTGAGATACCCAACAGTGTCTTACCCGCAAGTCCCCAGGGATCTCTCTCTCTTGTGGCAAGGGCATGGTCATTGCCTTTGGATCCAGACCCTGGTTGTGAATCAGTGCGGGAGTATCACCTGTGAGAGGGGAGTTAGGTGAATGGAGGTGAGGCAGCTGATGGTGAGATGTGGTATTCCCCCCTTTTTTGTTCATCAACACCATCCTATTTTGTAGGAATCTCCAGAGGTCCCAACTCCCGCCATCTTTACTCAAACACTGGGCCAAGCATGAGGGTGACTGAGAGTAACAAGACTAGCTCTCACACATCGTACTGTACATGTCCTGTAGTTTCGGTCAGGCAAAGTCAGGCACTTGACTTCAAGTGCATATACCTGATACCAATTAGCTCTCCTCACACAGATAAAATGCAACATCTAAAGACACACTCTGAGCAAGGTGGAACTCGAGTACGAGCAGGACTTTCGGGGTGAAGGCAAACCTACTGGAGCAGAGCAATGGACCAAGGGACGAGAGCAGCGGGCCGAAAACCCCAAGAGTTCCCCACTGGAGGTTGTTGCCTCTGACAGGCCATGAAAGACACATGGAAAAGGCCAGATCACACAAGTGAAGATTGCATTGTGTTTCAAGGATGCCAGCAAACCTCGCGGGTAAACAGCAGAGTTGTGGAGACGAGGCCAAGCCTGTGGTACTAACCTTGACTTGTGAATTGGAAATCGTAAAACCGAGAAAGAAACACACACAGCCGGTGAGTTGGCAACCAACCTGAGAGACCGGTGTGTGTTAAAGAAAGTTTGAATTGGCAACATTATATCACAAGTGAAGGCTGCACGTGTGTGTATGAGACACAAAGAAAGGAAGTCCTGAGAATGAACTTAGAAGTAAAAAGACAGTTTTCCTGTTCTTTGAAAGCAGAGCTCCTGTTACAGAAGGTAAAGATGGTATCCACAGACGGCAATACTTGTGCATGTGCATTATAGAAAGGTAACATTTTCTAGGAGTTTCTTCTGGATTGAAGCATAATTTCTTAGCATCTAGAAGTCTCTGACTCAGTCAGTTGCCATTGCACTTGATGCCAAATGCATCGGTATGCATCAACGTCTTTGTGTCAGATATTTGCAAGGCGCATGTGTTCTGAAATTTATTTCACTCTTCTGGCACTGTTGGGGGAGGTAGGAAATCACACTTCTTGCCCTCTTAAGTACGAGTTTAGGATGTTTTTGTCAGCATGTGTATTTGCAGCATACAGGATCAGTCAGTTTCACCTAACAGTCTGCCTTTTGGTTGGAATCTGCCTCCATGCTTCACTACTTGTATGGTACATAAGTAGACACTTGTATTTCTGTGGATGTAGGAAGAGAACCCAGGCACCAGTCACAGTGTTGCATCCGTTCAAACATTCTGGGGCCTACCCAGTTAATGAGGCAGCCAAATTCAACATATGCATGCTTCTCCCTGGGCTTTCCCATAGGTTCAGATTCAGGCTTGTATCCCAGTCACTAATCACACAACTGCCATTTCCAGCAACTGTACTGCACACTCTTTGAGGCAGGCAGCAGCCATGCTATGGCTACATCTATACGCCTTTCACTCACCGAAACAATATGTGGTCATTGAATGGAAAAGGAGTGTCCTGTTGTGAATAACTATATATCCAGCAGCCTACCTCCCCCTAGAATCATACACATGCTGTATCCAATCGGTGGAGCCCATATACCCAGCATTGTGCGGACCCTTGCACCCAGAAACATACTACTTGATGTAGTCTCACTCTAAGGCACACATGCGCCTAAACTGTTATTTTTCTTTATTTTGTATTTTTGGACAACACAAACAGATCTCAATGGAATTAGTAGTATGGCTTCTCCCTCAGATATAACATAAAACATATCTTCTCTGTAAGTTCCTCTGACTGTTGGGAATCTGTACTGTGTTCACCTGGTGCCATCAATCCGTACTGTGCAGCCCTGCCTAATTCCCTTTCAATTTACATAACATGAGCAACATGGCACACAGGGTAAGCTTACTAGGAAAAGGAAAGCTGGCTGTTGGGAGGCTGTATTCTGCTCAGATAATTCTGTGGACTTGTCCATCGCGTCTCTGCCTGATATCCTTTCTGTTTATATAAGCTGAGAACCAGTGCCCGTATGACGACGGCTGCTAAAGGGTGCTGGCTGTTGGGAGGCTGTGCTCTTCCCACCTGTCTTAGATATCTTCTTGTGTATTCATGGTGAACTTAACAATTCCTGCACATTGGCACAATACCTGTCTTACGCATGATACACTGTAAATAGTGTCAGTTTTTTAGGGCAGGATGTAGTGTTGTAAACGTAGCCATTGTGTGACATCCAAGTAAATGTTTTCCACAAGTGGTGGCAATTGGAATAGTAGATTGATTGATACATGTGCGTAGTGATTGACTGGTTATGTTTTGACATTTAAGGACCAAAGAATGTATACTCTGGTGGATTTTAAGTTTGTGTAGTTGTTTTCTTTTTTAATGGGGATTACCTAGTGATCTGATGGAGTTTCAGTTTGTACTAGTTCACTTTTTGATGTTTTATTTTTTTCAGTTACAGGGTGGATATCCAAATGTGGCGTGTACAATGAATGTAGTCTATTATTTTCCAGGATATCTGCTTTGATTTTGTTTGTATCGAAGTTTAGTAAAAATAGACCTGTTCATGTATGAACACGTGAAAGTGCTACGTAGCTCATACCTTCTTTGAAGACTGTGCTGCCAATGTATGCAAGTGCATGGTCAATAGTTAGACCTTTTGACTTGTGAATTGTTACAGTATATTCAAGAAAGAGACTACATTGTTCTCTTTCTACATATATATCTTTAAAAGGAAGGAAATGTGATGTAGTGAGGGGGAATTGTTTAGTTGCTTCAAGTTTTCCAAACTTGAGCAGGAGACATTGGATACTATTTTAATTTGAATATGTTGCTAAGCCAATCAGTGTTCCCATTTTCCATTGACAAAACTATGATCAATATTGCGGTTGAGTCATAGTATTACTCTGAAATTGAGGCAGAGGGTTAATACTTTATCAATCATGTTTTAAACATACATTATGGCTGCCTGTGTCTTGTTGACACATTGGAACTGCCATGCTGTGGCTTCTAATTTGTTTATGCAGCTGATGTGGATTATGGGTTTGTAAGGAATTCCCATGTGGTAAGGGTATAAGAGTCCTGACTTTTTTAATGTTTTATTAATTAAAGAAAATATGCAAGTAATTCCATTTTACAGCGACATCTGCTGATCAGATCCTCTTTCATGTGTCTTGCAAAAAGCATAGTGTGCACTTTTGCTCCTGATTTGCAGCACCTGCACTACCAGTGGCACAGAGCCAGTTCAGAGGTCACATGTGCCCTCCTGAAAGCGGCAGTGACCCATGTTTAAAAAAGGAAATGGCATAACTTTGAGGATCCTATTTTGGTGGCACGTTATACTTCACATGTAAGCCATACCTGAGTTAAGGTATGGTGGCTAGAATTTCTCAAAGTAATCCCAGCCACAGGTAATTCATAGAATTCAGCGCACAAGTGGCGCACGCGGCTGGCGCACAGTGTGCGCGTGCGAATCCCTGCGCCAGCCGCGTGCGCCAAAATACATTTCCGCGCACAGCGTATTCATGGATTCCAGCCACCAAAACCAGCCGTGGCGCACAGTTGCGCAGCGACCCTGCAGCAGCGCCAGTTACGCCCCCAAGAACGCCCCTTGCGCAGGGAAAAGCCATCAAAATCCCCAATCCAGCGCACAGGGCTGCACTAATCCTGTACCAGCACGGCAAGCGGGGTACGTGTATCACTGGGGTGCGCAGGAAATTCCTCACGTTATTTCAGCTGGGTACGTGTATTTCAGGGGTGCACGGGAAGTTCCACACGTGATTCCATCAGGGTACGTGTACATTAGGGGTGTGCAGGAAGTTTCACACGTGAATTCAGCAGGGTACGTGTATTTCAGGGGTGCGCGGGAAGTGTCACACGTGATTTCAGCTGGTTACGTGTATATCAGATGTGCGCTGGAAGTTCCACAGGCGAATGTCCTGGGTATGTGCATTTCGGAGTGCGCGGGAAGTTACACACGTGAATTCAGCAGGGTACATGTATTTCAGGGGTGCGCGGGAAGTTTCACACGCGATTTCAGCTGGGTACATGTATACCAGGGGTGCACTGGAAGTTCCACATGCGAATGTCCTGGGCTCGTGTATTTCGGGGTGCGCAGGAAGTTACACACGTGAATTCAGCAGGGTACGTGTATTTCAGGGGTGCGCGGGACGTTTCCACGTGATTTCAGCTGGTTACGTGTATATCAGGGGTGCGCTGGAAGTTCCACACGCAAATGTCCTGGGTACGTGTATTTCGGGGTGCGCGGGAAGTTACACACATGAATTCAGCACGGTACGTGTATTTCAGGGGTGCGCGGGAAGTTTCACACGTGATTTCAGCTGGGTACGTGTATATCAGGGGTGCGCTGGAAGTTCCACACGCGAATGTCCTGGGTACGTGTATTTCGGGGTGCGCAGGAAGTTACACACGTGAATTCAGCAGGGTACGTGTATTTCAGGGGTGCGCGGGATGTTTCACACGTGATTTCAGCTGGGTACGTGTATATCAGGGGTGCGCTGGAAGTTCCACACGCGAATGTCCTGGGTACATGTATTTCGGGGTGCGCAGGAAGTTACACACGTGAATTCAGCAGGGTACATGTATTTCAGGGGTGCGCGGAAAGTTCTACACGCGATTCCATCAGGGTACGTGTATATCAGGGGTGCGCTGGAAGTTCCACATGCGAATGTCCTGGGTACGTGTATTTCGGGGTGTGCGGAAAGTTACACACGTGAATTCAGCAGGCTACGTGTATTTCAGGGGTGCGCGGGAAGTTTCACACGCGATTGGCCCTGTGCGAGCATGCTACATGTATTACTGGGGTGCGCGGGAAGTTCCACACGTGATTCCATCAGGGTACGTGTACATTAGGGGTGCGCGGGAAGTTTCACACGTGAATTCAGCAGGATACGTGTATTTCAGGGGTGCGCGGGAAGTTTCACACGTGATTTCAGCTGGTTACATGTATATCAGGGGTGCGCTGGAAGTTCCACACGCGAATGTCCTGGGTACGTGCATTTCGGAGTGCGCGGGAAGTTACACATGTGAATTCAGCAGGGTACATGTATTTCAGGGGTGCGCGGGAAGTTTCACACGCGATTTCAGCTGGGTACATGTATACCAGGGGTGCACTGGAAGTTCCACATGCGAATGTCCTGGGTACGTGTATTTCGCGGTGCGCAGGAAGTTACACACGTGAATTCAGCAGGGTACGTGTATTTCAGGGGTGCGCGGGACGTTTCACACGTGATTTCAGCTGGTTACGTGTATATCAGGGGTGCGCTGGAAGTTCCACACGCGAATGTCCTGGGTACGTGTATTTCGGGGTGCGCGGGAAGTTACACACATGAATTCAGCACGGTACGTGTATTTCAGGGGTGCGCGGGAAGTTTCACACGCGATTTCAGCTGGGTACGTGTATATCAGGGGTGCGCTGGAAGTTCCACACGTGAATTCAGCAGGGTACGTGTATTTCAGGGGTGCGCTGGAAGTTCCACACGCGAATGTCCTGGGTACGTGTATTTCGGGGTGCGCAGGAAGATACACACGTGAATTCAGCAGGGTACATGTATTTCAGGGGTGCGCGGAAAGTTCTACACGCAATTCCATCAGGGTACGTGTATATCAGGGGTGCGCTGGAAGTTCCACATGCGAATGTCCTGGGTACGTGTATTTCGGGGTGTGCGGAAAGTTACACACGTGAATTCAGCAGGCTACGTGTATTTCAGGGTGCGCGGGAAGATACACACGTGAATTCAGCAGGGTACGTGTATTTCAGGGGTGCGCGGAAAGTTCTACACGCGATTCCATCAGGGTACGTGTATATCAGGGGTGCGCTGGAAGTTCCACATGCGAATGTCCTGGGTACGTGTATTTCGGGGTGTGCGGAAAGTTACACACGTGAATTCAGCAGGCTACGTGTATTTCAGGGTGCGTGGGAAGATACACACGTGAATTCAGCAGGGTACGTGTATTTCAGGGGTGCGCGGAAAGTTCTACACGCGATTCCATCAGGGTACGTGTATATCAGGGGTGCGCTGGAAGTTCCACATGCGAATGTCCTGGGTACGTGTATTTCGGGGTGTGCGGAAAGTTACACACGTGAATTCAGCAGGGAACGTGTATTACTGGGGTGCGCGGGAAGTTTCACACGTGATTTCAGCTGGGTACGTGTATTCCAGGGGTGGGCTGGAAGTTCCACACGCGAATGTCCTGGGTACGTGTATTTTGGGGTGCGCGGGAAGTTACACACGTGAATTCAGCAGGGTACGTGTATTTCAGGGGTGCGCGGAAAGTTCTACACGCGATTCCATCAGGGTACGTGTATATCAGGGGTGCGCTGGAAGTTCCACATGCGAATGTCCTGGGTACGTGTATTTCGGGGTGTGCGGAAAGTTACACACGTGAATTCAGCAGGGTACGTGTATTTCAGGGGTGCGCAGGAAGTTTCACACGCGATTGGCCCTGTGCGAGCATGGTACGTGTATTACTGGGGTGCGCGGGAAGTTTCACATGCAATTTCAGCTGGGTACGTGTATTCAAGGGGTGCGCTGGAAGTTCCATACGCGAATGTCCTGGGTACGTGTATTTTGGGGTGCGCGGGAAGTTTCACACATGAATTCAGCAGCGTACGTGTATTTCAGGGGTGCGCGGGAAGTTACACACATGAATTCAGCAGGGTACGTGTATTTCAGGGGTGCGCGGGAAGTTTCACATGTAATTTCAACTGGGTACGTGTATATCAGGGGTGCGCTGGAAGTTCCACACGCGAATGTCTTGGGTACGTGTATTTCGGGGTGCGCAGGAAGTTACACACGTGAATTCAGCATGGTACGTGTATTTCAGGGGTGCGCGGGAAGTTTCACACGCAATTTCAGCTGGGTACGTGTATATCAGGGGTGCGCTGGAAGTTCCACACGCGAATGTCCTGGGTACGTGTATTTCGGGGTGCGCGGGAAGTTACACACGTGAATTCAGCAGGGTACGTGTATTTCAGGGGTGCGCGGAAAGTTCTACACGCTATTCCATCAGGGTACGTGTATATCAGGGGTGCGCTGGAAGTTCCACATGCGAATGTCCTGGGTACGTGTATTTCGGGGTGTGCGGAAAGTTACACACGTGAATTCAGCAGGGTACGTGTATTTCAGGGGTGCGCAGGAAGTTTCACACGCGATTGGCCCTGTGCGAGCATGGTACGTGTATTACTGGGGTGCGCGGGAAGTTTCACATGCGATTTCAGCTGGGTACGTGTATTCCAGGGGTGCGCTGGAAGTTCCATACGCGAATGTCCTGGGTACGTGTATTTTGGGGTGCGCGGGAAGTTTCACACGCGATATCAGCAGGGTACGTGTATTTCAGGGGTTCCATGGAGTACTACACGTGAATTGGCCGTGTGGGTCCACCCAGGTGTTCGCTCCACAACCTCCAGGACCCGTGCAGGCAGCCCACACCACGGGGGACTACCCTGCACCCCCACTCATGTCCCCCAGCACCCCACCCCCCAGCACTGTGGGGCACCCTCCACCAGGCCCCCACACATGTCCCCCTGCACCCCCACCTCCCAGCAGTGCAGGGCACCCTCCACCAGGCCCCCAACTCATGTCCCCCTGCACCCCCACCCCCAGCACTGTGGGGCACCCTCCACCAGGCCCCCATCTCATGTCCCCCTGCACCCCCACCCCCCAGCACTTTGGGGCACCTGCCAGCAGGCCCCCACTCATGTCCAACTCATGTCCCCCTGCACCCCCCCAGAACTCTGGGGCACCTGCCAGCAGGCCCCCAACTCATGTCCAACTCATGTCCCCCTGCACCCCCACCCCCCAGCACTGTGGGGCACCTGCCAGCAGGCCCCCACCTATGTCCAACTCAGGTCCCCCTGCACCCCCACCCCCAGCACTGTGGGGCACCTGACAGCAGGCCCCCACTCATGTCCAACTCATGTCCCCCTGCACCCCCACCCCCCAGCACTGTGGGGCACCTGCCAGCAGGCCCCCACTCATGTCCAACTCATGTCCCCCTGCACCCCCACCCCCCAGCACTGTGGGGCACCAGCCAGCAGGCCCCCAACTCATGTCCCCCTGCACCCCCACCCCCCAGCACTGTGGGGCACCCTCCACCAGGCCCCCACTCATGTCCAACTCATGTCCCCCTGAACCCCCACCCCCCAGCACTGTGGGCACCCGCCACCAGGCCCCCACACATGTCCCCCAGCCAACATGTCATCACAATCTAGATCCCTGGCCCTTATGGTCAGCCTCCAAATGCCAAACACCCACCCGAGTATTGCATCCACCCACTTAAAAATGGCAATAACATGATAGAACCCCAATTGCAAGTTTGGAAATGAACACATGTCCCTCACAAACACCCAATGGGTGTCAGTGAATCTCAAAACCCATATCATGATATGCATGAAACCAATGAGATGATACTACACATTGAAGTTTGAACAAAAAATATGTATTAAAAGAAACTTAAATTGAATCAAAAATTAACAAACAAAAATGGCAATTCAAAAATAATAAAAACCAGCATGTCCGTGAAATAATGCAAAACCACAAATCATAATCCAAAGGAAAGGTGTCCAAAGTCACAGGCCACAAAAGTAAATCCAATAGAAAACCATTGCTCCATGGGTAAATTGTAAAAAAAAAATGAAAATCCAACAGTCAACTATATACAGATAAACAATCCAGGGTCCATGATCCCAACAGAAGAAATGAAACCTATCTAATAACACTACCTAATAAAAAAAAACTATATACAAAAATGTGGCCCATTGTCCAAAAGGTCCAAAAAAAAATGCATAACAAAAGGAAACCTAACACTAACTACAGAACTATTTACAAGGGCAGCGGGCTAGTCCGACGGCTCACTTTTGGATGTCCCGGGCCAGGGCATCATCGAACTCCTGCTCAATGTCCCGGAGGCGGTCCTCCTCCATGGCCCCGAGGGTCCGCAGGGCCGTCGACGTGTCCACCTCCAACCCCCTGCGGATTGCCTCGAGGCACTTGGCACGCCTCAGGGCCCTCCGCATGGAGTTCTCCGCCCTGACCATCGTGAGCCGTGCCTCTTCCGCCCGCTGCCGCTCCGCATCTATGGCGTGGCCCAACGGCTGCCACACGGAAGACACTTCCCGTCCTGGGTCCTCCTGCCCTCCGGCCGATGCCTGCCCCTCCGATGTCGAAGGCCCCGAGCCATCATGGCTACCACCACGTTGCTGCTGCTGCTGTGCCTCTGCCCGTGTACTGCCTCCTGCTGCCTGCACATCCTCCGCTGGCTGGGGTGCAGTTGTTGATGTGGCCACCCCTGCTGGACGTCCGACTCCCGACTGTGGCAGGGATGCCTCCTCCACCAGCCTGGCCGCACCGTCAGAGGCAGCTCCACGGGGCACCCAGGTGACTGATGGGTCGGAAGATGGCACGGAGGACGACTGGCGCATAGGGGGTTCAGTTGAGGAGGGGTTCGTAGCAAGCCCCATCAAACGGAGGAATCCGGCATGGGTGACCTGTCCCAGAAGGCCGACGCGGTCAACGAGCCATTCGAGATGACGTGCAGTCTCCTCATGAAAAGACTGCAGGTCACCTCGCATGACCCGTTGACGCAACGCCACACCAGTCAGGACAGGCTCAACCCGGACCCGGATAGCCACGTCCGCAGGCAGAGGAAGGCCAGTTGTTGTGAGCTCATCCCGTGCCTGAAAACAGGTCTGGACGTAGGCATCCCTGCTGGTGCAAGATGATGCAGTGACAGGATCAGGGACAGGATTGCACACAGGCACCTCCGCGGCGGCCTGTGCTGCCTCCTGTCCCTGGCACTGCACTGCACCACTAGCACCAGTGGAATCCCCACCTCCAGACCCCATCTCTGTTGCTTGCACAGCCTCCTCCTCCACCAAACCCCCCATCAACCTGGATGACTCCGTGCCATCTTCCCCCATTGGGCCCTGTGGGGTCCCAGCTGCCCCTTCTGCTGCCAAGGAGTCCAACTCCAACCTCTGTCTCTTGGACCTCCCCCCGGCAGCTGCGGCCTGGGACGCGGCACCGGACTCCTCACTCACCGACGAGATCACAACCTCGGAGGGGAGCCGGGCCTTGCGTTTCCGGCTGTGCTCCACAGCACCTTCTCCGCCCTCTTCATCAGTTGACGCTGCAGACAGGGAGAAATAAAACACAGGCATCAGGGCACTGTACAATGGATACTTAAACACATGACAGTTGTACATGAGTGGCATTGGCAAACCTCAGACATGCCATCACAATCCCCAACACACATGTCATTTCAACTTGCACACATGAGCCATATCACAGCCATATCGCAACTGCCAGCACCATCCATACACATACAACAGCATGAGCAGGCAAAGGTGAGCCCGACATCACATGCAACACAGGGAGTGCACTACACATGTACACACACCACCACACTTGAATGCATGTGTACACCTCTGCCAACTGTCGCAGTGTTCAGATGGGCATCCATGTCACATCTGCCAATCAGGCTTCCACATCCCGCTGTCACATGCATCCATGTTGCATCACTGTTGCACCCTTGTCAAATACACACACATGCACATGTACACAGTGCTGATGCATGCAGCTGAAAACAACATACATGCGTGACATCACGAACCATCCATGTCTCACACATGACAGCCCTCGCATGTGTTAGCCTCACGGCCCTGTACACCCCCACCCATACTCGGCCCCATACAAACAGATGTGCAACCTGCACACTACTGAAACATCACCACACGCACATCTTACAATCAGGATGCATGTACACTTACCGCTCGACTCCAGACGGGTGTGCCTCTCAAGGACCTGGACGTGGAGTGCTGGGGATATGCGTTCCAGGACCCTCATCTGATCTTCCGACAAGTGGCCCCGGCACCTCTTAGCATCAAGCTGCCTTCAAGAGGCGCCGGGCCTTGTTGAGGGTCCTGGACCTGAAGTCCTCCCAGCGCTTCTTGACATGTTGGAAGTCGCGGACTGCCACCCCCTCCGCGTTGATGGCAGTCACGATGTCCGTCCAGATCCGAGTCCGTCCTTCCTTGTCAGCGCGGGAACTTCCGAAGGGGCATCATACTGCCCCAGGACCTGCTCCACCAGGACACCAACTTCCCTGGCACTGAAGCTGGTGCCCCTCTGCCTCTCTGGCCGGGGGTTGTCAGTGGTTCCAGATGTTGCAGTGCCCGACATGACAACCCCAGAGGCAGGAGTGGGTGGGCAACTGGGTCCTGGGGCTGGGCTGTGGAGCAACGGAATCCCAGTCGGGAGTCTTCGGTTCCAGCAGGGGTGGTCACAGCAACAGCACCCCTGGCTGATGTGCAGGCAGCAAATGGCAGGGCACATGGGCAGCAGGCAGTCAGGCAGCAGCAGATGGCAGGTGGGAGCGTGCTCGGGGCTCTGGGGGGCAGTAATTCGGCCTTCTGGGCAGGAGAGTGGTCTTCCGTGTGCTTACACGTGGCCAGCTTGATACGGAGTGATTTGGCACGTGAAAATTCTGCACGTCAGCGTGTAATTCGAGGAAAGGCCCTTAGCGCGTAAGCACGTCTGCACGTATACGCAATTTCATCGGACAGAAGGTGTCAAAGGTTTCCCCCCAGCTCACCTGAGTTCTCTTCTTGTGGCGTTCCGTGGAGGACTCCTTCTCCCGGCCGGACCGGGACTTGTATAAGTGCGCGCGAGTCGAGTCTGACTCCAGAGCGAGCGTTCAAAGTTCCAGGAAGTTGTGTGTTCCAGGACGTCCAGGAAGAGGATCGAAGAAAGGTAAGAGATACTGGATACAGGGGAAAAGGTAAGAAGAATAAGGGAGTTGGGCAGGAACTTGGAAGGGTAACACAGAGCAGCACACACACGTCGAGACACTACCTAGAGATAGCGTAGAGACGCGCGGAGGCGCGGGGGCGTGGCCCATTTATAGAACGTGCCGTGTCCGACGTACAGGCTAGTACAGAACACGGCACTGGGCACGGCCATGTTGGAAGTATCAAGGAGCACACTCTCCGTCTGGACCAGGAGCAGGAAGACCAGAAGGGGCTATGTCCATGGTTCATGACAGCATGCCTCCTCCGAAACCCCGTCCCACCAGGCTTGCCAGGGTGTATGAGATGGAATCTTCTCAGCAATCGAGGGGTGTTTAGGTTGGATAGTGGTTCCCATGTTCTCTCGCTAGGAGGATAGCCTTTCCACTCGACCAGGTATTGAAGCCGCCCCCGTTTGTACCTGGAGTCACATATTCTGGATACTTCATATTCCAGCTGATTGTCCACAATCACAGGACTGGGTCTGCTGGTTTTCCGGGTGGAGTGGATGTAGGGTTTGAGTAGAGAAGTGTGAAAAACTGGATGTATTCTCTTCCAGGAGTCTGGTAGCTTGAGCCGATAAGAAACAGGATTGATGATTTCTTTTATGGAAAATGGACCATAATATCGGGGGGCTAACTTGTTAGGGCGTAGATGTCGTGGTAATAGTTTCAAGGACAACCAGACTTGGTCACCAATAGAATAGGAGGGTGCTGGTCTTCTTTTGGGATCAGCATATCGCTTAGTGCGAATCTGGGCCTTTCCCAATTGTTCCTTGGCTTCCTTGTGGATGTTGAGGAGAGTTTCAATCCAGGAATCAAGTGAAAGTACTGGAGTTGGATGTGGTAGAACTGAAGGTAACACGGAGGGATGAAAACCTTGACTGCAATAGAAGGGGCTAACGTTGATCGCTGAGTGATCTGAATTGTTATAGGCAAATTCGGCCAAGGGTATAAGGAGGGACCAATCATCCTGTACGTTGGTTGCGAAACAACGAAGATATTGCTCCAGGGTTTGATTAACACGTTCTGTGGCCCCGTTGGTCTGTGGGTGATATCCAGATGAAAGAGCGCGTTGAATCCCTCGAACACGACAGAGATGTTTCCAGAATTGTGAAATATATTGCGGTCCTCGGTCTGATATGATCTTGGAAGGGAGTCCATGAAGACGGAAAATGTGTTCTAGGAAAATTCCTGCGAGCTCTGAAGAGGAAGGAAGTTTATAGAGAGGCGTGATTTGTGCCAGAGTTCAGTCTGCAGCAGTTTGGGACGAGAGAGGAGCTGCAGCTACTAGTGGAGTTATACCTTGCATCTGCTGGGCGAGTGTTCCTTTAAGGAAATAACATCTACTCCCCTTAAAAACTCCAGGCGAGCGCGGAGCGCGCGCGGAGTTCGTGCGCAGAGTTCAGTCTGCAGCAGTTTGGGACGAGAGAGGAGCTGCAGCTACTAGTGGAGTTATACCTTGCATCTGCTGGGCGAGTGTTCCTTTAAGGAAATAACATCTACTCCCCTTAAAAACTCCAGGCGAGCGCGGAGCGCGCGCGGAGTTCGTGCGCAGAGTTCAGTCTGCAGCAGTCAGCAGCGGAAGCAGAGGTAAGCCCAGAGGTAAGCCCAACAGCCCACACATGACCGAATCCGGACCTCAAACCCGCGCTAAGCTAAAACAATCAGCACACTTGCGAGACTGCACCGCAAATCTGTTGATAGCACGCGCTCATAGCGATGCGGTCAATAGAACAGGAACATTAGACGGCTATGACTGGTCAAAGGGACCATACGAAGAGGGCGGGGAAGACCGAATAACAGCCACAAATCGTACAAGTACGTCTAGTACAAACCCCCGACTCACCCCCTCGTGCACCCTGACAAAAATGCAACCTAAATCCTTAGTCCAAATTGCCACGGAATGTACCATCAATACAAAGAAACAGGAAAGAGCCCCGTGGGGGACACACAAAGAGAATAAGGAAACTGTTGAGACTACCTCAGAAGTGCCAAACGCCGACGCCCACACAAACACTAATAACGATGCTGAAAACGCCCTGCGGGTCGAGGCGGAGGCCTCGACCCGCTTGGCAGTGATAACAGCTGACGAACTTGAGGCGATCGGCCCCCGAACGAACAACGAAACAGAGAAGTATCACGCCAACAAAATCTTGGAGACAACAGCAAATGTGATTGAGGTAAATACAACAGCTTTTCAATCACCCTTCGATGTAACTGACATCGAACTGCTGGAAATAGAAGTACCCTCACACTACACCGATATAAATCCAGTGAGATTCACTTTCCCAGATAAAGGGCTAGATCCCTGCATAAATTCGACAAACACAGTGACCATCACACCTTGCGCAGGAGTCAAACTTCCTGCTGCAGGGTCCCTCCTCGAAGTGGTGAAACAGACAAACGACCACAAGCAAAACACAGATCCCATGGAGTGTGGATTGAAACGTACTTTTGCGAACGCTACGGTCAACGCACGGAGCACCTTAAACAAGCCCAAACGAACGACATCCCCACAAATAGCGATCCCGCAGATCCCCGTACCAAAACCACATACGTATGAAGTGGATCTGGCCGAACGCGAAGCTCGGCTTACTGATCGTCTCAAAGCAGACTTTGAATCAATGAAAGAACGTATGTCTGAGACTTTCGCAAACAATAAAACCAAACTTCCGAGCTCGACAACTGCTAAATCTCAGATGGAAGTTAGGCGCTGTGCGCAATACAATCCTCACCTTAACACCACAGTTTATCCGCACATTGATGAGACTACGCAAAGCGAGGATTTGGATGCCCGCAGCACAGCCGGATTGGTCTCTCAGCCCTTGACCCCCTACAACCGGGACAACAGACCCCCCCCAAAAGACCCTCGAGAAAAAGATAAGTACAAGGCCCCCGTCCCACTGCTCCACTCCAAAAATACAACACGATATAAATGGAGGTCCTAAGCGGACAGATGAAACCCTAGACCGCAGAGCACAAGGGGACAGCGTACCGAGTAACTATAGCGACGGCAACAACTCAATGCACGGCCACAAGGAGACTTACGTGACTTCGAAATCAAACTTGTCGGCAGCTGCCGCTATACAGATCCACAACAACGTTCTGGCTGCTACATCACTTGCATTAATCCCGTTTACTAAGCTCTACGAGAACCTGCATGAAACGTCACAAAACAATGGGGCGATACTGGGCCAACTGAACGAAAAGTTAACAAAAATGGAAAGCATGTACACAACGCTGCGAGAACGCCTTGACAAGGAAACCGAAACCTCCAAATTGTGGCTCAACAGACTGAACGAAATAACAGTCCAAGACACCCTGGAAAAAAAAAAACTGATGGAAACCATGATCGAATGCATGAACCAACTGTTCCAAACCAAGAGCAATTTAAAAAAGGCTCACAAACAAAATACAAACGATAACAACGTGACAAAACTGGCACAATTGCCTTCCGATCTCAAAACGGTGGACCCAAACAACATTGCTGACCACCAAGCTGAGGTTAGAGAACATCTGATTACCCCAGATGAAAACATGACTTTCCACGACAAACCCTTAAACAATCTAATCACAGCTGAGCGTAATTCCTCTTACCCCACCGAAACCAAACAAGACAGCAACATCGAAGGCGCAGTACTCGGATCAGCTATAATTGATAGGCCAGATGAAGTGGCCAATAAAGATCGCTGCGAAAAGAACAAAACACCACAATCCCCGCCCAAAACACACTGCTCATTACCTAAAATGTCATTTGGAATATTCACTGGACCTGCAAAAACTCTGGCCAAACCGGCAAGAGAAAAGAAAAAAAGAAACACTGTGCATCGCACAAACAAACCAGCAACTCAAAGAAATTTATAAGAAACCTAACCTAACCTAACCTAACCTAACCTAATCAGGCTTATTCGAAAGAGAAAAAAAAGATGAGCCATCTAAACCAAAACAAACGGAAACGCTGAAAAGTGCTGAAATCACAACGTCCAAACCTCCAAAAACAAACCCTAAAAAACGACAAAGATTGGACTCAGACGTACAATCAATTCAATCCGTGCCATCATTAGAAGACCTATGCAACCTTTCAACCTACGACGACGAGTCCGAGGATGAACACAATCTTGAGGCACAAGTGTCTAGTCCAATACATCTCAATGCAGAGGAACTTGAGGTTAAAAACGCCTCCAAGAAAAAAATAAATCCCTGGTTGGCAAAAATACAAATTGGACCATACCCTGATGGAGAGAGTGCCGCTAAGAGAAGACCGGCAAACTCGGGGAGAGGCCTAGGGAAAGATATTCACTCAGCTTCTCAAACTGCAACGAACGAGAGCTGTAAGGATATTTGGCATGTTACAGCACAGAGTACAGCACTACTGCACAAGTAGCATTACAGCACTACTGCACAAGTAGCATTTTTTTTTTGCAGCACCACCACAAGGGTGCGGTGCATTGCTATATGGGTTAGCAGATTAACAAGGAAAGACAGACTATTCAGTCAAAAAACGATTTTAACATATAAGATGCAAAACTATTTTTACAGTTAAAAGCACACGTGTTCATTTAAAAATGCACACTATTTTTCACCTGAAATGCCTATATTGCTAGAGACACATTTGAAAATTAACAGCTAACCTATTAACAATTAACCTGACTAATAAAACCTTATTTTAATGTAACCCACTAATAAAATGTGTTCTCTACTGCAGAATTAGGCATACTTTGAAAACCAGTTAAATGAGTGTGCAGATTTTTCCTCTCTTCTCTGCCTGATTATCCGTGTTGTTGTGCACAGTAACTGCAGGAGGAAGGAAGTCAGATTTGCAACAATTGCAAATGTATAAGCGAAGCTATTGTTTAAAAGTAGGAGGATGAGAGATGATGGATTTCATTGGAACACGTCATAAAGAGGGCTGAGAGGAAAGTTTTAGTGGGCAGTAGCAGGGAAAAAGACAGGCAGACATCTTTCTGCACTACTGGGGAGAAGACCTGGCTGTGGGGGTGTCCTGCTGCAGTCGAGACTGGGGAAAGCTGAAAGAATTATCTTTCCACTGGCAGAGGCAGTCCTATCTGAAAAAGCTGAGAATTCCAGGCAATGACCCCGGCTTGAGAAGGCAAGCGTTCCTTTTTGTTGGAGTTAAGCCAAGAGAGCCACATTCACAGAGAGAATCCTCTGAACAGATAAGGTAATTACCTAACTGGGGGAGCTGTGTGTGTGCACGAAAGTATGCAGTCAGTGTAGAAAAATGAAAGTCCCGTGCGTGTCTTAATCAAGTGCTAATGTTGCAATTTAAGTTCTGTTCTCCGCCACTATAATCGCAGTGTGTCATTGAAAATGCTTGGATTGTTCCCTTTTATTGCTGTAAAGAATGAGATCATGTCTAAATGCAAATTTTATAATACAGAAAATATTTGAAAACAGACGGGTGGTTTATTTTCTATTTACCATTACAATGCCAATGATGTGGGGAGATTTTTAAACAGTGCAATGGTCATTTTAAGACAGATGTGTGTATGTCAGAATCAGTATGAATAATTGTGAGTGACTGTAGTATAACTTGTTGGAGGTACATGAGCCAACGGGAAGAGAGACTCTCTGAACATAGCTCCCTACCGTATATAAGGTAGTGGAAATTACCACAAGACTACCACATATAGCTCTCTGTCGTAAATAAGTCAGTGAGTTTGCCCATGGTGGCGCACCAACACTATCCCTGGAAATTGTGGTTTCCCTAGAATGCAGGTCTGAGGTCTCTCTAGTGATCACACGAAAAATCTAAGCGAAGATAAGGGATTCTGGACATTGGGGCCACAAATAAAACAAGGGAATTATGCTCACCAAAATACCACCAACCACGTATACCAAATATGCAGGTCTGGGTGCTGAAATAATGCATGTCCATTGTATTATTGTTGCACATGGCCAAATCTGAATACAAAGAGTGATTATTGCTAAGTTATTTCTCGGCGGTAATAAAATACCGTCAGGCCCCAAATCTCCACAAAATACCCTACATATTTATGGTGCGTTGGCCGGGAAAGTGATCACAGAGTACCTACTGGGCGTGGCAAGCGTGTCTCACACTGCCATTTGCACATTAAAGGGAACCCATTTTATAATAGCAGTGTGCCACTAAAAACGAATTTCAGAATGTCACAAAGGGAAACCACATTCTCAGATCTAGTGCAATATTTAGAGGCAAAGTTATTTGCACATGGGAATTGGTCTTCGAACAGTACCTTAGAATGGAGTAACCGCATTCAGGGTGAGGTGCAGAAAGAAAAACTAGACAATATTTTTGCAGAAGGCAGCATAATTCAGGTCTGCCTTACAAGATTATTGAATGCAGCCGATAAAAGTGCAGAGAAAGACTGTTTAATACGGCTATGCGGCAAAATATGGTTTATTTTAAACAAGTCACTGCGAATGCAAGAGAATGATACTCAGTTAATTAACAGGTTAAAGACTGAATTAGATGGGGCAAGTAAAAATCAGGAAATGTTGAGAGCAGAATTGGATGTATGCCAAAAAGACATGCAATTAAAATGCAGAGACTTTGATACTCAGTTATCCAAAAGCAAGAAACAATTTGAAGATAGTGAGCAAGAATTGACACACTTAAAAGCCTTAGTGGATCACATTAGGCAGGATAAAGATGAGGTTGTTTCAGAAATGCAGATTTTACAAAAAGAACATTGCGAAAAAGAAGGTGATCTCCAGAATGTAGAACAAGAAATGATTAAAATGATCCAAGAAAGAGACAAGAGAAGTAAAGAGTTCAATGAATGCCAAATGCAAATGTGCGATATGCAGGAGGCAATTAATAAAATGAGTGATGAAAATAATTATTTGCATGATGAAGCCAACAGACTCCTTAAAAAGTGTAAGGACTTAGAACAGCAAATGTGCATTCCCAGGTCCCAGGAGAGGCGGCAGGGTACCACATTCAATGGAGTGGAGGTGAATTCTAGCTCTGCCCAAAGAGCTAGTGCCCCAGTGACAGGGCCGGTGACTGAACTTGGTTGCAGCGCCCTTGGGGGATTTGATACTCCCATTGGGGGCAGCCACCAATCTCATACACCTGAAAACAGGATTGAATCACAAAATAGTGCAATTCCATGCATTGCAACAAGTAGCCCCATAAAAATAATGAAATCCATTAAAGCCCTGATCAAACCATTTAAAAAGGGAGGTGAATGCTGCATTGAGGATCACTTAGAAGCGGTGCATGACATTTTTAAAGCGCTCCAGATACCTAAGGAACAGTACAGACAATATTTTCATTTAACTTTAGATGCCCCGACGGCCAGCATCATAAGGGGATTAAATGAACAGCAGAATATGACATGGCTGGAGTTTGAAAAAGAAATTAGGCGTCATTTTTCTCCTTTTCAGTCATTGCAGGAGGCAAAGAAAGTTGCGTACACTATTACTGCTGGACCTAATACATCACCTCGCCAATTTTTACAAGACTTAAAAAGAGCATTCTCTCGCTTTGATGTATCTTTTGACTCAAATTCCAATGAGTTTAAAACCGCATACTTCTATGGGCTACAGAAAGACATCATATCCCAATTGGTCCGTGAATTTGACCGTGACAAGTCCCTTGAATGGATTGTACATCAAAGCACCAAGCTATATGAGGTACTCTATTGTCAGGGTAGAGAAAGTGATAAAATGAAAGATACTAGGCCTAAATCTAAAGAACCCTCAGCCACAGTAATGGAAATCAGGTCAGCCAAAATGTCCCTTGAGTCTTGTAGGGTATTTTGTGGAGATTTGGGGCCTGACGGTATTTTATTACCGCCGAGAAATAACTTAGCAATAATCACTCTTTGTATTCAGATTTGGCCATGTGCAACAATAATACAATGGACATGCATTATTTCAGCACCCAGACCTGCATATTTGGTATACGTGGTTGGTGGTATTTTGGTGAGCATAATTCCCTTGTTTTATTTGTGGCCCCAATGTCCAGAATCCCTTATCTTCGCTTAGATTTTTCGTGTGATCACTAGAGAGACCTCAGACCTGCATTCTAGGGAAACCACAATTTCCAGGGATAGTGTTGGTGCGCCACCATGGGCAAACTCACTGACTTATTTACGACAGAGAGCTATATGTGGTAGTCTTGTGGTAATTTCCACTACCTTATATACGGTAGGGAGCTATGTTCAGAGAGTCTCTCTTCCCGTTGGCTCATGTACCTCCAACAAGTTATACTACAGTCACTCACAATTATTCATACTGATTCTGACATACACACATCTGTCTTAAAATGACCATTGCACTGTTTAAAAATCTCCCCACATCATTGGCATTGTAATGGTAAATAGAAAATAAACCACCCGTCTGTTTTCAAATATTTTCTGTATTATAAAATTTGCATTTAGACATGATCTCATTCTTTACAGCAATAAAAGGGAACAATCCAAGCATTTTCAATGACACACTGCGATTATAGTGGCGGAGAACCGAACTTAAATTGCAACATTAGCACTTGATTAAGACACGCACGGGACTTTCATTTTTCTACACTGACTGCATACTTTCGTGCACACACACAGCTCCCCCAGTTAGGTAATTACCTTATCTGTTCAGAGGATTCTCTCTGTGAATGTGGCTCTCTTGGCTTAACTCCAACAGAAAGGAACGCTTGCCTTCTCAAGCCGGGGTCATTGCCTGGAATTCTCAGCTTTTTCAGATAGGACAGCCTCTGCCAGTGGAAATGTAATTCTTTCAGCTTTCCCCAGTCTCGACTGCAGCAGGACACCCCCACAGCCAGGTCTTCTCCCCAGTAGTGCAGAAAGATGTCTGCCTGTCTTTTTCCCTGCTACTGCCCACTAAAACTTTCCTCTCAGCCCTCTTTATGACGTGTTCCAATGAAATCCATCATCTCTCATCCTCCTACTTTTAAACAATAGCTTCGCTTATACATTTGCAATTGTTGCAAATCTGACTTCCTTCCTCCTGCAGTTACTGTGCACAACAACACGGATAATCAGGCAGAGAAGAGAGGAAAAATCTGCACACTCATTTAACTGGTTTTCAAAATATGCCTAATTCTGCAGTAGAGAACACATTTTATTAGTGAGTTATAATAAAATAAGGTTTTATTAGTCAGGTTAATGGTTAATATGTTAGCTGTTAATTTTCAAATGTGTCTCTAGCAATATAGGCATTTCAGGTGAAAAATAGTGTGCATTTTTAAATGAACATGTGTGCTTTTAACTGTAAAAATAGCTTTGCATCTTATATGTTAAAATCGTTTTTTGACTGAATAGCCTGTCTTTCCTTGTTAATCTGCTAACCCATATAGCAATGCACCGCACCCTTGTGGTGGTGCTGCAAAAAAAAAAATGCTACTTGTGCAGTAGTGCTGTAATGCTACTTGTGCAGTAGTGCTGTAATGCTACTTGTGCAGTAGTGCTGTAATGCTACTTGTGCAGTAGTGCTGTAATGCTACTTGTGCAGTAGTGCTGTACTCTGTGCTGTAACATGCCAAATATCCTTACATATACCCTCCTTTTGTTTTTAGAACTTGGCTATAATCCAAGCCAATTCCTAAAAACAACTTGTTCTATTTTTTTTTTTACAATATAGCAATCCAACAAAATGAATATTCATGTGCATCAATGAAAATTTGCAATTAACATTTCATCTGAGTCCATCAGTTCATAAAATGTTCCACATTTGCCTTCTCAGTGGAAGTGGCATTACTTTAAGTTTAAATTTTCCAAGTCAATTAAAAACAATGAAATAAAACAATTAACTAAAACAAATAAGTAATATAACAAGTTAAAATAAATAATCAAAATAATAAATACGTGGAACTTCATATGCCGGAACTTTTGCTTTGTCTCTTTTGGTATATCCCGACCAGCGAAGTTATTCGGTTCATTCGAGTACTCTTTCATCTTGGCAATCTTGAATCCACAGTAGTCATCTCTTTTGGCATTCCGGTCATTTTGTCTTCACCTCCACCTGGAGGCAGGCATCTTTTGGTCTTCATCCAGGGGACTCCAGGACTCCATCGTCTCCCGTGGCCTCTGATCCCGGAACCTCCGATCAAATAATGTTAATTGTCTAAATCAAAATAGAAAATAAACAGATTAAGTACATAGCACAATACTAACTTCATCCTTTTGCCAAAAATAAAACATGCTTGGTAAAAATACTTCGTTTTTTTTTTTTTTTTCTGAAATTAAACACAAGTTAAAAGAAAACAAACACATATAAAACAGCATTCAATATTTAATACACTTTCTCTCTGCACACCAACCACGAGCTTCCGTTATATGTGCATTTATTTATTTATTTATTTATTTATTTATTTATTTATTTATTTATTTATATTATATATTTTCACATATATTACAGTGTTTATGTGCCATCCTAACAATCAACTTTTTTTTAACTTCTTTGTCACTGCCTCCTGATCACACCCATTTATTTTCTCAAGGGACTCTATCCGTTTCCACATGCTCAAGCTGCCTGATCTCATGTCTGGGATGGCATGGTTTGATTTGATTTACATGGACAAACTGCTCTATTGCTGTTTCACCTTCATTTTTCAAAATTTTATACACTACAGGAGAGACTTTATCTATAATTCGGAATGGCCCCTGCCAGGCTGCCAGAAATTTAGAATTTTTCTGTTTACTTTTTCCAAAATGAAACTTGTACACCTGATCTCCTACATTGTATTCCTTTACTGATGTCTTTTTGTCATAATATGACTTAGCACTGTCAGCAGCTCTTTCCAGATTTCTTTGCACAAAAGCAAATGCATGTTGCAAATGCCTCCTCAGTTCATCAATATATTCATGAACTGTGGATGCACTCACTAGAGTTTGCTCATGTGTTCTGTATAGTAGGTGTTGTGGTAACACCATTTTCCTACCTGTTAAGACCTCATGGGGGCTAACACCTGTTGCTTTGGCAGGAGTCGACCTGATTGCCATCAAAACCAATGGTAAACGCAAATCCCAGCTGGAAACTGCTTCTGCCACAAATTTCTTTAAAATGTCCACAACAGACCTATTGCTTCTTTCAACTGTACCTGAAGACGCCGCCCGATATGCGATATGTAGTTTCCTTTTCACACCTAGTATTTGCCATACCTTACTCATTAGATTACTTGTGAAATGACTTCCTCTGTCTGACTCAATTCTTTGTGGCAACCCAAACCTTGAGAACACATGGTTCACCAGCAATGTGGCTGCTGTTTGCGCACTACAATCTGGTGCGGGAATGCACTCAATCCATTTTGACATCAAACATACCACACTCAAAATATAGCGGTGTCCCCTGCTCGACCTTTTTAAAGGACCTACATAGTCTATTTGCAAATCTGACCATGGGAGAGTTAGGCCTCTTTTCATCAATGGTGCTCTATGCATTGGTGAAGCAGGTTTAAATTGGGCGCATACTAGACATCCTCTAGTATATAATTCCACATCTTGGGACATATGTGGCCAGTAAGCATAATCTTTTAGTATTTCTAATGTCTTTTGTGAACCTCTATGGCCTGCAGTTATGGCATCGTGTGCATGGTGTAGCATTAGTCCTCTGAATGAAAGGGGTACTACCCACTGTATTTGCCCTGTTATGGACTCTCTAATCATGAGTCCATCCTGTAATCTAATTCGTGTTTTGTTCTTTAATAACACCCTCAACTCTTCTTTTCCCATACAATCATTTTCTGTTAAAGGATTTTGTTCAGGATCCATCAAATGATTATAATAGATTCCCAAAATTTGATCATTCTTTTGTGCCTCAATCAAATCTTGGTCTGGCGTGTCATGACTCCACTGCACCACCGGTTGATCTACCTCCTTTGGTGCTTTAGAACGTGTGACTGCATCAATTTGTATTTCACCCATTAAATAATCAATAGGTAGCAATTCTCCCATCACAGCCCCAATCTTAGCCAGATGGTCTGCCTTATCATTTCCCTCCTTATCCTCTCCTGGTGTTTTTAAATGCCCACGAATTTTTCTCCAGTATATTGTTAAATTATTTTCTGACACCAATTTGTCTATGGCTTGTATCATTTTTCCATGTTTAAGTGGCTTTTTGTTGTATGTAACCATGCCTCTTGCTTTCCAACCAGGCAAATACTCCACAAAGCTATTCCGTGCATAGTCAGAATCAGTCACCAGGACAATTTCACTGAACTTTTTATCAACTGCAGTAGCAATTGCTTTATAGATGGCTGCCAATTCCGCCACCTGACTGCTCCTATCTCCAATCCTCATCCCTATACTAGGAACGCCTTCACATTTCAACCAGACATTTCCTATTCCTGCCACTAATTGTTTATTACTGTCATTTTCAATGTGAAAAGCACAACCATCCACATATACAGTTGGCAAATCCTTGCATGTTTTTTCATCAAAAGCTTTGTGTGGTGATTGTTCAAATTCCTGCAAACTAGCTTCCACTTCCATTTCATTTGGTATTTGTTCAGCTGCACAGTCATGTAAGTCAGCTAACCCTTGAGCAATTGGGCTCTTTTTATTTTGTCCATATCTTACTTCTACGGGAAAACCTTGTAATGCCAGCGTCCATGAAGTGATTCTGGATTGCGCTAGATTGCCTGATCTAATTCTTTTACTCTCTAAAAATTGCAAAGGTTGATGATTTGTTTCAATAATCACCTTTTCTCCCTGAACAATGGGGCGGAAATGTTGTAGCGCCCACACAGTGGTTAATAGGGCCTTCTCACATTCATTAAATTTCATTTCAACTTGGGAAAATGCCTTACTTGCATATGCAATGGTTTTGTGATTCAAATCGTGTTTTTGTGATAACACTGCTGACATACAATGTTCAGAAAAGCCTATTTCTATAAAGAAATCCCTGTCCTTTATGGGGTATGCTAAACATGGTGCCTTTACAAGACATTCCTTCAATCTAGCCACTGCATCAGATTGCTCTCTTTCCCATCTCCAGGGAGTATTTAGTTTAAGCAGTTTAGTCAATGGTTGAGTGATTTCTGCATAATTCTCAATGAACTTTCTGTTATAGCCTGTCATCCCTAATAAACTTTTTACTCCTTTCACATTTTTAGGATCTTTTAATCTTTGTATGGCCTCTATTTTCTTCCTTTGTGGATTTAGCCCATGTTCAGTCACTTCATGCCCTAGAAAGTTCACTTTTTTCTTGCACCATTGTGCTTTTTGCAAAGATACTTTGGCGCCTGCTTTCTGCAATTGGCCAAGCACATGTCTTATTTCATCAAAATGGCTTTTAAGGTTTTCATTTTTTATCAAGACATCATCCACATAAACTATTGTCCCTCTTTCCGCTGCATCTGGCATGGCCTTTCTCAAAAATATGCCAAATTCACTCCCACTATTGATGTACCCGAACGGAGCTCTAAGCCAGGCATATTGAGTCCTGTCAAATGTAAAGGAAAATAGGTGTTGTATCTCCTCTGCCAATGGCACACACCAATATCCAGATGTGAGATCTAACGTGGTAAATACATTTGAACCATGTATCTGAGCTAGGCCCTGATCAATGAATGGTAGTGGCCATCTAGATACTGGTACTCTTTTATTTAACTCTCTTAAGTCTGCACATAGCCGCCATTGACCATTTGGCTTTAACACACCTAAAATAGGCGTATTGGATGTGCTATGAATGGGCCTAATTATTCCCCGTGATTCCAAATTTTTAATAATCTCTGCCAATGATTCTAAACATGCCAGCGGTAGTCTATACTGGCGTACAAACACTGGATTTCTGCTACAACCTTCTGGTAGTGTGGCCACATGTAAATCAGTTAAACCACAATCATAAGCATCTTTTGCAAATACATCCTTAAACTCCATAAATATTTCCCTCAGATTGCGTCGATCCTCATCGCTGTTACATGCATCCGCTAAGGAGATCTGCTCTTCTACCATTCTGGAAAATTCTGGAAACTCTTCTGGTAAAGGAATCTCAGCGCTTTCCTCTAACTGTGTGGCTGTGTCTTTTTGTAGGGCTGCCACTTTCAAATATTTTGGCATATCAGCTTCCACTTTAATGGGCTGATTTCCTGTTTCATTTTCATTTAAATTAAATATTATGCAATCCTCTTGATGGCAGCACACTGTCTCATTTGAATCATAAGGATACACAGAATGAATTTTAAATATTCCTTTGGGCTGAGAGTCCAGGTGTTCTGGCAACTCGCCCTTGGCATCTACATATTTTTCAGGAATATTCCCAATCACCATGTTATTTAAATCTGCCGTATAATGTGATTTTTGTATGGCCATTCCTAATGGGGAGTTTTCCTCTAAATGAACGTCCTGACAACCTTTATTATTTACCATGATTTTTACAGATCCCTCACCAATGTCTACCAATGGAATGTATTCATAATCCAGGCCTTGCTGTTTTATGGATTCATTCAGGCATACAAATGCATCAGAGCCTTTCATCTGCTGTCCATTTTTGCATTTCAGTGTTATTGCAAACTGTTTTGTAAATGCAGGAACAATAGTATTTTTCCTCATCTGTAATTCGACTGCATAAGGAACTAGTTGTGCACAATGATAAGCCCTTCTTTTGTCTCCAAATTCAGGCGCCGGCCCACCTAGGCGTGACCATATTTTTTGATTAAGGAAATCTAACACCATACACATTCTGTGCATGATGTCATTGCCCATGTAAAATTCATTTTGTGCTCCACTCACTATCCATACATTATGGTAAATTGCTTTCTGCCCAATGCTAATTTTAAGCATGCATCTGCCTGTAATTCGGTTTTCAAAGTCTGGACTGTCCAACCCAGAAACATATTGGTTTTTAATCCTAAATTTCGGGATTTCTTCCCTCTCCATAATTTTTTGCAACAATTTCTCATTAATGAAACTCCTTTCATGTTCAAGCGCTAAAGTGGCTTTTATTGTTTTAAGATAATCATTTATACCAGCGTGAACCCATGGTTGCTCATCTTCCATGTGTATCTCTGCCAGAGTGGTAATGTGTTTTTCTGAATCTGTTTTAGGAACAATATTCTGTTTGCATGTATTCTCTTTTAAATAGAAACGTAATGTGTGTTCGTCTATGGCAGTCTGCCAATCTTTCCTTGGGTCCAAGTATATTTGTACAGGTAGTTTTTCATTGTCGCTCTGATCTTTGTCTTGACACCTTAATATAACAGTGACACTAGGTATGCAGCTATTCTGGAGATATACCTCCACAGCATCATTTGTTTTGGCAACGGTGTGACATTCTTTTATATTGCTGTTTTGTGATTTTAGTTTCTTAGGCCTCAATGGTTTTTTGGTTAAGGACCACAGCACTCCATTCACCCCATCTATGAGAGGAGACAATCTTTTCAGGCAATCTGTCCCCATCAGAAATGGAATTTCACAAATAGATGTGATCAATACCTCTTGTTTCATTCTGTGCTTTCCTATTTTTATGTCAACCTCAGTTACACCTATGATGGGCACCTCCTCCCCATTAAAGTTATGCACTGGGCCTTGATTTGCCTTCACTGTGATCTGACTCTGTGGAGGCCTCCCTTCATTGATACTCTTTACCAGCTCCTTGGACATAATTGTGGCCTGTGCGCCAGTGTCAATCATAGCAAAGGTGTGGCATTTTTCTTCTACAGTGATGGGTGCATAATATCTGTCCTCAACTTCCTCTAATACACATAAGAAATGTGAATTCTTACTGATTTCAGGGCTCACCTTTCTCAGGTCTTTTTCACTTTTGGCTAAGCACATTGGTAAATGAAAAGACATTTTTCCCTCCTTTTTACCCATTTCTGTGCGAGATATTTTATTCATTTCTCCATGTTCAGAGGTTTTTTGGAGTGTGGCCACCGTTCGCCCATCCATCTGGGTAACATCAGAGACCACATTACAACCTTCCAACTGAACATGTGTCACAACATCATTCAGCAATTTGTCATTTTTTAATTCTGTGCATTTGTGATCATTTAGTGTAATACCAGCCCTTTCAGCCTCTTCAAAAATATGTGGCTCAAAGAATTTTTCAGGTGATTGACTTGTACCCTCCTTGTGAGTATTTCCTTTTTCTGTCTGTGTTTGGTAATTGTTTTGCTTGCCCAGGAAAGGAGCTATGGCATCCCCACTTACTCCCTGTTCACTGGTATTCCCCATGCATGAGTCATTTTTCTTAAATCTGTCCCTTTGTTCTTTTGGAATTCCTAATGTTTCTTTTTCATTTGTGCAAATCTTTACTGTTTTATTTAGCTCTAAGTTAAACCGTACCTCTTTTTTAGAAGTATTTGCACTTTCTGTCACAATTTCATTTACTGGTACTTTCATTTTTAATCCATTAGACATCTCAGAGTCGTTATGCAAAATTATATCAGAGCTATCTGTCATTTTGGCACTGCAGTTATCATGAGTACTTAGTCACTTTTCGGAAGCCCCCCGGTCATTGCTATGGCCATCAGCCCCCTCTTTGGAAGGTTGTTTTTGCGCTGTATAGAGCTTTCCTATTTGCTCAGCTAACATTTTCACTTGGGCCTCAAGGCATTGGAACCTTTCCACCTCTCTAGGATCCTCTTTCTGTGGCCTAGGTCGATATTGGTTGTTTTCCCCCTGATTGGATCTATTCTGATACCTCTCAGGTGATTGATGCCGGTTGGGATGGTTTCTGAACTCTTGATTCATTTGTGGAGGGGAGCGGGTTGCACCCATCCTTTGATTATAGTCCCCTGGTGGGGAATCATTGTACTGGCGTGGACTGTAGTTCACGTTTTGCTTCATGTCCTGTCTCTCATATTGTGGGTACTGGCCCCTATGTTGATTTCCATTATCAGTAAATCGATCCACATATCGGGGCCTATCCTGATTACCATATATCATGGTGCTGGGATCAAATCTGCTCTGTGTCCCCAATGACTGGTAGGGACCATCATTTCTTTGATCTTGATTTTGTCTCTGGTTATTGTTCATACCTGCCATATCAGACCGGTATCTTACCCGGGGTCTATCTCCTAAATATCTAGGGCTGATGTAGCTCTCTCTATTACTAGGATCATGTGATTGGAATATTGGTACAGTAAATGGCGATCTTTGTTGATTACCCCTTTGTTCAGGTGTCACATTATTTTTACCTTGGCTTTGAGCAGACTCAAGGGACATTTTGGCTGACCTGATTTCCATTACTGTGGCTGAGGGTTCTTTAGATTTAGGCCTAGTATCTTTCATTTTATCACTTTCTCTACCCTGACAATAGAGTACCTCATATAGCTTGGTGCTTTGATGTACAATCCATTCAAGGGACTTGTCACGGTCAAATTCACGGACCAATTGGGATATAATGTCTTTCTGTAGCCCATAGAAGTATGCGGTTTTAAACTCATTGGAATTTGAGTCAAAAGATACATCAAAGCGAGAGAATGCTCTTTTTAAGTCTTGTAAAAATTGGCGAGGTGATGTATTAGGTCCAGCAGTAATAGTGTACGCAACTTTCTTTGCCTCCTGCAATGACTGAAAAGGAGAAAAATGACGCCTAATTTCTTTTTCAAACTCCAGCCATGTCATATTCTGCTGTTCATTTAATCCCCTTATGATGCTGGCCGTCGGGGCATCTAAAGTTAAATGAAAATATTGTCTGTACTGTTCCTTAGGTATCTGGAGCGCTTTAAAAATGTCATGCACCGCTTCTAAGTGATCCTCAATGCAGCATTCACCTCCCTTTTTAAATGGTTTGATCAGGGCTTTAATGGATTTCATTATTTTTATGGGGCTACTTGTTGCAATGCATGGAATTGCACTATTTTGTGATTCAATCCTGTTTTCAGGTGTATGAGATTGGTGGCTGCCCCCAATGGGAGTATCAAATCCCCCAAGGGCGCTGCAACCAAGTTCAGTCACCGGCCCAGTCACTGGGGCACTAGCTCTTTGGGCAGAGCTAGAATTCACCTCCACTCCATTGAATGTGGTACCCTGCCGCCTCTCCTGGGACCTGGGAATGCACATTTGCTGTTCTAAGTCCTTACACTTTTTAAGGAGTCTGTTGGCTTCATCATGCAAATAATTATTTTCATCACTCATTTTATTAATTGCCTCCTGCATATCGCACATTTGCATTTGGCATTCATTGAACTCTTTACTTCTCTTGTCTCTTTCTTGGATCATTTTAATCATTTCTTGTTCTACACTCTGGAGATCACCTTCTTTTTCGCAATGTTCTTTTTGTAAAATCTGCATTTCTGAAACAACCTCATCTTTATCCTGCCTAATGTGATCCACTAAGGCTTTTAAGTGTGTCAATTCTTGCTCACTATCTTCAAATTGTTTCTTGCTTTTGGATAACTGAGTATCAAAGTCTCTGCATTTTAATTGCATGTCTTTTTGGCATACATCCAATTCTGCTCTCAACATTTCCTGATTTTTACTTGCCCCATCTAATTCAGTCTTTAACCTGTTAATTAGCTGAGTATCATTCTCTTGCATTCGCAGTGACTTGTTTAAAATAAACCATATTTTGCCGCATAGCCGTATTAAACAGTCTTTCTCTGCACTTTTATCGGCTGCATTCAATAATCTTGTAAGGCAGACCTGAATTATGCTGCCTTCTGCAAAAATATTGTCTAGTTTTTCTTTCTGCACCTCACCCTGAATGCGGTTACTCCATTCTAAGGTACTGTTCGAAGACCAATTCCCATGTGCAAATAACTTTGCCTCTAAATATTGCACTAGATCTGAGAATGTGGTTTCCCTTTGTGACATTCTGAAATTCGTTTTTAGTGGCACACTGCTATTATAAAATGGGTTCCCTTTAATGTGCAAATGGCAGTGTGAGACACGCTTGCCACGCCCAGTAGGTACTCTATGATCACTTTCCCGGCCTGCAACGCACCATAAATATGTAGGGTATTTTGTGGAGATTTGGGGCCTGACGGTATTTTATTACCGCCGAGAAATAACTTAGCAATAATCACTCTTTGTATTCAGATTTGGCCATGTGCAACAATAATACAATGGACATGCATTATTTCAGCACCCAGACCTGCATATTTGGTATACGTGGTTGGTGGTATTTTGGTGAGCATAATTCCCTTGTTTTATTTGTGGCCCCAATGTCCAGAATCCCTTATCTTCGCTTAGATTTTTCGTGTGATCACTAGAGAGACCTCAGACCTGCATTCTAGGGAAACCACAATTTCCAGGGATAGTGTTGGTGCGCCACCATGGGCAAACTCACTGACTTATTTACGACAGAGAGCTATATGTGGTAGTCTTGTGGTAATTTCCACTACCTTATATACGGTAGGGAGCTATGTTCAGAGAGTCTCTCTTCCCGTTGGCTCATGTACCTCCAACAAGTTATACTACAGTCACTCACAATTATTCATACTGATTCTGACATACACACATCTGTCTTAAAATGACCATTGCACTGTTTAAAAATCTCCCCACATCATTGGCATTGTAATGGTAAATAGAAAATAAACCACCCGTCTGTTTTCAAATATTTTCTGTATTATAAAATTTGCATTTAGACATGATCTCATTCTTTACAGCAATAAAAGGGAACAATCCAAGCATTTTCAATGACACACTGCGATTATAGTGGCGGAGAACCGAACTTAAATTGCAACATTAGCACTTGATTAAGACACGCACGGGACTTTCATTTTTCTACACTGACTGCATACTTTCGTGCACACACACAGCTCCCCCAGTTAGGTAATTACCTTATCTGTTCAGAGGATTCTCTCTGTGAATGTGGCTCTCTTGGCTTAACTCCAACAGAAAGGAACGCTTGCCTTCTCAAGCCGGGGTCATTGCCTGGAATTCTCAGCTTTTTCAGATAGGACAGCCTCTGCCAGTGGAAATGTAATTCTTTCAGCTTTCCCCAGTCTCGACTGCAGCAGGACACCCCCACAGCCAGGTCTTCTCCCCAGTAGTGCAGAAAGATGTCTGCCTGTCTTTTTCCCTGCTACTGCCCACTAAAACTTTCCTCTCAGCCCTCTTTATGACGTGTTCCAATGAAATCCATCATCTCTCATCCTCCTACTTTTAAACAATAGCTTCGCTTATACATTTGCAATTGTTGCAAATCTGACTTCCTTCCTCCTGCAGTTACTGTGCACAACAACACGGATAATCAGGCAGAGAAGAGAGGAAAAATCTGCACACTCATTTAACTGGTTTTCAAAATATGCCTAATTCTGCAGTAGAGAACACATTTTATTAGTGAGTTATAATAAAATAAGGTTTTATTAGTCAGGTTAATGGTTAATATGTTAGCTGTTAATTTTCAAATGTGTCTCTAGCAATATAGGCATTTCAGGTGAAAAATAGTGTGCATTTTTAAATGAACACGTGTGCTTTTAACTGTAAAAATAGCTTTGCATCTTATATGTTAAAATCGTTTTTTGACTGAATAGCCTGTCTTTCCTTGTTAATCTGCTAACCCATATAGCAATGCACCGCACCCTTGTGGTGGTGCTGCAAAAAAAAAAATGCTACTTGTGCAGTAGTGCTGTAATGCTACTTGTGCAGTAGTGCTGTAATGCTACTTGTGCAGTAGTGCTGTAATGCTACTTGTGCAGTAGTGCTGTAATGCTACTTGTGCAGTAGTGCTGTACTCTGTGCTGTAACATGCCAAATATCCTTACAGTCTGCTCAAAGCCAAGGTAAAAATAATGTGACACCTGAACAAAGGGGTAATCAACAAAGATCGCCATTTACTGTACCAATGTTCCAATCACATGATCCTAGTAATAGAGAGAGCTACATCAGCCCTAGATATTTAGGAGATAGACCCCGGGTAAGATACCGGTCTGATATGGCAGGTATGAACAATAACCAGAGACAAAATCAAGATCAAAGAAATGATGGTCCCTACCAGTCATTGGGGACACAGAGCAGATTTGATCCCAGCACCATGATATATGGTAATCAGGATAGGCCCCGATATGTGGATCGATTTACTGATAATGGAAATCAACATAGGGGCCAGTACCCACAATCTGAGAGACAGGACATGAGGCAAAACGTGAACTACAGTCCACGCCAGTACAATGATTCCCCACCAGGGGACTATAATCAAAGGATGGGTGCAACCCGCTCCACTCCACAAATGAATCAAGAGTTCAGAAACCATCCCAACCGGTATCAATCACCTGAGAGGTATCAGAATAGATCCAATCAGGGGGAAAACAACCAATATCGACCTAGGCCACAGAAAGAGGATCCTAGAGAGGTGGAAAGGTTCCAATGCCTTGAGGCCCAAGTGAAAATGTTAGCTGAGCAAATAGGAAAGCTCTATACAGCGCAAAAACAACCTTCCAAAGAGGGGGCTGATGGCCATAGCAATGACCGGGGGGCTTCCGAAAAGTGACTAAGTACTCATGATAACTGCAGTGCCAAAATGACAGATTGCTCTGATATAATTTTGCATAACGACTCTGAGATGTCTAATGGATTAAAAATGAAAGTACCAGTAAATGAAATTGTGACAGAAAGTGCAAATACTTCTAAAAAAGAGGTACGGTTTAACTTAGAGCTAAATAAAACAGTAAAGGTTTGCACAAATGAAAAAGAAACATTAGGAATTCCAAAAGAACAAAGGGACAGATTTAAGAAAAATGACTCATGCATGGGGAATACCAGTGAACAGGGAGTAAGTGGGGATGCCATAGCTCCTTCCCTGGGCAAGCAAAACAATTACCAAACACAGACAGAAAAAGGAAATACTCACAAGGAGGGTACAAGTCAATCACCTGAAAAATTCTTTGAGCCACATATTTTTGAAGAGGCTGAAAGGGCTGGTATTACACTAAATGATCACAAATGGACAGAATTAAAAAATGACAAATTGCTGAATGATGTTGTGACACATGTTCAGTTGGAAGGTTGTAATGTGGTCTCTGATGTTACCCAGATGGATGGGCGAACGGTGGCCACACTCCAAAAAACCTCTGAACATGGAGAAATGAATAAAATATCTCGCACAGAAATGGGTAAAAAGGAGGGAAAAATGTCTTTTCATTTACCAATGTGTTTAGCCAAAAGTGAAAAAGGCCTGAGAAAGGTGAGCCCTGAAATCAGTAAGAATTCACATTTCTTATGTGTATTAGAGGAAGTTGAGGACAGATATTATGCACCCATCACTGTAGAAGAAAAATGCCACACCTTTGCTATGATTGACACTGGCGCACAGGCCACAATTATGTCCAAGGAGCTGGTAAAGAGTATCAATGAAGGGAGGCCTCCACAGAGTCAGATCACAGTGAAGGCAAATCAAGGCCCAGTGCATAACTTTAATGGGGAGGAGGTGCCCATCATAGGTGTAACTGAGGTTGACATAAAAATAGGAAAGCACAGAATGAAACAAGAGGTATTGATCACATCTATTTGTGAAATTCCATTTCTGATGGGGACAGATTGCCTGAAAAGATTGTCTCCTCTCATAGATGGGGTGAATGGAGTGCTGTGGTCCTTAACCAAAAAACCATTGAGGCCTAAGAAACTAAAATCACAAAACAGCAATATAAAAGAATGTCACACCGTTGCCAAAACAAATGATGCTGTGGAGGTATATCTCCAGAATAGCTGCATACCTAGTGTCACTGTTATATTAAGGTGTCAAGACAAAGATCAGAGCGACAATGAAAAACTACCTGTACAAATATACTTGGACCCAAGGAAAGATTGGCAGACTGCCATAGACGAACACACATTACGTTTCTATTTAAAAGAGAATACATGCAAACAGAATATTGTTCCTAAAACAGATTCAGAAAAACACATTACCACTCTGGCAGAGATACACATGGAAGATGAGCAACCATGGGTTCACGCTGGTATAAATGATTATCTTAAAACAATAAAAGCCACTTTAGCGCTTGAACATGAAAGGAGTTTCATTAATGAGAAATTGTTGCAAAAAATTATGGAGAGGGAAGAAATCCCGAAATTTAGGATTAAAAACCAATATGTTTCTGGGTTGGACAGTCCAGACTTTGAAAACCGAATTACAGGCAGATGCATGCTTAAAATTAGCATTGGGCAGAAAGCAATTTACCATAATGTATGGATAGTGAGTGGAGCACAAAATGAATTTTACATGGGCAATGACATCATGCACAGAATGTGTATGGTGTTAGATTTCCTTAATCAAAAAATATGGTCACGCCTAGGTGGGCCGGCGCCTGAATTTGAAGACAAAAGAAGGGCTTATCATTGTGCACAACTAGTTCCTTATGCAGTCGAATTACAGATGAGGAAAAATACTATTGTTCCTGCATTTACAAAACAGTTTGCAATAACACTGAAATGCAAAAATGGACAGCAGATGAAAGGCTCTGATGCATTTGTATGCCTGAATGAATCCATAAAACAGCAAGGCCTGGATTATGAATACATTCCATTGGTAGACATTGGTGAGGGATCTGTAAAAATCATGGTGAATAATAAAGGTTGTCAGGATATTCATTTAGAGGAAAACTCCCCATTAGGAATGGCCATACAAAAATCACATTATACGGCAGATTTAAATAACATGGTGATTGGGAATATTCCTGAAAAATATGTAGATGCCAAGGGCGAGTTGCCAGAACACCTGGACTCTCAGCCCAAAGGAATATTTAAAATTCATTCTGTGTATCCTTATGATTCAAATGAGACAGTGTGCTGCCATCAAGAGGATTGCATAATATTTAATTTAAATGAAAATGAAACAGGAAATCAGCCCATTGAAGTGGAAGCTGATATGCCTAAATATTTGAAAGTGGCAGCCCTACAAAAAGACACAGCCACACAGTTAGAGGAAAGCGCTGAGATTCCTTTACCAGAAGAGTTTCCAGAATTTTCCAGAATGGTAGAAGAGCAGATCTCCTTAGCGGATGCATGTAACAGCGATGAGGATCGACGCAATCTGAGGGAAATATTTATGGAGTTTAAGGATGTATTTGCAAAAGATGCTTATGATTGTGGTTTAACTGATTTACATGTGGCCACACTACCAGAAGGTTGTAGCAGAAATCCAGTGTTTGTACGCCAGTATAGACTACCGCTGGCATGTTTAGAATCATTGGCAGAGATTATTAAAAATTTGGAATCACGGGGAATAATTAGGCCCATTCATAGCACATCCAATACGCCTATTTTAGGTGTGTTAAAGCCAAATGGTCAATGGCGGCTGTGTGCAGACTTAAGAGAGTTAAATAAAAGAGTACCAGTATCTAGATGGCCACTACCATTCATTGATCAGGGCCTAGCTCAGATACATGGTTCAAATGTATTTACCACGTTAGATCTCACATCTGGATATTGGTGTGTGCCATTGGCAGAGGAGATACAACACCTATTTTCCTTTACATTTGACAGGACTCAATATGCCTGGCTTAGAGCTCCGTTCGGGTACATCAATAGTGGGAGTGAATTTGGCATATTTTTGAGAAAGGCCATGCCGGATGCAGCGGAAAGAGGGACAATAGTTTATGTGGATGATGTCTTGATAAAAAATGAAAACCTTAAAAGCCATTTTGATGAAATAAGACATGTGCTTGGCCAATTGCAGAAAGCAGGCGCCAAAGTATCTTTGCAAAAAGCACAATGGTGCAAGAAAAAAGTGAACTTTCTAGGGCATGAAGTGACTGAACATGGGCTAAATCCACAAAGGAAGAAAATAGAGGCCATACAAAGATTAAAAGATCCTAAAAATGTGAAAGGAGTAAAAAGTTTATTAGGGATGACAGGCTATAACAGAAAGTTCATTGAGAATTATGCAGAAATCACTCAACCATTGACTAAACTGCTTAAAATAAATACTCCCTGGAGATGGGAAAGAGAGCAATCTGATGCAGTGGCTAGATTGAAGGAATGTCTTGTAAAGGCACCATGTTTAGC
Source organism: Ambystoma mexicanum (assembly GCF_040938575.1). Lineage (NCBI taxonomy): Eukaryota > Metazoa > Chordata > Amphibia > Caudata > Ambystomatidae > Ambystoma > Ambystoma mexicanum. The sequence continues at coordinate 135,980,010 of NC_090937.1, read as the reverse complement.
ATACCCCATAAAGGACAGGGATTTCTTTATAGAAATAGGCTTTTCTGAACATTGTATGTCAGCAGTGTTATCACAAAAACACGATTTGAATCACAAAACCATTGCATATGCAAGTAAGGCAATTTCCCAAGTTGAAATGAAATTTAATGAATGTGAGAAGGCCCTATTAACCACTGTGTGGGCGCTACAACATTTTCGCCCCATTGTTCAGGGAGAAAAGGTGATTATTGAAACAAATCATCAACCTTTGCAATTTTTAGAGAGTAAAAGAATTAGATCAGGCAATCTAGCGCAATCCAGAATCACTTCATGGACGCTGGCATTACAAGGTTTTCCCGTAGAAGTAAGATATGGACAAAATAAAAAGAGCCCAATTGCTCAAGGGTTAGCTGACTTACATGACTGTGCAGCTGAACAAATACCAAATGAAATGGAAGTGGAAGCTAGTTTGCAGGAATTTGAACAATCACCACACAAAGCTTTTGATGAAAAAACATGCAAGGATTTGCCAACTGTATATGTGGATGGTTGTGCTTTTCACATTGAAAATGACAGTAATAAACAATTAGTGGCAGGAATAGGAAATGTCTGGTTGAAATGTGAAGGCGTTCCTAGTATAGGGATGAGGATTGGAGATAGGAGCAGTCAGGTGGCGGAATTGGCAGCCATCTATAAAGCAATTGCTACTGCAGTTGATAAAAAGTTCAGTGAAATTGTCCTGGTGACTGATTCTGACTATGCACGGAATAGCTTTGTGGAGTATTTGCCTGGTTGGAAAGCAAGAGGCATGGTTACATACAACAAAAAGCCACTTAAACATGGAAAAATGATACAAGCCATAGACAAATTGGTGTCAGAAAATAATTTAACAATATACTGGAGAAAAATTCGTGGGCATTTAAAAACACCAGGAGAGGATAAGGAGGGAAATGATAAGGCAGACCATCTGGCTAAGATTGGGGCTGTGATGGGAGAATTGCTACCTATTGATTATTTAATGGGTGAAATACAAATTGATGCAGTCACACGTTCTAAAGCACCAAAGGAGGTAGATCAACCGGTGGTGCAGTGGAGTCATGACACGCCAGACCAAGATTTGATTGAGGCACAAAAGAATGATCAAATTTTGGGAATCTATTATAATCATTTGATAGATCCTGAACAAAATCCTTTAACAGAAAATGATTGCATGGGAAAAGAAGAATTGAGGGTGTTATTAAAGAACAAAACACGAATTAGATTACAGGATGGACTCATGATTAGAGAGTCCATAACAGGGCAAATACAGTGGGTAGTACCCCTTTCATTCAGAGGACTAATGCTACACCATGCACACGATGCCATAACTGCAGGCCATAGAGGTTCACAAAAGACATTAGAAATACTAAAAGATTATGCTTACTGGCCACATATGTCCCAAGATGTGGAATTATATACTAGAGGATGTCTAGTATGCGCCCAATTTAAACCTGCTTCACCAATGCATAGAGCACCATTGATGAAAAGAGGCCTAACTCTCCCATGGTCAGATTTGCAAATAGACTATGTAGGTCCTTTAAAAAGGTCGAGCAGGGGACACCGCTATATTTTGAGTGTGGTATGTTTGATGTCAAAATGGATTGAGTGCATTCCCGCACCAGATTGTAGTGCGCAAACAGCAGCCACATTGCTGGTGAACCATGTGTTCTCAAGGTTTGGGTTGCCACAAAGAATTGAGTCAGACAGAGGAAGTCATTTCACAAGTACTCTAATGAGTAAGGTATGGCAAATACTAGGTGTGAAAAGGAAACTACATATCGCATATCGGGCGGCGTCTTCAGGTACAGTTGAAAGAAGCAATAGGTCTGTTGTGGACATTTTAAAGAAATTTGTGGCAGAAGCAGGTTCCAGCTGGGATTTGCGTTTACCATTGGTTTTGATGGCAATCAGGTCGACTCCTGCCAAAGCATCAGGTGTTAGCCCCCATGAGGTATTAACAGGTAGGAAAATGGTGTTACCACAACACCTACTATACAGAACACATGAGCAAACTCTAGTGAGTGCATCCACAGTTCATGAATATATTGATGAACTGAGGAGGCATTTGCAACATGCATTTGCTTTTGTGCAGAGAAATCTGGAAAGAGCTGCTGATAGTGCTAAGTCATATTATGACAAAAAGACATCAGTAAAGGAATACAATGTAGGGGATCAGGTGTACAAGTTTCATTTTGGAAAAAGTAAACAGAAAAATTCTAAATTTCTGGCAGCCTGGCAGGGGCCATTCCGAATTATAGATAAAGTCTCTCCTGTAGTGTATAAAATTTTGAAAAATGAAGGTGAAACAGCAATAGAGCAGTTTGTCCATGTAAATCAAATCAAACCATGCCATCCCAGACATGAGATCAGGCAGCTTGAGCATGTGGAAACGGATAGAGTCCCTTGAGAAAATAAATGGGTGTGATCAGGAGGCAGTGACAAAGAAGTTAAAAAAAAAAGTTGATTGTTATGATGGCACATAAACACTGTAATATATGTGAAAATATATAATATAAATAAATAAATAAATAAATAAATAAATAAATGCACATATAACGGAAGCTTGTGGTTGGTGTGCAGAGAGAAAGTGTATTAAATATTGAATGCTGTTTTATATGTGTTTGTTTTCTTTTAACTTTGTTTAATTTCAGAAAAAAAAAAAAAAACGAAGTATTTTTACCGAGCATGTTTTATTTTTGGCAAAAGGATGAAGTTAGTATTGTGCTATGTACTTAATCTGTTTATTTTCTATTTTGATTTAGACAATTAACATTATTTGGTCGGAGGTTCTGGGACCAGAGGCCACGGGAGACGATGGAGTCCTGGAGACCGCGAGGACGGATTCCGGGAAAGCCCCAAAGAGGGGTGAAGACCAAGGCTACAAAGCGATCAGCATTGAAGATGATACCGATGACATGTTTAACGATAGTGATATTTGGAGGGATCTTCAAGAATTCAGAAGCACAGGTTGTCATTGAACCTGGACCAGCATCTGGTATCGCGGTAGAAGAAGCACCAGGATTCATCATGAGTGATAGAAGGATGATTTTCCAAAATATCTACATACCATTGAATCCTGAGATTTTGATTGAAAAACATTTGAACAATACCGGAATTAAGATTGAACAGACTAAAGAGTGGCTGGAAATAAGAAAAGAGGACGCTAAGCAGTCAATAAGAGATATATTAATGCAATTGGAAAAAACATTCGTGAATTCAGCAGACATTAAGAAGAAGAGAGGAAAGAGAGGTGCGGTGATGCTCGCGATATCAATGGTAATGTCTATAATTGGGGCAATAATAGGTACTACAATATCAACAGCCAATTCTATTTCGGTAGGAACACTGAGTACTAAAGCACAACAACTGAGTATTGACCTAGAAATAATACAAAAGACATTAGATGGAATTAGAGGGGGACTGGATGAACAAGTAAGATTCATAAATGAAACTGCAATCATTCTAAATGAACAAGCGGATGTGATGCAACGGGCGACTAAAATAATACTTAAGCATGACAGAACTTTAAATGAAATATTGAACATAATGAGTCCTGTTGATAGACTATTAACGAATTATATGAGAGAAGTTCAAACTGCAGTTTCACAATTGATTCAAGGACATATTCCCTTGTATTTTGTTTCGCAGGATATCATTCGGCAAATGATAGAAAGATTGACCAGGAGGGAAATTGACCTTATACAGATAAGAATTGCATTCGAAATGGGGAATGCAATGCCGTTATATGTGGACTTGGAAAGACTAGAGATCGGATTTTTGCTATGCATCCCATTTGTAGCCCCTGAACTTATTTATCAAACGAAGTGGGTACACAACGTGGGATTTTGGCAAGAGGACAAATTCATTAAGATTAAGACTCCAGAAGTGGTGGCATTTCAGTCATGGGAACCTGAAGTTTATTTAATACCAAACCTGGAAACATGTGTAACATTTAAAGAACAAAATTATATGTGTCCAGGTAAACCGTTTGTTCCTGATGCCACAGATGCTATTTGTGGATTGAAATCTGACCCAAGTATATCAGAGGGATGTGAAGTGATTATTAGTAATATGGGGAGTGAAGAAATGGCACAGGCTAAGATGGTCAGAGGTAAATGGTTGGTCAGTACCTGTTTAAAGAACATGACGGTAGTACATTTAAACCATGGAACATACGTGGTTAAACAGGTAAAATATAATGTTTTTTATTTACAGGTTCCAAAGGATGCAATTGTGTCAATTGGGGGATTAACATTGTTCCATGTAACAAATGATGTTTGGGAAAGCCAAGTGGAAAATATCGATTTTTTTCAAAGGGATACTTTTCCAATAGATCCAGATGTGGAATATTTATTGAATCACAAAGAAAGACATGTTATGAAAATGAATTTGCGAAAAAACAATATTACAATTAGTAATCTGGGCATAATAGAAGTGGAAAGATTTAATTGGGGAACCTGGGGGGAACGCTCAATAGTGGGTTTGGCTATCTTGGTGCTAATCATGGGTGGATGGTTGATTGTGCTATCAGTAAAAATGAAAATGTTACTGATTTTACTGACTACGTCAGGAAGAGAAAGATATCCCAATACACATGCATTTTAAGAGAAAAAGAAAGAACAAGTTGTTTTTAGGAATTGGCTTGGATTATAGCCAAGTTCTAAAAACAAAAGGAGGGTATATGTAAGGATATTTGGCATGTTACAGCACAGAGTACAGCACTACTGCACAAGTAGCATTACAGCACTACTGCACAAGTAGCATTTTTTTTTTGCAGCACCACCACAAGGGTGCGGTGCATTGCTATATGGGTTAGCAGATTAACAAGGAAAGACAGACTATTCAGTCAAAAAACGATTTTAACATATAAGATGCAAAACTATTTTTACAGTTAAAAGCACACGTGTTCATTTAAAAATGCACACTATTTTTCACCTGAAATGCCTATATTGCTAGAGACACATTTGAAAATTAACAGCTAACCTATTAACAATTAACCTGACTAATAAAACCTTATTTTAATGTAACCCACTAATAAAATGTGTTCTCTACTGCAGAATTAGGCATACTTTGAAAACCAGTTAAATGAGTGTGCAGATTTTTCCTCTCTTCTCTGCCTGATTATCCGTGTTGTTGTGCACAGTAACTGCAGGAGGAAGGAAGTCAGATTTGCAACAATTGCAAATGTATAAGCGAAGCTATTGTTTAAAAGTAGGAGGATGAGAGATGATGGATTTCATTGGAACACGTCATAAAGAGGGCTGAGAGGAAAGTTTTAGTGGGCAGTAGCAGGGAAAAAGACAGGCAGACATCTTTCTGCACTACTGGGGAGAAGACCTGGCTGTGGGGGTGTCCTGCTGCAGTCGAGACTGGGGAAAGCTGAAAGAATTATCTTTCCACTGGCAGAGGCAGTCCTATCTGAAAAAGCTGAGAATTCCAGGCAATGACCCCGGCTTGAGAAGGCAAGCGTTCCTTTTTGTTGGAGTTAAGCCAAGAGAGCCACATTCACAGAGAGAATCCTCTGAACAGATAAGGTAATTACCTAACTGGGGGAGCTGTGTGTGTGCACGAAAGTATGCAGTCAGTGTAGAAAAATGAAAGTCCCGTGCGTGTCTTAATCAAGTGCTAATGTTGCAATTTAAGTTCTGTTCTCCGCCACTATAATCGCAGTGTGTCATTGAAAATGCTTGGATTGTTCCCTTTTATTGCTGTAAAGAATGAGATCATGTCTAAATGCAAATTTTATAATACAGAAAATATTTGAAAACAGACGGGTGGTTTATTTTCTATTTACCATTACAATGCCAATGATGTGGGGAGATTTTTAAACAGTGCAATGGTCATTTTAAGACAGATGTGTGTATGTCAGAATCAGTATGAATAATTGTGAGTGACTGTAGTATAACTTGTTGGAGGTACATGAGCCAACGGGAAGAGAGACTCTCTGAACATAGCTCCCTACCGTATATAAGGTAGTGGAAATTACCACAAGACTACCACATATAGCTCTCTGTCGTAAATAAGTCAGTGAGTTTGCCCATGGTGGCGCACCAACACTATCCCTGGAAATTGTGGTTTCCCTAGAATGCAGGTCTGAGGTCTCTCTAGTGATCACACGAAAAATCTAAGCGAAGATAAGGGATTCTGGACATTGGGGCCACAAATAAAACAAGGGAATTATGCTCACCAAAATACCACCAACCACGTATACCAAATATGCAGGTCTGGGTGCTGAAATAATGCATGTCCATTGTATTATTGTTGCACATGGCCAAATCTGAATACAAAGAGTGATTATTGCTAAGTTATTTCTCGGCGGTAATAAAATACCGTCAGGCCCCAAATCTCCACAAAATACCCTACAGAGCCAACGACTAATGGACCCAGATTCGAAACCAAAAAAATATGTGCCACTGAACCCCAAACAGACAGCAGCGCAGAGACAAAAGGGGGCAAGCCACGCCGAACAGAAAATGATGGCTGACCTCAAGTATTCGGCCCCAAAAATCCTCATTGCGAACGTATTTAAAGACGACAACGATGTCAACTTAAATAGAGGAAATGTCATGCGACTACTACACTCACTACCAGCCCTAAGAACGGTGTCCTCCCATGACATCTCAATAGTCGAATACATCTCGGAAGTACATGCAGACAGAGTCCACCTCCACATAAAATCACAGGCGGTACGAAAGATCATACTGGCCTCCAAAGAGGACCTCCTGCTGCTTGGATTCGAGGTCGCCGAAGTATGGACGGAAAGTCACAATAATCATCTCAATAACAGAATAAATGATTCGAATGAGTCAGGCCACACAAAACGCAGAGATGAAATAAGACAACTTCTAACGACAACATCTAATCCACAACAGTCCAACGATAAAGGGACAAATGGAAGGAGCAACCATTAGCTAATCCAGAGTGATGGAAACAATCGGTTGACATTAATATCTTGGAACACACGCGGATTTCACCACCTCTACGACGACTTTCCAGTGGACCTAAGCAACAATCTCGCTATCTGTCTCCAAGAAACATGGCCGAGGAGCACGCCGGTGAAAGATGGATACGTGACGTTGCTAAACCCTGCAGGAAAAAACACACAAGGACGCCCGTTTTCAGGGCTCATAACAATGATAAAAATTGGAACCAATTGGAAAGTGTCTGAAACTGAGAACCCAAACATCTTCGTCCAAAGCACGCTGTTACAGCACCACACTGAAAACACTTCCAAAAAACAGTACATACTTTTAATCAATGTGTACTGGAATCCCGCTCAAATAACCAACGGAAAGTTTGTGTCATCAGTAATGGCAATCATAGATAAACATCAACAAACTGATCGCGAGATAGCCATCATTGTATGTGGTGATATGAATACAACTTGGTTCAACGCAAATGGGACCCAAATAAAAGAACCCAGGAAGGAACGGTCTCCTAACCTGTCGAGAAGTGCATTATGGTCAATCGAAATGGATACTCGCTATTGCGACATGGCAAATAGACAGGTCGAAGGCGACCTACCACCAAAGAACACCTGGCACGGCATGGGCCACAAGAAAATCTTAGACTACATATGGTTATCAAGATTTTTTTGGCATAAGATCGTGAACCTGAAAATAATAGAGACAACAACCAGCGATCACGATGTCCTAGTTCTAACCATGAACTTACCCTCGAAAAAACATACAGCTAGAATGGTCCAGAGTTTCGAGGTAAATAATGGCCAAAACAGATTAAGAATAAACAGCAAACAAATAACCACATTAACCAGGAAGTTTCAAAACCTGACAATGATCGACGAAGCGGCCCTAAATTATCTTCCGCTACTACCTTATACCAACAAAGGATCCCTCTTGATGACACAATCAAATAAAACTCATACCCACGCTTGGAGCATTAAAGTTACAGAGGAAAAAAAGAAGACACAAAAAGAAATTTGTCAACTGAAACTACAAGGAGGCCTGGATATATCCATTAAGATAAAACAACGAAAGCAAAAATACCGTAATTGGGTGAAAGCTTTTGCCTTCCTTCGTGATCAAGAACGAGGCGAAGCAATGCTGAGACTGATTAAATCGAATAATTGCAGAGAGATCTGGCAAATCATAAACAAATGCTCAAGAAATCAAGCAAACACAATGGCCAGTGGGGTCACAGAAAGTGACTGGAAAACCCACTTCAACAGAGTGTTCACGAATGGAAATAGCACTCCAATCCAAGCACGTCATGTAGCGGAAGTAGAATGGGACTGCAGCGAGAAAGCCGAAGATATCTCCATGGCAATCACGAAACTGAATAACTCGCGTGCGGCAGGACCAGATGGCATCACCAACGTAATGCTGAAAGCCAACAAAGACGAATGGTCAAACTTCATCACCAAACTATTCGCAAGAATCGCAAAGCATAAAAGAATACCAACTTCATGGACCACGGCCATTATAGTTCCAATTTTCAAGAAGGGTAATCGGGCCGATCCTGCCAATTATCGCCCGATTGCCCTACTGGACACAATTGGCAAGATATTTGCGAGTTTCCTGCAAAAGAAACTATCAGCATGGGCAGAAACGAGGAACATCAATGATTGCCGGCAAACTGGTTTCACCAAGGGAGTCGGAACAGAAATCAACCTGACCCTGGTAAACATACTAAAATTGAACTGCATAGAAAAAAGGTCAAAGCTTTTCATAGCCTTCATCGATATGCATCAAGCATTCGATGCCATAATTCGTGAAAAACTGTGGCAGAAACTAACATCTTGGGGGTGCCCACAGAACTTACTACAGCCTATAAAAGCACTCCACACAATGACGTCAATTCAGATAAGACTAAATGAAGAAGGACTCCTCTCAGAAGCTGTTAATACTCAAAAGGGGGTGAAACAAGGTTGCCCGCTTGCAGCCTGCTTATTCAAACTATTCATTGCAGATATACCCTTGGCTCTCAGTGATGTGAAGTGCTTTTCACCAAAAATCAATGGACATCACATCAACTGCATCACTTATGCGGACGATATAGTCTTATTCGACAAAACCCAGATAGGTCTGCAACGACTATTGACACAACTTCATCACTACATGACTATCAATGAACTAAAGATAAACGTCACCAAAACGAAAATCATGCAGATAGGAGCAACAAAAGGCAATAAAAACAAAAACTTTCAGTGGAAGATCGCTGACACTCCTATTGCTGAAATAGAAGAAATCAGATACCTAGGGGTAATGATTAACAAATCCATACGAGAATGGAACTGGACACAAGACATCTCACAGCGCATGAAAACACTCGCAATACAAGGCAGACGCATTCATAACCTGTATGGCAAATTCTCACTAATTCCAGTAAAATCGTTTTACCTCCAAAAAGTAATACCAGCTATCACCTATGGTTCTGAGACAGGTTGGAACCTGGACCTTCGTATTTGGACAAAACTTGAAAGCCTATTTTGGAAGACGGTGTTGCAATTACCTAAATACATATTGATGATCGCCATCAGACACGAACTAGCCATAAACGAACTATACTCGAATGTGATCTGGAAGTCGTTAGCTTTGTTCCGAAAGATGCATATGCCAACACCGGAACCTGCCTACGAAATACTTGCGACAAGCAATCGACAACCCCACATAGATATAATACAGAAATGGACACAAGGTGTGAAGGCGATAATGCAAGCAGCTGACATAAAAATAGAGCTGCTGCTGGCACAACCACAAATCGCAAAACGAAAACTCCAAGATTGGGCCTGGATGAAAAATCTGGAAAACCTTGAAGGTCTGACATCCTCTCTAAAACTCGGACCCACAAAAAATAAATTAAACGCAATGCCGAGATATCTGGTCCAATTCCCTTCCCGATATCACCGCGACAGATTTCTCCAACTCAGATTAAATGCCACTAAGAACAAAGAAATGCTATTTATGAGACACGATCAGGCAACCACAGATAATCTATGCAGACATTGTGGGACAGAAATCGAATCAACAAGACATTTAATAACCGAATGCTCAACGCTCAAAGATCTACGAACCCTCCATTTAGAAAAATTTGCACCGCTGAACATGAATATGGATGATTGGTGGCTGCGGATAATAAGTGGAAGCTCAGTCCACCTCACATGCTCAGCGATAAACTTTATAGACACAGCGTTGAACTCATGAGGACGGAAAGATAAACGAAAGAAAGAACCTAATATGACCAGTTCAATTATCCCCAAGAGGCATAGAAGGAAAACGAGAACATTAATAATGACAGGAAGTGAAAGTCTTGTAATAAAAGTTTGTAATAAACTATATGTTACAATAAAAATAAAAAAAAATAAAAAAATAAAAATTTGTGCCATATGAGTAAACAAGTCTATGGTTACCATGATGGTCGTGTAACCCCGGGAAGGTGGTAATTCCACGATGAAGTCTGTAGCTATACATTCCCATGGTCTTGTTGGCAGTGTAGGTTGCAATAGAATGCCCGCCGGTCTCTAATTGTCGTGCTTATTCTGACTGCAGACAGTACAGGTCTTGATATACTCTTGTACCTTGCATTTCATTTCCGGCCACCAAAACTGTCTTTGTATAAGACGGAGCGTGTTGGTTACACCACGATGTCCAGAATGAAAAGTATCATAGCAGAGAGTTATTATTTTATGTTGAAGTTTCGGTGTGGGAATGACCAAGGCATTGTCCTTGAATAAGTATCCTTCCTTGATTCTTAAGTTCCAGGGATTCTTCCTAGAGACGTCCTTCCAGAGGTCAGAGGACTGGGTTTTGGCTCGAATCTCTTCCAAGAGGTTGATCGCTTGAGCTATAAAGATTGTGTTGGGAAACATTGTAGGATAGGTCCTATCTTCAGTGGTTAAATAGTCAGGACGTCGAGACAAGGCGTCCGCAATCACGTTTTGTGATCCAGGAACATGAGTGATTTGGAATTGGTACTGGGCGAAGAAGTAGGCCCAACGCGCCTGACGACTGTTCCTGCACTCCATAGATTGGAGAATTTGTAGATTTCGATGGTCCGTACGGACCTGGACTGGATATCTAGCACCCAGGAGTAAATTTCGCCATTCTCTGAAGGCTTGGCGGATTGCCAACAGCTCCTTTTCCAGGACAGAGTAATGGGTTTCGCTGGTTGTTAGGGTTCTAGAGAGGTAAGCCACTGGGTGGTCCATCTTGTCCTCAAGCACCTGTTTCAAGACTGCTCCTATGGCATGGTTGGAGGCATCCGTTTCCACTATGAAAGGGCGATCTAAGTCAGGCTGAGCCAGGACGGGGGCTTGCGTGAATCTTGTCTTCAAGCGTTGAAAAGCCTTCTCTTGCGAGGAAGACCAGATGAAGGGAACATCCTTCTTCAGCAGAGCAACGATCGGTTGGACGAGCTCAGAAAAGGTAGGAATGAACTTTCGATAAAAGTTAGCAAGTCCCAAGAAAGACTGAACTTGTTTCACTGATGTAGGAGCAGGCCAGTATGGCCTTTACCTTTGAAGGGTCCATTCCAACTCCTTCTGGGCTGAGGTTGAATCCAAGGTAATGAACCGAAGTCACGTGAAAAAGACATTTCTCAGGTTTGACCAAGAGCTTGTTTTCATGGAGCCGTTGTAGTACCGCCATGACATGTTCTTCATGTTTCAAGGGATCCTTGGAATAAATCAAAATGTCATCTAGATAGACAATGACAAAGAGAAAAAGCATGTCAGAAAACACCCTATCCATGAAACATTGAAAAACTGCAGGAGCATTAGCTAATCCAAAGGGCATGACTAGATATTCAAAGTGACCAAAGGGCGTTCTAAAGGCAGTCTTCCATTCATCCCCTTCCCGGATACGGATTAAGTGACAGGCACCCCGGAGGTCCAACTTCGTGAATATTACGGCGTCTCTGACAGCTTCCAGGATATCTGAAATCAGAGGCAGAGGGTACCGATCTTTGAGGGTGCATTGATTTAGACCACAGTAGTCGAGGCAGGGTCTGAGTTCCTTGGAATCCTTCTTAGGAACGAAGAACAATGAGGCACCCGCTGGAGATTTTGAGGGTCTTATGGTGCCATTTTCCAAATTGATGTCCAGGTATTCTCGGAGGGCCTTTTTCTCAGGTTCTGAAAGGATAAACATTCTGCCAAAGGGAATTACTGCCGAGGGATATGTCTCAATGGCACAATCTTCGGGTCTTTGAGGGGGTAAAGCCTGGACTATGGCAGTCGAAAAGACATCAGTATATCCTTGGTAGACCTCTAGGACTTGTACAATGTTGGAAACCATGAGTGAGGTTTTTTGCTCTCCTGAATGTTCAATAGCTGGTGTTAAGGAGAGATCCAGGGATAAACAGTGGGACATACAAAACTCAGAGCCCAGAAACAATGACCCTGCTGTCCAATTAATGTACGGATTATGTCTTTGAAGCCAGGGCATACCCAGAACCATTGGGTAATGGGCTGATTTGATGATGTCGAATGTAATCTGCTCTTGGTGGTGGTTTATGGAGAGACGGACCTCTTTTGTCTGTAGGGTTATGGGTCCTGAAGAGAGAGGTCTCCCATCAATTGCTTCTACCGGCTGTTTAAGCCGGTCAAGTGGCACAGCGAGTAGAGCGCCCGCTTTGACACCCGTGCAGAGCCTGTTAACGCAGGTTCGAATCCCGGCGGGGCCAAACTCAGCCTTTCATCCTTCCGAGGTCGATAAATGAGCACCACACACCGTGGGTAATAATAAGCAGCGCTCAGATACCTGAGGGTTTGTAGCGCTATATAAAAGCCTAATTATTATTATTATTATTATTATTAATGTTCCGTGACTCATATGGTATTTTATGTCTGATAACCCAGTCTTGATCAATGAAAATTCCCATAGCTCCACAGTCCACCAGGGACAGTATGGGATAGGTCTTGTGCTTGGAGGGCTATAGAAAGGCCTGTAGCACCACCAGGTTATTCTGTCCAGGAGAGTTCAAGGATGTGATTGATGTGGAGCAGACATCTTTCTCCCGAAACCTCGCTCCATCTAGGGCCGGGAGCTGGCGTTTCCCGAACGCCGTGGAAGGGCTAAAGGACATTCTCTAACGAGATGCTTGTCTGAGGCACAATACATACACAGGCCGGTGTGAATTCTTCTCATCCTTTCTTGTGGAGTAATTGGCCCACAAAAGGAGCCTATTTGCATTGGTTCGGAGTCGTTATCAGGGGTTAAGACAGGATCGGATTTCACAGTCGACTCCGGAGGGGTTCGTTGAAAGGCAGTCTTTTCCTTTCAGCCCTTCTTTCCTGGATACAAAAGTCTATTTGTAAGGCTATATCTATCAAAGCCTGAAACGAACTGGGGCGAGCCACTCTGGCTAATTCATCCTTGCTATTGTCATTTAGACCCTTGCGAAATAAGGTGAAACTCGCTTCAGGGCCCCAATCAGCCTCCTTTACCAGCTGTTTGAATCTGGTAACGAACGTTATCATATCCTGGGATCCTTGCCGAAAATCAAGTAGGCGTTCCTGGGCGCTGAACACTTGTTCGGGGCGGTCAAACATAGACTTGAGCGTCTGGATAAATGCATCATAATCGTCGAGGAGGACGTCTCCAGAGTTCACTAGGGGAGTGGCCCAAGATAACACATTCCCTGTAAGATGGGAGATTATGAAGCCCACCTTGGCCCTGGAAGTTGAAAAATAATAGGGCTTGAATGTAAAATGCACCAAGCAGGAATCCAGAAATCCACGTAAGGATTTTGGCGAGCCATCGTATTTGTCTACCACTCCACCCAGTATCACGCTTTCCTTATTGGCAGAGTCACGTGACAGCACTGATTGTTTCAAGGCTGCGTTCTCTGCCTTTAAGTTCTGTACCTCGGTTGTTAGCTCCTGCATGCCGCGCATGAGGTCCTGGACCGCTTTCTCCATAGCGGTATCAGTGTTGATCATTTGGTGTCTCAATCTGTCAAAGGTGTCCCCCCGGCTCACCTGAGTTCTCTTCTTGTGGCGTTCCGCGGAGGACTCCTTCTCCCGGCCGGACCGGGACTTGTATAAGTGCGCGCGAGTCGAGTCTGACTCCAGCGCGAGCGTTCAAAGTTCCAGGAAGTCGCGTGTTCCAGGACGTCCAGGAAGAGGATCGAAGAAAGGTAAGAGATACTGGAAACTGGGGAAAAGGGAATAAGAATAAGGGAGTTGGCCAGGAACTTGGAAGGGTAACGCCGAGCAGCACACAAACGTCGAGACACTTCCTAGAGATAGCGTTGAGACGCACGGAGGCGCGGGGGCGTGGCCCATTTATAGAACGTGCCGTGTCCGACGTACAGGCTAGTACGGAATACGGCACTGGGCACGGCCATGTTGGAAGTATCAAGGAGCACACTCTCCGTCTGGACCACGACCAGGAAGACAAGAAGGGGCTATGTCCATGGTTCATGACAGAAGGCCCTTCAAGCGCAAGCGCCTCTGTGATGTGACGTGCGCAGGCGTGCATGGGCGTTTCAGCGTGCGTGAAAAACTGCCCATCCGCGTGTAAACCGAGGAAAGGGCCCATGCGCGTAAGTGATGTGACGCGCGCAGGCGTTTCCCTCAGCACGGGTTAAAGGTGAGCGGGGCCAGCAGTTCGCTGTACGTGCCTTTCGTGGAGACCGACGTGTGTTGCTGCTTCCTGTTGTTTTGCGCGCCATCACAACTTCACAGCTATCAAGGACATATCTCTTCTTTTGGCAGGGGTATTGGCTATGCGTGTTTTTCTGCATCGCGCTAGTCAGACGGTGAGTCGCACACGCTCTTTTTCCCACTGCGGGTGCCCCTGTGTGTCGCACCCATTTTCGATGTCATAGTAGCCTGCGTGTCCCACGCGTACGCGTTATTCATGTTACTGGGTGCCACCGCGTACTGCGAGAGGTTGAATCCACGCACGTAGGCTGCAGGGTTGCGTGCACGGTTTTACTGCAGTTTTGGGGTGCCTGAGCGTTGTGTGACCCGTCACTACATCACCGGGGTCACATACAGCCTTGCAGGTGCAGGGGAGCTGTTAACATCTTGCTTCCCACCCCATTCACCCCAATTGCCCAGGTCAATTGTGGTGTACACCTCCCATTGACACTACTCCATCTGTGCCGGCACTACTACATCTGTGCCATGGTTGGGAGGACACCAAAGGTGAGGGGCGCCTCAGCTGGGCGTACTCCTCGTGGCGGGCGTGGTCGGGGACGTGGCCATGGTGACCAGGGAGTAGGGGGACTCCAGGGTGTCCAGGGCAGCCACAGAGGGGGAAGAGGCAGGGGTGCACCACTTGAGCACAATGTTGTGCCATGTGTCGTTGCAGTCATGCCACCACCCCCTGTGGTTCCAGGGGTGGCAGCTTCTGCATCTGGCACTGGCGTCCGTGTGACCTGGCAGTCCATTCCATCGACTGC
Source organism: Ambystoma mexicanum (assembly GCF_040938575.1). Lineage (NCBI taxonomy): Eukaryota > Metazoa > Chordata > Amphibia > Caudata > Ambystomatidae > Ambystoma > Ambystoma mexicanum. Next base: position 135,964,623 of record NC_090937.1, on the reverse strand, counting down.
CACGGGCCCAAGGGTAGTGGTAGCTGCAGGTGCAGCTGTGGACACCGCCACCCAGGCTCAGGGTCTGCCAGTGCAGGCTGCGTTGGCACTTGAGGAGCCCTTGGTAGATTTCCAACAGGCCAGGAGGGAAGCCATAGGGGCAGGCCGGGCTGCTCAGACCAAGACACCTGTCCCTGGGGCAGTTATGTCATCTGCTGCCCCGAACAGCCAGGTGTTGGCAAGTGCAGGGGCAGATGCACCCAATAACACCCCGGTTTTGAGTCTGCCAACCAGGACCGTTGCGGTCAATGTCCCTGCCACAGCTGATGTTGCTGCGCAGGGTCCATTAGAGGGCACCCAGCTGCCACTGACACAAGTCAGGCCTTTGATCGTCCCTCCACCTGCCACTCCCTTGGCTCAATCCACCGAACCCACTGGCCATACTGGTAAGGGCGGCATTAGCCAGCCAGGGTCTGCGCCACAGTCCAAGAGGAGGAAGGTTGCACCTGCAGCACAGACTGGGACCCCACACATAGCCACGACCTCCTGCACGTCGAGGAAGAAGCCTTTCTGCAAGCAGGAACTGGACTTCCTCGTGGGCTACGTGCGGGGCCACAGCCGTGACATGCTAGTGGGTGCCAATAGTCAGACTACGGCTGCCCAACGTGACACCCACTGGAAGCATGTTGCGGAACATGTCAGTTCATTCGGCCATGAGGTGCGCATGGCGCAAGAGTGCAAAAAGCGTTGGAATGACATCAAACGCAGCACTAAGGCTAAGCGTGCCTCTAATTACAACTTGACTCTGGTGACTGGCGGTGGGCCTGCACCAGAGGAGGAAGAGCTCACTCTGCATGAGGCACTCTTTGCAGAGTTCATACCACCTGAATTGGTCGAAGCAGTGGGAGAGATGCTGGACTTTGATGCCCAGTCCAGTGACTGTTGATGCGTGTTTGTTGAGGACGTGTGTGTTTCACTTGTGGGATGTGTTGTGCATGATTGCCACTATATGTGACGTGTACATGGTTCTGATGTGTAAGTAATGCAATGCTTCCGTGATGCATGTCTCCTCTGCCTGCATGCGGGGACTCCATGTAGGCATGCTCCCTTGCCCCTCCTTTGCCTCTCTGCACCCCAGTTCCACCTTTGCACTGGTCTGCTTCAATCTTGCCAATGTGTACGTTCCTGTTCATGCGTCCTGTGTAGATGCTAACTTCCAGCGTAGAATCTGCCAGACATATGCCGTGTGGTACAGCCTTAGTACTTGATGCAGGGTATCTCACTTGTACTGTGCATAGGTCAGATGTCCCACAGGGATATGAGTGCCCATTCATGCTCCATGTGCATTGCACGCATGCCCCTATGTGTCCTTGACTGGATGATCACTGTAATACAAGTCCTGGGTGACATACATTGCATGGCATCTCATCAGCCTTCCCATGTCAACTGTGGCTCAGTACTGCGTTGCACACATGTTTAGGGTCTGACAATCTGTGTGGCTCACAGGCCTCAGCCTGTTCAATGGCCAATGACTCTGTCCAACTGTTGTTGTGTCTTCTTCACACGTGGGCGGCCTCCAGAGTTTTCATCATGTGTCCTGCTTACTGTCCCATCATCATTTGCAGTGTTGTCACTTGAATCACATTAAGCTGTTGATGCCAGTCAACACTGCCTTTCAATACACAGGTGTATGGTCAGCCTTTTGATACCATGCTAGGCATCCCTGCTTTGGTACTGGGGTGGAGGGGTGCTTGGCTTCTAGATATGGTACACATTGAATGCACAATGCACGTGATGCCTGAATTTGACCTTGCACTGCCTTCACATTTCCTGGCACACACCATGGAGTCCTTGTACATGTAGGTAGTGAGTGGCGTACACATTTTCTGCACTGCATAGACCCACTTCTATGGAAACTGCCACCTTTCAACAGGTCTGATCACAGAAGCAATTCAAAGTTGACCCAGCATGCATGCCAGGTTATATGTTGTGTGTCACATGTCTACCTGATGCGTTTGTTGTCGGTGTGTGTGTGTGTTGTGTGCTTCTGACATGTGTAGTGACCTTTTCTCTTTCTATTTTTCAGGTGATGACGCAATGGAGGCAGAGGATGGTGTTGTCATGCCAGACACAGGGTTGTTACCACTACATCAACCCGGCACAAGTGGGGGTCGTGGGGTGGTAGGCCACGAAAACCCCCACGTGCTACAGTCCATCTTGTCTCTGGCTGCCTATGAGTCCAGCCTTGATGACGACTCTGACGTCCATGTTGAGTTGGATGAGCATCAAGTCCATGTGCCAGGGGTGAGTGATTCTGATGTGGACACTCCTCTGTCTGCGACATCTGCACTGAGGGATCAGACAGTCTTGGTTCCTCCACCCGTGGTGGATCGGGACGCAGGGTCACCCTCCACACCAGTCACTGATGTGCCTGGGACATCACGTCGACGGGGGATGTAGTCGTGCAGCTGCGGGCGGTGCCAACACAGCGAGGACCCCCGGTCCTTGGGTCCCGCAGGGGTCAAACCCGGCAACGTGGTCGCCGCGCGCAACCGCAGTATACTGAGTGGGAGCACGACATGACTGCCAATTCAGAACGGCAGGGGGCAGCAATGGAGAACATCGCTGAGAGCATGGAGCGTTTGGCCCGATCTGTGCTCCCCCCTGCTAGGCAGGTGCTTCTCCAGCAGCAGGCGGCACGGTCCATGGCCCGCTCGCTCAGGCTGGGCATGGCGGCCTCAGACAGGGCACGTCAGGCTGAAATGTCATCTCTGCGTCAAGCAATTGCTGCTCACGCAGAGGCGCACATGGATGCCGTGAGGGAGGAGTATGCTTCCCTCAAATCCACTCTGGGTGTCCTTATGATGTCCCAGAGGCAGTGGGCAGAGTAGAGGTGTGCACAGCTTGAGCGTACCATCTCGGCTGAGCTACAGGCTTGCCGGGAGGTGCAGCGGTTGTCCAGCCAGGCCTTGCAGGAGGAACTCCGTGTTACACGTGCTACCTTGCAAGAGGAAGCACGTGTATCACGTGAGGTTCTGCATGCAGACCTACGTCACATCGCCACACAGAACCAGGCTCACCCATCCGGCAGACTTGCTGCCGACGAGGGGCAAGCTGCGGCTAGGCGTGGCCAGGCTACTCTGCCACGTCCTCCTTTCCAGGATGAGCCAGACTCGGAACACCATCTATCTCCCACATAGGTCGGGCTGTGCAGGCGTTGAGCCCATGGAGGTTTTTTTTTTGGCTCAGCATCATCGCATGTGGGTGTTGAGCAGCACCCTGTACCTCCCCCCTCCTGGGTGCCTCCCCTCCCCCCGGGTCGTATGTGGCCATTTTTGATTTTTCTTTTAGTTTAGTTAGTTAAGTTTCTGTTTGATAGTTAGTTTAATTAGGTAATGTAGGTTTTCCATAGTTAGTGTAATTAGTTAATATAGTTTAAAATTGCTTGTCTATTGTGCTTTCATGTGATGGTGCAGTGCTTTGTGGCTTTTTAAGGCATCCACTGTCTGTTCCAGCTGGGCCCTTCAGGCTTGTCTTGTGTATGTGTTTGCTGCTTGGGGTCCTTGACTCACATATTCCACTCCACCCTCGCTTATCCATGGGCTCGCAAGGATGGTTCGGTGTGACAACCTATTACACAAGGGCTTTGGACTGTCATATCTGTGGCATGTCTGGTGCTGTGTGACTTGTGTTGACACCCCTAGTGGGGATGATTGCGGTGTTATTGCCACTGTTCAGCTTTTGCTAGATGGGGTGTTTCATGATTAATGTGTACTTTCATTGCTATGCATTGTGTAGCATGTTTCTTATCTTTACTGTACACGTGCTTGTTGCAATTCATGCTGTAGATAGTGTGTTCCACACTTTGGATGTGAAAGACGGACTTATGGTGTGATTTCTGATGTAAGTCTCTGATATGGTCAAGTAATGAGATGCCTGAAGAGACACACACAGATGACTTTTAAGCATTAGTCATGTGTTTCATGCCCTTTCTGCAGGGGGATGAGCCTCCAGAGCACCTTTGCCAGCAGACATGGCCCATTGGACGTCTGAATTCTGGACACGTTTGCTGGTGCCCACATGCACATGTGTGCACAAGCAGAGGCACAGGGATTGCAGACCTACATCCTAGAACTGCTGACGTGTTCCAAGGATCTCCAGGCAAGGTGAGCAGCACAGGGGGGCCACAACACAGCAAAGCTTGCACCAGGCGAGTTGCACATGCAGGCTTAGTCACAGCACTGAGGGTGAGCTTAGACGAATATTGGTGTTGAAGCACACAATGCAGCTCAGATGTGTTGGTGGACTGATGGCTGTTGATTGTAAGGTTGTCTGGGACACCTGCAGGGGCAGTGGCACATACCCTCCGGTACACCAAGGTCCATTGAGGCACTTGTATCAACCATGTAGCCTTCCGAGACATGGAAAGGAGCAGCTCACAGGGACATACAGCAAGGGACATACTCGGGTGCAGTGCATTTCATTTCCATGTACATTTTGATACATGCACTGCCAACTTTGTTTCGGTCATGGTGTCATGCATGCTTGCCTTGCTATATGCTATATGGGTCTGTCTGCTTACCCAGGGAACATTGCATGTTGTGTGAATTGTGACACATTGGTGTTCCATTTGCCACACACCCACCGGCGGCTGACTTACTGCATTGACTGTGTATGACCCATCACAGGGGTAATGTTATATATGGGTACGAAGCATCTACACCAGATTGTCTGTTTGTAGAGTAGTTTGTTGCTATGGGGCATGTTTGGTGGTGTGTTTTTGTGTAAAGGCCACATACAGGTTATTGACTGTGGCTCTCTTTGCAGCATTGCAGTGCTCCTGTAACCGGACCTGAGAGTGCGCAGGCAGGAGCAAGCACTCAAAACCAGAGCTAAGTGTCTTGTTGTTTTTCTTTCAAACTGCTCAGCATAGGCTTGCTGGGGGGTGCACTAATGCATGGATGAATGTGTAATTCAATTTGGTATGGTTTTTTTCCCCTAATCACCCGGAGTCCTATCCAATTTTAAACCCTGTACCCTCTACCCGGTGTTCCTGCTTCCCGTACCTATCCAAGCAACGTTCCCTAACCCTCTTTCCCCGCTGGGTTTGCAGATGCCTGTGTAAGCCCCAAACTTTCAGGCTCCAAATCCCTAGAGGGGGTGGTTGGTTCGTGCCACTCCTAAGCCTGGACTACAGAAGGCCATGACAATGATGTCCAAGTTTGTTTGGATTGTGTATGTGGATTGTGTATGTGTTCATGCAGGTAGTACATTTTCGTGCATTCCCTACTTTCATGTGTCATTCCTCCTCCCCTCTCCTGCCACTCATTCCAGTTATCCAGTGTGCCAACACCTGTCCCGACTGCATATCCCTGACCCTCCTTCCCCACCAGGGTCTCAGAGGCCTGTGTGAGTTTGACCTTGCAGGCACCCGGGACACAGTGGGGGTGGTTGTTTCGTGACAACCACCCCCACCGTGGTTCCCAGGTCCCGCGCCTGTACAAGGGACCTGTGACAGTACACATCTGTTCATGGTGTATCATTCTATGTTATGTACCACACATGGTTCACATCCTGTTGTGACATTGTTTTACTGTGCTACCTTGGTTGTTACATCATTGTGGTAGTACTTGGCCTTTGTGAGGTACTGCTACGTCAAGTCATCTACTGGAGGGTGTTCTGGTTCATTTTTCTGGCTTGGATTGTGTGATTTTGCAAATGAGGGTGGACTCTGAGGGTGCAGGCACCTTTTTACACACAAGGTGGGAGATGGTGACGAAGTGGAAAGGTGATCCTGTGGCCAGGTGAAATTGAGGGTTGCAGGCTCCATGACCCAGGTGAAGTTGTTCAGTTGGTCATGGTCATTTGTGAGGGGGGGGGGGGTTGTTGTTGATAGTTGCCTTGCCCTGCAGTGTGATGGGAACCCTGACATTGTAATGGTGGTATCCTATGTACATGTTGTGTTCTGCTGATCAATGCCTGTTCATGTGTTGTGTTTACCTTTCAGGTGTGAGGGGATAGTTGTGGTTTGACATGCTGGGGTGTACACATGGTGAATGTTCACATGTGATGTGTAGAGGACACTGATGGTCACTTGATTGCACATGCATATGTTGAGTGCATGTCCTTACTGACCCACACACTTGCACTATGATGCACTACATGTACAACCACCCTTGCATATCCACGTGTACACTGCTTGCCTTCTGGTGCCCACTGTGTCCCTGCAGCACATGTTCTGTGACCAATTATGGATCCTGTACATGCCTAATTTGCTTTTTGATGTGGTCTGTCGCTTAGATGTGATGCTCAGGGTGTGCATCACACACAATGGCTGTTCACTGTGCTGTGTGCTGAGCAGTGTGTTGCAGGAGTTGGACACAGCACACAGAAGCTGCAGTGTTGAGTTTGCAATGCACAATGCGCATGTAGACAGGCATTCATTGTTATGTTACGTCTACAACTCTTGTAATGCATTTGGAAATTACTTATTTTGGGTGGGAGGTTGTTGGTCAGTCATTTCATCTGATTCCATGTCAGGCATCATTGTCTGATGCCACTGTACATTTTTGACATGGCAATGTGTACCTTATTGTTACTGTGTTGGTGTATGGGTATTGCTTGCCATGTCATGTTGTGGTTTGGGAGGGTTTGAGTGACATAACAGTGATGGCCATGGCCTGTTTTGCAGGTGTGTGTGATTCACACCTTGCATGTCAGGGTCATCCGCTTCTCAAAGCAACTAGCTGGGGGTAGATCTCTCTCCGCGGCAGGGGCCTCCCTCTGGAACAGCCTTCCTGCCTCACTGGAACTTGAGGAGAACCATCTCCGGTTCCGGAAGCACCTCAAGACCTTCCTCTTTGCTTCTGCTTTCTATCTGCCTCTCCCTTGCAAAATTCTTCACTGGAACTGCACTGGATCTGCAACTGGGCCACTCTCACCGACCTCGGTCCCTGGCCCAGCCACTCTCCACTTGCACTGCCTCCCTGGCAACCCCTGCCCTGCGGGACTGTCTCTCTATCCCTACAGCCCCCCGTTCCCAGCACTTGTCTGCGCTTACCTTTGCAGTTGCCACCAGCTGGCCTATTTATTTGTTTTTTAGTCTACTTACCCTGTACTGCACTCCCCCCTCCCCTTCCCCTTGCAGTTTTCCCTGCTCCCTACCCCTGCACTTGCACAATCTAAATGACACCTGGCCTAGTAGTATCGTTGTCTGTCTTCCCTTGTTCCCCCCTCCCTGCCTCATCGCACCTTGAAATACTTGTGTATAGGCCATATCATGTCATGTCATATGTGTGCCTTTTGGTCACACAGGATAGCTTGTGTTTAAGTAGCTAGGGATGCAGACAATGTGGCACTTCCATGACAACTATCTCAGGGTGGTAGGGTTGTGACAGTTGACTGTCTCTTTGTCATCATCGATTGTCACCTGGTATGTGCCAGGCCTGTGTGCACTCTGCAGGGGTGGGAGTTTAGGTGAAAAATGTGGCCACAAGCTGGGTCCGGGCTTCCTCGCCACGTGCCCTGTCCCCTCCCATGGGCAGCGCCTGTGGTTGGGGATGTGGGGGCACCACCATGTCCACCGGGACGCCCTGCCGTGTTGCAACATTGTGCAGGACACATGCTGCCACAATGATCCTGCACACTACTGGGGGTGCATAGAGTAGCTGCCTGCCAGAGCGGTCAAGGGAGCGGAAATGTGACTTGAGCACTCCGAATGTGCGCTCCACTATGGCCCTGGTTGCAATATGGGCGGCGTTGTATCTTACCTGGGGTGGTGTGGTGGGGTTCCGGATTGGCGTCATCATGTGGTTGCTCAGAGGGTAGGCACTGTCCCCTGGGGAGGTGTAAATGGTTGTGATTATTGGGGTTTGTGTATTTGTGTGTGTGTGACATGCATGCATGTGCAAGGGCATTTGTACTCACCTAGGAGCCAGGTGTCGCCATGCTGGCCAGCCTCCAGGGCCCGGCTCAGGGCGGACATTCTGTATATGAAACTGTCATGGGTGGAGCCAGGGTAGTTTGCATAGACAGAGGTGATGATTCCCTTTGCATCGCATACCACCTGTACATTGATGGAATGCCAGTGCTTGCGGGTTCGGTAGATGTGCACAGTGGCCCTAGGTGGACGTAGAGCCACATGGGTGCAATCTATGGCACCGAGCACTTTGGGGAAGTGTGCCACCCTGAATAAATCCAGGACAATGGCCTGCCTTTCTGCGGGTGTTCTGAGCATGTATATGTGCCTGCGGACTGAGGGGCGCACTGTCATGATTGCCAGTACCTGGTGTAGGCAGCGTGACTGCGTGGCCTGTGAGCCCCCCCCCACTATGGCAGTAGTCCGCTGAAATTACCCAGTGGCCAAAAAATGCAGGACATTGAGCACCTACTCCAAGGGGCTCAATGCTTGGGAGCAAAGGATGGGGGATGTAAGGTCATCTTCCCACTCCCTGACCAGGTCTAGGATGATATGGGGTGGAAACCTATACCTGCCGTAGACCTGGTCGTCAGGCATCCCAAAAAGGCTTGTCCGTGGTGCGAAAATGCGTGCCCTGGCTATTCTCCTTCTCCTGCGGTGTCCCACGATCAGTGCTCTGACAAATGGGGCATTCATCGTAGCTGTATATACGTGTTTGTTGTTTGCGTGCACTTTTATGCTGTGCGCGGGGACGCTTCCGCCTGCCTTCGTGTGGCGGACGCGTTGACGCCTGTGTGCGTCTTTTGCCGTGCGCGGGTTTCCCGTATTCGAATCCATGAATACAGGTTGTTTGCGTGCGTGTGGGCGTTCCGTGTAGTTCCCTGCAGTACTTCCCCAGTTACGCCTTCTTTTTCACGCGTTATTCCCCATTCCGCGTGTTACGCCCATTGTTCCGCACACTTTGGTTGTGTGCGCCGCGCTATGTGCGCTTTTGCTGTGCGCATAGCGCACGCCGTGTGTGCCCGCGTGCGCCATGGCAGGATTGGGCGCACGGACAGCGGGCAACACGCGTAGCGTCTTCCTTGAATCGCACGTGTGCGCGTGCGCTGGGTTTCTCACGCTTGAGACACCTTGTGCCGGCTTGTGCTGGGATTTTCGGCGCACGTTTGCTCCATGAATCGACCCCTAAATTGATATAACAGTTCAAGCCTTTGGGCCCACTTCAGCTGTGGAAAGGGTTTGTTTATTCACTACAGACTTGTTTCTTTATGAGGGCAGGTAACACCTTTTCCCCAGAGAAGCCGCTCCACAAGAAGCTGGCCTGGGTACAGGAATCAAACGGTGCATCCATACACAAAGGGCATGCCTCAAACCAGGGTTCTGCATTTTCAAGGGCTTTGATTCAACCGACATGGGAAGGAGTGGGGTATTGTTGCCAGGAGGTGGACATCTTTAATTTTGGGGTAGAAGCAGCCATTTAGTTTCTCTCTATCTGTCTTTCTCCTTCCTGTCCCATCCACTTCCTCTGGAACAAAGCATTTGGGTGTTATGTAAGAAGGGTAGGGACCACTTCTTTCAAGAACAGGGATTGTACCACTAAGGCAGGCTAGCTTTAGTCCAATCACCTGTGGACTTGCAACTCTAAAAGAAGGGGTCTCACATCACTTCCTGGAATTATCCTTTGGACTCCAATCCAGAAAGAAGGTTTTGTTGGACCCTGCTGAGAGAGAAGTCCTTTCCAGAGTCTTCCAGTTATGAGATGAAAGTAGGCGTTTCAAGGCGCAGGAGAGCTCTGTCTCCTAACCATATCCAGGGACCATTGGGGGTGACCTCTGCTGCTGGACCAAGACTGCATCTCTGCCAGGCACTCTGCTGCTTGTATACATCACCATGCTGCAGGTCCCCTGAAATGTATGCCAGCCTCCTCTGTGTTTGGGAGCCCAAGAAAGAACCCTTCAAAGTTTCAGATGTCAAACCCCTTCTAACAAAACCATCTGTTGTCCCACTCCAATGAAATAACATTGATCTCTGGACAACAGAGACCATCTCCTAGTCAATTCAGGAAATCACAGAGATCATGGTGTGTGGAATAACTGCCCTATTCCCACAACCGTCTCCATAGCCACCCTCCCTCAGTCCTCCCGATTTTCTCCCTCCTACTCGGTCAAAAACCATGGCTGCACAATGGACTCTAACCTAACCCTGTCACACCACATTAGCAATGTATCCAGATCCTGCCAATTCCACCTAAAGCTACTGAGACACATCTTCCCTTATATCACCTACCCCCATAGACTGACAGCAATCATGCCCATTGTCATGTCTCGACTTGACTATGCAAACTCCCTATACCTGGGTTCTCCTGCCTACCAACTGAACAAATGGCAAGAAGTTCAGAACCCTGCAGCAAGGCGCCTCCTTGTCCTTGGCCAAAGGGACCACATTACACCTGCATGTTGCATACTACATTGGCTCCTGATTGGGCATTAAGCCACCTTCAACATCTTGTGCATCATTCACTGAGCCATGAATAAACCCAGCGCAAAATATCTAAAATAGAAGATTACGCCCTTGAGGTCACCCCTCCAAATCAGCCAGGATCGGCGTATCCACATTCTCAACTCCGGTGAAACAACCTGGAACTCTCTGCCCCCTCCCCCTCATTTGTCACGCACAAGACTACATGGCATTGTGAAAAGCACTCAAGACGTGGCTCTTCCACTAATTCATACTTAAGAACTGATCTGACTTTGATCCACTGCAAAACCAGGCTCCCTGACCAACTGGCCACATCTAGGGAAAGGCCAAGACCCGTCTACAATGGACAGATAATAATTTCTGTGACAAGGAACCCTGGACCCCGTAGCATCGTTCCATGCACAGCTATGTACCACACTTGAGAAGTTTAGCAATGTACCACACACTGTAGATTGTTGATGTTGTGGCAAGCGCAACACATCATGTGGAGTCTGGGCCGGGAGAGCAGCCCTTTTCCGCACTCTGGCTGGACCCCACCACTTCTAGCCAAATGATGTTCACTGCACTCCAAAGTCTGAATCTAGTGGGGGTCTCATCATAATGCTGATGATATGTGGGGTTCAAGTCTATGTGCATTTTCATTTTGCAGTCTGTCTCCAATCTGGGTGCATCTCTTTGCACTGTTGTGCATCTCAAATATTGGTGCATTCTCCGACTGCGGTCTGTTTTGGTTCTAGGTGCATCGTCTGTAGATGTGCATTTCAAATCTAGGTGCAGATCCGGGTGCCTTTTCCACTGGTGAAGTTTGAATTGAGATGCACTCTCCCACTGCTGTGTGTCTCGAATATGGGTGCATTTGCTCTGCCGCTCTGGTCTAGTCTGGGTGCATTCTCCCGCTGCTGTGTGGTTCAAATCTAGGTGCTCTCCACTGACCTGTGTTCTCAAGCCTGGGTGCATTTCCACGGCTGTGTGATCAATGTAGATACCACTCCACTGGTGCCTGTCCCAAGTCTGGGTGCATTCCCCCCCTGCTAGGCGTCTCAAATCCAGGCACATCTCCACTGCTCAAATCTTGGTCCATTCTTCCACAGCTGTATGTCACTGGCTATTTGTACCTTTCCTGAGCGTGCCAATCGACCTAGAACTACATATCGCCTGACTGAGTAGGTTGACCTAATTTATCATCTTGCCTGCCTGTGCTAGCGATCCTAGAACAATCTCTCACCTGATTTAGTAGGGTAGCCTACTGTCATCTCCTGCATGACTGTGCAAGTCAGCTGAAACTGAAGTCTGCCTCAGTAAGTAGGATAGCCTAATTTGTGGTTCAACAAGCACATCAAGATTGCCTAATACTGTACTCCCAATGTGGATTGCTATGCAATCTGAGTTCATACTAGACCTATAGGTTCCTGATGCACCCAACACCTATAAAAGGAATAATAGTTAATTTGGTTGGCACAGGAAGGCAACCACGGAGAGGGAGGCTGTTTCCATCCTCACGGATATTCACACATATCTCCCACTACTCAGAATCTCTGCTCAGCACCTAATACTCTAGAATACAGCTATCCCCAATGATAAATTCAGCCTAGCTGCACATATAATCTCATATACCAGCACAACTTCTGCTATAATGCAGCTACCCCATGCCAATTTGGCCTAACTGAACACATACTACCTGTATCACATGCCAAGAACAGTACTTCTAACACTAGAATGCAGTTATCCACCACAACATATTGGGTGTAGCTGCACAAAGACTGCACAAAGACACTAATGCTCTGAATATGTCCACTGACCTCAACTGTGGTCCCCAAGGTTGTTCAACCTACAGTGCATTGGGACCATACCAATGGTGAAAGGTGCTATACAAATTCTAATTAAAATAACATAATATAACATAACCTACCTTGGCCATTGAGACCCTAGAATGGGACTCACAGCAACTAAAAGCCAGACCATACAAGATCCCTGTTTTCAATGTTGACCCGCTGTGAGCCGTCATTTCAGCGTGTTCGACACTGAGCAAACCATCAGAACCCATTGATGCTCTCATTTGAGGACATTATTCCTCAAACAGCTATTTCCTGCATGACTCTGTTTGCTGCTGCACCGCGCCAGCTAAAGCAAATCTCTCCCTCAGCTGGAACCAACAGAGCACTGGTGCCTTGCAATGCTCAATTCCCCAGCCTCTTCATTGCTGTACCTCCAAGTCAATCACACTGACCCTAGTGTCTCCCAAACCATGACTTCTGAGCCCAGCATTGAATCGACTCGCCTGCACATCCCAGTACCAGATAGACCAACTCGATCCTCAACCACTGAACCTGGTGACCACCTGATCCATACTGCTCAAGAAGACGATGTAAGACTGCAGAAACCTTCCCTTCAACTCTGACTCGACACCAGCTTGCCACTTGACCATTGCAACTGCCACATCTTTGAACTGAAAAGAACCCAAGATCAGCATTTAGAAACCAGGTTTAATTCCATCAAACAACCAAGACCTTTGCAAAGGTAGTATTCACTAATATCTGCTCCCCTGGTCCCTGTTTGGGGCCAAAAGACTGGATAAGTCATTTCCATCCCTTTGTCAACCACAGGAACATATCCTTGGAACACTGTGACCATTTATTTACTTTTTTCACCCTGTCTCATTACCCAGTATGCTGCATCTATTCTATCGTTTCGAATTCTATGTATTTTCTACAGGGGTGGTATTTACTGTCTTTACTAGATAGTTATTATTGTACATAGTGTGCTTGTTGAAAGTATCTTTTTATAGAACCTTGATTGGGCATTTGTTTATTTTGGATTGTTATACCCTTTCCCCATGTTAGGCCAACATCAAAGGAAGTATAGTTGTTGACTTTGCCCATTTTACTGTTTACTTGTATGATTGTGTTGGATATTGGTTTGTAGAAGTGTGAGTGGTGAGTTAGCATTTAGCCTCTACTCATCCTTGCAGGGAAGAACTCAATTTATCACAGGGTTGATTTCATTCTTTAGCATTGTGTCATTATGTTGGGCATAGTTTGCTAGAGTTGACATTAACCCATTGATTTTGCTGTATCAACTGTCCCATTACTTCAGGGCCCAATGTGTTTTTTTCCACACTGCTCATTTAAAAGTATACTTTTTCATGATGTTTTTGCATGTTCAGTAATTGCACCATTTCCTATGCTCTTTAGAATTGCAGCCTATGTTGGGTTTGCTGACTGACACATATTTTGTACAAATTCCCTGCAGCTTTGCCAACAATATGCAAGAGGTTTGTAATTATTGTACTTGTGGGTTTGGTTTTTGCAGTGCTGTAATCTATGTTCAATTTCTTCAGTGACTTCCACGTAAATGCTAAATTGTTCATAATCTAACTGTGATACGAGCACTGATAAATCTTTTTCAGATTGCTTGCATTGAACCATTGTGTTTTTATTTTGGTGAAGTGGTGCTTCCATGTGTCCATGGCTATCTGAAAGAGATGGTTGGCAGGAGTTTATTTAACAATTTTTCTTTCTTATTTTCTTATTAATAACTTTCATCTTCTAAAAATTCTTTGTATTTTTTAAATGTGTTTTAATGTGCCATTTGTTATGCTGCTTTCACTTGTTTCACTTAACTTCAAATGTAAAGTGTCCAGCAAATAATTATTTGTCTTTTCCCCAAGGTTTGAATCATTGTAGTTGGGCCATGTAATAAGATGTAATACAATTCATTGTGGTCTTCAGACTGAAATTATAGTTTTACATTGGTAGTTAGAGTGGATTTTGAAAGTCTTACTAGGCTTGCTTCACAATTTAATAATGAATATTTGCCAGCTGCTTTGTTTGGTGTCACATGATTTGTTTATGTGTTGTTTAATGTCATTTAAAACAAGCATGTGATTTCCAAAGGTGGACTTCTGTTTGGATAGTATGTCTTAATGAGATTATTTTTAAAGATAGTTTGACAATTGGGAATTTCTGTGTCTATTGGTATGATTTGAGCACTCTTTGTCGAATGAAGGTGGACCAATGTTTAACCAGGGATTATTTTCAGATTACCCATAGAGGGCTGATCCCAATAATCAATCTGGAGCTTCTTATTATCTGCATGTTCTATGTGAGAGCATTTTGATACCAAAGCAGTACAGTCTTTGTGAAAGGGTTTTGTCAGATGCAATTTAATCCCAGAGGTATTTGTGCTTGTTTTCTCTGTAAATTGGCTGGGGAAAATCTTGCAACTGCAGTTGAAATGTGTGCAATGTATGTTTATAGTAGCATTCCACATCAACACATTGATAGGATTGTAATAATGTATGTACTTGGAGGCTTCATCTCTATTAATGTTAAATGTGTTTTCGTTTGTAGACCTGCCTTTCACACTGTATTTAAATTCAGGCATGAAACTATTTACTTGACCTTTGTTACAAACTGGTCTAGGGACATGTGGTGAAGTATATCCCTTTGTTTCTGTATCAACATCACCAGCATTTATCCTGCTTATTTTAGTTTGTAGATAATTGTGTATATGTCTTCTGTAAGGATGTTACAGATAATGGGCCTCATTACGACCCAGGCGGTAAATTACCGCCTGGGCCGTGACTTTACCACCATGGCGTAAACTACGTTTACGCCATGGTGGTTGGCGGACTTACCGCCCCATTCCGAGGTCGGCGGGGCGGTAAGTCCCCAATCCCCATTTACCCTTCCCCATTCCCATTTTTGCCCCATAGGGCATAATGGGAGTGGGGAAGGCGTTAATTACGCCACCGTAAATTACGGTGGCGTAATTAACTCCATGGTCCCTTAGCGCCATGGATTTTAACACCTGCTAAAAGCAGGTGTTAAAAGCGCCATGGCGCTAAGGGACCTCGTAGTTGGCGGTAAGGGGTCGGCGCAGCTAACGCTGGCGTTAACCCCTTACCGCCAGGGTCGTAATGAGGCCCAATGTATTTTGCAATAAATTGTAAAACATAATTTCATCACTGTCATGTCCAAATTCTGGAGCACGTTTTATCCACAAAATTATGGATTATGTAGTGCTCCTCTAGAATGGTATTCTTGTCTCCAAAAGAAGTGTTCTAATTCTCCAAGACAAAGGCATTTTTTGTTGCAGATGAAGTGTACCATGGAAATAAAATGTGGTAGAAGTGTTGTGAAACAATTACAGGATCAATAGATATTATGTCTATTCTTTCTGTATTTTGATTTGCAGTGTGTAGAAACTCATGTAAGTCATAGCATGTATATTTCGCACAACTGAGTGTACCAAACCAAGCAGAGGGATATACATACCTTAGAATTTAGAAATTGTCAGCTTGAAACTGGAAGCAGTATTATTCTGTGACATGCTTACTTGTCAATGTATTTGTAATACTTGACTCCAATCCTTCATCTTTGTCTTTTTTCGTTTGAAGGTGTTAACCTGCCAATGTATTTGTGAAGTGGGTTACAGTTTTAAGTGCGTGTGCAGGTCCGTAGAATAGAGTGGCATTTATAATTTCAAACATAAGATGATACATGTTTTATATATGTTGACTGTATCTTGGATCATTAGAATACATACTGAGACAATTATACTCTGATACACTGTTTTTTATAGGTATTTCATCATCACTTCCTCCTTTTCCTGTTGGGAGAAATGGTGGAAAACAGTGTGCTTCTAAACTCTTTTCCCATACACTCATATGAGACCCTTTGCTTGATGCATTTGGCATGTTTGCAATGCATATTCCATGATGTATCTTAAATGTAGTGGGTGGAGTGTGGAGTTGTGAAGCCTGTTGTCTGTATTGCTAGGAACACCACTTTAAAAATAGCTAGATTATGGTCTATCTTCAAATAGTTTGGTTGTTTCTTTAATATTGTTCCCTATACGTTATATCTTTGTAGTATGTGTTGCTCATTACCAGATACCCTAGGGCTTACTTTACTTTATTTAAGCCAACTGATTGATGCCAAATGTGTTTATGTTTTGTTGATACACCATTTACTATTTCAATTAAGGATATATATACTAGCCACCCTACTTCTAGAGTTTCATTGTTTTCTTTGAGGTCTAATGGTAAATATACTACCTTATCACAAATGCCTTTAAGTATGTGTGATGGAAGCACATTTGTTAGTCTTGACTCTAAATGTATTATTCCTTGGAATTGGTGTACGGTTTGAATTATAATGATCTCATGTAGATTGAGTAAATGGAGAGCATTTGCTACTGAGAATATTTCTAAGGTATTACTGACATAGCATTTGAATAATCAAGCTTATTAATGCAATATGTGCATACAAATAAGGAGACTTTTATGTATAATTTATTTTCTGCTGTTAGATACATGGCTAATTGGACTGATTGCGATTCCTTATTGTCTTCACTTTTGCGGGACATATCTACTGATTTTGTAGAAGCCAAGCCACGGTAAGACCACCTGTTCAGTTATTCTCTGCATATCATTTTCATATATTCATATTTCATATACCTAATGACCTTGTATATTAAGAATGGTAGCATGCCATTTCTGCTGGGAAGCCAAAATGTCATATCTTTGGAATACACCTCTCCATTCTTCACCTTTCTTCACCATCCAACAAAAAAACACATGCCATTGCATCCCTCGTCATGTCAATAATAGATTACGCCATCCATCTTGAATGCCAGACTACCTTACAGAAAACTGCAGCAAATACAGAACACAACAGCAAGACTACTCCTCAGACTCACTAAGAAAGACCACATCACACCAGCACTGAGAACCGTACATTGGATCCATTGGATACCAGTCAAAAAATGTATTTTCTTCAAAACACTGCATAACCCGAACAGCAATCCTTGGCCAGGGAGCGCAATTCATAAAGGGAAAAATGTCCTTCTACAAATCAAACAACACACTAAGTTCCAGCAATGACATTCACCTCAAACCAATACAATACTCCAATGAGAAATTGGGAAGATCAGTATTCTCTCTGCAAAACCTTGAAACTCAATCCCGAAGGAAATACAAACAGAAGACCACATACAAATCAGAACATTTCTATACCATGAATCTTTAACTGAACAATCTAAATAGGAAGTACCAGCCTAGGGAAACAGTCAACACAACACAAGAGAAACACTCAAAACAACTGAAAACCTAATGAACCAAAACCTGGTTGCCCCAGCTAAAGAAAACATAACAGGAGCCACCATAGAAGAATATGAACCCTACCAGACCAACAGAACCACTGCACAGAAGGGCACTGATTACCAATATCACTAACTAATCCTACTAGAAATGTTCCAGTATCTTCCATATTCACTGTCAAATACCAAATAAAACATACTACAGAAAACTAAACCAATTACACACAAATCATCCCAGACGCACTCATACAATAAAACACTGCCTAATCTTTGCCAACTAAAAACAAACCCAGCACACAGTAACCATTTCGTTTTAACTGAAGCTATTGTGAGGGGTCAGAAATGTGAGATGGATAACTTTGTGAAGGTTTTTTTTAAAATATGTCAATTTTATCAACTCAAAAAATTAACTGAAGGAAACACTCTAATAAAAAGATTCTTTCCCTCACACTTATATACACAATACATCAATAAGGAAATATATGGCAGTTTAACAACAACAAATATAACAGTATAATTTCCCCCATCAAAGCTGCTTCTTCCAATAACCTGGGCGAACTCCCTACCTCAGATTTAAGCAGGCTTTTCTTTAAATGTTCACAAAGTTTAAGGACAAATTGTAAATAAAAAGTCCACTTCAGTTGCCTTTCTAATCCAACTTGACAACACAAAGTTGCAACGTGGATCGCAAGGGTAATTTACAATTGTTAACACTTTCCTCTTCCCACTTGTAGTTAAGTTCTTGAGACAGCTTCTTGTCAGCACCCACGTGTACTTCAACAAAGATCTTTAAACAGTTTCTTGGCATCAGCAAATATCATTTCAGAACTTCATTAGTTTCAAAGAAAATGGGCATCATTATGATTTTGGCGGTAGCCATACAGCCGCTATTGGCGGCACGGCTGCCGCCAAAATTGGGTCCGGTTTCCCAGCATGGGGAATTACCAGGCCATTCCGAGTTCGGAGGCCCCGGTAATTCCTCTCTCCAGGAACTCGGGCCCAGACCTTCCCCATTCCCATTTCAGCCCCCATAGGGCTGACCTTCCCCATTCCCATTTCAGCCCCCATAGGGCTGAATGGGAATGGGGGAGGAAGCAAACAACGGGCCGATTACGAGCAGCCCGTTGTTTGATCCCTAGTTTAAGTAAGTAAGGCCTAGTTCACCAGGCATTACTTTCCGGGTCCCGTGAGGGGAGCTTGTAATGAGGCGGAACGGGTTTAACGGGTCTGCCTCCTTTAGCAGGTCCCGTTAACCCGTTTGCCTCACTTGTAATGAGGCCCAATGTCTTTGTCAGGATATTTTGGCACCACTTTAGTTTCAGTACTACTTCACCAAAACACGTCAGTGATTTTCCAATTATTTCATCATAAGCTTTACCCCACCACAGTACTTCATGTGTTTCCACCTAATTTACTCTCATGCCAGGTCTACTACTAATACAACTCTCTGCTCTGGTGTACTCCTGCCAGAACAGAACCAGTGGTTACAAAAGCTCTCTGTCTGGTATACTCTCCTGCCAGCCAAGACAAACTAGTGCAGTTCACTGTTCGGGTATACTACCCTGCCCGAACAGATAAAATTGGTAAAAGTTGCAGGATCTGGTGTACTCCCTTGCCAGACCAAGCTACCAAGTTACAATACTTCTGTGGTATGTGGCAACTTTAAAGGTTTTAAATGTCTTCTGCTTCACACAATTAGGTTTGAGAATGTTTTAAAGGAAACAAGAATCACACTGGTGCTGTTTACTACACCTAAGTGTTTGCCACACTTAAGACAGGAAATGCTTTCTTCTTCCTGAACCTCTCTTATCAGAAGGGCAGCCCTCCTGCCAATCTTGTTCCACTTTTTTATTGTTAACCAAATGCATATAATAACTCTTTCTCTTCTTCACACCACTTTGGATTTGGGAATGTGGGTTTAATACATTCTCTACAAATGGGCAATATACTTTACACACACGCTCAGTTATCTACTTTTGGTTTAGGCAACAGTGGTTTGGGATCCCTTCTCGAGATGTTGCCCCTTCATGGGGTTGGCTGTTATTATTACCCATTATATAACAATCACCTTCTTCAGGTGGGATCTTTAAAGTCTCTTCATTCCAAAGGCTTTGATTTACATCAGCTTGGTATACGTCAAAATAATTTTTTTGGTTTACATCAGATCAGTATTCAAATAAAAGTCTGGATTCAGGCAACAGGCATTCACAGAGCACTCTGTGGTCACAATACAACAGTACACTTACGGATTTGGCTGGCGCAAATGTATGTCACTGTCTTCACTGCTTCCAGCTAATCTGGTTCAGTTCTCCTTTCAGTTCTTCTGCACGGCCCATCAACCTCTCCTGCATGTCTTCCCATGTCTCACGTACGCAACCTTCAGAGCCCTTGCAGCTCCCCCAACGATGTGATGCTTGTCTGCCACCTCTGAATGCTTCACAATGAGGAAAGTCACAGAAAGGTGTGCATTCCACTGCCCAACCTCTGCAGCTGAAATCTCGAGCAAATAAGACCCTCTCCGGACCAGCATTAATTTCTCTCGCCACTCTGGTAATGGAGTCCTGGCTCTTATATGATTTGATCCTCTGCTGCTTCATGAAGATTTCAAAACTATTTCACACACTACTATTAACTGCCCTCCTGCTGCTGCTGTATTGGCTTCCTCGCCAAAAGTCCCTAACACAAAGGTTTTCTCACTAATGTTTTTCCACAAAGTTATTTTCTCTCCTTAAACATATTCCTTAAATGAGCATCGTAAGAATTAAAAGATAGATTTGGTTTTACAGAGGATTGAGGTTTTTCCTGATTTAAGTTGGTAAGTTTTAAGGACATCTCTGCATGCTTTTTCTGGGACTCATAGGGTTTCTTATTTCTGCGCGTGTTATACATTTGGTATGAACCTTTCTTACTCCTGATGCATGACTGGTTATACTTGCCTTCACTCACACTGTTACACTAACATTTAGGGAATAACCATTCTCTTTGACAACTTGGCATTACATGTGCTGGTATGAATGGCATTCCCTTCCTTGAGGCATATAGGTACTGTGTTGCATCCCATGAAGTCCCCCTGTTTCCCTGGGGCTCTTCTCCCAGGTGATCCTCCCAGCTAACACCGGCCCGGGGTCAGGATCAGGATGCGTCTGCATTTCTTACACGAGAGGAGATTTTACTTAGGATTACCATGAGGACTCCATAGGATTCCTTACACTACCTACAGCACATTAAAGCTCTCTAGTGCTTTCGCTCTATAGCCCACTACCTAAGCACTCCCAGACCTCATTCCTTTTCAGACCTGCCAGAGCACCTGAAGACCACGAAAATGGCAGGAGTGCACAGTATAAATCACAATGACATAACATAGCATGCTTGATTGTCTAATCGTCTGATTAGCCCCAAAATATTCCATGAGAAACATCATGCGGTTGGGTTGTAATGTCCTAAATGTCTGTTAAGGGCATTAGATGTAGATCTTTCTTTAGATATGCAGTGAGGTATGGAGTTGCCAAAGATGGCCACACAGACCCTTGCCTTTTCAACTGTTTGGAGAGAGAATCGATCTCACTGTGTTCATTCCTTCCCACATGTTCTAGTTTATCCCCCCTGTTTGAGCAATAATAAGTGCATGGTAATAATGAACTTCTCTGAGATTCCCCAATTCAAGGACATTGTTAATGAAAGTTATGTTTGAATACAGCAGATTGCCAACTATTGTAGAGCACCTCAAGGAAAAAAAAACGTTTAGTCATCCTTGTAGATTTTTACTCCCATTATTACACAGTGCTTGTTTCTCTAAATCTATACTTTCTATGGAATGCTTAATTTACCTTTCAGGTTTGTGTAAATCCAGTGAGTGGATTTATTAATAAGGTCATTTTATTTATTTTTATTTATTTACATTTATAAAGCACTCAGGCAGCCCTGGGGCATCGAGGTGCTGTTACAAGATCACTTTTTAGTTGCATCACATAAGTGGGCGGTTATGTTACATTAGCGTGCAACAAGTCTTGTTTGCGTTTTTTCTGGGTGAGTGGCTTGTGGCACTCGTCCTTCATTAATTGGATAGGAGTTAGAGTCCTATCGGTTGTGTGTGCAGTTTAGACAAACAGTCTGGTTTTGATGGCCTTGCGGAAGGTGAGGGAGAGGGTTTGTGTCTGATTGAATGAGGCAGTGAGTTTGAGTGTCTAGAAGCAAGGAATGGGAAGCTCAAATCCGAGCCTCATGCTCGTTTGATTCTTGGGACCGGCAGTAGGTTAGCATATGGTGTTCTGATGGGTCTTGCAACTGGTGGCAGGATGACTCTGTCGGATAGGTAAGGAGGTGCAGTGAGGTGGATGCATTTGTGCGTGATAGTGAGTGTTTAGAACAGGATGCGCTGGCGGACAGGCAACCAGTGCACCGGTTGTCTGGCTGCAGAGATATGTTCTCGTTTGGAGATGTCCAATGCTGCACGGAGGGAGTTTTTCTGAATGTTTTGTAGCTTGTCCATGTTTTTTGTTGAGGTTCCTATCGAAAAAACATGGACATACTCCAGATTATTATATCCTAATTGGCAGAAGGTGGCTGCTTTGTGAAGTTAGCAAAGGTCTACAAGTATGGGAGCCGCTGTTAAGAGCAGGACCTGATTTTGGTGGGAGTAAGGCGATGCTGATTTAATGAAATGATTCTCCACAGTTGTCTTTATATTTTAGCTTTCAGTCAGATATTCTTATTCGGGTTATTAGTCCCTTGTCTCTATACAATTTACTATGTACCAAACCAGAGTGACTCATAAAACTAATAACCAGGTCACCCTCAAAGGTCTGTGTGGCATAATTATGCATGATCTTTTCTTCCGCATTAGCACCCTTTTCTAGGTTTACAATTATCTTTGATAAGTTCATTTAAAGGGAGATGATTAAATATATGGGCCCTCATTACGACCTTGGCAGTAAGTAATGGTCATTAGCGGCATGGCACAATTAACGTGTCCATGCTGGCTAGATAGCGCTAAAAGCGGCACATTACGACATCTCGGGCGCGAGCATTGTGCCATTGTGCCATGCCGGTAACAATCACCGCCATGCCGGTAAAGTCCTAAAAACGCCACTTACCGGCATCGTATGCCGTGCAAATTGCACATCCATCACCCTAGCTATCGATATTAGCGTTTACTGCTAATAGCGGTGACCGCAAATAGCGGGAACCGCAATTAGCAGCGACTGCAAGTAAGCGGATCCGGAAGTTGCGTCACCGCACAGGAACGGGAAAGAGCACGGCGGCCATCTTTAAAAACACAATCCATTGCCATCCTCTTCAACCAGTGGACACCTGACCCCCACAAACTCTACAAACCTTCTCCTACACCCATCAATCATCAGAATGCCTAAAGTTCTGAAAAAAACGGAGATCGGCTGCGGCAGGAGCGCTTTTCTAGGGAGGAGCTAAATATGTTGGCAGAAACCCTACAAGAGCATGCCGATGTAGTATTCTCAACAGAGATGACCAGACCGGCGATCATGAGGAAGAAGGCCTTATGGGCCATGGTAGCCCAGAGGGTCAGTGCAGTTGGCACAACACCCCGAAATGCAAGACAGTGCAGAAAAAGGTGGGACGATCTACGTCTCCGCGTCAGGAGTATACTGGCAGCGAATAGAAATCTGGGCATGGCGATTGGCGGAGGAGCTGATTCGCCGATCAAAATGCAGCCGTGGGAGGAGATATGTGCCACAACCATAGGCCCAGAGAGCATAGAGGGGGTCAGAGATATGGAGAGAGGAGCCCCGCCATCAGGCAACGCAGGTAGTTGCCTTAAATGCAGCCATGCAAAACTCACTCAAGACCAGATTTTTGGGGAGTGCAATGATGCATAACAGGGTGAACACGACACATTAACAGAAGACTGCCTATAGGCAGTGTTGTCCTCCATCTTGTACACATGCATTATGCACACCCTTTCTGTAGCCACCCACATGCCTCCATGCTTGTACCACCTAAGAGGGAGACAACCTGTATGTCACTGCCTCCAATGTGCACCATCTAGTAATCAAAATGAATGCAGCCATCTCAATTCCTGCATTCATTTTGACCCATCACTAAACCTTTCCCTCCTTTGGTCTACCACAGGCTTTCATTCAGACAGTGATGACGAAGACACTGGCACTACATCTGCCAAGAAGGCCAGGTCCGAGGACCCAAAACACTGTCCCTCCACCTCTGGTGCTAAAATCAAACCCCCACAGCAGCCAAAATCCACAAGCACATCTCAGTACACGGCACTGATGTACAGCAAGTCAGGCACTACGGCACCACCAACGACAACCATCTGCCCAGTGGTGCCTACTGAAGGTACTGGGTCTGCAGGAAGCAGCACGTTTGGGGAGACTGCTGCAACCGCTGCCAGTTCAGACAATGAAGAAGGGGATGTTGATGTTGTTGTGGGTCCCCCATTCCCTCCCTTCATTCCCCCTACCTGTCCCCATGCATCCAGCATGACTATGGCACACAGGAGCAATCTCCTGATAACTCATGGCCGGCCACTCTATGCGCAGAGGCAGATGTCCAGGAGGGGAGCAGCTCAATGGACACGCCAGTAGCAGCATCCACAGGCCAAAAAACACAGAACCCGATGCATGAAATCATCACGCGCCAAGAACAACTGGCCTCCCTCTTCACACAGCATGTGGCAGAATGCACCAGCGCAAGGGGGGAAATGCGCGATTGTACAGAAACTATAAAGGCAGCCATAGAATCCACCTCCAAGGATATATGTGCTGAACTAGCCGCGATGCGACACATACTCTCAGAGCTTGTTCAAACTATGTGGGACATGCGTCCTTGTGAGCAGCCCAGTTCCTCCTCAGCTGCCAGTTCCATCCGAACCAGCCCCGTCCGCAGATCGGGCAGGAACCTGCAGCATACAGACAAGGGTGCAGCGGGTGCCAGGAGAGGGGGGTGCCAATAGAGGCCGCCCTGTGGAACAATACCACATGATGCACTTGAGCACAGGCATCCACACCATGTTCTGGGGAGTTGAAGGGGAGGGGGGAGTTGAGGGGAGGGAGGAGTTGAGGGAGGAGGGAGGAGTGGGTGTGTTGGGGAGTTGAGGGGGGAGGGTGGTGTGGGTGTGTTGGGGAGTTGAGGGGGGAGGGGGGAGTGGGTATATTGGGGAGTTGAGGGGGGAGGGGGGAGTGGGTGTGTTGGGGAGTTGGTGTGTTCACTTAAATTTTCTATTTCAATACACTATTTGGTTATGTACAAATCACATGTGTGGACATTGTTCATTGCGTACGTGTGCTTTATTGTTGAACAGTCCACAGTGTGCATGTCCCAGACACACCCAGTGCCCCAAGTGCCATCACCATGTGACACGCCCTGTCCATGTGTGCTAGAAGCATTGGTTAATCAGAGTCTGACACATGGCACGTCCCTCCTGTGCATCGCTTCCTCCCTGAGGTACTGCACCATCCCCAACCTCCTCATCCTCTTTGTCAGGTGGTTGCAGTTCAGCGTCAGGGGGCAGGGGCACATTCCGTCTGATGCACATATTGTGTAGCAGTACACATGCCATGATGATCTTTGCAACCTTCTCATGACGGTACAAGAGTGCCCCACCAGACCTGCTGAGGCACCGAAACCGGGCCTTCAAGATGCCAAATGTCTGCTCAATCACCACACGGGTTTGTGTATGTGCACAAATATAGCCCTCCTTGTGCCGGTTTTTTGGGTTCCGGACTGGGGTAAGGAGCCACATCTTCAAGGGATAGCCTGCATCACCTGTATGTGGGCAACAATGTACGTGTTAGTCATAACATCAGATTTTACCTCTTCAACTGACACCATGGCATGCATTCCTCTCTTACTTTGAACCCCATTTCAATGCCTGGATGGCGTCACACGATGTGACTGCTATATGTGTATTCCTCTTATAGACTGTTTTGCATGCCATCATCTAGTGTGCACAGAGGGTCAAGTACCTTGTGAGTGCCCATGCACTATGTTAGTCCACAATGGTTGTTTTGGTGATCTGGCAGATGTCCAGTGATATCAATGCTTTCATCCTGTCACCATTGCTGTCAGCCTCATGATGATCTCTCTGAGGAATTCAGTTGGTGTTATGCTATTTAGGTGGGCCTCTGTGTCAGTGTACTGGTGTATTGATGTTTTTGACCGTCATATGACTCCTTTTTATGTAGTGATGGGGGACAGGCCTTTCAGTAGATATTGTTTGGTGCTGTGTATTGGCTAAAGTCATTGCATGTAGCTGCATTTCGGTGAGGGTGGCTGCGGTCTGATTTGGTATAGTGGACATGCAGATGACTGTGGAATGGTTGGGACACAGCTTCATGCACATGGTAGGGCTGCTTACATCTCAAATTATGTTTTCAGGTGTGAGCTCCAGTCTGGCCTGCTTTGGGGTATGAGCTTGCACCATTTCCTCTGGTACTCGCAGCCAGGTAGAGTATGCATCTCCCCCCCCCCCCCCGCATATCAGCCAGGTAGAGTATGCATCTCTCCCCCCCATATCAGCCAGGTAAAGTATGCATCTCTCCCCCCCATATCAGCCAGGTAGAGTATTCTTCTCTCCCCCCTCCATATCAGCCAGGTAAAGTATGCATCTCTCCCCCCCATATCAGCCAGGTAAAGTATACATCTCTCCCCCCCATATCAGCCAGGTAAAGTATGCATCCCCCCACCCCATATCAGCCAGGTAAAGTATGCATCTGTACCTCAATCACCTACACACTTCACTTTACCATGGCCATGACATGCGACTCACCGAGTAGCCAGGATCTCTGCCCTGCATGTGGCTCCATTTAGCGTGGTATTGTGGAGTTCTGCAGGACCTTTGAATTATGGGTTGATCCGGGGAATCGGGCAAAGCAATGTGTGATGATCCTGTTCGAGTCACATACCATTTGCACGTTGATTGAGTGGTATAGCTTACGGTTGCAGTACGCTACCTCAATGGCATGAGGGGCCACCAATTCCACATGGGTGCAGTCGATGGCACCAATGCAACCAGGTATGCCGGCCAGTGCATGGAAACCAACTTTGGTGTTTGAGATCTCCTGGGCAGACCGTGGTAAAGTAATGTGGTCGTCGGTGTGCTTGAGGAGGGCATCAAGCACTTGGTTCAGGCACGTGAGAATAATGGTTGTGAAATGCCATGCAAGTGCCCCACTGTGTGCTGATAGGTGCCTGTGGCAAGGAAGTGGAGCACGGACACTACCTTCAGTAGGCGGGGGATGGCAGTGTGTGTTTCAATCATGCTGACAATGTCATCGTGTATCATGTCCACGATGGTGGTGATGGTGTCCCGCTCCAAACGGTACAGTGTGTGGATCTGCTCAGCGGTGAGGTTGAATGGGCTGGCTCTGATGCATGGGATTGGGGGTTGCCTGCATGGTGGCACTGGCTCTGCTGGTGGGGCTTGCTGGCCCTGCCTTGCCCTCCTTCTCCTCCTGCGTCTCCTCTGTGCTGCATGTTGTGCTTGTTGTTGTTGTTTTTGTAGACCTTCCATTGCAATCAGGTCCTCCAGCCCCAACATTGCTAGTCCTTTTGGGATCATTGTGAAGTGAGACTGGGTGTGGGAAGGGGTGTGGTGTGCTCCTTTTGTGCTTGCCCAGTCTGTATTGCCTCCACCTGTGCTGATTGTGTGCACCTGTGGCAGCTGGTAACACTGCACATGGCCATTTACGGTTGGTCCACGATGGCGGTATTAGTACCATGGCGGTAAGGTACTTTACGGCCTTCACAAAGGCATTATTTCCATGTCTGCGTGACTCGTAATGTTCCCAATTTAGCGCCATGGTGGTATTTACGGCATGGGGGTCGAGTGCCCGCGCCATTGGCGCTTTTAACGGCACCGTTGATTACGGTGCCACTAATAGCACTATCTCAGGTCATAATCGGCCCTAGCGGTAAGCGATGCCGGTAATACTTTACCGGCATCGTTTTTCACTTACCGCCAGGGTCGTAATGAGGGCCATGGTCTTTAAATTAATAATGCCTGGTGAGATGCCACAACACACGGTCATAGACAGCACTCTGGTGGAGGCTAGGGTATTAGACAAGGAAGAAAAATCCTTGCTAGATAGCACGTGCCCATCAGCTTACTCTGAGTAGCTTTCATAATAAAAATAATCCTTATGTTTGTAAATGTACAATCTTATTTGTGGGTCCCCACTTGTTTTACGTGCAACCCACGTTTTTCTTTTATAAGACAATGGGAAAATTAGAGGGTACTTATCACCAAGATCAGGGTACAGAAGCTCATATCTGCTAGTGCCAAAATCCACCACATTAAAAGCCATGGAGATTAGTTTTGGAAACTGTCTTTTTGTGGCATAGAACTACAAAGATATCACATGGCACTGCAAGCTAACCACCTGCATAATATGAGTCACTTTGATGCCCCTTTTTTCTATAAAACATGTGATGAGCCTGGCACCATTAGCCATTGTGAAATGTGATTATGTACACTATTCTGGGTGTCCAGTTCATCTACATTCTTCTTATTTTATGTTTACACATTTGTTTTGGAATATGTACAACCAACAACATACTTTAAAAACTTGATTTTAACAAAGGAGTACATTCCAACTACCCGGCTTATTGAGAAATGCAATTCCAAAAGAGATATTTGCATGTGCAAGACAGCACACTCAAATCGACTAAGCAGAAATAACCTCTGAATCTCATAACAAGCTTGCACACATATAGGAAAGAAGAGACTGGCTAAAATGAGAAGGGAGACAAGAATATGAGAGTAAGAGCAAAGGACATTTAAAACAAATACAGAGTTTGCTTAAGCTGCTAATGGACTAAACAGGCCACATATAAGAGACATGAAAATATAACGTAGGATCCCCTACTGCCTCTGATATTTCCACCCTAAATGCATACTCCAATTGTATTGCACCTCTGTTGTCATTCCAATAACCATTGTATGTGATGATAGCATATTGATTACATTGTCAGGGCCAAATATAGGTTTGTTGAATTCACAGCATCCATAGTTCCATGTTTATGGCCCTTCTCGTCCGGCACAGTATGTCTGCAAGTGGTACCTTGAGCTGATACAAGTTGACAGCTTTACAGGTATCCATTTTCTGCACCCATCTTGGTATATCTAATAAGTCTTCAGGCAGTGTATAGGGTTTGTGGGCCTCGACCGCTGGCACATAACCTTTCCATATATGTAAGTTTCCATTCAGTGCACCATGTCCCACCATTCTACCACTGGTAGCTGGGAGAGATTTGTCCAATTGCACGTGATGACCTTGAGCTCTTTGGCTATTAGTATATCCAATAGCTTCCGTTAGGTAGCAGTGCCATCAACTGAGGAGCAAGCTCTAGCTGACACGATTGCAGGAGGGGAAAAGGGAGTGGAATTACCACAAATGCGTAGAATCATGGACCATGCCAATTTTCAGAAAGCCTCTGAGAATCTACAAGAGAACCGCATATTTGAAGCATGTTGTGAGGGTGTGGAATGAGGAGACAGACACAGAGGAGGCAGGTTTTTGGGCAAAGACTTTTATTTCATATGAAATGAAAGAAATAAACCTTTCTAACTCTAACTCTAAGAGGTGTTTCCCTACCTCAAATAAAATGAATGAAATGGCAGAATGTCTGTATCTAAGTAGGCCACTGTCTTGTGTCAAAATTCCACCTGGTTTGCAAAGTAGGGGCTATGTCTCTATTCCATAGGACTTTCACAGGCTTCTCCTAACAGTTTATTGTGGTTCGGGTCATGTCTTCCTTCCCTAGGCCTTTCTCAGGCTCATTTTGGCAGTTTATTGTGGTTGGGGGAATGTCTCCCTTCCCCAGTCCCTTCTCAGCCTTCCATTGAAAGTTCACTTTATTTGGTGGAATGTCTCCCTTCCCCAGGCCACTATCAGGCTACTCTCTCTGATTCTGTTTTATTGGGGCAATGTCTCCCTCCCAATGGTCTTTCTTGTGCTTTTGTCTGCATTTCACGATGGTTAGGGAAATGTCTCCCTTCCCTAGGACTTTCTCAGGCTTCTCTTGGTGATTCACCATGGTTGGGGGGAATGACTCCCTTCCCCAGGCCTTACTCAGGCTTCTCTCAAATGCCAATGGAATAGCCGTTGGGGGGATCTCGTGAGAGGGCTTGTCTTTCTCAAGTGTGGGTCCCAGACCGCTTGCACTTTCTCTCGGTTGATCACTGGACATCACAGGTGTACTCTCCTGCCAGGGTCTACCTTTTTCAAATGTGGGTCCCAGACCCCAAATTTGGCTTCTCATATGCAGGATCCAAACCCCCTGGTAGTGACTTCTTATCTGCGGGTCCCAGACCTCCCTGTTCAGGCTTCTTAAGTGCAGGTCCTACACCCTTTAACAATGGTGTCTCAAGTGTGGGCCATAGGCCCCTTTGTACTGGCTTTTTAAAAGTGGGACCCAGACCCCTCTGTATCACTTTCTTAAGTGTGGGTGCCAAACCAATTCACAATGATTTCTCAAGTGCCCTAGAGGTCCCTGGGCAGGCCAGTACCTTCTTTCGGGGCTCCCAGTCCTTTACCTCATTCACAGGTCTCCATACATTCTTTTGCAGCTCTTCTCAGCTGTTTCCTGTTCTCACACTGGTTTGCATGGCTTTTGCCATTTCTCTGGGGATCCTCCATCGTGCAGTCCTCTCCTGCACCCGGGCTTTGGCTCGTTCTTGGCATGTCGATCTTTGAAGAAACAGATAGCGATTTGAGAATTCTCCCAGTTTCCTCCTGGTCAGCAGCTTCAGGCTCAGCTCTCCCTGGTGAAGGTAAGTACCTCTGCTGGTGGTGCCTCCGAGGATGGATTGACAACAGTATTAGTCCCTCTTCCATCTTTGAGCTACTTGAAACTGATAGCTAGACCAATCAATCTGGTCTTCTTAGAGGTTGGTTAAGGCTCTGTGTATCTTCTTCATCACAGTTCTTTGAAGGGATGACTCAGTGGGGTTGATTCTGATCTTCCTCAACTTAGTACTGTGAGGGGACGGCTCAGTGGAGTCAGCCCTAATCCCATTTGTCGCAGTAGTAATCTGACTGCTATAATAGAAATACATAGAGGAACCTACAGGATCAGGGGATGGCAAAGAAGAGGAGGAAAGAAAGGTGAGTGAAGGTGTGCTGTACCGCGTTGGCTCCTGATGTCCTCCTGGTATCCCAGAGGGGATTCCCTCCATATGAGATCCACCCGCTGAGTACCACCCCCACAGGGATGATCGTCTAGCAGCCTCAACTCCCTGGCATCATGAAAATGGTCTCCCTTCGGGGAGCAGGGACGACATCATGAAATTTGAAACAGTGCCTTCGTCAAGCCTACAAGACAAACATAGTCAGGGTGGTATTGTACGACTTTGCCTAGCAAGTCTAACTGGCAAAAGGTAGGCTCTGTTATAGGGCATATACAGTGTCTGGGTGGTAAAAGGCTGTCATCAATGCATGCCGGATTTTCATTGATAGGGTCGACCATGGGGTCTATGGGAGAACAGTTTATCAGTCTCCAATCCTAGTCAATTTGATCTACTTATTTGGATTTGATGTGTTTAACATGGATAAGGATATGTAAATGTCAGACACCAAAAAGATGAGCTTTTTCTGATGATCTAGACTGCTGCAGATACCTTAAATGTGTACCTTCTGGAAGTCCTTATTTTTCGTTCAATAAGGATAAGGGAAGAATTCCCAGAGCAGACAGTGCATGGTTTTGAAATAATATTTATAAATCACACTCCGAAAGGAATGAAATTGAAGTCTGTTGATGGAAATTCTAGGCCTTGCTCCTTTCCACAAATAATTAGTTAGCACCTTGTTGATACTGTAAATAAGGAAGGAGGCCCCTCAAGGGGAAGAATTGCAAGACGATATGACCCCCGCCAGGAAAAAAGGATTTGGAACCAACAAATGTTTCAATCTTAGTTCTAATTTTTTCAACATTAATAATGTATAACTCACTTGGTTAGCAAAAACAATTCCCAGGTATGTAATATAGTGTGATTGCCATACGAGTCCATACCCTTCAATATGTTGTTTGAGGCAGTACCTATTTAAGGTGACCAATTCCTTTTTCTCTACATTAAGCTTTTAAACAGATTTTTTTGAGTACTGTGCAACTCATCATCTGCGTTGGCTTAGTTTGTGATCCTGAATGGCCACACCCTCTGATCAAGTCAATACTATGAGTGCACTGTTGTAAGGGCTCCAAGCAAAGTAAACAGAGAAGTGGGGAAAATGGACAGCCTTATTTTGTACCACTGAACAGTGGAAAGTAATGAGAAAAGTTACTGTTCACAAAATATGGTGGCTTTTGGGAGGTTGTACAGTTTCATGACCATAGATATCAGTTTAGGACCAAACCCATGCCACAATAATACCTCTTCTCAGAATGGCAAGCTGACATTGTCAAATACCTTTTTCCACATTGAGCGTGATTGATATAGTTACACATTCTGTGTGATTGTTACCATATTTAGGCTTCTGCTGGTTGTGAATGTGTGTAATTTAACATATTTCCAGACTTATTCAGATTATCTACATTTTGACATGTAAACTGTGTTTGAGCATTACTTTAGTATTCTGATAACATTTGGAAGACTTCTTGCCTTTATTTAAAGCTGTACGATGCTGGTAGTGTGCTTGAACTGCATTGCCGGGCTTTCTTGCAGCTCTTTAGCTCCATCGTTGGTATGTCAGCATTGGCGCATGCAGTGGCGCCCCCAGAATATTTTTATATTGGTGGCCTGGTGAGGCCATAGGAAATCTTTGGGTGGCACACAAATCCCTCCTTATTGCTCCTTCCTTCTCTCTTTCTACTCCCCCTCCCATTCCCTTCGATCCGCTGACCATTATCTTCTCACTGTACCTCCATCCCCTGTGCCTCCTCCCGTTTCCACTCCTTCCAACTTCTAGCGCCTCTGCACTGGAACTCCCTTCCTCTCACAATCTGCTCCACCCGACCTTCTCCTCATTCTGCAATTCCCTTAAATCTCTCCTCCTCCATTCTCCTCCTTGAAACCCCCTCCCCCCTCTGTATCCCCTCCTCCTTATTATTTCCCCTTGACTATCTCTCTCCCCTCTACTACCTCCCCTCTCTCTCCCTTCCCTTTCCCTCCTCCAACTCATCACCACCCCCCCACCCAGTCCCACTCCCCTCTTACCCCTTTCCCCTTCAGTTAATTGTTTTTTTCACTGTTTTGTTGAATGATTCATATTGTAATTTTGCTACCACCGTTATATTGTTTATGTTTTTATGTATTAAGTTGTTCCACCTTGGTGTAAGGCGCTTTATAAATCAATAAATACAAATACAAATACAAACACATAACTGCACACAGGAGGGGGCGTGGCAATGGTTTGTGGGCAGTGGGGGCTTCTTTGGGTACACTTCGACCTTTGACCGCTAGCATCTGTACTCTATTACGCATCTAAGATAGATGCAAAAAAGGCCCAAACTGTCATTGACAAATGTGGTCCACTTTTTTTTCAGGTTCCATGGCCTTTTTTTTTGGTCACAGTTATGAAGGTATGATACTTTCTACCCCATCAGGTCTCTCATGTACAGGTCTTTAATATTAAAAACAGAACTGCTAAGCATTGGCTGGCCATCAAGAACTACCCACTTACACCAGTGTCTCTGGGTGAGTTGCTATGGGCCCCTAAGAAGTCTTTCCCTAATAGTGTATTGCAGCACTTTGTGATGGGACCCCTTTTGAAACTATGGTGGAACAAAAAAGAGATTGAAAGTCTTACAACCTGGACCTCCCCATTGAGCTGTATCTGGGCTCCACCCATCAGAGACAGAATTCATGAACAGTACCGGTATCAGGAATGGTATGAATCGGGCTTAGAAAGAGTGGGCAAATCCTAAAGCGAGATGGATGCATGTCACTCCAGGACCTGGAGGCAGGACTGCACATGAGATCCTTTGATGTGTTCAAACACCTGCAACTGAAAGGTGCGCTCACGAAATCAGAGTGAGTAGAAAGATGAGCTTCAAAGAGACCTCACCAATTTTGAACGGATACTTAGCGACACCCACTCGAGTAAAGGCCTCACCTCCCGTCTATTCGGATCCCTGATAGTGGAACAGGAAAACAACCTGGAGAATCTAAAAAAGAGATGGGAAAAAGATCTAGGTCCCCCACTTCCAGACCAACTGTGGTCAAAGATGTGTTAAATGGTGCAACAAATATCTATCTCAGCGCAATTTAAACTGCATGGTCTGAAGGCACTGGTGGCAGTACGACCCCCTCAGACTCTCTAAGATGTTCAGTCATGCTAGCCCCTTGTGCTGGAGGGAGTGTGGAAGCCCTGCCGAATACTGGCATATGTGGTGGGCTTGTCCAAAATCCCAAACGTATTGGAGTGATGTTCTGGCCTGGATAAGGAACACAGAAGGGATTACCAGGGACAGGGACCCAAGGCTGGTGTTATTCAGACTTGAGGAACAGAAGGGCACTGGGTAAAGTCCTGCATATGACTCACTTCCTCCTGCTGGCCGCCAGGGTCTATCACCATAGGCTGGAAAGCGAAGGACCTTCCGACAGAGAAAACATGGGCCAGAAAAGCCAGAGAACATTACGGGGGCCATGCACAATATATCCCCTAGCAGTGAAAGGGAATGGGCTCCCTTCCTCGAAGCCTACAAAGGAATGAATGAATAGCCCGAGCCCCAAGTACACTCATTGAACAACTTGCCCGTGACCCAAGGACCAAAACTCACGGCCTGTCTCATCTCCATTGCAGGGCAAGGTGGGAATAAGGGAGGGAGGTGGGAGTTAAAATCAAGTTAAATTTTAAATGTTACACAAACTGATACTTTTGCCGAGATTAATGTTTGAGCACTGTTCAAGAGAGGTGCAGTTACATACGCTTTGAAAACAATCAATAAAAGTAATTTTGAAAAAAAAAAAAAACAGAACTGCTACACCCTAGCTGCAAAAATTATAGAAAATACCTTAGTCGTTTACATGGGAGCCACATTTTATATGCACATTCAAGAGACACCTCGCCTGACAGCCAGGGTAGTTTCTAGCAAACTTGGTCTCCAAGGCGAAACCTCAGAATGCGCCCCCACCCCACGGACTGGCACATGTCACTCCCAAACTACACCTCTGCCGTGCGACAAAACCCCTCCTCAATATGAATAAATAATGCTATATAAATTAAGCTGGTCTCATTACAATGTAATTCAAGTACTTTACAGAAGAATTCTAATGTGAAAACACAGCTGTTGCTGCCAAGTAAATGGTTTTTCTGTCACCTGCTCTTAGGGAAGGCCTTGCCTGAATGCAGTTTTAAACTGTCCGTACTGGCACACTGCAGTGTGAACAGCCTATAGGGGTCTGAGGGCCCACTGACCTGGCCCTGTGTTGCAGGTGTTGTGTTCGTACCACCTCACTTGTATTTCGCAAGGGGAAATACTAGACTAACCATATGAATTATTTTCTGATAGAAGGTTATAACTCCAAGATGGACAGTCTGGTACACTCTTATTGTGCTCTTTCAAAATACCTCTCTGAGAGTGGGGAAGGGGACAAATAGCACCAATAAGGATTCCTGTATACTTTGCATTAAATCACAGAGCCTTTCAGGACTATAACAGTGATCAGAGATCTCTACATTTGATACACAATTGCATGTGTGAATCTCTAATGCATAACTGATGGATGTCTTGGTCCTCACATCACGTTTCACAATACTCACCCTAACATTAAAATGTTTGTACCTTGACCCATACATGCTCATTTGGACAGTTTACGTTTTTGGATGCGAGTATAAAATGGCTGCAACATCAGCAACTCAAATGGGGTACACCGTACAAGGGCTCTTTTGTTTTCTTGTTTAAGTGTGGGGAAAGTATGGCATGCTCGTCAGAGTCACATACACAAAACAGTCTGGTGTGCTCATATATGGACATTAGGCACATCAGACAAAAACAGGTATATGTACTGTTACATAAGGGAGCACCACATAGGCACCATTAACCAACAGGGTCAGGGTGGTGACTTGTGTAGCACACAAATCATTGCTGCACACATCACTGCATTGATTTGCCATGGACTACTGTCTGCATGGTGACACACAATGAACTCCACTTTCCTAATCTGGTCTGTTGTGCGCCCGGGCCAAGAAACAGGGCTGCTGACAACCATAAATGGAAAGATTCCCAACTGACTAAGTTACGATTGTATTGTGGGGAAAAAAGGCTCGGCAGTCTGGCTCAGTTGCACATATATCATCCAATAAAGCAACACCAGGTCAGGGTGCCACACACAGACACACTCTGCTTACCTCAGCTCTGTGAAGTGTGGTGGAAATAAATCTCTGGGCGTCGCAGGGCAGCACATGTCTCCATCTCCTTTTGCAGTGCCACCAATCCAAAAATATTGGCAGCATGTTAACTTTGCCCCCAAACTGGCACTTCAGCTTAGCACCTGGCACTGCGGCCAGTTGCTAATAGCTTTACTGCAATGGACCTGCATGGCTTCTGGGCTCATAATAGCCTGTGCAGCTGTGAGCTATAATGTTTAGTTATCAACAACTTGTGAAAGAAACCCTAGTCCTACCATCATTAAAGAAACACAATTTAGATCCATCCTGAGGGCCCATAAACTATAAGCTCATATCAATGTTTCATTTCACAGCTGCAGTTATTTACTTAGAGGTAATGGTTCTGAAGCTGACATTATGGATATGCATAGGAAATGAGTACATCTTAGAGGTAGAGGTCATCCGCAAAATAATTAGCATTTGACACAGTGGCAGTAGTCTGCTTGACTGGGCGATGGGGATTATTGAGGCGGCAATGCCCTGGATGCACTGTTATCATGAACAGAGGTCAGGGTGCCAGCTAAGTAGTTCTCTTTCTGCTTCCATTGGTGACCGCACCCAACTCAGTATAGTA
This sequence comes from Ambystoma mexicanum, assembly GCF_040938575.1. Taxonomy (NCBI): domain Eukaryota; kingdom Metazoa; phylum Chordata; class Amphibia; order Caudata; family Ambystomatidae; genus Ambystoma; species Ambystoma mexicanum. The sequence continues at coordinate 135,928,256 of NC_090937.1, read as the reverse complement.
GGTTAGCCATGGAGGGTTACTTTTTGATACGCTTCTGCCATTGCAACCATAGGTACAGAGATTGGTGAAATCCTCCCACTGTCTGTACACCATGTCAGATGTTAAGTAGGCAGCATCGAACGTTCTAGTTACAGGCGGTCCCTTTATCTTGTGTTTTATACTGCTCTGCTATGTTCCTACACATCTCCAAGAAGGCGAGCTTCCAGCTGTCCAAAATAGGGCTGTTTGCATTATGCCCCTGGGCGCATGAGTAATGCTGGTTTCACTGGTTCGCGTCTGGTGAGCAGTGCCAGGCTTCTCTCTCACCAATTCAATTCTACCAGCATACAGGTACTACTTCCCTTCCCATTACATGTACCATGTCTCCAATCCTGCAGACAATCGAGGAGCTATATATGACCACAAGGCCTATATTTGTACAAAACTCTCACACATACCGCCTGAGGCATGCCAATATTGTATCACAGTGCTCCAATGTTGATGAACCTGCCGTAAATATATGGCAGCATCCTCACACTGGCTCTTTTCTCCCACTAGTCACGGAAAATGTACCTCTATCTACAGAGAGAATACTTAAACAGAGCCCTGAACATCCAGATATAAAACTCCCGATACTAGGGAATGCGGGTACCGTATTAGATACCAACATATGTCTTAACCCTCAACCCCACGTAAAGGGGGGCAACAATAGTAAGGAACAGGCCCAGAACACCTTAGACTAGCAAAACAAATGTTCATCTCCTCCTAGTATGGCCAGCCTACATATCAAGAGTCTCTTAGGTGGGGACTCTGAGCAACTCACCCCCACTACAGCAGATATTAATAGCACTAGAAGCATAGCTGCCCATGAATCCTCCCCTTAGCTTCTCTCTACTTAATTCTCGCTCAGCTCCACAGCATGGAGTAGAATTATTGTATTGTATTGTGCTGTATTGTATTGTATTGTATTGTATTGTATTGTATTGTATTGGTTATTTATATAGTGCTCTTTCCCCATTTGTATGGCCTCAATGTGCTTTGTGGTTGGAACGCCCTTGGTGACCATAGTCAATGTGCTGAATGTTCTAACAATTTTAGATTAGGAGATTCATGTGTGCGTTTGTGCCGGTCTAGGACTTGGGTGGCTGGATAGGCTCGATGAAGCAGCCCAAAAAGGTCAGGCACGTCAGGGTGGTCAGGGTGGGTGCTGTTGGTGGTTTGCGATAGAGTGCTATTGTTGAAAAGAGTCAATGTGTGGCCAGCTATACCAAATTTCTTTTGTTGGTAGTCGCTGTATGCTAGTAGCAGAGGTGTTGAGGTAGGTCAGTTTCAGTGTGGCTGGCTATATGCACTGCTAGACTGGATGAGCATAGCCATAGATGCATTCTACGGTGCATGGCTGCTTGGCCATGCCTGCGGCCTGTGTCCACAGATGTGGTGTAAGCTATACGTACTATAGGCTTTGATGTTTTTCAGCTGCAGCGATTTTTGTCCAGTGCTGGCGGCATGGTCTCATTATTCCTGGTCTCATGGTGCGAGAGTCTGAGCGGTGAGGTGTAGTGATTTAATTGCTGTGTGCCACAGTGAAAGCTGCTGGCTTCCCTGGTGTTTGTGTAAGGTATGAAGGTTGTTTTTCATGGGGCGAAAGTTTGCCCACACTAGGTTTTGCAGAGTGGTTCACAGTGGGATATGGTCCTTAGAGTTATGGGATCCCAGCTGGGTTGCTTGTAGCTCTAATCTTCACTGGATGGCAGGCAGTAATCAGTCGGTGCCTAGGTTCACAATTTCTGGCAGTTGGAGAGGCCTAGGCTTCACAGCATGGCGGATGTGAGAACTTTGCAGTTTAAACTAAAGATTGCTAGATAGCCGCACAGACCTATGTTTCGTAGAAAGGCACATACAAACTCAATCATATTTGAGACTCTTAAATTGCAGCAAAATGAAACTACAGATTCCTAGGCAGCGGTAGAGGCCTATGTTTCAGAAACTGGCAGATACAAACACACCAGCAGCTGAGACAATTAGACCGCAGGAGAGAGTCCTATGCTTAACAAAGTGGCAGGTTTAATTGGCGGTTATGTGGGGGATACACCTAGGTTTGAGAGTCCTGTATAGTGGGAGAGAGGCCTAGGTTTCACAAATTAGAAATTCTAAACATACCTATATTTGAGATTCTGAGACAGTGGGAGCGAGGTGGTATCTGGTCATTGTATTGAATGAAATAGCATCGAATGTCATACCAGAGAATAAAAAGCATCGAATGCTTTTTTTCTTTAAAGGTAAAGGGTTTCGTTTTATTAAAATGGGTTTTAAAGGTTAAAAAAAAGGGCTTGGGGGGACCCCCCAATAAAAAAAAACACATGAATAACACGTGCATTCAATGCTTTTTTCTATGCTTTTTTCCTCTGGTAAGGCATTCAATGCTATTGCTTTTGATGCAATGACTATAAACCGAGAGAGGCCTATGTTTCTCAGAACTACAGGTATACGAATACACATGTAATTGAGTCTGTTAGATAATAGGAGAGAGGCCTATGTTTCACAGAAAGGCACATATGAATACACTCACAATTGAGACTCCTAGATAGTGGGAGAGTGGCCTATGTTTCACAAAAAGGCATATATGAATACACTCGCAATTTAGACGCGTAGATAATAGGAGAGAGGCCTATGTTTCAAAAATTGGAAGTTCTAAGCGTACCTATATGGGAGATTCCTAGACAGTGGGAGAGAGACCTATGTTTCACAAATTGGAAGGTCTAAACCTACCTAGATTTCAGATTCCTAGACAGTGGGAGAGAGGCCTATGTTTCACAAAAAGGCATATATGAATATACTGGCAAGTGAGAATCCTAGATAATGGGAGAGAGGACTATGTTTCACAGAACGGCATATATGAATAGCCTCGCAATTTAGACTCCTAGACAGTGGGTGAAAGGCCTATGTTTCACAGAAAGGCATATATGAATACACTCACAATTGAGACTCTTAGATAGTAGGAGTGAGGCCTATGTTTCACAAATTGACGTTTTAAGAAATACTAGATTTGAGATTCCTAAACAGTGGGAGAGGAGCCTATGTTTCACAGAAAGGCTTATATGAATACACTCTCAAGTGAGACTCCTAGATAGTGGGAATGAGGTCTATGTTTCACAGAACGGCATATATGAATATACTCGTAATTGAGACTCTTAGTGGGCCACAGGTAAGCCCACTTGCCCTGATGCCCCTGCGCCTTAAAAACACCTTGCAGGTGGCTGTTTGCAGCGTGACCCTCGCGGCCTCCCATATCCCCCTCTCCATGCTACCAAACTCCAGTCCTGTCTCCATCACCCCTCCCCCAGGCCCTGATTGGGCCTTGCTTCCGGTTGCAGACTGAGGGCCTAACCCTCTGCATGAAGGCTTCCTGCACCATTTCGACATTCAGGCCACAGGCAAGCCCACTTTCCCTGATGCCCCTGTGACTTAAAAACACCTTGCAGGTGACTGTATCCAGCGTGACTGTTGTGGCCTTCCCTACCCCCTCTCCATTCTCCCAGACTCCAGTCCCGCCTCCCTTGCTCTCCCCCAGGCCCTGATTGATCCTTGCTGCCTGGTACAGACTGAGGGCCTAACCCTCTGCACAAAGGCTTCCTGTGCCATTTTGACATTCAGGCCACAGGTAAGCCCACCTGCCCTGATGCCCCTGCACCTTAGAAACACCTTGCAGGTGGCTGTTTCCAGCGCAAACCTTGCGGCCTCCCCTATGCCCCTCTCCATGCTTCCGGACTCTAGTCCCACATCCCTCGCTCTCCACCAGGCCCTGATTGGTCCTTGCTTCCCAGTGCAGACTGAGGGCATAACCCTCTGTACAAAGGCTTCCTGTGCCATTTCGACATCCAGGTTTCAGGTAAACCCGCTTGTCCTGATGCCCCAGCGCCTTAAAGGGATGGTCTAGTAAAACTTTTTATTTAAAAAATAGATAGGTCACATAAAAAAAAATATACTAGCATCCTCCGTTTTAAAACTTCCTATGTAAAATTTTGAGCTATTCAAGCTCAAAATTCGAAAAAGCAAGCACAGGGGCGCCGCCATTTTGTGAAATGGAGGCCCTCCTGTGCTGGCTTTTGCTTTTGCGGCACTAATGAAGGAAAAGCCAGCCAGCTGTAGTAAACAAAGTCTACCGCTGGGTGGCTTTCCCTTCATTAGTGCCGGGACTCGGAGGACGCGGACCGGAGACCAGAGCAGGAAAGCTGCAGCTGAATCTCGGTAAGTGCTATTTATTTTTTTTATTGGAGGAGCCCGGAAAACTTAGAAATAAAACCGCAGCTTTAAAAACGTTGTATTTATGTTTGCGGTCGCTTTTGAAGCGACCGCAAACATAAATAAAACGTTATTGTGTTGGAAAACGCTGCAGTTTTAAAACCGCAGCGTTTTCCAACACAACGGCGTGTGTTTCTGCCTACTGTGGCTATCACTTTGGGTCTCCGGTGCTCCCAGGGGAGCACCGGAGACCCAAAGTGAAAGCCACAGCAGGCAGAAACACACGCGGTTATGTTTACATGCCGCATAGTGTTTCTACCTGCAGCTGATTTCCCATTTGGGGCTCTCGGGCTCCCCGTGGGGAGCCCGAGAGCCCCAAATGGGAAATGCTAAATGCTGCGTTGTCTGCCTAAATCTGCTTTTCCATTTGGGGCTCTGGTAAAGCAGATTCAGGCAGACACAACGCGGTTGTGTTGGAAAAAACTAAAACTGATTGACAATCATGCGAAGGATGAATGTTTGATCAACAAACATGCTGACGAAGAGGGAGCCGAAGTTATAATGGATTTTGAGTTTTACCATACCAAATACTTAATTCTCTCATCAGACGAGGATGTCTATCTGCAACTGGACAGGGATCCAAAAACCAAGATTGTAGATCAAAGATAAAGAAGACATTGGAAAGTACTCAAGAATGTGGTTGGATAACATAAAAAAACAAAGAATTTCTCACAAATCTATTTCCTATGACTCCAGTCTTTTATGCCATGCCCAAGATTCACAAGCATGACACTAATACACATTTTAGACCAATTGTAGCTGGCACAGAGAGTGTCTTCGACCCTTAGTTCATCTATATAGATAAAGGGCCTCATCACAGGGTGGACGACTTGGGTTTACCGGCCCCGGTAATGGTGCTGGTGCTGGTAAACCCATTCCGCCCTATTACGAGGTTCCCTTGCGGGACACGCTCAGAACATCTGGTCAGGCCAGACGTCCTTTACGGATCTCGCAAGGGGACAAGGGAGCTAATAACAGGCCCGTTATTAGCTCCATCCCCATACCCATTGAGCCCTATGAGTGCTCAAATGGGAATGGGGATGGGTTTTTTGAATGAGGAATTACCGGGTCCTCCAAGGTTGGAATGACCCAGTAATTCCTCATTCAAGGAACCCGGACCCGAGTTTGGAGGCAGCCATGGCACTAATAGCACCAGTAATGAGGTCCAAAGTGTTACAACCTCGTGTTCAGTCCATCCACCAATACGTCCCTGAGAGATGCTACTCATTTCCTGAATTATCTTGAAGATCTGAAGTCATTGCAAACCTCTTATATATTATTTGCCTTAAATGTGTGCAGAATCTCTACACATCTTTACCCCACCAGGAAGGCCTGGAAGCAATTGAATGGCTCATCCTCAAGGGCTAATGGACAATTCATAATTGAACTACTGTTCATCATTCTACACAACAGATAATTCATATACAACAACAAATACTATGAACACATTTCGGGTACCTCAAGGGGTGTGGCAATGACACCTGCATATGTAAATACCTTTATGCACTATTTTGAAAAGAGACACACACTGAAGAATAACAACTGGGTCAATCATCTAGTCATCTGGAAGAGGTACACTGACAACGTCTTTGGCATATGATTGGGCACCAGAACTCAACAAATGTAATTCTACAACTACCTCAAAAAGTTTCATCCTCGCATTAAATTTGCTATGGAGATCCAAGAGCCATATCTCCACCTCCTAGATGTCCAACTAAAAATGTCTGAAACTGGTTTAAAACGGAAACATATCATAAACCCACCAATGTCAATAATGTTCTACATTAGGCTGGCTTTCCAGAGACAGATGACACCAAACCGTCTGTACAGTCAATTTGTACAGACAAAGAGGAGAATCACCAACACAGACCGACTACAAAAGTCATACACAGAACAGATAAAAATATTTATGTCAAGAAGGTATCCCTCTGAGATTGTGGAAATGGCTAAAGATATGGCAGACACCATCAAAAGAAAGACACTTGTCCATCCTATACACAGAGAGAAGGTTATTCCACTTCTGCACATATCCAAATTTTCTAGGCAAACCCTGCATCTACGTAGGATTATATGCAACAACTAGACGTACCTACAGCATGATCCTTTTCTTCAGAATCTGTTCCCAAGACCACCAATGATGGCCTACAAGAAAGTAAGAACATTTAAGGAAACACAAATCAGAGCAGAGAAAACTTGCCCAGAGACACAGAGAACTTCCTCCACAGAGAGAAAGGCAGGTTCCCATGCAAATTGCAGCAATTGTAACATCATTAAGGGCAAAAGTATTCTACATCCCTAGAGAGGTCAGAAATAGCACTAAAAGATTAGGTGACATGTAACAGTATTGGAGCCATTTACGCCATAAAATGTCCATGCAGTTTGCTGTATGTGAGCCAGACAAACAGATATGCATGAGAAAGATGGTTAGAACACAAATCTGATCGCAATACGAGCAATGTTAGCTTCCTGAATAGGCTGTGTGTGGTCAAATATGTTGTAATCCTCACATCTGGTTTACACATGTATATTTCTTAATGTGATGTGGCCATATCCTAATACCCTCAATGGGTCGGTATACCAGAAGGTTTTTGTACTATTCTAATCCTGTATTACACTGCCATGAAATGCAAAGTTTCCCTATCTAGTTATTGATATGACTTTGCTGTAGATGATGTCCGTCCCTCTTATGGCACCTTAAGCACCATATCCTGTTTACGCAATGCGTTTAAACCAACAGTTATTTATTCAAGCTGCAGATCCTATTTGCACGTTGATTGCTTACACCATTGGTTAACTTTTTTTCTCTACATACCAGCAGAGTGATATTAGTTTTAAAATAATAGTACTCCCTGCTGTGGGGATACATTATGTATTACTGCACTTAGGTTTATTTTATCTATGTACAGGGACATGTAACTTATTGCTGTATACTTTTATTATGAACAATTCATCTTATATCAATTATGGTGCACAAACACTTTGTTTTTTTGCTTGTGAAAGCATACCCGAGCTTTATCATCTGGATGTAATTGCTTTGTCATAACTACTTATAATTTTGTACATTTGCCAGTGTCTTTCCCAGGCTTCCTGTGTAAACAAGAAGCGTGGGACGCGAGACGCCGATGACGTCAGTATGTGCATGCACACATGATGTCATGGCGCTCTGCCGGCACTGCAAAGTCTTTTACTGAAGGCCAGGGTCACCACATTGGCCTATGCAACTCTAGCACATGTCCCGACAGTACGTTTTATAGATACACAGGTTATAACTTCCACTAGTCATTCTTCCACCAGCAACTAACGTTAACAGATCTCTGATTCTCCATAGATATAAACTTTGTTCACTCTTTTGTGAACAATTGAAAGAATGACCCAGCTAATATTTGTGCATTTTATTTCTAATAACACTCAGCTACATCATTGGTATATATGTAATCACAGATGTTTAGTGTGTACATTCTTCCCTTGCAGATGTACATTTAGGCATCACATTGGAGGAAATGTGGTATGGAGTCCCTTCATTTGTTTTAATATGCTGTTTAACAGCAGAGACATTATTCAAAATGAAAGCGTTCTTTTTCATTTTTGTTTTTCTTTATTTTGTCACTACTGTTGCATCTGAATCACTGCCATTTGGTATCTATATATTTTGTGAATTTGGAATGTATGATTTGTGTTTAAATATTATCCAGCCCTGATGATGGAATGATATTCCGAATGTGATGGCAAACCATGGACACAATTTTTGATTCTCATTGCATCTCAAGACAATATTATTAAAAAACAAATTTGGGAATTGTATGTCTGGGAATCAAGAATTACTATTATCTACAATGACCAGGCTGTTGAATAAAATTGGACTATGATCAAAGAGTAACAATTGCAACTGGTCTCCAGAGCAAATTGAGATCACTGGGCTAACTGAGTGTCAATGCTCAGTTTTCAATTGTAGAACACAAATCTAACATCCAGACTCAGAACCCAAAATCACCCGTGTCCAAACACTTCAAGAAGCGCAGACAAACCTTAGCCCAAATTAGGTTTGTGATCCTAGAGGTTGTACACACATGAGGTAGAAGAGGTGGCAAGCTAAAAAAATGCAAAGAGAGATGCATTGGATTCATCTCCTAGACACAGATTATCCCAACGATATGATGGTGGAATTTTATCTCAATTCTTTTATATAGATGGTGATACAACTCTGCTGCTACACTTCAATCTGCTACATTACACGCTATGGGCCTCATTCCGACTATGCTGGTATCCTGGTCGTAGAGCCACCAGGATAACGGTATCTAGTACTTACCTTTACCGGCACCCGGTCCGGCAGCATTGCCTCCGGATTACGGGTACTGGCAGTACAGAGTAAATCCCCATTCATGGAGTCGCATAGGACTCCATGAGGGGATTTTCCTTCATTACCGCCACCAGCAATGCTGATGGTGGTAACAAGAGCTTTTTTGGCCGGTAGGGCACCTGGCTCACCTCCAGAATTTAGCTGGAGGTAACTCAGGTACCCCACCCGAACTCCCGTAGTCAGGCAGTTTGGTAAAGTCCCGGTATCCACAGACACTGCCACATTTTTACGAGACCACCCAACTTGGAATGAGGCTCATATGAACTCTGTTAGCTCCATTACAACCTGTACAAAATAATCAAGTAAGAGATGTATCTGATCCTAGGATCATTTATTTATAAATAAATGTCATGTGTCAAATCATTTTGGACTTTGAGTACTTCTGTGACTGGCTTTTGAATACAGTTGTCTTGCATAGGTACACACCTTCTTGTAAGTATGAGTGTGATTTTCCAAGCCCAAAAACATATAATGAACTATGTACATATTGGAATGTGGATTTGACATGGAATATTGTTGAATTGGTATAGATGTGGGAATGTTCTGCTTTGATAACATTAAAATATTTGTAAACATCATATATATTTAGATAGGGACCATATTAATTTAGTTATTTCCAGCGAATTATTGTATTCCTCATGCATGGACTTTTGAAGTACTGTGAGATGTTACTTTACACTGGATATATAAATTGAACTACTTGAATACGCTATAGATGTGTATTTCTGCTTTTTTCTAAATCTCAATTGGAATTCATTTATGTTTATTATTTATTTTCTATGGAGCATCACAATATCAATGAGACTGCAATTTGTACACAGCCACTTGAAATTAATATGTTCTTGCAATATACAGATAAACAATTGTTAAACTTAAAACATAGTATGTTTCCATTGTGCTATAGGCCTTCGAGACATATACCAACCATTAACCTTGCACAGTTATTCTCTAATTGTCTCAACAATGTTTATTAGGCTCTCCCAAACTTGAATATTGTTTGTTTTATCTTTGTCTAACATGGTATTCTTTTCCCTATTCATGTATACACTGTGTTTGTATTATTCACATGTGGAGTATTCTAGCTAGCGTTTAACTACATTTCCCATGATCCTCTGTATATCCTTTCACAGAACACAGGAATGGCAGCCATTTTCTTTGCCGCCTCACTTTTTAGTCTAAATGTTACTTTATCACAGGTTTAACTTGGAGAGCACACTTTAACATAGTCTCTCTTATCCCTTTTAGGATTGACATTATAATGCAAACTAAGAAGGCACTAGAGTTCTAAACAAAGAACAGCAAAAAGTTATGATCCGGTGATTTTGAATAAAGTGCCATCCACGAGTGACAGACAGATATTATTAATGTCAATATTACTATAATGTTAATAATTTGTATTTATTTAATACATTATGCAAATGCACAGAGAAAAGAAAAATTATGGTAGACACCTTCTGAAGAAGGGGACACGCTTTCCCCGAAACGCGTAAAGAAAATTGCACTTTAAATCAGTTGGATTAACACACACCACTGTGAAAGTTGGACTATGATATCACGCCAAGTGCAAATGTCTACTTGAGATATGCTATTTGAATTTTGTTTGATCAATTTGTTTAGACTATGGAGTAATAGCCACTACTTGAATTAATCATTACATGAGAAATTGATTTGGTGTTTAATTATATGGTCACAAATGTATTGAAAATATATGTTGAAATTTCTTTTTCTTAAAATCCAATTGTTTTGAAAAAAATACTAATTGATGACAAGATCATCAATATATAAACTTTTATTCTACAGAAATATATGACCATTTGGTTGTCATTACAATACTAGGGTGTGCAGGGGACGGTAGTGCTCCACAAGTATGTAGACACCTGCTGTTTTTTCACATTGTATGATATGTTGTTCAAGAAATTGTAAAATTATTGTCTACATTTTTGGCTGCTTTATTCAGCAATAAGGTGTGCAGAGGACGGGAGTATCCGATACATTGCCTGCATACCAAAGGTGTTGGGATTCAACCCTGCCCATGGTCTGATCATTATATGGTGAACGCCCTAGTACACCCACAAGCACCTCTGGTGAGACTGGATACTCAACCAGACATTTTTTAAAAAGGATACATTTTAAGACTGTCACCCCTCCTAGACTGTTCGCTCTACTGATTGCCAGGCTACTCCTGCTAGACTCATTTAGTGACTCCATGGAGCTGGTCACCGACTGTATGTCTACTATCAATTCCTGCATAGAGACTCTTGCCCCAGAAAAAGCAACGAGGGTCAAGAATGAAAATGTCAAGAATTCATGGTTTATTGATGACATAATTCATGTAAGACTTGTGAAAAGGTCCCTGGAAAGGTAATGGCACAGAAATCCCTGTCCTCAAACTCTAAACGCGTATAAAGAGCCAGTGAAAAAGTTTAATGTGGCCATTGTTGAAGCCAAATCTAAAAACTTGAATATGAGAATCTCCAATGCATATCAGGTGATAATGTACCTATATAATGTTGCCGGGTAAAGTTTGTGGTGACATTATGTACATGACCATATATATAGGGACAGGGGGAGCAGGGGTCTCAGGGGGTGTCCCCCACCCCCCTTTTAAAAAAAAGGATTTTGGGAGTTGTGGTGGTGTCCCCCTCATGCTCCTTGTAATAATGTCTCTGCAAAAAATGGCAATTTTTTGGCACATTTTTTGCATGGCAACATTTTTGCGGGATAGTTATTAAATGGAACCCTCCAATGCCTGTTCTAGTTCTAGTGCACTATTTAATATTCTTAAAGAATTTGAAGGCAAGTCCACAGCTAATCAAATCCACATCAGAGATTCAGTATGGTGTCTGGAGATACACAATGAATTCTCTGCTAAAATCATAGGCCTTCAGTTAGCCATCAAGGACCAAAAACTAAGATTCATGGACTCTGAGGAAGGCCTGCATGTGCCTCATAATCTAGAAAATCTCAATGAAACCATGCTTAAATTTGAATTTAAGCAATCTACAGAGTATGAAATTCTCAAAATAATCTCAGACTTAAAGCCCATGTCCTCTATGGGAGACACCTACCCTACCAACATTTTTAATTTAAAGGATCACTGGATGTCCTGATTTCATGGATTGCCAGACTGGTTAATCTTTCCTTCACCGAAGGTATTGTCCCACGCTCTCTGAAGGAGGCCTGGATTATGTCACTCTTGAAAAAGAGTAATCTCAATCGAGCTGCAGAAAAAAGGTTAGCAGCCAATAACACATGCAGTGGTTGTACTTAAAATATTGGACAGAATGGCATACTTGCAATTCTAGGAATTTATATAGAGCAATAACATCCTGGGTGATCATCAATTGGGCTTCAGAGTCCGGCATCAAACTGAAACTGCTATGCTGGATCTTAAATCCATTACAACCTGTACCCTTTGTTTATTTCATATTAATCCTGGTCATTCCTGTTTGTTTTGCAAACCCTACCAATCTCACCCCTCTGACTTTACCAAAACTCCTATGATGAAGAATATCATTTCTCGTGACAAACCCTTTCTTTTTGACACAAACTCTTTCTTATCCCATGGAAGATGGCAGACTAACCCCAGAGTTGTTTACCTGACATGTCCTGAAACAAGGGTCAGGCAGAGTCAGGCAATTGATCAGAATCACTCAAACCTGATGGCCCTTTACCTTCCCCACAGGGATAAAAGGTGGAGCACAAGAGCACAGGAAGAGCAAGGCACACCGCACAACGTGAGAGCTACCTCAGAATGGCAGCTCAAGAGGAGGCAAAAGATGGTGATTGCCGAGAGGGTGACAAGGAGAGAAGTGATCTTACCCTTTCCTATCAAGGCCTCTGAAACTGCTCCAGAGAGAAACATAAGACCACAAACAAAGGCCAGCGTATGTTGCAGAAGATATATGGTACAGAAGACCTTCCTCCGCTAATAACCAAGCCGGGGAGAGACGCTGGTATCTGTGGTATCAACCTTGACTCAAAGGAGAAGAAAGCCAAGCGGTTCATCGCAGCCAGTGAGTCGAGGGGAAAATTGATAAGAAACTGGGCTGTGTTGAACTAAAAGTAGCAAACTGCTAATTTGAACTTTGAATGCATAAAGGGACTATTGAGAAAGTGGGAGAAAGCCTGTAACAGAGGCATCTGGCACCACATGGGTGCTCACGCAGAAAACTCTGGCTGATTACCTGAAGACACAGATTACCGTAAGCAGAAGTCCTTGGGAAGAGGTGAAGAGAGGCACAAGTGGTCATACAGGGGTCTTGTAAAATCCTCTTTACCGTCAAAAGTCTTTGACCGACAGATGATTGTGAAAAGGGAAATGAATCCTGCATGGTGAAATCATCAATGAACTGTGTTTCATAAAGTTGGCCAGAGTGAACCCAGTGGAGGGATGATAACGAAAAGGAGCAAAGCCTGATGAACTGTTCTGTGAAATTAAGAAAAGCCATAGTGAACCCAGAAGAGGGAGACTGACATCTGAAAGCGGTCTGAGCCCGAAGGAGGGAGATCCAGGGGTGGAAAGTTACCACCCAAAAGTTTGTTGAAAGGAAATCTGTTCAATTAAGTTGAGTATGATTTGTGAAAGGCCTAGGGCTCGAAGAGGAAGACCCCAGGTGCAAATCCTGAAGAATTGTTTAAAAAGACATTAAGGATCGGCCGCCAGGGGGCGCACAGATGCAGATCCTCTCTGTGTGCGCTCCGCTCCCCAGACCCCAAAAGTGCTTTTGAGCCCCCACTTCTGCCCCCCCGCACAACAACGACGGTCGAGGCTTGCTGAAGGTGGCCCCCACCCCCGGAGCAAAAATCGAAAGAAAATCGGAGCAGCCTTTCTTGTAAAATCGCCCCGGCCCGAGCCTCCCCCTCTGGGCCCTCGACGCAGTGTCTCGGACAAGCACCACAGCCGCGAGAGATCTGGAGCGGCCTGCCCCCACCCACCATCCCTCTGCGGAGTCCCAGAGCCTAGCAGGCCGCCCCTTCACCTGTGGTCTCCGCAAGCCGGGAGCGCCCTGTACACAAAGCGGGCTCCCCCGCCCCCGGCGCAGAGGCACAGCCGAAGAGCTATCCGGGTGAGTGTACCCAGGGAGAATCCCCCACGGCCCCCGAGCCACATCCCCAAGATTGCCCTTCCATCCTGACACTTCCCGCGGGCGGTGTTACCCAGCCCGCGGAGTTAAGACTTCTCCTCGCCCGCCCATATACGGGGTCTAGTCGGATTGTGCACGACATGCGACCGCCAGCCGCACTACCCACGTGGAGTCCGCGGGTGCTGGCTTGGGCGGCCTGTACATCCCCTCCCCCCGATCCCGCAGTTCACGGAATCGGCCCACCTCTGAGTGGCCGCCACGACACCACCCCCAGCAGAACGGCACCCCCAGGCGCCAATGCCCCATAGGCCCGAGGTGGCCCGCCTGAACCAACATTGCCCACCAACCCACGAGGGTAGCCCAGCGACGCCGCATGAGGGGCCTAGGAATTGTCTCCCTGAGCTTACATACGGGTCTATAAACCCCTGCTGCTCCTGAACAGACCACTCACGGAGCCTGCCTCCCAAACAAGTGCTCCACCCCAGGCGCCTCACGACTGCACAGGACCATATGGGTGAGTGCCCTCTACCCACAACCCCTGTAGCCTCCCCACAGACCCCACCGACACATCTCTGTGGAGGCACCCCCATCCTATGTACCACCCACGGGCGGTGTTCCTCGGCATGCGGGGATGAGACCTCCTTCTCCCTCTGCTCATTAAAAGGCTCACTCAGTGCAGGCCCGCACCCCCCACGTGGAATCTGCGGATGTTGGCCTGGGCAACCTGGCCCCCATTGTCTTCCTCCATCTGAGGTCTTTAGTCTTGCACTTGGATCACGATCCCACAGTCGTTTGCGCCGACCCACCATCGCGTGGGAGACGCCACGACATCCTACGGAGGACCCATTTGTGACAACCCACCCTCAGGCACCATTGAACCCCATGTCCCCCCTATGTGTAGGATGCAAACTCCGTTACCTAACCAAGTATCCCACGCCAGGCGCCTCCCAATGGTGTAACCACGCCTAGAGACTCGCTCCACCACCTTGGCTGAACTACTCTACCAGGACCCCAACGACTACAGTAAGGAATTCGCACCCCGCAACATAGAGGGTAGGGCCCCTGACCCCAGGGCGTGTGCCTTCTCCCAATGTGATACATCGGCCTCACGGGATACTTGAGACATTGCTCTACACCCTACGCTAGCAGTGATTTGAACTCTCGGTGCAGAGGGTAGGGCCCCCACTCTAGGGGCGTGTGCCTCCTCGCATCCACACATTGCATGAGCACCAAAAGCAGACTCGCCAAATATGCCTACATCTCTCCGCGTTTGGACTCAGATACCAACGCCAAAATGTCGGCCGAACCCCCGGAGGCAGGAGCAGCCGCCACCAAGGGAGACATAGCCGCCCTCCTAAGTGAGATCAGAAATATGGGGGCTAACCTAGGAGGCAAGATCAACAAAATGACCCAGAGGGTAGATAGCATCGAGCAGAGACTAGAAGGCGGTTCAAAATAATCAAGTTTCAATTGACACATTGGAGACCCAACTGGACCTCAGAATGCGCAACATAGAAAAAAAAGAAGAGGACATTCGTCTGAAAATTGACGATTTGGAAAACAGGGAAAGGCGTAACAACTTGAGATTTTTTGGGATTCCAGAACGTGAGGGTGAAACAGAAGAAGACCTCAAACAAACCCTACATGACATTATCAGGATTTTAGTCACTGATGAGAATGTTGACGAACCCACAATAGAACGGATACATAGAGCTTGTGGCCCCCCAGGAGGCCCGAAATCTGTACTAGCCAGATTTCATCGGTATCAAGATAGAGCAAGAATTCTTACGAAGGCCAGGTCAAGCGATACCCTCACCCTTGGAGAAGCTCAAATAACTATCTTCCAAGACCTCTCATCCCTTACCCTAGCCCTACGATGTCTCTGCAGTCCCCTTACAAAATGGCTTAAGGCCCAAGGCACAAGATACAGGCGGGGATACCCCTTCTCTCTCACCTTCGAACATGGAAGCAGGCGGATAACTCTCCGCTCTGAAGACGAAATTCGGGATTGTATCTCAGATCTCCTCGGCACTGACCCACGTGAGGGATCGCATGATGAATCATCACAGGACAGAGCAAAATTGGGGCCTCGGGGCCCGAAAAGACAAAGGGATCTAGAAAATATAGACGTCCTAACGATACCCCAGACAGCAATAAATGAGACGATACGCACTCAACTCTCGTTCTGGAGATGTCCGCCCAGGACCAATGGGTTGGAGACTTTGTACCTGGTGATAGCGTAATACTTCCTTGCAGCCGGACTCTGCCCACAATGAGCTTACTACTCAATTCATAACGAATGACTGGCTGGCGGACGATGAATCCGGAAGCCGCATGTATTGTAACAATTTTCTTCTAATGATAACAGTTGTTGTTGCTTGTTAAGTTATAATTGATGTTGATTTCTTTAAAATTGGGGGGCAGGGGGCTCAAAATGTTAGTTTGGTATCATGTTTGATGGGGGTCGCATGGCTACGACCCTCAAGGGCGGTCCGACATTGGGCCAGCTGTGAACGCCTGGTCTGACGTGGACGCCATCGACACTGGCACTCAGTTCTTCACGAAAAAGAAAATGACCGACCACAACTCAGAACTGAGAACTATGGGTATTACACCTAATACCCGAATAGGGAGGGAGGGGGTGGGACGACCGAAACTTCAAAGCCCTATTTGGCTCGAAACATCTATCAGTATACTTCCACAGCGGCGACCAATCGCAATAGACGATGCAATGTGCATACCGACTTTACAGATCTCAGCAATGTTCAGCGGTCGTAACGAATCATGCGACAGGCATGGCACTCTTAAAATTGGCACACTCAATATTAAGGGTCTCAACTCCCCCACTAAGAGATCGTTCGTATCCCGAGAGTTCAAGAGAGCAAGATTGGATGTACTTTTCCTACAAGAAACCCTGTATTGTAAAGGCGAGGAATGGAGAGTCCTCTACCCCAAACTAGGTACGGAGCATTGGGGCTCCGGCCCGTTGAAGAAAGCTGGAGTGGGCATTCTGATCAACAAGACAATACAATTTGAGCTCCTGAGATCCTGGTCAGACGTGAGCGGCAGGGCAATCGTGTTGGTTGGCAAGATAAAAGACACTATAATCACACTCGCATCCGTGTACGCACCCAACACTGGCCAATCCTGGTTTCTCCAGCAAACGATCCCCAAGGTTATGACTGAAGCGGAGGGTGAAGTGATCCTGGGAGGTGACCTCAACACCTGGATGGACCCAGAGGTGGATAGGCAAGCAGGCAACCCTTCCACAACCCTCCCACTCGGCGGTGCCCGCCCGCGGGCTGCGGACTTGATGGATGTCTACAATCTTACAGACGCATGGAGATATATGAACCCGACTCAAACAGGCTTCACCTTCTATTCGACACTGCACGCCACGTACTCCAGGATAGACTATGTATACTTATACAGCTACGCTCACAGCAGCAACGATAGAAGCCAGCATATCTCCGGTTACGTGGTCGGATCATGATATGGTGACAGTCCTTCTCGACCAGGTGGCTCTCCCTCGGAAGAGCTCCAAATGGCGTTGTAACTAATCGCTTTTCAAGGATCCAATCTTCCAGGAACAGTTGGAGCAGGATATCACCCATTACTTCGAACACAACAATACGGGCGATGTCTCCACAAACACAAAGCCACATGGAGAGGAGTCCTCATCAGAGAGGGAGCAGCGAAGAAAAGAGAACGCCAACTCATAGAAAGTAAACTTAGGAGTGAAATCGCCCAACTGGATCGTATGGCCCAATCTGCGACTTCCGATAGACTACACAAGATTGAACAAGCCTCTGCCAAAAGTGAAGAACTGAGACAGCTCTAAACAGGGGATATGGTGTACAAACTCCAATGTCTGAAACAGAAACACTATGAACATGGAAATAAGGCCAGGGCCTTACTCGCTGCGAGACTCCGCGGACAGCGCCGTGAGCGGTGGGTACCTACCATACATGATGAAGGCTCACCCCATGACCATCACCCCCCCAATATCCCTGAAATCTTCGCCAATTTTTATGAGAAACTATATACATCACAGGCTGCACCACACGCAGAAGTCATCACAGACTATTTGTTTAAAGTATCCATGCCATCCCTCCCATCGGACATAGCACAAGCCATGGATGCCCCCATCACGGCTGAAGAAGTGGAGGCTGCAATAAAAAGGCTTCCAGCTGGGAAGGCTCCCGGGAATGATGGATATACAGGAGGGTTCTATAAGACCTTTCAGAACGCCTTACTCCCGTTTATGGTTGACCTCTTCAACAACATTCTTCTCTCTGGGGTGGCCCCCGAATCTTTTTCTGAACCTTTGATAGCAGTTATCCCCAAGGAAGGAAAAGACCCTAAACACTGCGCCTCATATCGACTGATATCCCTTTTGAATATTGACGCCAAAATCTACACGAGGATTCTCACAGCACGCCTAGAATCACACATGCCCTTGATAATCCACAGCAATCAGGTTGGCTTTATCCTCGGTAGACAAGGTGCAGACTCCACACGCAAAACCCTCCACCTAATACACGAGGCCAAAACATCTCCAGATATGCCGGCATTGCTATCAATCGATGCCGAGAAGGCGTTTGATAGAGTTGAATGGCACTTCCTGGAGGCCACGTTGAAGCAAATAGGTCTGGGCCCCACCCTCCGACGGGCAATCAAAGCGGTCTACACAACCCCAAAAGCCTCTGTAATGGTGAACTCTCAATTTCCTCGCTTGTTCCCGCTCACCAGAGGGACAAGACAAGGTTGCTCCCTCTCAGCGATACTTTTTGCGCTGTCCCTGGAACCACTCGCCCGAGCTCTCTGGGCAGACACTGCCGTGGAAGGCATCTGAGTGAATGGTAGAGAATATAAACTGGCCCTGTACGCGTACGACATCCTGCTCCATGTGCTGAACCCACTCTCATCAATCCCTCGTGCGATCCACCTCATAGAGGTATATGGGACACTCTCTGGCTTTAAGATCAATAGAACTAAATCCGTCCTCTTTCCACTTCACGAACCCTCCCCAGAGCAACACACAGAGCTCGAACACCTTGGCCTGACCATGGAGGACTCTACACTGCGCTACCTTGGGATTAACATAACAAGAGACCTGGCACAACTCTACGTAGCAAACTTCCCCCAACTTCTCATCGCCCTCAAAGCTGATCTCTTGAAATGGAAACCACTCACAATCTCCTGGATGGGACGCCTGAATGCGATCAAGATGGTGACTCTCCCACGTTTCTTATACCCATTCCAGGTCCTCCCCATCACAATCCCGGAACACTTCTTTAGGCAGATCAAGAGAACCATACTGGAATTCCTCTGGGATGGAAAGAAACCCCGAATACCGTATGATATCCTGATACTTCCAAAGGAAATGGGAGGAGTTGGACTTCCTGATATAGGGAAATACTATCAAGCAACTCAACTCAGAATCCTCATCCCACATCTAAGGGAAAGACAAGACCTTCAGAGGGTTCAGCTAGACAATGATAACCTGATCTATGTGACTCTCGCAGAGTGGTTATGGGTCCCTAGATCGAAGCTTACAAAACGCCTGCATGACCACCCCATATTAGGCACTATGTGGAACATCTGGAGGAAGGGAAAGGACATGACTGGAGTCACAACATGGCCCTCCCCTCTGAGCCACCTCTGGTCCCCTGGGATCTGGGAAAAAATCCCCAAACATGCCAGGTACCAAACCTAGTTTGATGCCGGACTAGAGAGAGTTGGCCAACTGTGGAGAAAAGAGAAATTTATATCTATCATGGAACTAGAGGACGCCCTCCAAATCCACTCGATTCCAATCGTCCTATACCTTTGATTGAAAGGAGTGTTATCGAGAGAAGAATGGAAGGCCACCACACGAAGAGAACTGACACCCTTCAAAACAATCCTTGACACAACCAACTCGTCCAAGGGATTAATATCCCACATGTACAAAGCATTAATCACCAAAGACCAATCTCCAAGACTCTGCCTCAAGGGAAAATGGGAAAAAGATTTCGACAGAGAATTTGATCAGCAGGCCTGGGACAGAATCTGTGCAACGCCAGCCAAGGTGTCAATTGCCACCCAATACAAGCTACATGCCGTGAAGCTACTCCACCGTTGGCAGTACGATCCATACAGGATGTCTAAAATGTTTCAAACATCCAGCCCAAGATGCTGGCGACACTGCAGCATGGATGCTGACTATTGGCATATGTGGTGGAAGTGCCCTAAAGTGTGCACCTACTGGCAAGAGGTCCTAGGATGGATTAAGCAACTAGATGGCATAGTAAGAGAACCATCCCCCCTCCTGATGCTGTTTGGTCTTGAAGAGGAAGACGACGAATTGGTGCGGGTGAAAGGAATAGTGTCTCCCTTGCTACTGGCATCTAGAGCAGGCCTAGTTATCAAATGGAAATCCCCAAGACTGCCAAACGAAAAAGACTGGCTGAAAATAGCTATGAATATCTATACAATGGAGAAAATAACGACGGCCCTCCACGGCAAGGCCGCAAGACATGAGGAAATTTGGAGTGACTTCACAAACCACTATATTCCGAGACCAGTCACAGAATCCACAGACTCATCACCTAGTCATTGAAAGCCCCTGCTACCCAGTCCTACCAATGTATGAAAACTGAATACTAAGTTGCCTAATACCCGTGCCTGTCACAAATCTCGCAAGTAACTCATCTCGACAGCAACGACCATCGATAAACATCACATTGTCTGTTTTAGTTCACTGCAACAACCGCCGTGCCCTGTAAGTGCTAAAAGCAAGGACCTGGGGAGGGGGGTGGGGATGGGAGTTATATTGTTTACCCGTCAGAAGGAGACGTGTATTTCATTGTATTTTGTTGGTAGAAGGTTACTCAGGTGGGATGCAATACTCTTTTGTTGTAATTATATATGCTCAACTATGCATCTACCATCTGGTTCACTTCTGATGTTAAAATTAATAAACTTGAATTAAAAAAAAAAAGACATTAAGATTTGTGAAAGTG
Source organism: Ambystoma mexicanum (assembly GCF_040938575.1). Classification (NCBI taxonomy): domain Eukaryota; kingdom Metazoa; phylum Chordata; class Amphibia; order Caudata; family Ambystomatidae; genus Ambystoma; species Ambystoma mexicanum. The sequence continues at coordinate 135,907,524 of NC_090937.1, read as the reverse complement.
AGAAGTATTGTGAGCCAAGGGTAAGGACAGTGTACCCCTTGTCATCTAGGTTCCGAGCCTGGCTGAGGGAGATGCAGGGGTGGAAATTTAATACCCAAAGTTCAATGGAAAAAGAAACTGGCTATTTGATTTTTGGAAGACGACTGGTGAGGAGTCTGCGCCAGGAAGAGGGTGACCCAGGGGTGAAGCCGTCACCCAAGGTATATGTGGAACCAAACTTTGTGCTTGTTTGTTGAATGGATTTGGCCCTCGAAGACAAGAGACTTTTATTGAAACAAGACTTAACTGTCGAAGAAACTGATAGCGTATACAGAACTGTTGGGTCGTGCTGAGAAGGCTCGAGTGTGTGCTGTGCTCCAAAGTCCCACCTTGTCCCGTGCTAGAAAATGTGCGGAGACCACTGGAAATCACATCCTTACTTATTTGTGAACACTTCTTTCTTTATTGAAAACCCTATCCCTAACTCTTTCTGTAATTAGTTGTAAGGAATTGTCAGTAGGGTTTTCTTAGGATAGTGCGTTTTATTTTGACACAATGCCATAAGAACTGCCTTATTTTCATTTGATGGGCGACGCTTGCTCCCATTATATATTTAGGTTTAGGTTAGGCATTTTTCCACCCTGCATTTATAGTTTAATAAACACCCTTGAACTGTGATAACTTGTGTCTGTCTTTACTGTTGCCACCATGAGTTCCTTACAGGTCACACGCAGTTGCCACATATCCTCTAAGCAATTACCCTGGAGAAACTTCTCAAAGACTTTGTGCATTTTTGATGGCATGTATGGACATTGAGATTTCCTATTGAGCATGGGGTCAAAAGGGAGGTTAAAAGCGCCTCCTAGTAATATGAATAGAAGGTTTGTCTGTTGAACAACCTGTCATAACTTACTCCATAATTATGGGTCTGCTTCATTAGGGTCATTTACATTTCGGATTGTAAGTTGAACATGTATTATCTTGCACGTGGGCAAGACCCATCTGTCGTACCCGTCTGGCCTAAAACTGATAATGTGCACAGTAAGTTTCTTACAGCCACCCCTCATTTGCACCCCTCTGCTTCATAGTAGCATACTTGCCCTACCCATTGCCCCTTAAGCCTGCCCAACTCTATTCTAGGAAGATGGGCTTCTTGAATGATAGCTATGTCGGCCTCTACCTTCCTCAGATGCATTAGAATCTTTTGCCTCTTAATAGAGGCCCTGAGGCCTTGCAAAGTCGAAGAAACAACATTAGCCATAATGCATCACTAAGTGCATTGGGAGTGATGAGAATGTATCTGCAGAAAAAGTACCAAAAGCAAGGCACAGCGCCCACCCATATCAGGCCCATCTGGATGCATGTATCGGAGCAACTCATTATAACTGTAAAATAACAGTGGAGCTAGATGAACAATAACATCATGTAAGCGAAAGCGAAAGCAAGAGAAGATAGCACAACAAAGAGTAACAGTAACTATGTTTATATATTTTATTTATTACATTTATGTAGCGCGCAGACCCATAGTTAACACAGCGCTTGTACTTGAGACAGGAAAGATTAAAAAACATAAAAGAGAAGTTATCAGAACTGGCCACAGTGGGTGAGTAAATTAGTCATTTTTGTCAATCAGCTAAGGTTTCAAGAGTTTCCTGAAGCTTCAGCATGCAGGTTTGTTTTTGATGTTGCTAGGGAGGAAGTTCCAGAGGGCAGGCGCCGTGACGCAGAAGCTAGAACCGAACGCTCACTTGTTTATGAATCTGGGGGTCAGAAGAAAGATGCTGGAAGTGGAGCATAGAGGGTGCACAATGGGTTTATGGAGCTATGGTGGTTAAGGTTAAGAGAGTGTATCGTTATAGATGCATTGGTGAGTGATTGACAATATTCTGAGCTCGATGCATGTTTTGATGGGAAGTCAGTGGGTGTCACATCTAGCTGATGAGATGTGGTCTGATTGTCTTAAGCCAATTGCAATCCTAAGGGCTTTATTTTGTAGTAGTAGTTGGATTTTGGAGAGGTTCCTCTATGAGGTGCGCATGAATAAGGCATTTCAGTAATCGAGTTTGCTGCCTATGATGGCTTTAGCAAGTGTTAAGCAGTTATTCAGTATGAGGAATTGTCTGCTGAGCGAGAAGAGTTTGGACATGTAGGCTGTGAAGGATGCCAGAACATTGACATGTTTGGTCATGTTGAGTTCCTCATCCTTGTAGAAACAAAGAGTTTTTGTATGCTTCGAAACCAGGATGCAAGTGCTATCAATAGTGAGAGTAGAGAATGCAGGGTCGAGGTTCTTGAGCCGGTGGGGAGAGTTCACAGTGTTGATCTTAATTTTGTCATTGTTGAGGCACATATTGTGGTCAGCCATCCAGTTATGGATAATGCTGAAGATCTGACTGACAGTGTCTGAATCATGGGTTTGGTTGCCAGTAATGGGAAGGGGGACCTGGCCGTTGTTGGCAAAATTGGTACAAGGGATACTGAGGGCATCTAAGTTGTTGAAGAGGAGCTTGGCTCAGGTGTTGTAGAGAGTGGGGGGGATGCAGGAACCTTGCGGGACACCAAAAGGGACTGATATGGGATCAGCAGCTGTGTCACCACTGAAGGCCCTTGATGTACGTTTGCTAAGGAAGGACTTTACTAAGGTGGATGCCTCCTCAGAGAAGTGGAACTTTGTGGCGAGTTGCTGACATAAGATATCATGGTCAACGAGGTCAACAGCTGTGGAGCAGTAGGACAGTGAGGTTGCCTGAACCATGGATAGTGTCTAGTTGAATTTTGAGGTCAATGAGAGATGTTTCTGTGCTATGCTTACCTGGAAAGCCACATCCAATATTTTGAGGAGGAAAGGAACAGTGATGATGGCATGGTAATTAGTAGGAAGGGAAGGGTCATGGGAGGGTGTCTTGAAAAGTGGTGTGGCCTGATCTTTTTTGAGGCAAGAGGGCATAGTGTTAAAGGTGAATGAAGCATTGATAAAGTCATTGATAGAAGGAGCTGGGTTCATGCACACAATTTCATAACATTGGCTGTGCAGGTATCACCTTTGCAATTTGATGGTTTAAGTCATTGAATTGTTTTTCGGACTTCCGCAGGGGTAACTAGTGAGAATTGGAAAGGACGGGGGATGGATCATTCAGTGTCTAGGGGGTGGTGAAAGGGCACTCATGGTGAGAGGTTTCTTTACAAGCTGGATTTTTTGTACAGTGATTTTCTTTTTCAGTTCTCAGATTTTGTCAGAAAGGGCGACTTGGAGGGTGGTGCACCAGGATTTGACTTTGAGTATCTGGTGGTTGGGGCAAGAGTCTCTAGCTCTTTAAGAATGGTGAAAAGCTCTTTGGTGTTGAAGCTAGTCTCAGCAATTCTTGTGTTATTAGAGTTGGCTTTAGAGGATATGATTGTATTCTTGTACATTTTGGCTGCAGTAGTGAATGCTTCATGATTAACTGAGTTAGGGTGTTTCTGGCACAAGTGTTCTAGGGCTTCTATGGCTTGTTCATGCCTGTGGTGGGCAAAGAGTTCTTTGGAGAACCATATGTTGGTGTGACTTCTTAGGAATTTTAGACTTGATGGGAGCATGTTGGTCCAGTGTAAGAAAGAGGGAACTGTTGTAATGGAAGACTAATGACTGAGGATTGTTGCTTGTGGGTTCAAGGATGGTAAGTAGAAGCTAAAGAGAGGGAACTACAGTTTCTTCAGTGAGCCTGCATGTGTTTTGTTCTAGGATGGGGATATGTGACATGGTGGGGTTAGTAGGGGAATATGAGAGAGATGTGGAACTTGATCAAGGAGTAGTCAGACCAAGGTAGGTGATTGATGGTGGTGACAGCGAGCTTAGAGTTAAGGACATGATCCAGTCTAAGATGTGACCTTTGGTGTGGGTTGGAGAGGAAACCTGTTGGGAAAGGAACATCTCTGAGAGTGCATTAATGAGGGCACTAGCTTTGGAGTGTAGTGGGTTATTGAAGCCTAGGTTAAAGTCACATAGTGGAATGAGTTTTGTGGCAGGTTTGATGAAGGGGATAACAAGCAGGGAATGTCAGACTTGAGGAAACTTAGTGAATTGGGCTGCCAATAGAGTAGCAAGAGTTTGATGGTAGTTTGAGGATTAATAGTTAGTTTGGTGAATAAGATGCCAAAGACTGGCAGTGATGGAGTGGTAATCTCTATAATAGGTAGGGTGCATTTGGTATTGAGAGCTACACCGCCACCAGGTGTGGTGAGGCAATCCAATCTAAGAATAGTGTAGCCAGCGGGGAAGGCCAAGGACAGGGTCGAGCAATGATTCAGTGATTGCCACGAGCTCCAGATGGTTATCTTCAATGAGATCATGGATGTGGGTCATGCTCATTAAGTGCCTACATACTTAATGAGCATGCATTAATCAGTGCCCATTGAAGCTGAGAGATGTTGGTAGATGTAAAGGGGTTCTTAGTGTTGTGGGGTGAGCTAATGCGCAGTGTTAGTTATGAAGGGGTGTGTGGTATGGGGGAAGGAAGTTAGTGCGGGATGATAGTCAAAGGAGTCTGATAGTTTCTGTGGTAGAAGAGAAGCCGCTTATGGGGTGAATGGCCATTCTTTGGGGACCAAGATGTGGCTGAGAAAGAGTGTGAACGATGAGAGGTTGAGCAGAAGGGTGGGAGAAATGCAGTTTGGCTAGGTATGGTGTAGTGTGTATGTAAAGAAGGTAGGCATTAAGTCGGAAAAGATAGTCGGCGTGGGTCTCATGGAAAAAGGTGGTTGAGGGATTGGGACACCAGTAGAAATCGGAGGGTGGTAGGGAGAATTCCCCAGAATGGCTACTTTCCCTTACCTACTAAGTCCCTCAGCAGCTTTGCTGGATTTCTAGGATTTATTTTTTTCACCTGGTAAGAGTGTGAACGTTTTTTTCCACTCTTACATGTGTTTTTGCTGTGTGTGTTTTAATATTCTTGTGTTCATAGACAGTGGAGCCTCACCGACTCCATAGGCATCCTCTTTTTAGTGTGTGTTACACATCACCTTCGGTGCAGTGACACAGGGTTTTCTTTTAGACTTCATTTTCTGGGACTGACTACTGCCTCCCAGAAAATGTAAAGTTGCCATTGACTTCATTAGTCTCTTTAAACCCGCTGGACCATATATGTTTTTATACGGATCCGGCTGGGTTTATTCGCCATTTCTTTTTGAAAATGCCCTTCTTGTGTTTTACTCTGTGCACCAAACCAGGTTTGGTTCTTTTGTTCACCGTCTTTTTGTGGGCTTCTCCACAGAAGCCCTCCTTAGGTGCCTGAAAGTCTGGGTAGGCACGATGTGAGGGAGGGGTTTTAGGACCCCTGCCATGGGCTCCCTTGGTAACCCAGATCGTACTCCTGTTTCATTGGCTAGGTGACCGTCCCACCAGGACAGCCATCATGCTGTGTGATTGACAGCCAGGCTGTGTGAATGGGGGAAACTGCATAAAAAGCTGGTCTCTGGGATTGGAAAGGCAGAGTCGCCACAGAGTCGCCACTGGAACGAAAGAACCGATGAGGAGCTTAAAGAAGAGGACCCCTACAAAGACTGAACTTCCCGGTGAATCCCTGCTGCAGGTCTGAATCTTCAGGCTCCAATGACAGAGATGATCTACCAGGAATCTTCTTCCCCTGAGCTGGTGGGACCAACCAGTTCACCCAAACTGCAAGCCAGGACTCCCTCCTCTGGTTGAATCTGCTGTACAGAGCTACAGTGAACCGGATAGCCAGGAAGGTCGAACCCTGCTTGGGTTTTAAGGAGTGCACCTTTTATTTGTTGCTTTGCTCTGCTGCTGGTTTCTTCCCTGGGCAGTGCAGGACCCTCCAGTCTTCCTACTTCATGTCAGTCCGACAGTTGCTTCAGGGAACCGTGAGCCTGCAGGACCTGCCTCAGCTACAGCTTCTTCTCTATTTAAAGGTACTGTGCAAATCTGGTTGTTCATTTCGTCCAGCCACGGTGAAGGTGTGTGAAACCTTTCGTCAATCCAAGGGCTTGTCCTTCTCTATTCTTTAAACTAACTTTTCTGCCGACCAACTTCGTCCAGAACTCTTGGTTAAAACGTAACTGCGAACTACCCTGAACTGTGTGATCTTAAGCAAAAGACCTTTGTCCTATTGACTTTGGTCCTAAGCCTTTTTGATTTGATTCCATCACTGAAGTTCCTCTTTCTAGATTGCCCTGCTTACTTACCTGTTGGTGCTGCTCAGTTTTTACCTAACTTTGTCTTTCCCTCCCTTTTTAAATTACTGGAGTGCCATTTTTCTCATACTTCATTTTGAGTTTAACTTGTCCAGGATCTATTGGGAGTGGTCTGGTGTATTAAGAGTGTGATTTTTAAACTGCTTTACTTTAGTGAAATGTTATACCACTGATGTGTAAAAAAAAGTGTATTATTTTATTCAGAAGCCTTGAGTAGGTGTTTGTTTGAATCATAGTAATTGCTGTCCTTTGTGTAACTATTGATACTGCTCACTTTCTCTTGAGATACGTCTGGCTGCTCAGCCAACGCTACCACTTTACTGTGTAGTATAGGCTTGTACCAAAGGTGAATTTGTACTGTCACTTGTAATCTTAATTGTGTGTGGTGTTCCCAAAGGGTACTGCATATAATTCTGCCTAACAGGGGGTCACAGTTGTGAGGTGGAGGGAGGAGAAGATGCCTATTGCCTGTCGCATGGGTGGGGTTTAAGGTTGTTAGGAAGAATGTTGGTGGAGGGGTGGGTGGTTTAAGCACATAATGGATAGATTGGTAAGTGCACAAGTTTGAGCTTACTGAGGTAGCAGTGGTCTTACTTTCAGCATTGCAGTGTTGCTGGATGAGGCCAGACTGTGGGCATTTTGTGGGTAGGTGAGGGGAAGGAGTACGTTTGGCATTGCCACTTTCACCTCAGGAGGGATTTGAGGAGTGACCAGTCATGGCCGTCAGGCCCAAACAGGTATGGGCGGTACTTACAGGCCTTGACCTGAGGCCGACAAGGCCTGCCAGTGTATTTTCTCATCCTGTTGTAGTTGTGGTTGTGGACCCAGCTAATCAGGCCTTCCGGGAGCCAGGGCTACTCCCAGCACTGTAGCACAGTGATGTGCTTCTGCAGGGTCATTTGTGGATTCCGGGAGAGTGATGGTGGCGACCATCTTTAGAAGGAGCATGAGCTCCTGTGAGTCTTCTTGAGGCCTGGGTCTGCTGGCCTTTTGGAGCTTCACTGTTGTAATTAATGTTTCCTCGGTGGAAGCTGAGGGTGAAGTGGTCTTCTGGTCACAGGCTCAGACAGGTATGGGCCTTACTTGTGGGCCATGACAGGACCCTGGAAAAGCCTGCCAGCGTAATTCCTCATCCTTTTGTAGTTTTAGGCCCAGCCAATGTGGCATTCCAGGAGGCTAGGCTACTCGGACCACTGGAGCGCATCATTGTGCTTCTGCAGGGTCGTTTGTTGATTCTGGGGCAGTGATGGCGATGGCCATCTTTAAAAGGAGCGTGAGCTCCTCTTCATCTTCTTGGGGCCAGGTCGGCTGGCCTTGTGGAGCTTAACTGTTGTAATCAATGTGTCCTCGATGGAAGCTGAGGGTAACGTGATCTTCTGATTAGAAGTCCAGACAGGTATGGGCCTTACTTTCAGGCCTTCACTGGAGGCCGGCAATGCCTGCCAGCGTATTTCCTCATCCTATTGTTTTTTTGAATCCAGAAAATCAGGAAATCGAGGTGGCAGGGTTACTTGGAGCACTGAAGCACAGCAATGTGGTTCTGAAGGATTGTTTGTTGATTTAGGGGCAGAGATGGTGATGGCGATGGCCATCTTTAAAAGGAGCGTAAGCGTCCGTGCGTCGTCTTGGGACCCGAGCCAGCTGGTGTTGTGGAGCTTCACTGTTGTAATCAATGTGTCCTTGATGGAAGCTGAGGGTGAAGCGATCTTCTGATCACAGGTCCTGACAATTATAGTTATCTACATTATCTAAATAACCATGAACCTCGCAGTAGTCATGCCTAAAATAGTCTGATAGGTCAGTTACAAATAAAAAACACTGCTTAGGCTTCTGAGACACTGCTGTGTCTCAGATGGGGAGGAGCGGCAGGGGGTTGGGGGATCCATACACTACTGTGGTCCAAATTATATTGTTAAGATCTGAACTGAATTATACGGAAAATGTCCATCTGTCAACTAAGCAATCACTAATCAGATCCAACATGCCCCATCAGGTGCCTGGCTTTAGATTGGGCAGATTATTAGATTGCAGTGGAAAACTGGAGTTGTCAGGTACCTAATGGTTGTTAATTATTGCAGTAGCTATGTCTAGAGATCCAGACCTTTGCCTGCTGGTGGGGATTTTCTGAAACCTGAAGTGTGATAAGCTAGCTTCTACATCCTGGTTGGACCCCTTGAGAGTCTTTTTGGAGTGGCCACATAATGCACCAGAGCCTTTCCAGTTGGGCTTTGCGGGAGCTGTATCCATATGAATGTCCATAGATCCTGTGGGTCATCAAAGTATTTTGAAAGGCCCATTGAAGTGGAGATGTCCATTGTTTCAGGTGCGCAGAGGCCATAGCATAGTCCCTTGTGGTGAAGCTCGGACGAAGTTAGAACATGTATTACTTTTGAGCATTGGGCACTTAATGTTAATGTTAATGTTAATAGGTCTTTTATCGTGCCCTGTCACCACTTTTGTGGTCTCTTGGTGCTCTGGCAGATTTGCAATGTAAGAAGGGTTGCAGGGTTTGTTAGCAGGATTTAGAGGGAGAAGAGCAAGAGAACTTTGATATGATGTTGGCAGCTTCAATTGGGAGAAACTGGTCACTGAGCATCATTGCAATTTGGGTTCGTAGCCATCATGTGGTGTTGAAGTGTGGTTGAGTGAGGTTTGTTTTATGTCTTGTGTTGTGAGGTGTGTGTGGTTTGCGGTGCAGTAAAAATATGGTTGTGTTTAGTTTAGAATTTGAGGGTGTCTATGGAGAAAGGTGAGTTTTAGTATGGCTGGTTATTGGCAATGAGTTTCCAACATCCAACATTCTATCTAAACGCAATATATTTCCCATTCCCAACGGTTTGTTCTAGTGCGATGCATTTACCCACCCACCCCAACCATGTATCCAGTTGATACACATTCCTGTCCCTGGGATTCAATCCTAAGACAACCCCCATCCAATCCTTCGAAGTCGATGCATTTCTCACCCTCAGCAGTCCAGCTAAGTATGATAGATCTCCCACTCCTACCAGTTCAATGAGGCAAGACACATTTCCCATTCTCAGTATTCTATCCAGCCGAGAAAGCTCCACTTTGCCTAAGAACATTTGACAGAGGGATCCCTTGCCATCACTGGCGACCATTTTAACCTATCGGAGAAAACGAAAGTTGTCGACCACCAAGGAAATTCCACTGGAGGGTTTTCTGCCACGCAAATTCGACAAAGATGTCCCAGGGTAGATGACGGAGTGAAGATCCAAGGTCCAGCCTTAGTTGAATCCCGATCGCCAAAGCTATCCCGAGGTATGTATTCTGGCTGCAGAACCGACTGGCCAGAGGACCAGCGACAGCAACACCCCAAATCCATCACCGCCGAAGGCCTTTCAAGTCTGCAGAGACTTAGTTGTGGCACAAAACATTTTGCATCAGGGCCTACCGCACGCCTCAACTTCCCAGGACTTCCACCATCGAGGAAACAATCGATCTTCAAAGAGCACCACGAAGGTCGAAGCTGCTATATCACCGCAAGTGTTCCACTTTTCGTGGCGGCTCTCAAGGCCCAGTGGCACCTTCTTCAAAGGGGTCCATTCTCGAAGGATACAGTCGAAGAACCATCAAAGAAACTATTCCACTTTAGGTAGATTGGGGTGGTTGAACTTTTTAACCAAGACGCAAGGCATATTGAAAATGTATGGACTTGGCGTGTTAATTCTTTTTTTAGTGGTTGCCCAGGTGGGGGGATCTTCATTCAGAATTGTGCCTCTATATACAAAGAAAGCATTCTGCCATTGCTCAACCTTAACCTACATTCCTTCCTTATTGTATATGCTGATACACCTTACTGAATGATTTGTATAAACTATTATGACTGCCAGCAGTTGAGGCATTTTAAAGGAATATAAAGTCTAAGTGTGGTACCATATACAATTGTATCAATTTGTTATCTTAATATTACCAGAGTACAAAAAGTTTCATTGAATTGTGTATATATATCTGAACCTTAATTGTATGTAAAGAACTGTGTTAGCACATAACATAGTGTTTGGATATTCCTTTGTGGGTTCAAGGGCACTCACTGTTCTTAATAACTAGCCTGCATCACCTCCTGAAAGTTTAAGCCTTGGTCGCTCGTCCATAGCTACCATATAGAGAAGCTTGGCTGGGGTGCTCTGTGCCTCTACTCTGCCATATAGAGGGCAGAAGTACATATACCCCCCTACAGTCTTTACACATGTCCATATCCGGGAGCAGAGGTATGTTGCGCCGGATGCAAATGTTGTGTAACATGGCACATGCCTGCACTATCTTGCTCACCTTGTCCCACCTGTACATGAGTGCACTGCGATCTGGTGTAGACATCGGAAGCAGAACCTCCACAGACTGAAGGTACGCTCAATTGCCACCCTGGTCCTAATGTGGGCCCGGCTACATGCCACCTACTGTGCCCTGTGGGGGCTTCCTCAGAGGAGTCATCAACCACGGAAGCTGTGGCTATCCAGAGTCACCTGCAAGAGGAGAACTATTGGAGTCTGTCAAGATGCACTGTGGATGTGTTAATTATTATTGCAGTCCCACAATATTCAGCCTGTGATTGCATGTCACAGGTGTCATCCCACTACGCTAAATCACATTACTATTCTTGCATGTGGAATCTACTACTCTGGGGATATTAAACAAGCATGGCACATCTTGCACACACCTGAAAGTCGTAGCATCCATGGGTGGTGCTTGAAAGGGTTGGTCAGGTAAACATGGCACCTTGTGTGGATTGGGCCTGTGCTTTGCTCACATGTATGGTAAATGGGGGGTTCAGGTTTCCATGTGGTTGTTGTTTATGGACATCAGTTGATGGGTTGATATGCATGGTGAACTGGTCACATGCCATGTTGATTGCTAGTGTTGTGTCCCTCAGTTGCAGTTCATCAGGGTAACGTCTCATGCATGGCAGTGTGATGCAGGCCTTGACACAGTGTACACCCCGTGAGATCAATTTTCGTTGGTGGGACGTGACGCTGTTCCTTACCCCAGTTTCTCAGCACACACAATTTGCGGTAACGTTATTAGCTCTGAAGTCTCTTAGCGGGTTCAGGGACCCGCTAAGAAGGGACCTCGTAGTAGGGCGGTAAGGGATTACTGGCACCGGTGCCCTTACCGGTGCCGGTAATCCCTTACCGCCTACCGTGTAATGGGGCCCATTGTTACCGGTGCATCTGGCGGCTGTGACCGGGCTCACCTGTAGTTGGCCAGTCTGGTAATAGTGCCAATACATGTTGTTACCAGCACTTTTACAGAGTACTGTCCAACTTGTAATGTGGCCCAATTTCCTTTTTTGTTCGGTGAGATCCCATTGAATTGTAAAACCGGGTTAGGGGTTTGGCGGGTCATTGGACGGATTCCATGGCGGGTGAAATCTGCCAAAAGCTGAGACGTCTGACACACCTGATTAAAGTGTCACACAAAACGAAACTGCTTTTATCCTATAAATCGTTCACTTTAATTGCATGTCCCATCTTATTACTATGTGATGTTCAGATATCCACATTTCACTAGAGCTGTTCTACATGAACTTCTTAATTATTTTCTGTCACCAAAACATCGCAGTGCACGCAGTTGATTTGCCACACTACAGCCCTCGATTAACCTGCATACAAACATTCCACATCATAGATCATGTTCTCCACCAGTAAAACTGCACTCCTCACAGAACAAGGGCCCGACATCTCGAGAGCACGTCCTGGATCCAATCCTTCTTCATGCATTTGATGTTGAATGGATTCGTTGTATTAATTGGCTTCTGCACCTGAAGGAAACAACTGATGCTGCCCATCGGGATGCCCGACATGAGCAAATACCACTGTAATTATTCCTTTCAAAATCAGGTGAGCTATCCCTTGGCGCAACCATTCATTTCACAATAAAAGTCATCAAAGGAGGCGAAGAAGGGCAACGTATGCGATGATGACAAGAATGGAAGTAACAATTGGACTTTAATTGTCTTGTCTCCTATTTCAATGCCAAAGAGATTTCCCAGGGGGCAGCAGTGAAAGAGCGGTTATTGTCTGATAAATTGCTGTACCTATGTCATGCATGACATACTGTAGTCACATCTTCTGACTGCTGCATCAATGTCCCAATGGGTCTTGTTTTTCATGAATGATTGCTTTGAATTCTTGGGGGTATCAATTTGCGCAGTCAATCTCCACTGAACACATGACAGGCGTGCAGTCGGTTATTACTTGCTATATCAATGCAATACTTTTCCTTGCCAACCATGCTTTCTCCGATGGAATACACACACTGGAAATTGTGTTATTTTTATTTTTATTTTGAGTCAAATGCGAAACAAAAAGACTTGGGGCCTCATTTAGATTTTGCCAGTGTCATACAAAATGTGTGGTAGCAGGATAACCAGCATGTCTACTGTACTGACGAATTCAGAGTTTCAAAATTAAACTTAAAACTCTTTAAAAAATCACTTGGTTTTGTGTGGAGGAAATTGCCTCCACGCAAAACCATTACCGCGAGCGGTAATTACCGATGTCAATGGAGTTCTATGGAACGCCGAAATGGGATGTAACTGACTCTAAAGTATGAAGTCCCTTCACAATACCACATGCATGCCATATGCGGTAACAGTATTTCTGTTTGGCAGTACTATCATAGGGAATATTGGCAAACTCTTAACTCAATCAAAAAAATATTTGGATTTACCCTTAAACACCTTTTAGTTTATACCCAACTGACGAACTAGAAGACAAGCACTGTTATGGAAATAGTATTTTTAAGATGTTCAAGTGCAAATGTGATTTGCTTAGGTTTGCTCATGATATTTGCTGCAATTTTAGGCATTGGCCACTCCTGACTTGTTGCAGTGCAAATATTATCGAATCAGGCAAATACACCTGAAGAGATCTGAAGTACAATATTTACACTACGAAATACACAGGTATGAGAGAGTGCTCTAAGCATTAACCGTTCATTGTCAGAATAAATGAGCGAAGTTATCTATCCCTTTTAAGACTGTGCAATCATTATACATAAACATCGAACTCAGGAATGACTAAGAGGCATAGTACTTTGAGGAATGTGCCCACAACACCACATTCTAGGAGTCTGAAAATGAGGCTTTGACTGTATCCACTCTATCTTCTGTGATAAATGCCTGAGTTAAAGCGGGCTTGGGCCCTACTAGCCAACATATACAAATTAAGGCAATGATTCATTCCTCTCTTCAAGAAGATGCTTTCTTGCAAAATGTCCTGCTCCCTCTCGTTTTTCCCGTTACTTCGATCGCCAATGACAATTTATGTTCTACACCCTTTAGCGGGCCACCACTCAGCTACCCTACCCATTTGGGCCTGTAGTTAAATGGGTTAAAGGATCAGCCCTGAATCATCCTGGATTTCATTGGAGGCACTGAGCCCTCTCCAAAAAAGGCTGTTACTGAATCTCTGGGCCAAAGGACCGGACAAAGAAATTCCGGCAGTGGAGGGTGCTCTGAATGAACCTTCAGATAAGGTCCTGCTGGAGAATGAGCACATACTGGAATCTTTCTCTGAGCAGACGGATGGCCCCCCAGCAAGGGGGTCATACCATCTTTGACCCTGACTCCAGTTAAATCATATGAGCACACTGGGCATCGAAAACCTATCAGGGCCATTCCATTGTCCACTCTAAACACTAGCTTGGCTCAAAAGAGATGTGCAGCTGATTTTTGGGATACTGGGAAAGTATCAATAGCGGTGGACACCAGTTTGGCTGAGGACCGATCCAGGAAAGAATCTGAAACCAGCATAACCAATGCTAGGCTGATTAAAGACATTGCATCATTATCACTATTGATTGAAAATAGACGGAAAGAACAGGGGAGGTCCGCATCTCAGTGCAGAATTACCGCATATTAATTCCTAGGAATGGGCTACTCAGGAAGAAAATCTAAATCACTATCCTGACATTGTGGTTAACAGCAATGTGATTGAGGCTGCCCCAACTCGCAATCTTACCAGAGAGGTGTTGGAGTCGGATTCTTCATGTTCTTCAGGCCAGTCGTGATGTTCAGGCCCTGATGTTGCCTTTAGGCTGCCACAAAAAAAGAGAAGACTAACAAACAACAGAGACAACCCTTCTAGTTTACAAACACAATGTTGCCTGATGACTGCCCTTACAATCGCATTGTTGCCTTTTCTGAAATTATATGAGGCCATCATTGACAAATATAAGGATCAGGCTACCATGCTGGCAATGACTTTCTCAAACGTGATACGTATTGATGTGTTTCTCAACTCCCTGCAGAGTCGTCTTGACAACAAATTCGCCTCTGAAAGTGTACTTCAAAAATTCTTGTGTGACCATATGGCCAAAGTTGGAGCAAACAAAAACCTCCAATTAGAAGCGGCAAGAGAGATATTGAAATGGGGGAGAGAATCCCCCCAAAAAATTCCTAAGGGAGTTATTAAAGAAACTCAAACATCTTCTTGTGATTTCAATTTTTTCCCAATGATCTCTCAGGATAGACCACCTGTGGACTTGACAACACCTTCAGTCATGATCAAAGCTAACACATCAAGTCCGGCGCCGCCCATGGAGGCGGTTGGACTCAATTTGGGTGCACGTGTTCCCTTAGGAAACTGCATGAGCTCGGCTGTGGTGACTCTCGCTCAGGGAAGTGAGATTGCAGTGGGAAGTATCATGTTCAGTGCCGGGGAAGATCACCCATCTGCTAATGCTCCAGATGCAGAAGAAGATGTCGAGGGGACCCCAACAAAACAAGAAGAAGGAAAAAGAGGATTGGTAAAACCTTCCCACCATTTGACCTTGCTCACCAGCATAAAAAAAAAATGAAGACGTGACCATAAAAAAACCCAGCAAAGTCAAATGGCTCCTGTGGTTTTATCAGAAGCCCTAAACCCCATTTACCAGAATCAGAACCAAAGACCTTGAGGCCAAGAAAAGATGCTAATTTGAAAAATTGGAAAACTCCTAATACCCATTCTATAGAGGATGTCATTGCTGTTGACCTTCTCGCAAAGATGAACTGTGGCCTAGGAACTGCCTACTCAATCAATCAGGAGCT
This sequence comes from Ambystoma mexicanum, assembly GCF_040938575.1. Lineage (NCBI taxonomy): Eukaryota > Metazoa > Chordata > Amphibia > Caudata > Ambystomatidae > Ambystoma > Ambystoma mexicanum. The sequence goes on along the minus strand of NC_090937.1, from coordinate 135,892,307 downwards.
CTTGGATCTTTCGGTGTACAAGGCTGATGACTTGGACTATGAGCCAGAGCCTCCCCAATCTTGTGCACATGACCAGAGGAGCCCGAAATTCACCCTCAACCAATCAATATTGAAGAAGTTGCCTAACCCATTTTATCATCACAGCCAGCCCAGTCAAATCGATTCCTGACTTTGGAGGAGGGACGTAGACTGGTGGGGGAGGGACTGGTTCACGGGATATGGTGCCTCCACACCCTATGGGGAATTGTGTACCAAGGCCTGGCTTATTTAAAAACAGATCAGAACTAAAAGAGGAACATTATTTCCAGGGAGATGGAGAAGGAGCATCAAATGACAAGTCTTATGCTGAAATGAAGATACAAAGATCCCCATCCAGGTCTCAGTTCACTCCATAGACATTGAAAAAGGAGTTTCTACTTCAGACATATATAAAACAAAATAGCCCTAAAGGTTCTACTCTATCGATTCTGAGTTGCAGCAATAAAGAACTGCAAACACTATACCTGGATAGACTTTTGTCCCTAAATGACAAAATGTTAAGATTCTTACATCACATCCTGGCCCTATAGGTAGTATACTCTGAAGATATCGCTGCAGTGGAATTCCTCAAAAATGTGATTACGTCTATTTACGCATGAAATCAAAACTAGTCTCAAACCTGCTTCTAGAGGTGCCAGAACAACTCTGGCCCTTGGGTTTTGATATTAGCTATAAAATGATCCAGCTGGATAACACATTTTCTTCCGGGGCAGGAAGTTCCATGGCAGTTGCACCCACTAATGTTGTAAGAGATTGCAATATGAGACCCCAAAGAGTTACGGACGGAGGGGCTCTCTCTGGAGCACTGGTCATCATCATGAAGAGAGGTCATCAAGGGAGAAAAATTTTATTAAAGTTACTTTCGATTCACAACCAAAGTCCAAGAGGGTGATAGTAGTTCACCCGTCTGGCATCAGCAATCGGCCAGAGTAAGGTAGCTGGGGTTGGGTAGCAGGGGCCCTAAACACCAACAGAAACTATTAATGCCAGGAGGCCAGCGGCAGTGTGCAAATGATACTGGGGTCATTGAACAAGAGGAGTTTTAGCCATTTGATCAGTAACACTGCCGGCGGTTTAGCAGATTTTTACATCTTGTGCCTCCAAGAGACTTGGTTATTGGAGGCCCCATGGGCTGAGGGTTATTCCCTCTTTCTGAATCCCGCTTTGAAAAATGAAAGAGGTAGACCGAGCTCAGGCCTTTTGCCATTAGTGCAAAAAGGACATGGGTTTAAACATGGTTAAATCTAGCAACCATAATCCATATGTGCAAACCACAGTAATGATATGATATACACAAGTGTTTCAAGGCGCGACGAGGCAAGGCGGGGGCAGAGGGAGGACAGACAACGATCCTACTAGGCCAAGTGTCATTCAGATCACGCAAGTGCATGGGAAGGGGTAAAAGGAAAAGTATGCGGAGGAAGGGAGAGGGGAAAGTGCAGTACATGGGAAACAGTGGAATAAATAAGAAAATAAATAAACGGTCAGCTGCTGGCAAGTGCAAGGAAGTGCAGACAAAGTGCTGGTAGGGGGAATGTAGGGATACAGAACAACGGTACCCAGGTGCAGGGGTTGCCAGGTAGGCAGTCCAGTGGGCAATTGAACGGGGCCTGGGCCAGCGATCAGAAAGGGTGTCCAGGTAACCCGGGTAGTTTCAGTCAGGAAATCAGCAGGGGAAAGGGGGAGAGAAAGCAGAGGCAAAGAGGAATGTTTTGAGTTTCTTCCGGAACCCGAGATGGTTTTCCTCAAGTTTCAGGGAGGCAGGAAGGCTGTTCCAGAGAGAAGCCCCAGCCGAAGAGAGCAATCTGCCACCAACTCGGTGCTTGGAGAAGCGACTGCCACTGAGGGAGTTGGAGGCGGATGAGCGAAGAGCACGAGAAGGAAGATATTTAGGAAGAGAGTGTTGAAGATATTTCAGCCCCAGACCCAAGAAGGCCTTGTGTACAATGCAGAGGGTTTTGAACCTTATCCTCGCAGCCACTGGGAGCCAGTGTAGGGATTTCAGCCCTGGAGAGATACGATCCCTGGGCTTGAGGCCAAGGACAAGTCTTGCAGTCTTGTTCTGGATAAGTTGCAGAGGGCGGAGAGTAGAGGCAGGCTGATTTAGATAGAGGCTGTTACAATAGTCCAGACTAGAGAGGACCAGGGCTCTGGAGACAGTGAGCTTCTGGGGCAAGGAGAGGAAAGGAAGAACACCTCTAAGGAGGTGCAGCTGGTAGTGTGACTTTTTAGAGACATCAGAGATGTGAGGGGAGAAGGAGAGAGCAGAGTCGAAGATGACCCCCAAGGTAAAGGAATGGGGAGGATTGCAGAGGATTCCCCCACCCACCTGATAGTAATCAATATTTATTTTTTATTTTCTTTTTTATTTATATATTTTTTTATCAGTTATAAAACATTTACTAAATGCAATTTGCCTAAAACATAAGGAATAAGAATCACAGTCAATGACATCATATACATTCATCTATAACATTATCCCGAATACTAAAAAAATAAAATTGGACATTCACGTAATTGGCTTAACTTTAAAATGATACATTTTACAGTCTTGTATAGTAAAGAAGAAATACGTGCATGATACTAAAACATTTAAAACAATAAATAATATTAAGAGCTAGTCCATAGTCTAGACAATTAAAACACATTTAAACTAATTGTCCAAATGGGAATGTGAACCATTCTATCCTTATTCATTAAAAAGAAAAAGGGGTCATTGTGCTGACTAATTATTATCATTTTTTCAGGAGCGTTTTACGTATTATTCCCCATAGCCTGAATAGAGCAAGATGCATTGTCACATTATCCATATTCAAGCAATAGGCCAAAAATGCATCTGTTTGAATAGCCTCATAACAATGCACACAATTTCCAAATGTGGTCATAATCTCTGGGCCCAGGCCCGCACATTCTGTAAACAAATGTTGTGGCATTTCCAAGTGCACACTACTCTTACAAATCATACATGTGCACGCCGTCCGGGGTACCTTATATCTAGCTCCTAGGTTAAAAAAAAGAAAGCAGAAATATAAAAACTGGCTCTTGTCGCACAAAGTCATTACCTCACAGTTAGATTCAGAATTAATGCTAAAAACATTATCTGACAAGGATTCAAGCAGCTTGTGGTTGCTGCTAAATGAAACAGGGGGATCACAGAGGGTCCTCCAATCCAACTGAGTAAATGAGCAGGACTGGGTAACTTTTTTTGATCCCTATAAGAGAAACATGCAACACCTGTGATTCGGCTTCCGTGCACACAAAAAAAGAGGGATTGGTCTCTGGCCTTCTCAAACGAAGAGATTAGAGATCAAATTAAGAAGATTCGTAATTTCAGGGCCCCAGGTCTAGATGGACTGTCAAATTGTATGCTTAAAATAGCCCCAGACAAATAGGCTAAAATCTGCATGTCCCTTTTCACAGATATTTCATCTCGGGGAGAGACCCCAGCCTCCTGAAAGCAAGCGGTGGTCATCACGATTTTTCTGAAAGGCAGTAGAACTGACCCAAAAAACTACTGTCCCATCGCTCTCCTGGACGCCTTCGGGAAAATCTTTGCTTCTCAACTCTTGACAAGGTTGAAGAAATGTGTCACTGAATCAGGCCACTATAACCCAACGCAAACAGGCTTCATAAAGGAAGTAGGATGTAGTTTAAACTTATTACTGTGAAACATCCTAAAAATCAGAATGTTAAGGGAGGGAACGAAAATCTATGTCGCTTTTGTTGATATCGCCCAAGCCTTTGATACTATTGACCAGGACTTGTTTTGGTCAGAAATTGATACATGGAAATGCCCAAGAGATATTCTTGCTCCCATTATGTCTTTATATACCTCTATCTCGATGCAGGTAAGGTTGACTAGAAATGGACTCCTCTCAGAAAAAATTCCAACTTCATGAGGACTAAAGCAAGGTTGCCCACTTGCCACAACACTTTTCAACCTATTCATCTCTGATCTTAAAGAGGCTCTAAAGGGGGGGCAGATTGGATTGCAATGAAAATTGAATGCTCTCTAAAAATAAGTCCAATCCAACAGTCTAAAGATCAATGTAGCCAAATCTGCAATTCTGATCCATCAAAATCTAAAGGGGAAGAAAAGACAAATGTTCATCTGGCCATTGTAGAATGAACCAATATCCGTAGTAGACAACACAAAGTACCTGGGAATCGAGATCAACTCAAGTGTCTACGATGTTAAACGAGCACCTGAATTTAAATCAAAGACCAGGAACCTGGCGACAGGAGGGTTCTGTGATCTGAACGAAATATAGAACATTTTCCTTGCTACCAGTTATTAAATTTTATAAACAAAAGGTAGCCCCTATCCTGACCTATGGTGGGGATGCGTTGCTAAGATTGTCATGGGAAATCTGACCAAAACTTGAAGGGCTATTCTGGTGGAAGATCCTCCAGCTCCTGTGGTTTATCACCACAGCACTGATAAGACACGAATTGGGGTTGGTATCATGATATGCTGTGTTGTCCTGAAAAGCTCTCCTTCTCTATTGTAAATTACTATTAGAGAAGCCTCCTCCACCATTCACCATTCAAAGTTTTTTTTTTTTAAAAAGAAGGAGGAGGTGAATTGGGACTGGGACATGGAAACCTGTGCTAATCACGGCAAAGGAATACTAGCAAAAAACAATGTGACGAAGAACTGTTGAAATCCAACCCTGAAGCGGTTAAAAGGAAAATCTGTCTCGAGGATTGAATATCAAAGTTAACGAAAAGTCCCAATCTGGTTTATCCTGTCTTGCTAAAGACGAGGTTAAAGCTTTAAACTGCATACCTAAATACCTAAAGACATTTCCCAGCCCGCAACACAGATCTACCTTTACGAGATTTAGATTTAATCTATTCCATACAAGGCAGGTATTGGGCACCTGTAATCAAGTGGAGAATGGACACTTAGCCTGTAGACTTTGTATCAAAACAACTGAAATGCTCCATTGTCCGAATCTACATGACCTGAGAACACCTTATCTGGGTGGATTTGTGAGCGCATCACCAGCTAGGAGTGCGGAGGAATGGTGGTCAGCGTTAGGCCAGGGACTTGATTTTAATTGATACTGGCATTAACAAAGCAACTAAAAGAAATGTTCAAACAGCCTAGCTGGGCTCAAGGTGCTGGTTGTGCATAAGAGGAAGAGACTCTGTCCTTTTGATTCATGCAGATTTAGTAGTATGTGATCTCTTTTCCTTTTCCTTTCTTTTACTCTTTTATTTTTTTACTTTTCTTTTTTGACAGTATTGAATTGTTTTTAAAATGTTCTTTGACTTCTAGGGAGAAACGCTTGTTAATGTTGGACATTAATTTAACTGTGTATTTACGTTTTTGTACTCATCGTGTGGCAAATATATGAAATAAGCCAAAGCCGTAATAAAAAAATAATTGTAAACAAAATATATTGTTTCTATTGCTCTACAGCACATAACTTGATAGTAGAAGAGAATCAGCATTAGTAGGCTGGCTTAGAGTCAAACCTGGGCATAGGTGTAAATCATTAAAGGGCAAGCATATTGGCATCTATCAACATGTCATTACACAATACATGTTATGTAAATGAAATATGCACTTGCAAGTCATGAGTTGTGCACCTAGGCAGGTACAGTATTAAGATACTGGTGGGAGTGGGACTCCAAAAAACCTTTCGGTGAATAGGCAGCGAGGTGTGGCTTTGCCGTAGCCTCTGATTGGCTCACTTTGCAACCCAGGCCTGCCTCCTCTGCCTATTCACTGAAAGTTTTTTTGAGTCCCACTCCCACCGGTATCGTACTACTGTACCTGCAAAGGTGCACAGCGCATGGCTTGCTACTGGCTGCACTTTCTAAGCATACAACGCATTGTTTAGGGACACACTATTGGTTGCAATCATTAAGTGATGGGATCATCATACAAACAAACCAGTAGTAGTAATGACTGCCTGCTTTTTGTTAGGACTAAATAGCTGCTCACCTGCAGTAAATCCCAGGACACAGAACCAACAGTCTGGCCCTTAGTGCTTGTACACATCTGCATTCCAGTTGCTGCTGCTCGAAGCAAGTCATGCATTGTGAACCTGTGCAGGCACAGTATTAAGATACCAGTGGGATTCTGACTCGAAAAAACCTTTTGGTGAATAGGCAGAGAGGTGGATCATTGCCATGGCCTCTGATGGCTCACTTTGCAACCCGGGCCTGCCTCCTCCCTGCGCCGCCTTGGTCCCTTCCTCCAAGTCACTCACCTTCAGCCTATATTCGTGATGCTCGGAATTCTCCAATAACAGTTACGTACGTCGTAGGCAATGCACACGCTCAAAGATCTGCGTGGTGATTTAGTTATAAACGAAGTGAGTGGAGCGGATGAAGTCAGTGGAGTGGATGAAGTGCATAGAGGGGATTAGTGTGCTGAGCGGATGGGTGCGTAGAGTGGATGAGTGCACAGGGCGGATGAGTGCGTAGAGCGGATGAGAGTGCAGAAAGAATGAGGGCATGGAGCGGATGAGAACATGGAGCAGATAAAAGCGTAATGCAGATATAGATTGTGGTGCAGATGTAGGGTGTGAGTGGATAATAGAGTGGCACACAAGTAGGGTGTTGAGCAGATTTAGGGTATTGAGCGGATGTAGGGCATGATGGTGTTGAGCAGTTGTAGGGTGTTGAGCAGATCTAGGGTGTTGAGCAGATTTAGGGTTTGGTGGTGTTGAGCCAAAGTAGGGTGTTGAGCAGATGTAGTGTATGGTGCGGGTACGGAGTAGGTGTAGAGTGCGGAGCGGGTGTAGAGTGCGAAGCGGGTGTAGAATGTGGAGTGAGGAGCAGGTGTAGAGTGCGGAGGCAATGTCGAGTGAGCAAATGCGTGATGTATGTGGATGGAACGGGTGAAGTGGCTGGAGGGAAAGGGTGAAGTGGCTGAAGGGAACTCCTGAAATGGTTGGAGGGAACAGCAGAAGTGGTTGGAGGTAATGGGGGAAGTGGTTGGAGGGAACGGGTGAAGTGGTCGGACGGAACGGGTGAAGTGGTTGGAGCGAATGTGTGAAGTGGTCTGAAGGAACCGGTATAGTAAGGCGAAGAAATGGGAGAAGTAGGTGGTAGGAACGGAGGATGGATCTGGAAGAATGGGTGATGTATATGGACAAGACGGGTAAAGTATGAGGAAAGAACGGGTCGCATATGTGGACAAAATGAGTCAAATATACTGAATAGAACGATTGTAGTATGAGGATGGAGCAGGCGATGTGGATGGATCAAATGAAAAAGGTGGTTGGAACGGAGGAAGTATGAGGTTGGAACAGGTGACATATGTGAGAGGAACGGATGAACTGGGTGGAACGGATGAAGTGGGTGGAATGGATGAACTGGGTGGAATGGAAGAACTAGGTGGAACGGATTAACTGGGTGGAACGGATGAACTTGGTGGATCGGATGAACTCAGTGGAACGGATGAACTGGGTAGAACGGATGAACTGGGTAGAACGGATGAAATGGATGGAATGGATAAACTAAGTGGATCGGATGAACTGGGTGGAACGGATGAGCTGGTGAAGTATGTGGATGGAACGGGTGTAGTATGTGGATGGAACGGATAAAGTATGTGGATGGAATGGGTGAAGTATGTGGATGGAGCGGGTGAAATATGTGGATGGAACGGGTGAAATATGCGGATGGAACGGGTGAAGTATGTGGATGGAACGGATTAAGTATGTGGATGGAACGGGGGAACTGAGGTAGAATAGGTGAAGTGGGTGGAACGGGTGAAACGGTAGAACGGATGAAGTAGGTGAATGAACGGGTGATGTGTTTGGAACCGGTGAAGTGGGTGGAACCGGAGAAGTGCGTGGAACGGGTGAAGTGGATTGTCAAGGGTTTTGACCCATGTTGAATCCTTAGACTGGGTAGATGTGGGGATGAGCTGTTGCCACCCATTATTCTATCCCAGAACAAATTAAATCAATAGACTAGGTGGATGTAGGGATGAGCTGTCGCCGCCCACATTCACCCCAGAATCCAGGAGAACTGCGCAGTTGGCACAAGACCACTCCAAAGATACAACCTTCTTGTGGGGGGTTCCACATCACCACTCTAATGTAAGGATGTCCATCAAAATAATAGCAAAAATCTCCTGTCAAATTCAAGACAACTCAAAAATGGATGCAGTACCGACAAATTCCCCAAGGCGGCGCTAGCAGTCTAAACTCTGACAGGGAAACTGTATTTAGAAGTTGCAAGAGGGGCAGGGACTTCAAAGCTTGTTGGTTAATTGAAAATCTTAGCCACCTGCTGTTCCCAGAGGCCAAGAGGCTGAGAACTCTTAACACCCCAGAGACTCACAACAGGAGGCAGGATATCACATGGCCCTTCTGAGTGAGAGGGAGGGGATTTCCCCTTCAGCCTGGAGGAGAGAGACAATAGCCCCTTTCAGTTGAATGGGGTATGTTAATTTTGAGTGTTTCCTGTCAACAGCCCTCTGCCAGCAAGGAGAGACATGTGATCACTGACCCACCCAGACTTCTGGAGGCAGACCCAAACACTTTGGGGAGTTGAAATGCAACAAATATATACTTTATAGAAACAGTGATAACTTATTGTAATCAAATGACAGGAATGTACAACTTTGAGAGTCTTAGTATGGACAATGCCCTCACGATTTGAGTCCAAACTCCGATTTGTACCATGTTCTGGGGCAAAACCCCGCTAATTATGAATATTGTAGACACTGTATTTAAGCTAGAGACATGGAAAGTTACTGGGATATATGTGGAAGGGACATGTACCTTTGTATAATTTTTGATGAAAAACCAATGTTGCAAAACCGACTAAAATCGAAAATAAATTACCATTTTTGAATGCAAGCTCCTAGAAACGCCAGAGTCGGGACAGGGACTATCTTTAGTAATATATGATGTGTGTATGTGATGTCAAACAACTGTGTACCTGGGAAATATGTATTTGGATCAGGAATAGATTTGTGTGCACATTGACCAGGGGAGTGTCATTTCTGCAGGTCATAAAAATGACATCACTCTGACACACTATCCCTTTCCAAATCAGGGACCAAAGAATCTATTGACCTATCAAATCAAGAGGGGGCAGGCTTAGTGATGCTAGCCTCTCCACCCACTTTTTAAAACACATAAAAAGAGACTGCTGGGACAGGTAGAGACATTCAATTCCATTTGCTGCGGAGCGTGCTGACCGACGACTTCACATCAAGAGATCCAACACTTAGACTTCCAAGCTAAACAGAGACTACAGAACTTTGAACCAAGAAGGCCCACTGCAAGCAAAAGTATTCTCAGCAGGCCTTCAGAATCCAGCAAACCTAACCAAACTATTCAACAGCCGGGCGAGCTGTTTGAATTCTTTGCCAAGAACTTTTGCCGGAACCGCAGACCAGACCCAGACCGCTGTGAGCAGAACCAGAGATCCGGATTTCTGTGAGCAGAACCGGTGCCTGATTGACCCGCCGAGCAGAGAGAACCGCCGCTGGACGTGTTGACCAGATCCGTGACGAGGCCCATTAATTTCAAAATTAGGAGTGAGTATCCGCCAGACTGTGCAGAACCCAATCTCTCTTAGTTAAAATAATCTAATCCAAACTATTTTAACCTAATTAGAATAGCCTCCTAGAAATCGTGTCATCTGACATTTTTAAAGCTGCACAACTGTCACCTGTCAATTCTGCAGCTGCAAGCTATCACCTGTCATTTTGAGAGTACTTTAAATCCGAAAAACTACCTTCACAAAATCGTCCGTATCTCTGGAACCGTTTGTCCTAGGAATCACGATTTACGCACTCGCAAAATGTACAGCGATTCGCGATTTGGCCTGATTTCGTCATCTGTAAAAAGATAGCCGCTTTTGCCTGAACTGCTAAAATTCGTTTGCAACCTAATAACCATCCCTGAACCATTGTTAGGGCAGACCTGAACTGATTTAAAGTGTCTACCACTCACCCTGAACCTCCTATATGGAATTAAAAGCAATTTTATCATTTTTCACTTCCTTGCCCCCACATTACAAAGCACTCTTGCCTGTGTTTTAAAAAGCATACCTGTTGTCTAAGCTTGCTGGTGGGGGAACCGAATTCCGTATTGTATTTGATTGTATTCCTGAAGACTGTGTGTGTTACTTCCATCTCCTTACATTGCATATAGGGGGAGGGTGAATTGCCACCAGGGGAAAAGTGAACATATTATCTCTTGTGAAACCATATCAGTTTATTTTCTGTACTGCATTTATTCCACCTTGCATTTCCTTGAAACCATAAAGCATTTCAGCTACCTCATCCTCTATACTACTTCTAAGTAACCAAATCAGTTTACCAGTAGAACATTATCCATTGTTGATCGCGGTCATATTTTAAGTGTGATATCCAATATTAATTTATTATAAAAGTGTGATAGATATATATTGTTATTTTTCTCAAATAAACCTTTTAAATTTGCAAAACAGACCTACTTCTTGGCTCAGTGGGGTCAGGGGGATTCTAAGAGAGGGGTGTTATATAAGGGTTGTCATCCAGAGTACATGAACTGGACCTAAAAATATATCAATAAGGGTTTCCCTCAGCATCCCAGACTAGGCATTGACTTAGCTGTAGTGTTGAAGTGAAGCCGCGTAACAGGATGGAACGTGGGAAATGGGAGGAAGCAGTTAAGTGGATGGAACGTGTGAAGATGACATATGTGGATGGATGATGCATGGAGAAAGGATAACGTGGGTAGAATGAATGAAAGGAGCAATAGGGAAAATGCTTAGAGTGCATAAAAGGGGTTGAAGTGCATGGAACGGTTGCGAGTGCATGGAACGGATTGGAGTGCATGGAACAGATCAGAGTGCATGGAACGGATTAGGGTGCATGGAACAGATTGGAGTGCATAGAACGGCGTGACTTACATGGAATGGTTTGGAGGGCATGGAACATTTGAAAGAGCATTGAATGGAACGGTTTTGAGTACTGGAAATGGATGTAATGCATGGAACAGTCGGAGTACATGGAACGGATGGAGTACATGGAAATATTGGAGTGGACTTGATCTCAAGCACCTAAAGTAAACCACCATATTCACATCTCCACGCTTACGCTCTTCTTTACACCACCACTCAAATAGAACACAGCGATACTATGACACCATTCGGTATAGCTGTTCTCATACCATCATTGCCTCATACTCCCCATCAACCTAACTAAACACTGCTGGTTACACACCCTCCAGCCTAGGCGTTTTCTTCAGGCCTAACACAGCCAAAATCGGTCTGGATAACAACCTGCCAGAACGAACACATACTCTTGATCTCTCAACATCCACACCTACCGCTAAGAAGCAGCTATCACACAAATGCCACACCAGCTGCACACATGTCCGGTGCTCACACGCACATTTTGTCTCTCTCTATTCTCTCTACTGACCTGAACTTCGGGTCCCGAGGGCGTTCAACCTACCAGCGCCTTGAGACCATACCAACAGTACATAAGGCGCTATATAAATGCAAAGTAACATAACATAACATTTAAAGTTGCCATGAGGAGGAGTTTTGGGCGGGTAGAGGCAGGAATGGGTCGGAATATCCATAGGCATTAGCAGGGCTATGGGCAGGCGGTGGGCTCATAAGCAAAAAACACCTATTCACTGTGTGTCCCTCCTCAAATGTCATTCCTCTGTGTCCCTCGTCATGTGCCATTCCTCCCTATCTGTACATGAATCAGTACTCAAATGCAATAGTGTGGGCCCTTATAGGTGTGCAAGAGACACAATAGCCCAAACTAATAATATCCAATACAATGGGATTGCTTACCAAGTCCACTCAGACATTACATGTTGGCAGTGGGCATTGCATTATAAAAGACATACATCAGTCGCGAGTGAACGTGGTCACTGTACTACCTGGGCTGCAGAAGAGCTTTATATAAAACAATATGATGAAAAATGTACATAAAACATGAGATATCTGTAAAATACTACAAAAACCTCTTTTTACCCAATCATAAATCATGAGGGTTACCTATTGAGAAAACATTGTTTGACTGGGGGAGGTACCATCATCTCAGTGGTGCTGCTCCATGAGCCAAAACCAGAGAAAGCAGAACATCCCTTGTGACATGTTTACTGCACAATTAATGTGTATGTAATACGTAATGCATCCCGTGAAAAGAAAGCAAGGAAATTAATTTGATTCAGCAAGTATCTTTAAAAATAAATCCAAGTGGTCACCGCTAAGGGGCTCTTCCCCCCTTTTAGATATTGTGTTGCAGGTCCCATTCGTTACCATGAGCACAGCCCTCTGAGACCAGCCAGCAGCCGCTTTGTATTTTAAGAGCCCTTGCAAATCTGATTCAGCTTTCATTCAACTCTCCTCCCCTACCACTGGGGCCTGCTCCGCTTTCCCTAGTCACTGAGGAAATGGCGGCAGACAGCAGAGGACACGCAGGACAACCTGAAGATTAAACGGGTTACTTAGCAAAGCATAATTGAAAACGTGTGTGGTAATAGCCGAACAAATGACAGTCATCAGTGCTTTAAGTGGGGTAAGAAATTGAGGGGGGGCCCTCGTTTGGGGGCGTGGCTTCCATTGTGGGAGTGGCCTAAAAGTGCACAAATCATAGTAAGTTGCGCAAACAAATATATAAATGTATTTGAGCATTTATATATTTGTTTGCGTACTACTATGGTTTGTGACTTTTCAAGCCTTCTTTTATATACATAGCAATGTATGTTACATATTTCTATGTTTATAAAAGGTGGCTTGTAAGTGCACAAAGCATAGTAAATTACGCACACTTGTGTGCTTACCTTACTATGGTCTGTGTACTTTTCAAGCTGCCTTTTATAAACATAGACATTTGTAACATATGTCTATGTTAATAAAAGACGGCTTGAAAAGTAGGCATCTTTTATAAAGCGTTGAGGACGGACAAAACCCAAGGTGGCTTTGTCCGTCGACAAAGCTTTATAAAAGATGCCTTGAATTGTGTACGATTCAAGCAGTCTGTTATAAACATAGAAATATTTCTACGTTTATAAAAGATGGCTTAAACGTACACAGTTGAAGGCATCTTTTATAAAGCCTTGCCAAAGGAGAAAGGCGCCTCGAGCTCAGTGATCTCTGCTCTGAGCAGAGATCACAGACCCTGAGGCGTCTTTCACCCTCTGCGAACCCGCGGGCTCCGTGATCTAATGTGCATATTTGATCATGGAGCCCGCGGGTTCGCTGAGGGTCAGTGACCTGGCAAGGGAAAACTAAAGGACTCTAGCTTCCTCTGATGGCCCCTCAGATGAGGGGTCATCAGAGAAAGTTACAGTGACTGACGGAAGTGCCAGCCAGGCACAGCAACGGTGTGCCTGGCTGGCACTTCTGTCAGCTTGCCTGACGTTAAAGTGGTGGGCGCATCTCCCGTCGCGGCTGCGGCCGCGGCGGGATAATGCGTCCTGCCATGGCGTGATGAGGTCGGGGGGCCCCGGCAGGGCCCCGGCTCAGCCCCACTTTTTGGAGACTGCCGGGGCCCGGCCCCGGCAGGCCCCGGCCCACTTAAAGCACTGACAGTCATTATTGTGCGTTGGGGCTCTCCCAATTCCCACCTCGGCTGTGTATTTACGTGCAGGCATGATGTGGCGAGATGGCTGAAAGGCATTGAATATGGAAATGAACAGAATATGCTTCGTGTGTTCTTTGAAGTAAAATGAATCTTACTGAGAGTTATTTGGGTGGAGAAACCTTTGCAACGTGCAGTGTGCCCCAGTCAGTATGCCGTCCCCATGCTGTCCCGCCAGTAAGCGAATTTACGGATTCACAAAACGTTGCACACCAAGCCCTGGCGATATGAATACAAATCTTTAGGCAATTTAGTTCTACTCATTTTACATTTGACTTAAATAGAAGATATTCAACTGCTTTAAAACATATTCAACCGTTTAGTCTCAAAAGAAACTCATCTGCTTTAAATATTCTCTCAATATTGGATTTGAGAATATCTGTGGAAGAGGCTTAAATAAGCGCCCCGATGGAATTGCTCACCATTACAAAGCAGCCTCATTAAATGCTCCTTTGCTAATACCGATTTTTTAGGAGCCTAGGATATGTATTCGGTCATCTCATTTAGTGTAATAAAACCAATTGCATCTGAAGCTAAATAGAATGTTGTATGTTCCAATAATATCATTAACTTCAATTGTTCGCTAGAAGTTCAGACAGAGGGGAGCAAATCAAAACCGTAGAAGTAGGTGAAAGAAACCAAGTCAGAATGTTCTCGATTCACACTGAACTGCAAGGTAGATTTCAGTGCATCCCTGCCGGGCTCCTATTCTGGTACATTTCACGTAAAAGAACATTGCATACCTTTTATATAACGAACAATTCAATACTTCACAAAACGGTTCAGCATATTCTGCCACAGAAGGACTAACCACAGAGGGGGGCTTCTGTTCCTTATTGCAGCCTGCATTTTCCGATGCCAGTTAATAGGGAGCAGCTTCTGTGCATAGGAGGCGGAGAATCGCCTGCTCCCGAAAGCTCAATGGCAAACGTTGTTGATCCTCCCGATTCTGGGGCAAACTTTGCAGTGGCTAGCAGCACATTTGAAATTGGGGTGTGATAATATCCTAAGTTATATTATTGGATTTGATAATAGGTACACCACCATGTGTGTGTCTCTTGGCGTTAAAAGGATATGAAAAAGAGGCAGACTCGTTTTGGTTATGAGGAGCAGAGGAACAATGCAAGATGGCCTTTCTGTTGGTGCATGCACATTTGATGCACGTGGGATTTAGGTGGGGGTGTTTTAATGTTTCCTAGCAGGTTTCTGGTGGGAACACTTAGGCCTCATGTCCGCATACTGCGAGGGTGTGTTTGGTTTGCGATTGTGTGATACAAGTCGGTGGGAGAGTTGCAGACTTTTAGTATTTCAGCATGGGTTGGGAAGGATGTTTTCTGTGTATAGGTGGTTAGGTTGGTATGCATATTACGTATTGGAGAGTACAGTTGCAGCATGCGACTGGGGGGAGGAGCAGGCTGTGGCGACCCCAATGACATTTGTAATATATTTTCCAATGTCCCTGGGTAGATGTCTTAGTTGGGGTGCACCTCAATGTGAGATTTGTAATATGTTTTCCTATGTAACTGGGTAGATGTCTTAGCTGGGGTGCACCTCAATAATAGGACATAGCCGGGAGAATCAAGGAGCAGCTGCCAATGGGGTAGATACCCTTGGCAGCAGAGAGTGGAATGTCATAGTGGACCAGAACAATAATGGAAGGCATCTAGGATACAGCAACAGAGGGCACACCTAGAAGCAGATGGCAGTGGCCTGACATGGCAGGGTATAACATTGAGAACAGATAACAGTCTGTACATCCTGGAGTAAGGTCATTGTTGGCATAGGTATTGTGGAAAGTCCCAGAGTAAATTACAGTGGGCCACTCATAGTGGGACACCTAGGAGTGCACAGTGGTTGAATCTGCACGGCACAAATATGTTGGCGGTGTCTAGGAGCAAATGTTTATGGAGACACAGTGAAGCAAAATCTCTGGCCAGATTTATGTTGAATACCTTGTGATGAAGCACATAGAAGTAGCTCCTTTTAGTGCGGTGGACTTTTTAAAGTGAATTCTTTGTGGTGCACCTATCACAATGTAGGTGTGTCGGTGATGCCTTGGAAATGGCCCTGCACATCTGACTGGGTCAAACTCTTGAAGTGCATCCAAAAATATCCCTTCATGTGGCCCACCTCATGACATAGATATATGTCTGACTTCCATGGGTTAAGCTCAATATGGGATGAGGTTTGGTGCCTTAATGCACAGTCCAGGTGGGGAAATAAGAGACAAAATATAGGCCAATTTCGTGCTTTGGGCAAACCCTGACTTAACCCTTATTAGTGTTAATCCCTATGTATGTTGGAGGGTTGTATTTGGTTTAGTGCAGCACCTAACTGGGGTTGGTTGGATTTGGTTGGGAAGGAGGTGAGTGGCCATGATGTAATTAATAACCAACTGTTTCGTGTCTACCTGAAGTTTGTTCATTCTGCATTGTGTGAATTCCCCTTTTTAGTGAGTTTCAAAGTTTAGTTGTAATGTTGGGAAAGGCTGAGCCAAAGGGCCTCTTTCTGATGTACCAAGGAATTGTTAAGAGTATGTTGCTACCTGATCTTCAGGACTCACCTTCTGATATGGGATTATTTTCCATTAGATGACTTTGGCCTCATGCCCCTGAAGGGTTTGGTGGTTGATGCAAAGTGATTTTAGGTGTATCATTTTCGTTAGTGGAGAATCTTTAGTGCTGGTATGATATGGTATTTTTAGTCGAGTCTCAATCACAACCTTGAAGCTATGTTCTGGGCTGGTTACAGTTTCTCTTGTTCATGATCAGGAATGGCAAGGTATAGTTTATTGACAAAACTAATTTTAAAAGTTGTGTAACCATGAGGGATCTATGTGTGAAGAGAAGGAAGCACACAATCCACCCAACTAAGCGAAGGTAAAGAAACACTTATTAACCATTGGTTCTCAAATAAAATTCACACAGGAAGCTGATATTGGAATGTTGATCCTAGTGTCTGAAAATTTGTATCACATGAGGATCTCAAGTTGTCTACTGAATCACATTTTGTAATGATTGTCTTTATGGATATATCAATTGAAACTTCTGGAATGGGGATGTGAAAACATCCACCGCAGGAAAGGGGTTAAGGAGAAACCCGTCACATCGTTATATTAAATGCTTATTACCGGTTGTACAATACTGAAATTGAAGGCCGGAGTGTGAGAGTGATAACATAACAACCATTTCCTAGCCAATGATTTGCAGACATGGGAGTCAAAAAGCCTGCGTAAAGTACCATTAGGCTCACCAACTGTGGTGTTGGCAGATGCAGATGCCAAAAGCTTCATCTGTGCTCCTTGTAGGGGAGGATTCAGATAACAGAAGTTTGAATAGAAATTGTTGGGTTCCATTTAACAAGTATAATGCCTGCTATTAATAATAAGGGGATAGCTATCTGTGAAAAGACAACATTCACATGAATTCTGTAAAGTGACACAATCATTTAGTGCTTAACATGTATCACTAGATAATGCTGTTTTTAAGATAGAAATGACTAGAACAGATCTGGTCTTATTCCCTATTAACTATCCCAATATGTGTTTTCTTCACATTGAAGGCAATCCCCTAAATGCTCACACCAAAGAGAATACAACTGTCTAAGGAAGAAAGGCTTTGCTGCCAATGTTAGGATAACACGTTTTAATCTCACAACAGATGAAAGCAACAGCAAAGAACTGTGTTGTCAAGAACGTACTGCCAAAAAGAGGTACAAACAGAAACATTCAAAGGTACACAGCGTCATGTTGACGTGACAACATACAGTAAAAATATCCACAGCTGATTGAATGGACCCTTTATAGGTACCACCTTTGAGCAGTTTATCAGTCCCAGCTCAGTCCGTCTGCCTTCCATCACGTGGGTGCTGCAGGGCTCATCTTCTTCTCATGTCGAAGGTCAAAAAACAAATTAATTATACTCCCACTGTACAGCTTGTTTTAATTAATTTATTAATAATGTGTTACAGTTTATATTTAAACTTTACACATACTGATAAATATACAAATTCATCATATTGCATATTACATATTAAAAGAGAATATAAAAAGAAAAGAAAAAGAAAATATTATTAAACTCAAACATAATTTGGACTTTTTGCACTTACAATTTTTCAAATCATTCAAACTTAGTAGCAATTGCATATGATTCGAGTAATAAGACACGTATAACAGTGACCGTAGGCCACTTCCATAGTCATAATCATCAGCCTGCTGTTTAACTAATTCATATAGATATCTTCAAGGTTCTTTCAATTTCTGACCATACTCTAAAGGTGGCAATCTGCAGCTGAATACTCTGAGTGTTCATGAGGCGTTGCCAGAAGGCAGGATCCCTGATGTACTCCGCATCATGTACAAAATTGCTAAAATTTACTAAATAAGAGTCCATCATATTTACACATCTAGAGAGAACATGCTGAGCAGTTTCTTGACATCCTTTATTCTTACAAAGTCTGCAGTATCTTTCTGCAGAGATTAAACCATTATATTTGCTTTTGTTGGTTCGCAGCGGTAGATTATCAACCCTCAAAAGGAGTAGGAATCGTCTAAGCCTACTAGAGGGGCAGAGAGATAAGTATGGCTGCATTTGTTTAAATGTATAAAGCATATAATGAATACATTTATATTTTTGAAGCTTCTCAAGATGTGCATAATTTTCTAGCCAATCCCAGAGATCGATTTTTTTAGATAATGCTTTTTTTTGAGGATCGTTGAGTTTCTCTTCGCTCATGGTCCAACATATTGTCCTCAGAAGGTCTTCAGTCTCCTTTTTCATATGGCATTTGGTGGATTCCTTTATGCTTTCCATACTGAATTCTTTTAATAGCCGAGACTCTGGTTGATTGGACATCCTTAGATACAGTTCTGCTCTCCTTTTCAGGACGATAGATCCCAGTGAGGAAACCCCAACTTCCAATCTTAGCAATGCCATTGGAATAGATTGAGGGAGACCTAGTATTCTCCTCCAGAACTTCCCCTCAATCACTTGGAGCCAGCTTAAGTTCATCTGTAATAGCGCTTCCAGGCCATAGACCACCATTGGGGTTAATACCTGGGTATAGATTTGACGGATACCATAAAGTGACATACCGCAATTCTGCCTTGCAAATTGGCTGATCAGCGACGTCACTTGAGCTGCCCGATGTTTTCTTGTTTGAATGCAGCTATTGTATCCCAACTTGGCGTCTATTTCGACCCCCAGATATTTATATTGTTGGGTATATTTAATTTCTATATCATGCAGAATTAATCTGGGTCGTGCTATCTTCTTATTTGAGAAGACCATCACCTGAGTTTTCTCCTGGTTGATGATTAGATCGTTATTTAATGCATATTCCCAGAGTTTCAATGCGGACCTCCGTAAGCCACTAAATGTGTGATCCATAATAATCAGATCATCGGCATATGCTAGTACCGCGCAATGAGTAGAGCCGATAGCAGGAGGACAATTTTGTTCACTTAAAATAACCCCTGGTAAATCATATGTAAACAAATTGTACAAGAATGGGGCCGTCACACAGCCCTGCTTAACACCTCGATTTTGTGGGATCTTCGCTGTAAAAACCCCCTGACTACTAAGTCTACAGGCCACTGTGTTATCCTCGTGTAGTAATTTTAAATAGTACAAGAGGCTCTCGGGGCAGCCTAATAATTCAAGTTTTGCCCACAGTTTCTCACGCCGGACCGAGTCAAAAGCTGCTTTAAAATCTACAAACATAGCATATAAAGGTGGATTTCCTTTCCTCATTGCTTTTGTGCGCAGGGTGTCCAAGATAATAATGTTGTAGGTTGTTGAATATCCTCTCCGGAAACCACTTTGAAATGTATTGAATATTTCAGTTTTGGACACCCATTCTTCTAATTTTTCCAATAGAAGGGCTGCAAAAAGTTTTCCAGTGCAGTCTAACATTGAAAGTAGTCTGTAATTACAGGGATCCTTCTTGACTCCCTTCTTATAAACTGGAATTAAATAAGCATGCTGCCATGATTTAGGAATCCTCCCAACTGCTAGCACTTTACCAAATAGTATACTTACAAATTTGGCCCAGAATTCCGGCTGGCTCCTCAACACGGCATTTGAGAGACCATTGGGCCCAGGCGCCCTAGATGATTTAAGCTTTTTAATTTTACAAATTAAATGATCATTTGTTAAGTTGAATGGGACGGATCTTGGTGTCATCTTTTCTACCGGCTTACCTACTTCTTCATCGGGGATATTTCGGCATATAAGGAAATCTGACCATTCACTTGCACTTATCGGATTGATCATATCCCTACAACCACTACCCCTTGCTTGGCTCAATAGTGACCATATGCTTCTCGTGTTTTTGGAGCATATGATTTGAACCATTGACTGCCATTGTTTAAGTTTTTGCTCATTTCTTTTGGCTTTAATCCACCCTCTATATTTATTTTTTAGGGTCCTGCATACTCCATGGTAGCCTCCAAAGGTTGCACTAGTATATTTCGCCTGCCGAATTTCAGCTCTCAACTTGCGCTTAGCATCTCTTATACTTTTATCGTATGTTACTGATATTCTATCCTCTGTCGCTATCTGATTTACTGCCGATGTCGCATGAACAGCGGAAAAAGTGGCGGCCCATTGTTCCAACTCATTTAAGGACATGCTTTGGAGCTGGGACAATATGTTATCGTCCATAGTTTGTATGGAGTGTACAGCTGCGTTGATGTTTTTATCCGACCAGCGTATTCGTGTACCCGCGTAATTAGATGACATATCCCCCAGGGGTTTAATATATGTAGCTGTCACACCTATATTACACTTTAGCATAAGTGTGGAGTGATCACTCCATTCATTTGTGGTGATCTTTAAATCTCTTACGTTCAGAGCCATCTGAGGGCTCACAAATATATAATCCAGGGTACTTTTTGCATTCCTACTATGCCAGGTGTAATTTCCAGGATTGTCACTGAGGGTTCTGCCATTTATCATCTCCATTTCCCATTCCTTAAAAAATGACTGCCAGGAAATACCAATTGAATCTTCAATTTTATGCTTCAAATTATTTGTTGAGTTCAGCAGAGGATTATTCGTGGGGACAGTTGTACCTGGCATATGACAATTAAAGTCCCCGACAATAATTACCGATTTATTAGCTGGATCGAGCACCCATGCTGCTAGTAATTCATGGATTGCTTCTTGAAGGGGTTCAGTTCCATTTCCATTAGGTGGGCTATATAGATTAATGATAAGTATGTTTTCTTTGCCTACATCACTTATACTCTCCATTTCCACTGCCATCACTTTATCGCTGGATAATGTCTTCAGCTGTCTAGAAGTAACAGTGTTTCTAATGCCTATAATCAACCCTCCATAAGGTCTTCCTCTCTTTCCCTTCATCGCCAGAGATTGGTAAATTGAATAGCCATTAAGGATAATAGGTGTCCTCAGCCAAGTCTCTTGCAAGCATATACAAATGTTTTCAGTCAAGAGCTGGAGCGAACCTACCGTGGCAAATAAATGCTTAAAACCTCTGCAGTTCCATGATACAAGTGTGGAAGTTCAATTTGAGTTTACTACCTTTGGTAGTGCTGATACTAGCCATGTTAACACATTTTGGACATCAGCTATCGCTACCTGGTCACTTTTGTGACTTTACAGCTTGTTTTATCAATGATACTGTGCACTTATCAGGCCTTAAAACAGACATAAAGAAGGTTCTGGTACTCCTTGCGGTAGACTGAAGGCGGAGAAGGGAGCCGTGTGGAGAGCCCATTCCTTTCCCTTTGAACAAAAGTGTTGGTTCTCCAGTGTTGGGGGAGCAGGAACAGGAGTGTCTGAGGGGCAGAAGTAGGACCCCTACAATTAGAAGCAGGCGTTTGTGCGCTCCATGTTGCTGTGGAAATTATCGATGGGATCGGTGAGTTTCTGGTATCACACACAAACAGGTGTAGAGCATGCATCACTTAAAGCATGAGTATTTAAAATAAAAAGAAAAATGAGTCCACTAGCACTAACCCTAAACAGAAGCACACCATATCCCTGTAGGGTGATGCTGACCCTATGTTAAAGCTGGTGCGCCACCTACCGAATGGAAAAGACAAAAGGGAAGCTATCCCTATTTCTACAATGTGTCTATTATAGAGCGTTTAAAACAAAACATGAGAACTAATCCTGACCTTAATCGCAAACTGGACATTTCACAGAGGAATATTTCCTTTTTGGCTGAACACCATTTCTTTATTCACCCCAGATGAAGTAAGTGCACAGACTGCGAACACAGGGGTATAGTGTCACTCAAAATGTTAAAAACCTTTGTTATCATCGGAAATCAAATTAGTACAATAGATCAGCTGCTTCACCAGCTGCTCATGACTTAGGTTTCAGTCTACCTCCAATATAACAGAATTCATCCACTGAATATTGCCAATACTATGTCGTAAAAACAATAATCCCTAGTCGTTAGTTCTCATACACCCTGTCCCAAGATCCATTTGGGGATATTGTACAAAGACTGGGTCAATATTTGCGCAAGTGCAATCAGTCACAGTATCCATCAAACAGGATGGGGCATCCAGAGCTGACCTAGGGAAAGAATTAAACAGGTATTCACCTAGATGTAGCATGCTGGCCATTATTTTCTAGGCAATGCATGCCACGGTAAGCGTTCAAGGGCAAGAGTCTAAGGGCCTCATTACACGGTAGGCAGTAAGGGTTTACCGGTACTGGTAAGGGCACCGGTACTGGTAAACCCTTACCGCCTGATTACAAGGTCCCATTGCGGGACCCGGCCTTAACGGCTGGTGTAGACCAGCTGTTAAAGTTGGGACCCACAAAGGGACCTTGGTGCTAATTACGGTATCGCAATTTGCGGTACCGTAATTAGCTCCTTCCTCATTCCCATTGAACCCTATAGGGCAAAAATGGGAATGGGGAAGGGCCATGGAGAAAGGGGGAATTACCGCCCCACCAACCTTGGAATGGGGTGGTAATTCCCCTTTTCTCCATGGTGGTACCGGTATGGTACCAGCGGCAACCATGGTGCTAATAGCACCATGGTTTACCGCATTCTGTGTAATGAGGCCCTAAATGTATTACAGGGGTCTGTTCCCCGTTTTGGGCACCCCCAGGGGGCTGTACCCCCAGATGGTTGCATCCCATATAGACCCCCCCACACACACACACATAGGCTCCCAAAAGGGGATGTTTCTCTATTTGTATCTGTACTAGACAAAAGTGGTTAGATCAAAGCCATTTGGCGTGATCCACATCAGTGGTTACCTTGGGCCACGCTTGTGCGTGTAGGTATGGGTAGGAAGAGCCGTTCCTCTATCAACTTCTTATGAGTTTTCATACATGTATTATTTGTCACACCAATATGGGGGAAGATGAAATAAAATTATTGTTTTTCTAAGTATCCTTTCTCATCCTCATATTGTGATATAGCTACGGCAAACTTAATGTGATAATAGTCCCAGGGTCTGAGAAAATGTCTATACCATGCTTGCGGTGTACTTGTAGGCAGATCTGTTTTTATAGCCAAGAGACCCCATACAAACATACACCCAATGTGCCTCATACCCCAGTGATCTACAGCATTGGAAACCGTTGCACGGAGTTCGTCGATTTTGCAAAATTTAAAAAATATATTTTTAGAGAAGCAATCGCAGCAATATCCATGGGTAGCGGTGTGCCTGTTTTTAAGCATGGCATATTACCGGAGCACTCCCCATGGGCCCTAATCCCCTCACAGTGTATGCCATTAGTGTCCGTGACACAGAATCCCTGTGTTTCACGAGCAGAGGAATTTACAAGTGAAAACCGGACTGCTGGTATCTGTCACTTCACGCATAACAGTCTTACCGTTGGATGGCAAAGTGGTTCGCTCTGGATGGTATTGGTGTTGCGGCTACCTTGCAAAACGCTTTCGGGCTGCGAACACAGGATGTTGCTAGGCAACCTCACCAGTATCCTTATCATGCTGCGTCAGGAGCTGAGGGCTTGATGGGAATGTGCAAACCCCACTGTGGCGGCCATTTTTGAGTTACTGTGAGTTATGATCACAGTCATAATGGGCACTGCAGTACATGCCAATAAGTGCTACTATTCATAACTAATGTATATAGGCACACAGGCTCAATTTGGAAGTAACATTCGTTATTCCCTTTTTACAGACCATTTCTATTAGGATACTATTGTAATAGTACTAGAGGTATCTTAAACCCGATGTATGCAACATGAAAAACTTGGATAGACGACAACAATAGCCCCATGGTTGAAATGCCTTCTTGGCTGAGAAGTACTGAGGAAAATGATGTTCCTATATTTTCTTTATTATCCAGCCACTGAATTTCCATCAATTAATCGTTGCCCATGTCCGTTATAGGTATGGGATAATGACTAGTCTAGAGCTCATATCGTGTGCTTGTATACTTATGGCAGATGTCAAATATGGATCTGCAGAGTCATCAGTAGCGCGAGGCTTCTCATCGAACCACTATTTACTTGCTTTTGTGCGGCATTCGACTTTTTAGTCAACAAACTATGGCTTACCTGACGATTCACCCTATGGTGTTAATGGTACCCCAATATGTTATTGTGAGAGGTTACACTTAAGTGGAGTGGGTGTTCATTGTTGCCTTGTGTTGTATAAATGTTGGTGTTATGTATGTTCCACCAACCCATCACATTGATGTTATACATTTTTGTAGTTACATGGGTACATGTGCCATCTCATCCCGGTCTGGATGTTGTGCGTCGTATCACCTATCCTCGAGTGGGCAGGCTCGATGTTAGTGGTCCACGTCCGAGTTGTTCTATGGACCGTTGCTGTGTAGGTTTTCACTAAGAATTGATTATTTAATTACTTCTAATTTGTTCTACTGTATCTCCTCATTCAGGCTGTTTTTACAAGTGTAAAGGTGAAAAGTGCATTGAACGGGGGCTCCATTTCTTCCAAAACGGTCCACTTGAATTGTTCAGCAGAGTGGCCCAGTGATTTAATGTGGGCCTCTAGCAGGCCGTCAGTCTCAAGATTCTGATAAAGGGTTTCTGTTTGATCAATCTTTTTTTGATCTGTCTTGCTGTCATCCCAACATAATGTAGTCCACATGGACAAGTGAGGAGGTAAACTAATTCTTTGCTGTTACAGTTGGTAAGCTTCCTTTGCTGCCATGGAGTTTTCCAGCCTATGACGTTATTGGTGCTCCGAGTGGTTTGTGCACACGTGACACAGCTGCCACATGGTGAGTGGCCCGATGGTCGACTTGTCCCCCAGATCGTGTGTGGATTTTTATCATCATAAGTCTCTTTTAGTGTGTGAACCAACCGATCCCGCAGATTTTGTCTGCTTTTAATCGCAAAGGACCGTTATGCCAGACTGCTGGATCCGGTATTCTGTATCGGCCAGAGTTTCTCAATCTCTCTTTTTCGCATGTTGAACACGAGTGAATAACTGAATATTGCTGTGGTGTTGTCCATTGGTATGGCCTTAGGCTGTTGCTAAACGGTGATGGCCCTGGGTATGTTCTTTGCTCTTTTCAATGTGCTATTCACAATTCTTTTGGGATATCCTCTTTGCACAAGTTGTCCCTTCAGAGAGCCCGCCTGCATTTTAAAGTTGACTAGAGTCATACATGTGTGTCTGTATCTCAGAAATTGTCCAAAGGGCAAGTTATCACGCAATGCTCATGTGTGGTAACTGGAGTATGTGAGGAGAGAGTTACGGTCTGTACTTTTTAAATACACTTTTGAATTGAGTTGTCCCTATGGCACTGTTATGTGCAGGTCTAGGAAATGCTTTTCTTGTTTACTTGAGTTGATTGTGAACTTTAAGTACATGTTGCAATTGTTAAGCCAATGGTGGAAGGATGATATATCTTCTATTGACCCCTCAAAGATCATCAGGATCTCATCTATATGTCTACGTCACAACAGAATCCATTGTGCGTATTGATTAGTGAGTGGCTATACCTGTTCAATTTCAAACTGCTCAACATACAAGTTAGCAAGTCTGGGGGCAAACATGGCTCCCATTGCAGTACCTGAGGTTTGTTGATAGAAGCTGTCCTCACATATGAAAACATTTTGTGTTAGAGCGATCTCTGCTAGTTGTGTGATAAATGACGCATGCCCTCTGGCCAATTATATATATGTCTCAAGGTGTCGTTACACCATGTCTAATTTCTTCCATTGGGGGAGACTTATATAACGTACCTCCACGTCCATAGTGACCAACCACTGGGACTCTGTATTAAATGGGAGTGTCCCCAATAAACTGATATTCACTGTTGACTCTTTTACAAAGAATTTAATCTTTGGAATCCCATCCCGGATAAAAACGTCCACATACTGGGAGAAGGGTTCCAGAACAGAGTTAATGTCTGATACTATGGGCCTTCTGGGAGTAGGTACCACAACCTTATGCAATTTAGGGAGGGCATAGAAAGCTGCCAGTCTGGGGAAGGGAGGTGTCAAGAATGCAGCTTCCCTCTCGCTGATATATCCATTCGCCAGCGCTTCTTCAATGATCAGGGCTATTGAAGATCTAATGGTTGAAGTAGGATCTGTGGGTAACAGCCTATAACTTTTTGCATCATGTATTAGTCAGTTCAGCAAGTTGGTATAGTCCATCTGGTCCATTATGGCCGTGGCCCCACCCTTGTCTGCTGTTATAAAAATGGTGTTATGCTGTGCTAGGTCGTTCAGTGTTGCCAGTTGTTCCTTCGTACAGTTGTTGTGTACAAATGGTAATGTGTCTTCCAAGGCTTTGATGTTCTTAATTAGGGCTTGTTTTTAAGTGACAGACTCTGCCATGTTGCTATGTGAAGGTGGAACAATCTGGGGTGGAGGTCATAGGCCTGTTATGTCAGATGTTGTTTCATTTTCCTTTTCATGGAATAATTCTTTTAACCTAATCTTACGCATTAGTTGTGTAATTTTGATTCTAGTTTGAAAAGGGTCATATCTGGCTTTGGGCACTAAAGATAGAACCTTCTGTAGTATCTGTTTTTCTGCTTCCGATAGCTCATGTTTTGAAAGATTCATTATCAGAGAAAGTTTGTATTTGCGATGCCCTGGTACCCGACTGTGCGTTATCCATGGTGAGTAGGTCTGCCATCTTGGTCTTCCTCTGTTGCTTCTGTGCTGGCTTAAAAAATTACTGTTGCTGCTGGAGCCTGGATTGCCTGGTTTCTGTAAGGAAGAATTGAACCATACGGGAGTATTTAACCATACGTGTCTCTGAGGGCATTGACATAAGCCCGATGGTCCAGTCCTGCCGTCATCATTTGAACTATTACTGGCATAGTTTGATGACCCTGATCGTGTATTTGAGAAACCTCTATTGGCTGCCTGAGCATTTTGTTGGTAAGTGTCCCGTCTAGCCTGTTTGGCTTCGGAGGTATAGTAATCCTCGGTGGTGTATGGGTAAATGTTGTTGTCTGTGAAGGAAGTCAAGTCCTTTTTAAGTTTAGATATCTTCTTGGTCACTGAAAAACGCTGGTTGTTGGAAACTTAAACTTAAGTAAAACAAATGTACATTGAATACCGAACCAAATGGCAACCTAAACTTAAACAAGACAGTTTCAATACCAAACTGAATAAAACCTTAAAATTAAGCAAAACAAATGTATATAGAATATCTAACTGAATTTAACTTTAAAATGAGGCATACCGAATGCATATTGAATATCGAACTGAATGAAAACTTAAAAAGCAAACGTCATGAATGGATATTGAACTCTGAATTCAATTAAACCCTGAAGTTAAGCAAAATGAATGCAGGAATGGAATACAACTTTACGGGCCAAGCAAATAAAAAGAACAGCCAAGGTGCCCATGTGAAACCAAATCATAGAAAAGGGTGCAAGTGTTACAGAGAGTCATAAGAAGGTGGGGTGAGAACAAAATACCGTAAAAGCAAACTTTTATGAGTGAATGCAGTGCGGCAAAGCCAACAACTGGCAAGAGGTGTGTGACACGTGATGGCAGAGCCATGAGGCTGAAAAAGAGAAGCCAGAGGAGTGTAAATGAGCACATAACCCTAGAGGCTGATAAAGAGGAACTGAGTGAATGTGATTTGGTACACAGGAGCCAGTACCAAATAACCTGCATTGGCTGAAGAGCCCAGGGATCCTGGTTGCACAACCTGCAATGGGTGGACCGCGCAGTCTGACATGCTGAAAACCAAGGATATTGTAATGGTGAAGTTAAAGTCTTGGGGAAAGGAACCTTGAGACTTGAGGAAATACATTTTTTGTCTTGCAAATGGAGCCTTAAGACCTTTTTGTGTTTGAACTGTATTGCTTAGAGCTTGGGGAAGGGAACCCAAGGATTGTTTGGAATGTTATTACCTTGAACTTGAGAAAGGTAATTTTGAGACTTTTGTACAACTATCTTACATTTGGGAAAGAGGAGCTGAAAGAGCTGCAAATCAGAATGTTGATTTAAACACTATTTCTTTTATTATTGACATCCCTACACATTGTTTAGCTTTAGTTGTGAGGGCAAGTATAGGTTTGGGACACAGACAGACTTTTAAGTTGAACTCTTTGACTCTGACTTTCATTAGTTTCATTCGGGTAGGGAAATCCCACCATAGTATAGGGCAAATTAGGTCTTCTACCGTGCAGACATTTGATTTAATAAAGTATTTTATTTTGAACTTTAAGTCTGTTGGCTCCCTAACATCCCAAAATTTGCATGGTGTGAGTTAGGTGCAAGCTTCTATATGGTGTACTGATTCTCAATTAGGGCTGCTCTGTGGATTATGGAGCATCGCATAACTGTTTTGATGAAACAGTGAACTCTGTAAGTGCAATTTACCCTACAGGGGCCAGTGGTGCACTTGAGTGTTCTAGCTCTTTGATCATGCATCTTCATATTTTGCTTCTCGACTCCTGACAACTTATGACCTTCATTAAGTTACATGTGATTGTTCTGCCTGGGGACATAAATTGTTATAACTCTGTTGGCTACGTCCTGTGAGAACTGGACAGAACTGACGTGTCCTGGCACATTAGTGTACAGTGTCTTGTCCTACAACTCTGGGGACTAGTATTGTTTCTTGCTACTCTTTTGTGACCTCACTATTGCAACTAAACCTGGGAAAGCTTTCGCCCTCTTACAGCAACCAATAAGCGCGCAACATTCAACATTCAACCTCTGACTGTGTGAAATGTTGCAACTTGGAGGCCAATTCATGGAACAAACGTGCACAGAAAATCACAGCGCAAGCTGGCGCAAGTGGCGCAAGCGTGAGAAAGCAAGCGCACGCGTGCGATTCAAGGAAGGGGCTGCCCCTCGCTGTGTGTCCCTGTGTGCTGCTACTTTCCCTGGCCCGGAATGCTACAGGGCTAATACATCTGCCTCAATGGCCCACGGTGGACTGGAGGATATGTGCAACTGCCCCTGCGTGTGCCCCTGACAACTTTGTAATCAACTAGCCACTAGTCCACCAACGCATCTTAGCTGTACTGTATGCTTCAACACCAATACCTGTCCAAGGTGACCATCAGTGGCACTTCTTAGCATGCATGTGCAACTGGCCTGGTGGAAGGTTGCCTGCGGTGTGGCCCCCTTGTGCTGCTCACCTTGCCTGGAGTTCCTGGAAACACGTCTGCTTCTATTGGATGTATGAGCGCAATCCCTGTGGCTCCGCTTGGGCACACAAGCGCATATCTGCACCACCGAACGTGTCCAGCTGCCACACGTCCAATGGACAATGTCTGCTGGCAAAGGTGGTCTGGAGGCTCATTCCTCCCTAGAAAGGGCACAAAACACATGAATAATGCTGGAAATTCCCCTGTATGTGTCTCTTCAGGCAGGTCATGACTGGACCATGTCAGAGACGTACATCAGAATCCACACCATCAGTGTGACTTTGACAGGCAAAGTATGGTAGCCACTGTCTACAGCATGAATTGCATCAAGCACATGTACAGTAAAGATAAGAAACATACTTCACAATGTATATCAATTAATGTACACATGAATCATGAAACCACACATCTCTCAAAAGAAGAAATGCGGTCGATAAGATCCCTATAATCCCCACTAGGGGTGTTAACACAAGTAGTACAGCAGCAGACACGCCACAGATATGACAGTCCAAACCCCTTGTGAAATAGGCTGTAACACAAGACAAGACAAGCGTGAAGAGACCAGCTGGAACAGACAGTGGATGCTTTCAAAAGCCACAAAGCACCTCACCGTCACATGAAAGCACAATAGACAAGCAGTTTTAAACTATATTAACTAATTACACTAACTATAAAAAACCTACATTACCTAATTAAACTAACTATCAAATCGAAAGTTAACTAACTAAACTAAAAAGAAAAAGAAAAAAATGGCCACATACGACCCGAGGGTGGAGGAACCCAGTAGGGGGGAGGTACAGGGTGCTGCTCAACACCCACATGCGATGATGTTGAGGAAAAAAAAAACCTCCATGGGCTCAACGCCTGCACAGCCCGACCTGTGTGGGAGATACCTCGTCGTCCGAGTCTGGCTCTTCCTGAAAAGGAGAACGTGGCACAGGAGCCTGACCACGCCTAGCCGCAGCTTGCCCCTCGTCGGCAGCAAGTCTGCCGGATGGGTGAGCGGGGTTCTGTGCAGCGATGACAGGTAGGTCTGCATGCAGAAACTCCCATGATACGTGTGCTTCCTCTTGCAAGGTAACACGTGTAACACAGAGTTCTTCCTGCAAGGCCTGGCTGGACAACTGATGCACCTCCCGGCAAGCATGTAGCTCAGTTGAGATGGTACGCTCAAGCTGCGCAAACCTCTCCTCTGACCACGTTCTCTGGGACATCAAGAGGACACGCAGAGTGGATCTGAGGGTCTCATACTCAGCCCTCAGGGCCTCCATGTGTGCCTCTGCGTGAGCAGCAATTGCTTGACGAAAGACAACATTTCAGCCTGGCGTGCCCTGTCTGAGGCCGCCATGCCCAGCCTGAGCGAGCGGGCCGTGGACTGTGCCGCCCGCTGCTGAAGAAGCCCCTGCCTAGCAGGTTGGAGCATGGATTGGGCCACAAGCTCCATGCTCACAGCAATGTTTTCCATTGCTGCCTCCTGGCACACACAAAAGAGAACCTGCCATGCATGCCGGGTGAACTTGACATTACTTCTGTGATTAGGCATGTAGAAGGGTGTTATACCGCTCAGAAGTGGGTCGATGCAGTGCTGGACATTTGTAACTTATCCACTATCTACATGTACAAGTACTTCATGAAGCGTATCAGAAAACGTGAAGGCAGTGCAAGGTCAAGTTCAGGCATCACGTGAAATGTGCATGCATGGCTACAAGCAAACCACCCCTCACCCGAAGTGGAAATGCAGGGATGCCTTGCATGGTATCAAAAGGATGACCAGAGACCTGTGCATTGGCAGACAATGTTGACTAGCATCAATTGCATCATCTGAGTCAAGTGACAACACAGCAGATGATGATGGGACAGTAAGCAGGACACATGATGAACCCTCAGGAGTACACCCACATGTGCAGAAGACACTACACCAGTTGGACAGAGACACTGGGCCTGAAACAGGCTGAGGTCTGTGACCCACACAGACTGTCACACCCTAAACATGTGTGGGACGCAGTGGCCATGGGAAGGCTGATGACATGCCATGCAATGTAGGTCACCCTGGACACGTACTACAATGATCATCCAGTCAAGGACACATAGGGGCATGCATGGAATGCACATGGAGCATGAATGGGCACTCATGTCCCTGCGGAGCATCTGACATCTTCACAGTCCAAGTGAGATACCCTGTATCAAGTACAAAGGATGTACCCCACTGCACATGTCTGGCAGGTTGGCTGGTGGAAGTTAGCATGTACACAGGACGCATGAACAGGCCATTGCATTACAGCAAAAAGATGCAGACAGTGCAAAGGTGATATTGGGGTGCTGGGGGGGTGGAGGGGCAAGGGAGCATGCCTGCATGGAGTACCCGCATGCAGGCAGAGGACACATGCACGTCAGTCATACAATGACATAGTCCCAGTGCTGAGAGGAAGGACACCCCAGGCTACATGCAGAAGGCCCAGTGAGCTGGAACATGGACCGTAGGGGCATCCAGGTGACCAGCATGTGAGTAGGCTGCAAGTGTGGTGATGAGGACAGTCCCCTTCTGCTCCACATGTCCATCATCCTGCAGAGCAGCCATGCATCAGTGAAGCAATTCATTACTTGCACATCTGAGTCATGTACACATGACATGTAGTGGCAGTCATGCACAACACATCACACAAGTAAAACACACATGGCCTCAACAAATACGCAGCAACACTCACCGGACTGGGCATCTCTCCCACTCCTTGGACCGATTCAGGTGGTATGAGTGAGGTCTTCCTCCTCATATGCCGGCCCACTGCCAGTCACCAGAGTCATGTTGTAATTTGAGGCATGCTTTGCCTTAGCGCTGCGTTTGAGGTCATTTCAACGCTTTTGGCACTCTTGCGTTGTGCGCACCTCATGGCCGAATGCACTCACATGTTCCGCATCTTGCTTCCTGTGGGTATCACGATGGGCAGCCGTAGTTTGACAATTAGTCCCCACTAGCATGTCACGGTTGTGGTCCTGCACATAGTCCATGAGGAAGTCCAGTTCTTGTGCACAGAAAGGCTTCTTCCTCGAAGTGCAGGAGGTCATGGCTGTGTGTGGGGTCCCAGCCTCTGCTGCAGGTGCAACCTTCCTCCTCTTGGATGTTGGGGCAGACCATGGCTGCAAATGCCACCCTGATAACTATGGCCAGTGGCACCGGTGGATTGAGCCAAGGGAGTGGCAGGTGGAAGGACGACCAAAGTTCTGACTTGCGTCAGTGGCAGCTGGGTGCCCTCAAATGGACCCTGCGCAGAAACATCCGCTGTGACAGGGTCATTGACCACGACTGTCCTGGTTGGTAGACTCACAACCGGGGTGTTGTTGGCTGCATCTGCCCCTGCACTTGCCAACACCCGGCTGGTCGGAGCAGCAGATGACATTACTGCCCCAGGGACACGTGTCTCGGTCAGGGCAGCCCTGCGTGCACTTACGTTTTTCCTCCTGCCCTTTGGAAATCTTCCATGGACTCTTCAAGTGCCAAAGCAGCCTGCGGTGGCAGACCCTGAGCGTGGATGATGGTGTCCACAGCTGCACCTGCGGCTACCACTACCCTTGGGCCCGTGGCAGTCGATGAAACAGACTGCCGGGTCACATGGGCGCCAGTGCCAGATGCAGAAGCTGCATCTCCATGAACCACAGGGGGTGGTGGCATGCCTGCACCAACACATGGCAAAACATTGTACCCAAGTGGCGCACCCCTGCCTCTTCCCCCTCTGTGGCCACCCTGGACACCTGGGTGTCCCCCTACTCCCTGATCACCCTGGCCACATCCCTGACCACGCATGCCACGAGGAGTATGCCCAGCTCAGGCGCCCCTCACCTTTGGTGCCTCCCAACCATGGCACAGATGGAGTAGTGTCGGCACAGATGGAGAAGTGCCAATGGGAGGTGTACACAACAATTGTCCTGGGCAATTGGGGTGAAGGGGGTGGGATGCAAGATGTTAACAGCACCCCTGCACCTGCAAGGCTGTATATGACCCCGGTGATGAAGTGACGGGTCACGCAACTCTCAGGCACCCCAAAACTGCTGTAAAACCATGCACACAACCCCTGCAGCCAACATGCATGGAATTAGCCTCCCGCAGTACGTGGTGGCACCCACAAACACGAAAAATGCGCACGTGCGGGACACGCAGGCTACTAGGTCCTCGAAAATGGGTACACGATAAACAGGGGCACCCGCAGTGGGAAAAATAGCGTGCGCGACTCACCGTCAGACTAGCGTGATGATGAAAAACACACATAGCCAATAACCCCGCCAAAAGAAGAGATACGTCCTTGATCCACTGTGAAGTTGTGATGGCGCGCAAAACAACACGAGTAGCAACACACACGTCGGTCTCCAGGAAAGGCACGTACAGCGAACTGCTGGCCCTGCTCACCTTTAACCTGTGCTGAGGGAAACGCCTGCGCGCATCACGTCACTGACGCGCTTAGGCCCTTTTCTCGAATTACACGCATTCACACACGGACGTGTGGTTTTTTCACGTGCTAATCCAGTATGCACCTGCGTTGAGGGAAATGCATTACGTCACAGACGCGCTTATGCGCTAAGGGCCTTTCCTCGAATTACATGCTGACGTGCACTTTTTCACGTGCCAAATCACTCCGTATCAAGCTGGCCACGCGACAACACATGGAAGACCATGCACCTGCCCAAAAGGCCCTTTCCCTGCCCCCAAGAGTTCCAAGCACGCTTCCACCTGCCATCTGCTGCTGCCTGCCTGCTGCCCACGTACCCTGCTATTTGGTGCCTGCACATCAGCCATCTGCAGGGGTCCAGTTGCTGTGTCACACCCCTGCTGGAACAGAAGACTCCCGACTGGGATACTGTCACTCCACAGCCCAGCCCCAGGACCCAGTTGCCCACCCACACCTACCTTGGGGGTCGCCATGTCGGGGCAAACACCATCTGAGACCACTGGCGACCGCCAGCCAGGGGTGCAGAGGGCCACCAGTTTCAGTGAGAAGGAAGTTGGTGTCCTGGTGGAGCATGTTCTGGGGCATTATGATGCCCTCTTCACACCATCACGCGCCGACAAGGAAGGACGGGAGAGGATCTGGGAGGACATAGTGGTTGCCATCAACGCAGAGGGGGTGGCAACCCGCGACATCAGGTACATCCGGAAGCGCTGGGAGGACTTCAGGTCCAGGACCCTCAACAAGGCCTGGCGCCTCATGAAGGCAGAGGATGCAGAGGGGTGCCAGGTCAGCCTGACCAACATCCAGATGAGGGTCCTGGAACGCATACACCCAGCGCTCCATGCCCAGATCCTTCGGAGGAAGACCCTTCTGGAGTTGAGCAGTAAGTGGCCAGGCATTGCTGTGTGAAACAGGGCATGTTGCAGTGTGCTGGTAGTCAGCTACTTGCCTGTATGTGTAAAATAAGCCATGTATGGATGTGTGTGTGCAGGGACATCATGGTAATGCATGTGAGACCAGTAATGCGTGAACTACATGGATGGTGCATGTGTTCCAATGCAACATGGAGAGCAGCATGCGGAATGCACACATGAATGCATGCCTGTCCCTGTTCTTGGACATGGATGGGGGTGAGAGATGGGTGCTGCTGTCATGTACATGTATGGTGTACATGTCTGTGTGTCTGAGAAGTGTGTGTGTGTGACTTTGAAACGCCATGGATGCATGACACATGTCCGTGACAATGTGTATATTCACTTATGCAGTCTGGTCACCCTTGTATCCGCTGTGTCTGTGGTGTACAAGCCATGATGCATGACCCTCCGGTGATGTGTGTGCATGGGATCAGTATGAGCCATGATGCTTGTGAGTTTTAAGGCAACATTTATGTCAAAAGTGGCCCTTGTACATGGATGCTGATGTTGATTGCATGCGCCGTGCCTGTTTCTGCATGCGTGTTGCCTGCATTGATCCATCTGTTGTGGAGGGACAGGATGGAAGTGACGTTTTACAGTGCCACTCATATGTCATTGCTTCCTGTCTAAGGGACTATTGTACAGCACCCTGATGCTTGTGTTCTATGTCTCCCTCTACGCAGCATCGAGTGAAGAAGAGGGCGGAGATAGCGCTATGGAGCTAAGCAGCGGAGATGCCTCCACCGGGCGGCGATGCAAGGCCCAGCCACCCTTCCAGGTATTGCCATCATCCGGGAGCGAGGGGACTGGTGACGTGTCTGCCACTACGGCTGTAGCGGATGAGCCGATGGGCCCCCACAAGGGGTTGCAATGGCAGAAGACGGTGCAGAGACATCCAGGTTGGTGGTCTCCACAGAGGAGGAGGAGCCCGCTACTGAGCCGCACATGGGACGTGGTGGGGGTAGTACCACTGGTGCAAGTGGTGCAGTCCAGGCCCAGAGTCAGGAGGCAGCACAGTTTGCTGGTGAGGGGCCTGTGCATGTCACTGTGCCTGACCCGTGACTGCACCACCATGCACCAGCAGGGATGCCCCGTCCCAGGCCCGTCTGCAGGTAGGGGGGAGGCCCATGTCATCTGGCTCTCCACTAGCTGCGGACGAGGAGTCCCATGACCGTATGGGCTTCGTCCTCATTGGTGTCGTGTTGCGGTGTTCCGAAACGCGTAGAGCCCTTCAGTTCATCGCAAGAATATTGTTCCTTGCTAATTCATCTTATTTGATTTTTTATTGCTATAATCACTATATTGGATTATTGAATTGTCTCATGTTGGCCTTTCTGAATTTGAATGATATTTCAATGTTAACCAGATGTTTTCTGGTCTATTATTTTTTTTTGTGACATTTTACCCGTTTGTATGAACATTTATTGACTTTTTTGAAGTAAAAACTACAAATACTTTGACTGATTTTGTATCAGCTTTAATGGTGTGCAGGGGACGCGAGTGTCTTTAGATTTAGACACTTTTCTTTGCTTTCATGATTTCTGCAAGGCCGTGTCACGGCCTTTATTCGTCTCCAGCACCCGAAATTATTAAGTTTTGAATATTTGACCTTGAATTGGTTGTGCACCTATCCATTCCTATATGCGTTGCGCACGCATGTCATTCGTGATGACGTGCGTGCTTCCTGGGGGGACCACACACGCCATCACAAAGAGCTGTGGGGCAACGTGGCACAGTTGGGAGGGGCCATGGTCGGTGGGTTCCTACATGTGTCGCGCACTCTGACGGACCTCTGCTCCTCTGTGGAGACTATGCGCCAGTCGTTCTCCCTGCCGTCTTCCAGCTCAGATTCCACCAGGGCCCCCTGTGGACCTGGCCTGACCAACACAGCCAGCTTGGTTGAGATCCCATCCCTGCCACAGTCGGGAGTCGGCAGTCCAGCAGGGGTGGACACCCCAACAACTGGAGACCAGCAGATGGAGGATGTGCAGGCATCATCGGACAGGGCACATGGACAGCAGCAGCAGAAGGCTCTAGGTGGGAGCGATGATGGATCGGGGCCATCAACATCAGAGGGGCAGGCATCGGCTAGAGGGCAGGAGGACCCTGGAATGGGTGTGTCTTCCGTGTGGCTGCGGTTGGGCCAGCGTATAGATGCGGAGTGGCGGGCGGAAGCTGAGTTCTCCATGCGTCAGTTATTGAGGTGGTCTGAATGCCTCGATACAACTCGCAGGGAGTTGGAACAGGCCATGGATGCATCCCTGCGAGACCTCAGGGCCAGGGCAGAGGCCCGCCTCCAGGAGATTGACATGGAGTTTGATGATGCTCTGGCCCACAACATCACAGAGGGAGCCTTAGGACTTGCCTGCCACCATTGTATAAAGTTAGTTAGTGTTTTTTTCTTTTGGGACGCTTGGACAATGCCCCACGTTTTTGTATATAGTTCTTAATTAGGTCGGTTTTTTTTATAGGTTTCATTTCATTTGTTGGGCTCATGACCCTGGTTTCAATCTTTGTACATAGTTGGACTGTGGATTTCTGCGAAAATATTATTTTACTTCACCATGGATCAATGGATTTTTAAATTTAGGTTTTCTTTGGATTTGCTTTGGTGGACAAGGAGTTTTCACTGACTTTATTTTGGATAACTTTGGATTGTGACTTCATTATCTTTTTCTTTTTTGGACATGCATTTTTTATTGTTTAAAATTATTTTCATGCTTTGATTCCATTTGCTTAATTTTGTGCACAATACATTCCGATTTGTTACTTCCATGTGTGGTTTTCGCTCATTGGTTTACTGCATGTCAAAATGTGGGTTTACACAATCACTGGCACACAGTGTGTGTGTGTGAGACGGACATGTGTTGATGTGCATAGTTGACTTTTGGTTTGTGGGAAATGTGATTTTGTCTCAAGACTGGGGTGGTGTGCAGTGGGATTTTGGTGGACATGAGGCCCATGAATGTGCATCTTTATGAAATGTTGGGTGGGGACATGAGTCAGGGCCCTTTTCCTTAGGAAGTGGCGTGCCGGGATGGGAATGACACCTCCGAAGATGCCCGCAGAACAGAAGGAGCGATGAATGATGGGCAAAATCGCCGCAAGGTAAGGCTATTCCTAACAGTGTTCTTGTTCTGGCAGGAGCTGAGCGCAGAAGAAAGATGCAGGCCTACTGGAGACCGATCCGAACACGGTGAGTGTCACGCTGCAGGTGCACCAAGCAGCTAGAGTGAAACGATGTTGTAAGACTCACCTAGTATCCATGGGAACGTCACTCAGCCTGTTCTGACCTTTTACGACCTTGAACACTTCCCTGGAGGCTATTCAACTGGAGACTGGGCCTGAGACACAGGATTGGTAGAGTTTAACTCCCTCTTGTCTCTGTGTGCTTGAACCCCTTCTTCCCCAGCGTCCAACCCTTCCCTTTGATCCACAGCTCACCTTGTTTTCTTGGATAGTGTGCTCTCCATCCTGCTTTCAGCGCAGGGGCACGTTGGTTGATGCGGGCACGTTGCTGCCTAGTTTCTTCACTGGCAAGAGTCTGACATGTAAGTATAATGAGTCTTTTGAACAGTTCTCTAACTTTGTTCCTTTCTTTCCTTAGATGATGGCCGGCGTCCGGGGATGGCGGCGTGCTGCTGAGATGAGTAGTGCTGAAGGTGAGTGAGAGCGTGATGCACGATGCACCCCTTTTGTATTTGCATTGAACTGAGTTCTTTTTCTGTGTCTTTTAGGTGCCGCGACGTTTTCAGCGTGGATGCCGGTTATGAGGAACAAATGCGGTGGGTAAGCGCGGTATACAGCGCCTCTAGATGTATCAACGCTAACCTGGAGCGTCTTTTCCCTCTTGGAGAAGGATGAGAAGTTCCGGAGACAGAGTTCCCCCAGAGCGGCTGGGATTCTGGTAAGCGTTTGAAGCTCGTACAGTATTTAAAAATAAGCGAAGATTTGCAGAATGCTTACGTATGCCTTTTTTCTGTTCTTTCCCCTTTTCCTTAGGAAGTGGTGTGCCGGGATGGGAATGACACCGCCGAAGATGCACGCAGAGCAGAAGGAGCGATGAATCATTGGGCAAAAGTGCTGCAAGGTAAGGCTGTTCCTAACGGTGTTCTTGTTCTTCCAGGAGCTGAGCGCAGAAGAAAGATGCAGGCCTACTGGAGACCGATCCGAACACGGTGAGTGCCACGCTGCAGGTGCAGAAAATGCAAAGCATGTTTCTCAGCCTGGGTGTGGCTTAAATAGTCTCTGGGTATCCCAGGTGTCTCTGGGCTGAACCACATCCAAAAGACTAGACCGCATATGCAGTTCTGGGACCCG
Source organism: Ambystoma mexicanum (assembly GCF_040938575.1). Lineage (NCBI taxonomy): Eukaryota > Metazoa > Chordata > Amphibia > Caudata > Ambystomatidae > Ambystoma > Ambystoma mexicanum. Next base: position 135,853,460 of record NC_090937.1, on the reverse strand, counting down.
AAATATGTGGGGGCATCCATCTTGTCCCCATCAATGCACTACAAGTCCAATCCCCAATGTTATCCTATGGGAGTGAGTGAGTCTGGTGCCACAAGCACCAAGTCTGACTCCAAGTGGGTCTTGGAGGGATGGAGAGGATTTTGAGGGCCATGTAGGTGATTGTGGCCTGGCTCCAGCCTGACATCTTGGAGGGCTGGGGACATGAGGGGCAGGAATCATCCAGATGTCCTTTGCATTTAAAAGAAATGAAAGAATGTCATTTTCATTTGACTCTCATCCAAAGTGACACTGTGCTAAGCGAAACGCTCATTAGACCTTCAACATGAAATTGTGTGCCTTATAAAATGTCATGTCCAATGCCTTGTGTGTGAGTTTAAAAGGCCACTGCTTTCAGGGTACACTGCCGGTCATTTCTCCAGAACATGAAACCTAACCTCAAATACCTTTCATCTGCTGCCCGAAGCAAGAGGTTTGGGTGTCATCATCAATCAGGACAAGTACTTAAAACAAATAACACTTTTAGATCAAAAACACAGCAAAGACCAGATAATGCCAGGTCTGTTCTGGCAGCAGGAGCGACCTCCAAGTCACAAGTTCCATAAAAAGTCCATTAGTGTGGCCATCAGGCAATGAACGGGGAGGCAGAACCTGAAAATTAGCCTCTCAGCTTAGTTTCATGCCTGAAGAGAAATGATACTGGAGGAGCAAGGGTGTGGGCCCTGTGAAGGAGGAGGTGAAAATTCAGTTTGATTAAATGGGAGAAATATGTTTAATCACATAAAATAATCAGCGTACATGCCACAATGTTCATTCCAGACTTTTATTAAAGGTGACAGTCACCCCCTACTAACCGTACTAAAACAATGTTGGTGTGATAAACATAACTAAAGTTATTCATGAAAATGTGCGTTGGGCCTTCCCTTGATTCCGAGAGATATGGCTCCTGAGTAAATGAAGAAAAACAGTATCTCTGCATAGGAAGGGTGTGCAGATTTCAGACTAGCCTTATCTGATTCGTATTAATATGCAGTTCTCAAAACTCAAAAATATATTCATACATATTCATACATGTTAAGATGTGAAAATGTAGGGTACTTGCCATCTTGAGAGATTTTTGAGTCAAAACATGACCAAGCCCATCTGTCAAAGTGGGATGATGAAGCATTCTCATCCTACAGCTGTCCCAAATCACTACCCCATCTCCTTGTCCTATCAGCACACCAGGTGGAGCTGGGTAGTGAAAACCAGCCAATCCCTTTTGTGAGAATCATGACAACTGTGTGATGTCATTTGCCCTATAAATAAACCAGTTTGCCTTAGAGCTGGACTTCTTCCACTAATTCCAAGAGGCGACATGCTGCCGAAATCTGGTGAGAAACATCCCAGCAAAGAGGCAACATCTTGCAGTGGAGACTGGAGCCAGAATACATAGAAGCTGACTGGGACACCTTGGAGGAAAGAGAGGAGATCCTTGACTGATACCCTCACTGTCCCAGTGGTGCCTTGATGCTCTCTGATGCCCAGTTCCAGGCCTTTCCTGCAAGTAAAACTACCCAAAGGCCATAGATTGTGGATGCCCTATATTTCTCCAGCATTGTTTTAGTTATTTCCCCATAGAAAAATATCCTGTTTGTCTATGTAGACCACTAGCACATTTAATCAAAGTAAAACAATTAATTCCCTTATAGAAATCATGGGTGGTGTTTGTTGGCATTCAAAGCTAACAAACTCTTCCCAGTGTGTTTTGAGCCGGTATAGACATAACAATTTGCTTAAACGTATGAATCTGTCAGGATTAGTCAGGCGAGTACAAAGGCAGCGAATATGGCAAGGGAAATGTGCACCCAGGAACTACGACTCAGGTATGCTAGAACCCAGGAGTGCAAATAGAGTGTGACATCAAAACCAATATATGAAAAGGGATGTGGAGTAAGCACCTGACCGCGAGGAAAGTCGGCAAGCGCCTTACCCCCAATTGCTGTTACAGGTACTGACAGCGCTAAGCCCACGTGGAGGGCAAGCAATGACAGGATCTGTGTACTAACACTCTGGATGGTATTACAGAAGGGAACTTAAGAACTGTACTCACGAGGACGAGATAAACCTCTTGAATGTCAGCTAGCCCACGAATCCTGTTGAAGAAACTGGGACCCCGAAAGGCTAGAACAGCAATGGAAGGAAAACTAAATACCTAAGTGGGAATAGTGTCTACAAAATAGTGAGGAAAACATAAGCATTCACACAGGAGCTAGCTACTACCGCACACCACACCTAATAATCAAAGGGAAAATAAATGCAGAAGTGCAGTGGAAAACATGGAATGGATCCTCTAGAAAGTAAGGATCAGGAGCAGGGAAAAACGAAATAACCTATGCAAACTTCTCCCTACCCCTCCAAGGAAAAGACAGGAAACTAAACTAAGAGGAAGGCTAAGGCAAATGGGTAACAGCAGCAAAGGACAGAGTCAAAGAAATATAGAACACAGACAAACTGGGCTGCATCTAAAAGGGGAAAGCACTGAGAATTGCTGCCTGCAAACAGAGGAAGACAAAAAGGGAAATCAAGGGAGCAGAAATCAATTAGCTCATGAATCCGAAATTCAGGGCTGAGGAAACAAGAAAACAGGAACAAGGAAGTAGGTACAAAGGCAAGGAACCAGGAACCAGGGACTAGTCAAAAACAGGAACACTGCAAACGATGACCAGCGCTGGACTGAAGTGAGACTGAGGCTTTTAAAGCTGTTTAACGAGCACACGCCTCAGGTGTGCTGACTGCTGCACCTGCAGCCACAGGTGTTGCCTATCCTCCACCCAACCTTGTCCTGCAAGGGTGGAGGTGGAGCAGTGGGCCAGGCATTCTGGGAAGCACAGTCATTTGGTTAAAGAAGCATGCTGGCTGCCAAAAACCTGGAATGGATCCGGAAGGGAAGTAGTTTGGAAAATGGGGATTTAGCGCTCCCAATTCATTACAGCACTGTGGCATTAGGTTCGGAGGAAATGTCCAGCAAGGAATAAGCCCCAAAACATGCCCCCAAGTGGCGGGAACGGGAGCGAAGGGAGCGAGTCGTGACAGTATACCCCCTCCTACGGCCCTCTTCGGGTGCCCGCCACCCGTACGAGACTTCTTCTTTCCATGATGGGAGTGCTTTTTCTTTGGAGGTGGCACTGATGGAAATGGTGGCTTGTGGGCAAAGGCAGATGGGCTTCCATGATAGGAGTGTGTTGTCTTTGGAGGTGATACTGATGGAAACGGTGACTTCTGGTGAGGAAGAGACTCATGGTTCGAAGAAAGGCATGAAGAACTTGCAGGACCTGGAGCAGAGTTGGAAGGTCCAGGAAGCTCAGTCACTGGGAGTGGACCCTTGTAAGTCTTTGAGGAGGGAGGCAGGCTGGTGCAACTTGCCTTAGACGATGGTAGAAGTTCTGTTAGCCTTTCTGCCGAGAGCGGACCTGCGGGAGGTGAGGAAGTTGCTGGCTTCAGGAAATGTTCATGTTCAGCCATTAGAGAAGGTGGCGGCTGAGGTAGAGGTTCAGATCTCTTTCTGTCATCCATCTGGGAAAAGGCTTGTGGTTGAAAATGATTAAGGTTTGACTGCACATATTCTACGCCTTGGATGCCTGGAAGTCCCATGGGTTGTACGAGGCTGGTACTCCTGGTGACAGTCGTGTAGCCACTTTGTTGCACGTTGGATACAACAGCAGGGATGTTTGGCATACCGGTAGGAGTGATAGACACAGTACTTGGTATTTCAGGCACACTCGCAGAAGGAGCAATAACAGACACATCTTGAACTGCAGCAGTCATTCCCTTCCTTTGGCTACTAGCACCCAACTGGTGCTTCTTGGCGGAATTCTGTTGCACAAGTTCTGTAGGTAATACGCCGGTCTGCACCACCCCCTGTGCACACCCAGGTGAGTGGTTCTGACTCACCACTTGGTCCAGCTTGATGACTCTGAAGCGGGAGCTGGCAAAAGTCTCAAACTCTGATGCTGCATTTTTAGGAGGCTCTGATGCTAAAGTGAAGCAGTTGGGAGAATCGTCTTTTGGAAAAGGCAGGCATTCTGGTGCTCCTCCTGAAGCAAAAGAAAGGCAATCTAAACGTTCATCGACAGTAAATGTTTGGGATTCAGGAGGACTGTCTGGAGCAGTAGAAAATATAGCAGGATCTGATGGTGTAGACAGGTATACCTCTGATGTTGGAAGCGAAGCTAAGCAGGATACCGGTGTATCATGAACTGAAGGCAAACAAGCAATAAACTCTGGAACTGAAGACATGCACATATGATGGACTACCGGAGGCTCTCTGGCTGAAGGATGATCTTCTGGATGAGTCACTGTAGCTGAAGACAGGCAGGCTAGAGGAAACTTTGAAGCTGAAGGCATGCGAGTTGGAGCCATCTCGGTAGCTGAATCCAAACATGTCAGGGTCTTTGGAACTAACCCCGTGCATGGTGGAGGCTCTTGATTAAATGGCAGACATGGCAGCGGTTCATTGATTGAAGACACGTGTACCAAAGATGACTGCAGGGCTGTGGATTGGATCATAGAAGAGTCAATGGTTGTAGGAGGACACACAGAAGTCTCAGAAGTTGATAGACACATTAGTGGCTCAGGAATGGAGGGCACCTTTAGGGCATTAGACTCCTTGGCTCCAGTAACCAAGGACTGAACTGTACCCTTGCAGTCCTTTTCTTTAGTGGGTGACACAGAGTCTCTTTCTTTGTGGAAGTCAAAATCAACCAGTGGAATCACCATAGTAAAGTCTCTGTTAATCAGGATTTCGTCAATTGTCCATTCCTCTGTCTTAGCTTCTGAAAGAGGCAGATTAACAATCAACAGTTCAGGAATCGCCTGCTGGTCTTTTGGTTCTGTATACTGTGGAATGAGTTCATCAGAACATGAAATCTGTACTGTCTCTGACTGTTCGTATTGATCAGAATTGGCAGAAGGAAGAGTGAACCCAGAGGTAAGATCGTCTTCCACATCAGCTTTAGCATCTACTTCAGTCTCAGCAGCTGTATCAAGAGCAGGACCTAAGCCTACTGTAGTGACTGAATCTGTGTATGCCACCTTTGTGTATTGTGTTTGGAGATCAGAAGCTTGTATGTGTGCTAGCTCATAATTATGACAGACTGCTACACAGGAAACTTTAGGTAAAGGAGTGGCTTGTAAATCTTCAGCTAACTGCAATCCCTGACAATCAGCAGAACAATTGTTAGAAACTGTGCCCAGATTGAGCGCTGTGCTAGAAGAAAGACTTTCACTTCCAATAGATCTAACATATTGGCAATTATCATGGTTTACCAAAGTCTCTGCACTCAGGGGCTGAACTGGGTTCACTTCATCAACATCAATGGATAAAGTCTGAGGTGTATTCAGGAATGCGTGCAAGATCTTATTCTCCTCTTGTAAAGAAATGAATTCTTGTGTTAACTCCTCAAGCTTAGCTCTTAGCATGCCCTGCATTAACTGTACATCACTATCAGTAGGCACAGGGGGAGGCATAGTGGCATCAGGGCTGGATCCTGCACTAGCAATCTGGATGTGCACCGATTGTGCATTGTCCTCAACTGCTTTCAGGTTCTGAGATTTATACTTTCTCATACTAACTTGGTCTGTATTACCCTTAAGCAATCTATTGACCTTAGACCTCTTGACATTAGGGACTACCGTATGTACTTGTGCAAAGAAGTATTTGGACTGAGGGTAGAAAACTGAAGTTATGCAAGGAACCCCTCCATTCGTTATGTTTGTACCATGAAACTGTTCTATCTGAGGTGAAGCACAACTGGAATCATGGGGTTCAACAACAGAGGTACTCTTGTATAATAAGTCTAACAGTGTGTTGTTTTCTGCGGCTAAGGCTTGCGCTGACATAGAATCGGGATCAGAACAAAAGATCGAACTAGGATCAGGCAATGTAGGATGTGCCATCCTATGGGGAAAATACTTTGCTCGTAAATGCCCATTCGTGACAAGGAGTTCATTTAAGCCAAGACTAGTGATTTGATTTTCACAGGTAAACGTAGGGGAAGCTTTCTGTACTAACTTGTTAGAGGCCTTGCTGCCTTTCTTTCTTAAACTTGCCATATTCAATGGGAATTTTTGGGCTGGTCATACTGTCAGGATTAGTCAGGCGAGTACAAAGGCAGCGAATATGGCAAGGGAAATGTGCACCCAGGAACTACGACTCAGGTATGCTAGAACCCAGGAGTGCAAATAGAGTGTGACATCAAAACCAATATATGAAAAGGGATGTGGAGTAAGCACCTGACCGCGAGGAAAGTCGGCAAGCGCCTTACCCCCAATTGCTGTTACAGGTACTGACAGCGCTAAGCCCACGTGGAGGGCAAGCAATGACAGGATCTGTGTACTAACACTCTTGATGGTATTACAGAAGGGAACTTAAGAACTGTACTCACGAGGACGAGATAAACCTCTTGAATGTCAGCTAGCCCACGAATCCTGTTGAAGAAACTGGGACCCCGAAAGGCTAGAACAGCAATGGAAGGAAAACTAAATACCTAAGTGGGAATAGTGTCTACAAAATAGTGAGGAAAACATAAGCATTCACACAGGAGCTAGCTACTACCGCACACCACACCTAATAATCAAAGGGAAAATAAATGCAGAAGTGCAGTGGAAAACATGGAATGGATCCTCTAGAAAGTAAGGATCAGGAGCAGGGAAAAACGAAATAACCTATGCAAACTTCTCCCTACCCCTCCAAGGAAAAGACAGGAAACTAAACTAAGAGGAAGGCTAAGGCAAATGGGTAACAGCAGCAAAGGACAGAGTCAAAGAAATATAGAACACAGACAAACTGGGCTGCATCTAAAAGGGGAAAGCACTGAGAATTGCTGCCTGCAAACAGAGGAAGACAAAAAGGGAAATCAAGGGAGCAGAAATCAATTAGCTCATGAATCCGAAATTCAGGGCTGAGGAAACAAGAAAACAGGAACAAGGAAGTAGGTACAAAGGCAAGGAACCAGGAACCAGGGACTAGTCAAAAACAGGAACACTGCAAACGATGACCAGCGCTGGACTGAAGTGAGACTGAGGCTTTTAAAGCTGTTTAACGAGCACACGCCTCAGGTGTGCTGACTGCTGCACCTGCAGCCACAGGTGTTGCCTATCCTCCACCCAACCTTGTCCTGCAAGGGTGGAGGTGGAGCAGTGGGCCAGGCATTCTGGGAAGCACAGTCATTTGGTTAAAGAAGCATGCTGGCTGCCAAAAACCTGGAATGGATCCGGAAGGGAAGTAGTTTGGAAAATGGGGATTTAGCGCTCCCAATTCATTACAGCACTGTGGCATTAGGTTCGGAGGAAATGTCCAGCAAGGAATAAGCCCCAAAACATGCCCCCAAGTGGCGGGAACGGGAGCGAAGGGAGCGAGTCGTGACAGAATCCCAAAACCCTGTTTCCACATGTGTGTGCAGGGTGTAAAAACAAATTTCCCTATAGATCCCCTTCATTTTAAATCAGAAGTAGGAAGCCTGGTAGTGGCTTTGCATGTGCAGGGTGCAAAACAAAATTGCCCCCTTGTCCCCACTGTGCTCTGACCAAAACCCCAAAGCCCTAACTGTTCTTGTTAGGTGTGGCAAAACAAATTTCTCCATTTGCTTTTCTTTCTTTCACATTGCATCTGTGCTAAAAATCCAAAAAATGATTTTCCCATTGTGCTCTGACCAAAAACCCAAAGTCCTACCTGTTCTTGTTAGGTGTGGCACAACACATTTCCCATTGCTTTCATTTCTTTGATATTGTCTCTGTGATTGAAACCCGAAATCCGATTTTCCTATTGTGTTCCCACTCTCTGCCACTGCCTTGCATTCAGAGGAGTCAAGTCTTATTGATGTTTGCAGGGTGAGGGTGGCTCTGAGAGAAGATCTACAATAACCGTGTGTCTGAATTGTTCTTTTCCTTTATTGGTGGGTGATTTAAAAGGAAATAATTGTGACTACATATCTCTGTGTTGGTACCTTACGGAAGTCATTTTGCTGTAGTGTTGCCACAGCATTGATGGCTTATGTTAATCTATTTGTTATATTCTTTTGAAATAAATCAATGAATATATATATTTTAAATACACACCACCTGGTTCCTAGTCTATTGTGGCACCGGGTACTTGTTGGGGTTGGGTATGAGACGGGTTGGAGTGGAGTTACCAAAGTGAACCAAAACAAAAACAAAAAGTGCTTCATTGTGTGCCACATTCATTGGGGGAAATGAGCTACCTGACATGGGTGTGACTGCATAATAAACCGCAACATAACCTAACAATCATAGTAATATCCGGGGAAAAAACAGTAAGACGCTGTAAACTAGTTTCAAGATTCAATACGTAGAATATGGAGTAAGAGCATGCCAAGAGGACTGAAGTATAAGTGCACACTGGACTGGTAATAACATTTAAAAAGTTTGGAATGGAATTAAGGAACTGAGGGCTGAATTGCAGACTGGGAACATAGACACCGAGACCAAAACTATGGACACAAATATAACATGCACTAATCTGCAAACTGGTATTAAGGACATTATTATTATTATTATTATTATTATTATTATTATTATTATTATTATTATTATTATTATTATTATTATTAGGGAATTTGTTGAGCACAGACTTAGCTCCTGGAAATCATACAGGATCAGACACAGTGAGGGAAGCAGAGATCCATGTGAGTAGTGACATTGCAGTGGGGACATGAGGGTGGGGAATTTGACAGCAAGCGATCTACAAGCAACGAGGGGGGGGACATGAAGGGGAGCAGGTCATCCAAAATCAGGGAGGTCATCCATTCTCAGGTTTAGAGGGGTGTGGAGGGCGTGTGGACCTAGGTGTTAGGTAGGAGCAATTCCTTGAAGAGGAAGGTCTTGAGCTCCTTACTGAGACATAACAACTGAAGATGAAAATAGAAACTTAAACTCTTAACCAGAATACAGACTGGTAACAAGAAACATGGGAACTGACAATCTGAAACTCTGTACTGGAATACCCAAAAAGCTGTATTAATTAATTAAGTATTGTGTGCACAGAACAAAGAAAATGCAGGCAAGCAACAGGGGAATGGGTGGCAGATAGCAAGGGACTGCAGACAGATAACAAATGGGGTGTCCAGTCATTTTTTCGAATGCAAACGTTTTGAAAGGCAAACATTTGAATCTTTTTTTTTGAAATACAAAAGTTTTTAACGACAATTTGTTCAAAAAAATTAGAAAGTTTGCCTTTCGAAACTTGGGTTAGGGTTAGGGTTGGGGCTTGGGTTAGGGTTGGGAGGTGGGAGGGTGGTGTGAGGGTTGGGGGCCTGGGGGGGAACTCCCCCAATATACACTAAAACCTTGCAGCGTTACACGGAGCTGTCTGGTGCTGAAAATACAAGACTGGACAGCTCCATGTAACGTTTCAAAGTTTAAAAAAACGGCATTTAAATGCCAACATACACAAATAACTTTGAAATGCTATTTGGAGTTAGTTGTCCAGTCCTGTTATTTCAGCCCTGGACAGCTCCATGCAATGTTACAACGTTACAACCAAAACCACTTTTAAATGCTACTTTTCCATGTAAAAGTGCATTTCAATTGAAACCAATCCATGACTATTGTCAACGGATTGGTTTCGAAAGAAATGCACTTTTGCATTTTAAAAATAGTATGTCGAAAGTTTTGAATTCAAATCTTTTGATTTGATACTTTTGTTTTTCAAATCTTTTGATTCGACCCTTTGACCATAAACCAACAAATGGACTGCAGGCACAGAAGTGGGAAGACATATTTCTCCTCTTTGAAAAATAGTCAGCTAAAGAATCTGGGTAAGGCTCTCGTAACTGGGACGTATGTCTGGCAGAGGGACTTCCAGGACCCCCCTTGTTTTTTTCATAATTTAAGCAACTTTGGGTCTCACCCTAAGTTACTTGGGGAATCCAGACGTGGACCTCTTGCTCACTATTCTTAGAGAGGCACAGCTCCACCCTACTGATGAGATCCAATTAGACTGAAAAACGTGTCTGGCGTTGCTGCTGATACTCTTGTTCAGAGAAGAATTGCCTAGCATTTTGGAGCTGGACTGCCCCTGGGCTAAATAATCTGGGTAAGGCTCTCGTAACTTAGACTAATGTCCGGCAGAGGGACTCCCAGGACCCCCCTTTTTTGCATTGGTTGCATCAAGAACCAGTTTTGTTTATTAAAAGGAGAGATTTCAAAACTTAATTTTGTATCAAGGCTGGAAAGAATATGCTAGTATGGAAAAGGAACCTTGTAAGAATGAAAACAAGTCAAGTATAAACTAAGCCAGGTAGAAGCCTTAATGAGGCTGGTTTTCAAAGCCTTCCCTTTTCCTTCTTTTTGTTACGTATTTTTGATAGTGGTAGAGCTGGATATGATTCAGACTAAATTGTTTTAATTTGCACTTTAGTATTGATCCTTAGTTTTTGTTTTGATAGGTGGGGAACTTCCCTCACAGAAACAGGGAAATTTAGGTGTTTTCTTCCTTTTCTTTTAATAAAAAATGTTGAAACATGATTCTCAATCACCCGATTCCTTCTTCTGGTTCACTACACATACTGTAAATTGAATGCATGCCTTTAAATGCATAACAATAATCATTGACTTTGACCTATTTGCGATGAAAGTTAATTTAATATTTCTTCAGGTGTTTGATGCTTTGCGTATAGAAGTCTTGATACCGTACCCGACCATCCATTTGAACATCTTTCTATTATACTGTGTTCAGTTTGCAACACCATAGTCCCTGCTGAACACCTATTTGAATCAGGACAGCACCAGGACGAATTGCAAGGGTTTTTACCAGGGGGATTGGATTTGATGTCACTATGAGGCACATATATCCTTAATTTCCAATAACACAATTCTATGTTTGTATTATTCCAAGACTTACTTGGTTATTTCCTTCTGTTTCAAATCATAGAAGCTTGAGTGTGAGCTAATGTTTGGACCCAATTCCTTTAATGTCAAAACTTGTAAATTGGTTTTGATGTGGTGGATGAGAATCTGGGCTAATGCCCTTGTGGTGAGGGATGTCAAGTAAGAACAACACATGTTCTTCTCTTTTGTTGATGTTTGAAGAATCTCAGAGGTTACGCAGCTGAAAAGTTCTATGTCTCCCTGCTCAATTAGGAGCATGTAAATAGGTAAGCAAAATGTATATGTTAAGATCAATTTCTAGAATCTGGCCTGGTGGACAGATTTTAGGAGGCCAACCTAGTTATAATGAGCAGGGTAACTCTGAGAGGTTAGTCAAAACCCAATCAAGTTAGCAGTGGAGAACAGTGAAGGATATTCCCAGGATAGTCAAGTGGGTTCAGGTGTCTACAAAGAGTCAACACAGTGAAGCACAAAATATTCAAATTGATACAGTTAAGTACAAAAATACTATATTTTATTCTAGGCCAAAACACAGACATCCATGCACTATGAAGGTTGGGCCTTGTGCCCAAAGTCACAATCCTTCTCCCCAGAAAGGTTTCTGATGTAGGTAAAGTTCTTGTGTTGGTGAAAAGTTCCATAGAAGATATTCAACAAAGGGTACTGGTAGGTAAACATATGTTTCTATCTTTCAGGTACAGCTGCTTTTAGAGATGCTGATTTTTTCCACCATTGGTTCTAGTGAGAGTTGTCCAGGAGCTGGGAGTGCAAGGACTCTTCTTGTTGGTTCCAAGAGAAGAGTGCAACCAATGGAGATGAATATATGAAGAAGGTACTGATGCAAACCTCTTCAGGACAATGAACAAGACAGGGGAAGGTAAGTTCCAGCAACAGTCAGTGCAGACAGGCAACGGCAGGTGTCCTTCCAATCAAGGTTGAAGAATACCTGCCCTAGCAGGATCCCTTGAAGCTGGGAAGCTGAAATTCAGCAGGAAGGTGATTTACACCACACACTGACGACTACTTGAGTTCTGGTAATGAATGTGGAACAGCAACAGTTCTAGTGAGGTAACCCACCAGAGAGCTGGTATGTCCACAGGGTGGTCCAAGGACACTTCTGAAGGATTAGAAAGGCTGGATCCTTGAGAATGCATTGAGACTGGATGGTCTCACTAGACTAATGTTGAAGCACTACTCAGGGCCTTTGAAGATCACATAGCCAAGCATGGCTTCACTGGTCCAAACACAAGAAGGGATGCTGGGCCTCTACAGAAGTTGTCCATGCATCTTCAGTCAGGCTCTCTTTGACACAGGATAAGTAGCTCCAAAGCAGATCTGAATAAATCACTGTAGGAGTCCTCTTCTTATACAAGATTTGGCCTGGAAGCAAGTCCAAGCCCACCAATGATAAGGATATGCACAATTCAAACAGCCAGCAGTGGTTCAATCAGGGACCACTGTGAGTTTCACTCATGCCACACACCTAGACTTTTCCGGCACCATGGATGTGGAAGGGATCCAGACAGTCCCACCACTTTCTGGACCACAGACACACAAATGCATCACTATCCCGCCAAAACAGCAGCTTTACTGGGCATGTTCATGACCTTATAGTGGATGTCCTGACCTTGCAAGGCAAGAAGAAGGCCAAACAAAAATATGACCAAAGAACAAGTGAACAACTTGTGGCATAGTCATTTTAGGGCACTAACCATGTTCAGTAGCCATAAGCAGTTAATGTGAATGTGCACACTAGAAATAACACAGACATTGTCAAAATATGATTGGTGCCACCAGATAGTCTTTAGGAAAATACAAAAGTACCCAAAAATCCCAGATGTAAAAGACTATGGTGATACACAGTTATCCCTACTGCACTGAAATGAAAGTTGCTGTGTGCACGTTTTAAAAGTTATCAACACGGTAAAAAGGTAAACATTCAAAAGGGAAGCATAGTTTCCCAGTACTGATCATCTGAAGGACTTATCACTTTCCTTATATCAAAATGAGCAAAATTCCAGGGGAGTGAAGCTAACAGCCCCACTACCCTGTAAAAAGTCAGGGCATGTTAAAAAACAAAAGCAATACATTTGGGGGTCCATGGAAATATGCAGGGAAATTTGCCAAAAGAGAAAACTTTCCAAATACTCACCCACCCCGATTTAGGACAGGGGGATCCACAGGTGGGATTTCTGTTCTAGTCAGTTAAACATTCTAGACAGTCCATCGGCATTGCTATGTTGTGCACCTGGCCTATGCTCAATTGTGATGTCAAAGCCTTCAAGGTTTATGGCCAACCTGGGCACCTTAGGATGCTCTCCCTTCATGTTCATTAGCACCTTAAAGGCTTATAGTCAGTCTGTGCAGTGAAGTAAGTCCCAAAGAGGATAGGTCTCAGCTTCTGAAGGACCCACACTATGGGAACACACTCCTTATAACAGCACAAGTGAAGCCACCTTCAAGACTATCAGCGTTGCTTCCATCCAAGATGCAGCACAGAAATAGCCACCATCCAATCAATCAAAAATCTCCCCATAGTATGGACTGAACAAACACTAGATATTTATTCTAATTGATCTCTCAGCCACCTTTGACACTGTTTACCAAAAAGCCATTCTTAACACCTTCTCCTTTATATTATCAATCTCATTTCCCCCTTCCATCATGGTATAAACATGTTTTGCGGACCAGTCAAATCACAAGGGACAAATATAATGTCTTTCAGTAAACCTGCTTAATTTTGCAAACAGTAGCACTGCTTGTAGTAAAGAATTGTGCAATATTTTTGTTTCATTTTACACACTCCAAAATGAAATTTTACATTTAGGCTGCTTTGACTGGTGATTCCCCCTTTTTTGTGAATCATTTCCATATCCAAGCACAAAGAGAAGTAGACACAAACTGTGCAGGGCACACATACAAATCTTTTCAATTCACCATGCACATGCAATTTGAGTGTGGTTGTAAGAGTATATTAAACCTACTACACGATTAATGGTCCAAATTATTTATTTGAAAATGTTCAGTGTGACAGTTTTTAATGTGCTAGGGGTAATTAACCTACAGGCTGAAGAAAAAATAAAACAATATTTTATAGTGTCAATTTTACCTGCAGCGGCAGGCCGACCCTGTCGGTAATAGCCTGCTGCCCACGTTAAAGCCCGCCCTCGAGGTTAATATCGCCATTAGCACCCATGTAAGTTACCTAGGCTAAGGGTGCTAATGGTGTTTTTATTTTGAGAAATGTTCCTTTGTTGCGTGGCCTGACACTGCACAAGGCTGTCGTCCAATTAGTCAGTTTTCCATGTTGTTGATTGATGACATCACCGCACAGCACTGGGCTGAACAGCAAAGGTACGTTATTGTTTTTTAAAATACTCTTAGCACCAAATTAGGAAACTATGCATGGGTGCTGTAAGGATATTTGGCGTGTTACAGCACAGAGTACAGCACTACTACACAGGTAGCAAACAGCACAGAGTACAGCACTACTGCATAGGTAGCAATTTTTTTTGCAGCACCACCACAAGGGTGCGGTGCATTGCTATATGTGTTACCAGATTAACAAGAAAAGACAGGCTATTCAGTCAAAAACGATTTTAACATATAAGATGCAAATCTATTCTTACAGTTAAAAGCACACATGCTCATTTAAAAATGCACACTATTTTTCACCTGAAATGCCTATGGTGCGAGAGACACATTTGAAAATAACAACTAACATAACTTATAACTAACCTGACTAATGAAACATAATCCACTAATAAAAATGTGTCTCCACTGCAGAATTAGGCCTATTCTGAAAGTGAACTTTTAAACGCACATCCATTTTTTTTTCTGTTCTCTCTGCTGCCCTGTCCATATAACTACAGGAAGCAAATGGGCTCGAAAGAACAGGAAATCAGTTGGTTACAAAGTATTACTATAAAAATGAGCCATTGTGTAGAGAAGGAGGAGATGGCGTGATTAATTCTGATTGGAGCAGCGTCATAGCAAGTATCATGCTAGAGGGAGTGATCAGGTTTTTGCTGGGGGGAGTTGAAGGAGAGAGAAGGGCAGTCAAGATTTGGCAGAGCTGGAAGAAGGACCTTTCCCCTGGCTGAGGCATTCCTATCTGCAGAAGCTGAGGATTCCAGATAATAACCCCGGTTTGAGAACGAAAAGCGTTCGTTTTCACTGGGGTTAATCTTCAAGGGAGCCACATTCAGAAAGAGAACAATTAAAGAGATAAGGTAATTACAGAAGTGTGGGAGCTGAGTGTGTACGAGAATATGCAGTCAGTGTAGGATTCCTGTGCATGCCTTAATCAAATGCTAATGTTGCAATTTGAGTTCTGTTCTCCGCCACTCTCTTTGCAGTGTGTCATAGACAAAGCTGTTACTGTGCTATTGTATTTATTTCTGTAAAGAATGAGATCGTGTTTAAATGCAACTTTTATAATACAGAAAAATATTTGAAAGCAGACGGGTGGTGTGTTTACTATTTACCATTACAATGCTGATGATGTGGGGAGATTTTTAAACAATGCAATGGTCATTTTAAGACAGATGTGTGCATGTCAGATTCAGTATGAACAGTTGTGAGTGAGTGTAGCATAGCTCGTTGGAGGTACATGAGCCAACGGGAAGAGAGACTCTCTGGACATAGTTCCCTACCGTATATAAGGTAGTGGAAATTACCACAAAATTACCGCATATAGCTCTCTGTCGTAAATAAGTCAGTGAGATTGCCCATGGTGGCACACTAACACTAACACTGAAAATTGAAAATGTGGTATTCCTGAAATGTAGGCCTGAGGTCTCTCTAGTGATTACACAAAAAATCTAAGCAAAGATAAGGGATTCTGGACATTGGGGCCACCAATAAAACAAGGGAATAATGCTCACCAAAATACCACCAACCACGCCTACCAACCACGCACACCAAATATGCATGCCTGGGTGCTGAAATAGTGCATGTCCACTGTACTATTGTTGCACATGGTCAAATCTGAATACAAGGAGTGATTATTGCTAAGTTATTTTTCGGCGGTAATAAAATACCGTCAGGCCCCAAATCTCCACAAAATACCCTACAGTGCTAAGAGATGAGGGGCTATTCAAGTTTGCGTTTGTGTATTTATATGGACTTGGAAATGCGGGGTAGACATAACTTTCCTTCAAAAGAGCCTAGTGAAATGAACCACAGTGTTCTGCAAACACAAAGGTACTCCTTTTGGCAATGCAGGCTGTAGAACTAAAAGTTTCCTGATTTGAGCCGCATCAACATGAAGGAGCCGGCATCGAACTTTTGTTCAGCTGCTTACACAGGTCTATTTCCCCATTTCCTGTGATTTGAGTTGTGCTTGTTCGAGACACCTAGAGAATCTAGTCAAGCCAAAAAAGCTGACGTGACACCAGTCACTGGTGATCGTGTACATTTGAGAATATCGCGCTACTTTAAACATTGAAGACTGGATTATTCGTATTTTCAACTTTTAGTCTCAAGCGATCAAGTCACTACACTTAGACTGCCATCATCTGCAACAGAGCACAGACAAACTCCTTGAGCCACTCATTAACAGTGTTACATGTAACTGTGTGGAAGCCACTTGCTAAAAAGCTTTTATAGGTTCTGCCCCCGTGGCCATTATACCTTTGTCCCTAGAGATAATTAGGACGCCACTTCCTACCTTCAAAGACATTCTGAATGTAATGATTTTGAATTTCTGCATTTCTGCTAGTTGCACCCTTGTCCTTTCGTTTATTCCCAGAGTCATCAACCCATATATACACGTTTTTGTTGATATCTGAATTTGCTTTACATGTTGTTTATAACCACTGTTCTGTCTTTGAGTAAAGTATCATTATTTTCTAAGAACCTTGTGTGGACACTTGCTTTATGTTGGTACCACAGTGCTATTGATATTTGGATGCTTAGTGAATGTAGCCTGCTGTGGTAGGTAAGAAGAAAGACAGACTGTGATTAAACATTTCACTGTTAGGTTTATTTAAAGAAAACACATAAAGCTTGTCTTTCCCTATTCTACAAGGCATCCCTACCTAACAAAACTAGCTTTGGTGCTCTTCAATCATCAGTGAAGGTCTTTAAATGAAACTGTCTACCGTCTGACTCTAACCTATCTAACCCTACCATTATTTCAAATAACTAAAATCAGTTGTAATTCTCTTGAGATGTGTTGAATTATCTTTTAGCCACTTTTCAATAGACCGTCTTCAGATAGTCTTTATTGATTACTTTTATCAGCTCATACAGTGCATGCATTATTGTTTTGGACTGTTGACTCTTCCCCTGTTTATTTCTATAATGGTTGATCCTTTTCTCCTTCTCTGGTAAACATGTCACAGAATGATATTTTCCTTCTGGGCTATTTCCTATTTTCCTGAACAGTTCATAGTCTTTGATGTCCCTTTGCTCTTTATCTTGATATGGTGTTGCCATCTCCAACTGGTTCGCAGGGCTCCTCCTTATACCCAGTTCATTTAATACACTTAGGCCTTTTTGGTTTGAATGATTACAAGCTGGGTCATTAGCATAATATCTCTCTTTCAGTTCTCTCTGTGCTGACTGCACAGCACTTACTTCGAGACTAAGACAAGTATGAACAGTGAAACAATGATCATCATTCACTCTTGATATGCTTTCTCTCTCTTGATTGTGCCGAGTATGAACATTCCAATAATGATTGACGTGGGGGCAGGTGTGGCAGAGATGTGTCTGCCTGTAGCTAAAGTGGTGCAGTTTTGCTGCAAGCAGGGTTTTTTCACTGTTGACTATCCCTGTTGGACGGTCGTGGAAGTTGTGCTTAAAATCCACATCTCTGCACAGAGCGTGGCACAGGAGTGGCAAGAGGGTGGTCTACCTTTGGCTGAAGCTGTGCTGTTTTGCAGCAAGTAGTGTGTGTTCACTCTTTACTATCCCTGTTGGACCATGGTGGAAGCTGTGCTTGAAATCCACATTTCTGCATGGAGCGCAGTGGGGGATTGGCAAAGAGTGGTCTGACTGTAGCTGAAGCGGTGCTGTGTTGCTGAAAGTAGTGTTGTTTCACTGTTTACTATCCATGTTGTATGGTGGTGGAAGCAGTGCTTAAAATCCACATCTCCATGCAGAGTGGTCTGCCTTTGGTCCACCAGGTTGCATGGAGTGGGTGGAGGCCACTATTAGCATCCTGACTCCTGATTGTAAAACTGAGAGTTCATAGACCACTGAACAAACTGAATGCGGTTAGTGGGTTTTGGCTTCTCTCTGAGTTCCATTCTTTAACATTTGTATCTCGCACACTTGCAAATCCACTACATTGTATCTGCACAACCTTGAGCCTCCCACTCCTTTCTGCATCAGAGCAAGTGTCTACTGTTGGGAAGTAGATGCTTATTGTGGCTTGAAATTGACACAGTATACGTAAGTGAATGGGAGATGTCTAATCAGCTGTTGGATAACTGAGGCTGCACCCATTGTTGTGGAGTGCCTTCTTCGCCTCGCTGCCCTTTCCAGAGATTCACACAGGCCTGCTATTAGAGAATGCCTTAAAAAAAGAATTACAATTTGCGGTGAAATGATAATTATATCAACCTTCCCCCACCCCCCCCCCCCTTAAAGGAGCAGGGGATCCAAACTGTGGAGAATGGAGGGGAAGAAATGTTATTGGACCCCCCCGTCCGTCCCCTCGTCTACTGTGCAACTAACTAATTCACCTGGCATGGACACCACAAAAATCACAAAGTACTTGAAGGCAGCAGCAAAGAGTGCTTGTGCTGTGGATGAAATCTTAACTACATCAGGAATTGGAATTCAAGTAGAAATGGGGAATGCCTCCACTGAAACAGGCAATCATAACCTGCTACTAAATGTATGTCTTTCCCTTCAGGCTGAAGTACAGCAATTGTCCAGTGCAAATAGCTCTGCACCCCCAGATGGCCAAAATGTTGGTCATGAAAATTCAAGGGATGTGGTGTCAAAGAGGCTCCTTAACCAAAAGTTATCTAGCTCACCACGCGTAACTGGGATTACAGATGAGCCAATTTCTGAAGCATGGAGCCTACGTTTGCAGAGTATTGAGTCCACTGAATTAAATGAGGTTGGGACTGCAGATGCAAATGTTGGCCTCAATGCGCAAAATGAGGCCATTCAATTTGCTTTAAAAATGTTATTGAAGCTATGCAACCTCATATAATTTGAAACAAGATGACAAACCTCACTGTTAGAACAGATAACTCATTGAGCTAATTGCAATCCGATGGACATCAAATTTTGAAACGAGGTGAAAACTAAAGCAAGGTGAAACTGTCCTAAACAGTGGCACTGGTAGAACAACCACCACATGAGGGCCAGGGGGAGAATGCAGATCCCATGGACTCAATCCTTGTTGAGAATCCGGGAAGACCTGAAGAGCAACAGAGGTAAATGAAGCAAAAACCAAATTATGTTTTGATTCTGTTTCAAAAGGCAAGAAAGAAAAGACAGAAGATATAAAAGGAAAAATGTCAAAAAATGTGCCCACCTCAAAAACCAACCCAAAACCTTTGTACGATGGATTCCTCAGAACAATCATTGAAAACTGCTCTGGGACAGAAGAGGACCAGCAAGAAAGCTGCTAGTAGACAGAAAAGAACTATGAACAGAATGGGGAATCTAACCGCTTGATTAATGATCTGCGAGGGTGGCAAAAAAGAATGGAAGTGATTTCAATCCGGCACACACCTAAGTCAATGCCTAGCGTGTTATGCACAACTGAAATCCTTATTTATTTGTGTCTAAAAGTTATTTTATTCTGAACAATGTACCAATCGTATCACACCCCTCTCCTGGAACCCCCTGGTCACAGTGAACCAGGAATCAGGCTGGTTTGCAAAGTTAAAATATTTATTTATGTATTCACAATTCAATCACACTATGTTTTAATGGGTACACAATGATCACCAATGGGGTGATGTAACACTAAATAATCTCTTTAATACACAAGGAGTAATAGTGAGAAAAACAATTCAGCACAGAAAGAATACGTTTGTGTGTGTGTTCAAATCAAATAGCAGTGTGGTTACTATTTCCCCCTGCACACCCCTCAACCCCAACAGGCAGTGTAAAGAGATGAGAAGAGAGAGCAGCTATTCACGAATGGCAGAATTCAAACAAAAAATCAATCCCAATTTCCCCCCAGCAACACAAGAGAAAAACAGAATTGATTGGCAAGCTGTCAGAATGATTTTAAAGTTATCTTGAGAATGGATTGGGTAAAAACACTAAGGGCCTCATCACGAGTCTGGCGGTAATCCTTAAATGCGGCGGTAGCGCTATTACCGCTGCATTTAAGGGTCCGCCAGATCATGGCCTTGGCTGATTTCCCCCCAGCTCTGAGTTGGCGGGAAATCAGCAGCAAAATTGGCGATTTTTTCCGCGCTATTACCATTGGCGGGAAATCCGCCGGCGGTAATAGTGCAAATTTTCCCCATTGGGCCCAATGGGAAATGAGGAATTCCCGAATGGGCCCAATGGGGAATGGGCAATAACCCTTCCACCAAACCCGTAATCTGGCGCTAATAGCGCCGGGGGTTTGGCGGTAGGGCTAGCGCCGGCGTTACCGCCCAACTCGTGATGTGGCCCTAAATATGGTTTAAATCGCTGAAATTGTTTAAAGTCTTACGGGAGCCACTTTGGATAGTTGAACGCAAACACTAGCAATGATTTGATAGTAAGAAACAATGTGAAATCTTAAAATTACGGTCAGAAGCAATCAAAAGCTGTTTTACACGTGTCACAAATTCCCTAAAACAAAATTTGTGGCAAACTTTTCACTGCACAATAATTGCGATCACGGGAGAACTCTATAGGTTTGGGATGCGGTTTTGGGTGTGAATTAAAGCTGTGGATGTTATGTACAAGCAGAAGTTGAAATGTAGTTTCTAGCACAAAAAACAAGGAAGTTATGGACGTTTTAGTGGAGGTCATTTTTTCGAGATAGGTGCAAGAAAACAGGAAGGCGCTTTTAAAATGACAAAAAGGATTTCTTACACTAGTGGATGACTATGAATAAATGAATACCACACAGGAACTCAGCCACTTGATCAGGGCGACTGCCTGCAGTGGAGCTCGCCTACTTCAGATGAAAAATATCAGTGCAAAGATAGTTTTAACAATACTAGCACAGGAGGAAGATAGGAGGGATAGGATAGAAAGTTCAGGCAATTCAAAAGTACTCCTAACAATGCAGGTTCTGAGGACAAGATCGGATGGATTTAAGATAGGGATTGGACTAAGTACATATGCTAGGGACACAGTTCTATCTATAGATACTCACTAGATATGTTTCAAATGGAACCGTCAGGATTCTGGTCAGGGTTTCTGGTCAGGGATTCTGGTCAGGACAGACAGCTGGGCACATCGGATTTGGGCAGTGTCAAGGTGCTCTGGACACCGCACGGCACCAGACTGGATCTGATCTGCAATGCACTCTGGTCACAGCACGGCACAGGATTGGATTGGATCTGCCTTTTGGTTCTGATGATAATTATTTCAGCAGGCAAGCAGTACAGCACAGCCCAGCTGTATCTCAGTTCCTCTTATGTTTGTGGGGTTGGTTCTGGTTCTGGAAATTGAGGCCTAGCTGAAATTGGTTCAGCTATGCAATGGGTTCTGCTTTGCCAAGTTTCTGGAGTCTGGAGCAAGGAAGATGGAAAGTTCTGCAGCTGGGTGCTCTGCCAGAATTCGGATAGTGGGTGAATCTGTCTGTCCTTTTTTCAGTCCTGAGCTTTCTCTATTTATGCTTATGATAAAGGGGTGTGTGTGCTAGTTTAGCCTAAGCTCACCCCTTTGACAGGGATTGGTCAAGGTCTCCTTTCTTCCTTGATAGGAGGAGAAAAACAGGGTGTCACCTTTATGGTGTGGGTTTATGAGGCCTAGAGTCCACCCCTAGCCTCTTGAACACAAAATCTACTTTTGGTACAATACATATTTCCACATGTGCAACCTCTATATCAAACATATATACAGATTACTTATTTTGTGTAGCAGATACTCCTCCAAGCCCCACCGCTGTAGGATCGTATGTCTGCTTTTCACAGAACTCTGCCCTTTTCGTCCAGAACACAATGTCCAATTTAGGAGCAAATTTCTACAAATGTGTGCGTTGACCATGGGCATACGTGGATAAAGTTTCATACTTCTATCAGAAATTTATTTTGTGTAACATCACATTTTCCGCCATTTCTTTCCAGAATATGTCACAGAGTTCTGGCGCCTTTTCATCCGTGCATCCAGAAATTACATTAACAATGCTGTTATTTCTATATTTTGCACAATTTTACATAGTAAATTATCAGTCTTTTTTAAATGTGTCTTTTGTCCTTGTCGAGCAACAAATGGTTGTTTAGCTCCACCCCTTTGGTCTCTCCCTGGGACCCAGGAGCATCTTCTCCCTGTTTCTCCTGAGCAGAGGCCATTTACGACCCTTCACAATTCGCATTTCCATTAGCTGGAGGATGTCCATTGTCTTCTTCCCCAATGCAAACCAAATTCTTCCCCCACCCTATAATCATCACTTAGGTGTGATTTCCTGCTGGAGAGAGCTGGAGGGAGAGGCTTTGTTTCTGTGAGGAAAGCTGTTGTTCCAGTTTGGGTGGCTTTTAGACAGGCTTAAATTTAAATGTTAATTCTGTTGCATTTTTCCTTAGCTTAAAAACAAACTTGTGATTTCAAACTAGCAGCTAGAACACTTATTTCAGATTTTAAACCATGGGCTCAAACAATTACAACATAGGTTACTCTCAGTACAGGGCACTTTGACTGTAAACATTGATTTCAGTTTATACAGGTTTTAAAGTTTATCATGCAGGCTTCTGACAGCTGTCATTCAGGCGGCCGAGGGTACTGCACCCACATTTTGACAGATTCCACAGGCAGGCAACTTTTGCTGCAGATGTTTCTTTGATGCTTTCAGCTTTTCGGGATATTGTAAGTTCACAATGATTTCTTTAACTAAGTGAATTGTAGTACCCAACAAGAATTTTGGATGTTAAAGTGTGTTTTGGGCCAGCATTCTGCAGTTTCGGAAACAAAGAAAAAGGATTTAAAGCAAGATTTCGGAGTTTCCTTTAGCAGAGCACTGCTGCTCCCTCTGTACCAAAATACAAAGAGTCCCACAATACAACTTCCTTCCCTTGCTGATCAGAATGAGTCACCATAGATGCATGTCAACTTGCTTATGCTCTCCCCTTATCCAAAAAACAAGTGAAAAACCATGTACTTATCAAAAATATACACATATTTTAATGTTTATCAAAAAACACATCACAATCACAACTGAATTTTCTTAAAAGTAACACATCATTGTGGTCTAGTCACGTCATGAACCACATATATCCGTGTATACATATTTAACAACTGGCATAGAGACTGATACTTCCAGAGAAACCTTTTCTATGCCTCCATGTGGGGTATTTTTATGTTTTATATTTAAGCCACCACTATTATTCATGCCCTCCTTAGTTTCTGTGGGCACCAAGGCTGTGCCAACACTTCAACAATGTGTTTCTAGAACCAACATAGAATTTAAACATGTGAAATATACATAGAAATTCATCCACTCTGTATATTCTGTTGGTTCTGTCCTCAGGGCACTCAGTCTTTATACATGTTCTGGTATTCTCCCATCACATTTCAGTTTGCCAAAATCTCAACAATTCTAAAAAACAAACAAACATTGATGCTTAAAAACATGGTTTCTATTCTTTTGTGCATCACACGTAATACATGACATCTATTCCAACTTCATCTCTATTTTCCATAAAAACAGCAGGGAATTATTACTTAACGGGCTATTTCTTTTCCCATTTTTACTAAATGTTTGCAAATTTTGCATATTTTCTTGTTACAACATTATTTAGACAAAGTATAACCCAATTCGCCTCTTTCTACACATTTAGTTTATTAGTCATAATAGGGGAATTGCCAATGTCTGTCTCTCGAAGATTTTTGTAGACTATGCACTTATTTGCTGTCTCGATTCTCCTTATAATGAATGAATTCTACAGGGAACAATTCTTATTCTATATTTCCCCTAGAGTAATGAGAAAGCAACCACCCCAACGGTCACACTAAGTAGGAGCTTACCTATTGGGAACTGTAATTGTATCCCTCTATGATCCTAGCTTCGAAGGATATCTGCTGTGCTTTTACAGCTGGGACGGCGGAGGAATCATCTATCTAGGCGCCTTCACCAATATACTGTGACAAAACGGAAATGCGTTTTGAAAAACGGGGTAGTTTTTCCCAGTAATTGTGAGAAGGAAGCATTACATAGCGATATTACAACGAAAGGTTTCAATACATTTCTGCAAGGATAAATTCATGGCAAATCTGCTGAGCCAGATCATATTTAAGTAAACATGTATAACACATGTATACATAGATTCGGACAGCAACACGCTGAGAAATCTGCAAGGCAAAGGTTGGTCAACAGCTACAGGGAAGTGCTACAATTGCATTTCTTTAAAAATGAAACTGGGTAAGGACGATCATCGGTATGCTAGTTTCAGACCAATCTCTATAACCAATGTGCACACATTAATTGCTATACAAGTAGATTTAATGCCTGTTTAAACACGCTCAGCCATATAGATCGAAGAATATGGAGTCAGATTTGGGAGCTGGTGGTGGGACCCAGGAGAAACAGGAGTCCCGTCCATACCAGCACACTACCTTACGCTGCTTTGCTTGTTCAGGCTTAGCAGGGGCTGGAGCGGTTGTTCCCTATTGTTCCTTGTGGTTCCGGGAGGTACACATACAGGAGCACAGGTATATTGGCGGATGGTCGCCACGACCTTGGAACGCAATGGACCTTGAAAAGCAAACCCTGCTGTCAAATGATGGTGGTAAGGAGGAGGGAGCCAAAAGCTGATTATAGCAATATGTTTAACTGTGCATCTCTGTTTTTACTATTGTATTTGTACAATCCAGATGAAACGATTATATTCCAAGTTATATATATTGTTTTTTATGTCAGCTTTGCTAATCTGTTATTGAAGGAAAAGTCAATTTATTGCATTACCCCACATTTTACTAAACTCTGCAGATGTTTTACTCTGCACGCTGTACTTTAAAAGACGTCTGCACTTTACATCCAACATTTAGCACTTTAAATTCACTTGCCTTTAGATTGGCAAACAAGTTGATATGGAATGTGTTCTTGGACCTAATTATGATCTGGAACAATGTGTTAATCACTCAATTTGCGAAATACTATTTGTAGTGTATATAATCTACATAATGTACAAATATACTTAAATAATTGTAATTTTATATTTTTATTTTTTTTAATGTTTACTTTTTTTTACACCTTAAATATTGGCCTGTATGGAAATTACCACTGTATTGTTTCAAATCATATTTCTGTTGACAGCCTTGAGAATGACAAAGTCGAAACACGTTTCTGCTGGTCGTACTAAGAATTAAAATACATCTATAGACCTATCTGGTGGACTCAGAATCTATTGTCCATTTAGCTCAGTAATTTTGGAGAAATAGAGCGCTTTTCATCTGAATTCAATTCAACTCTGGCTTTAACAATTATGTGAACTACCAGCCACCATCCTCAAAACTCAGGTATGGATTATGCTTAACAATCATTCTGCCACCAGGATGATAGTTCATGATAACTATGAGGTTTTGCAACAGAGCTGTAGATTTACAATGCAGCCTCAGCACTGCATTGAGCTGGATGCACCAAAGCTATTAAAAAAGCATATGTGACCTTTGAATATTCTCTGTGCCATTGAAGATCAGTTGTTGCAGATCAGGAGACCGATTCAGCAGGACACATGTGTTACTATGCTTTTGGCATGGTGCCTTGTGAAAGGAGGGAATGGTTAGCAGACCATGTTTTCTGAGATAAAATTACCTGTAATATGTTATATCCGTTTTTTTTGGCTCTCTATATGAAGGGCCCAGATGAAACACAAGGTGGTAAATCTGCCAGGTTACCAGCAAACTGTATTACGGTTTCCAGCACTTGGTCCAGCAAATTACTGCCGGATTCCGACTGCGGGGATGACAGTGTAAATCTCCATTCATGGAGTCCTATAGGACTCCATGGGCCTCATTACACGGTGGGCGGTAAGGGTTTACCGGTAGTGCAGTTTGGCAAAGTAACAGCACCAGGGCAAAAATTGCACTACTGCAAAAAATATGCATTTTCACTACATTTTTGCACCAGGGCAACGTTTGCCCTAGTGCTAATGTGGAATAGTATCAGCACTAGGGCAAACTTTCCCCTGATGCAAAAATGCATCAAAAATGTATCTTTTTAGCACGCCAAACTGCACTTGTCGAGGTGCAATGGTTTTTAAATGTGTCCCAGTTTTTAAAAAAAAAATAGGGCACACTTTGCCCTTGTGCTAATACCATGCAAACTTTGCACTTGCACCGGTGCAAAGTTTCTGTAATCTGGCCCCTGGAGTATTTGATGTTTTGCTGATCTCGTGAATTTGAGCATGCATGCGTGAACGCTTTGGCTGGGCCCTTCCTCAGATGCAGACTGGTAAAAGAGCAAAGTCCTACATCACTGTTTTAAGCTAATGGTGTTCTTTCATTAATAGATGCATGTTGCCTAGACACATGTTTTTAGATGTTTCTTCAGAGTTGATCGAAGGATTCAGGATCTTCAAACAATGATGATTGGATATGCCGCA
The DNA here is from genome assembly GCF_040938575.1 of Ambystoma mexicanum. NCBI lineage: Eukaryota > Metazoa > Chordata > Amphibia > Caudata > Ambystomatidae > Ambystoma > Ambystoma mexicanum. Next base: position 135,826,896 of record NC_090937.1, on the reverse strand, counting down.
TGTTCCCCTTAGATAATGCATGGGCGAAGAAGGTGAGCGAGAGTTTGCTGACGGTAGAGTACAAAAGAAGAAAGTAAGAACTTATGTGTACTAGAGGCCAAATAACAGTACCTTTGATGGATAGAGAGGCATTACATGTCAGGCAGCAGTCATGCAGAGAGTAGTAGAGAAGGACGATGCACTTTAGCTTAGTGTATAATGCCGAGGATTGCCCATATTCAGAGATAGGCAGATAAAGGTAGGGCTCTCATTTTATTTATGCAACTGCAATTATAGTGATGCTCTCTGCGTGATATGTTCTTGCCATCACTGATTACTCTATGCTCTGTCTCTTGCATTGCTCTCCGCTAATATAAACCAGTTCACCTCTCTACTCCACTGGTTACAAGTAATCAATTTACTCCCAGAATTATTATTGGTGTTTATCTTGCATTCAAATCTTGTGAAATCCATCTCAGTTAAAATGAAGACGCAAGGATTTTGTTGCGGTCTTGGCAAAGTGTAGCTTTGAGTACTGGAAGGCACGAGAATGTCAGTGAGCGTGTGTGTGTGGAATGCAGGTGTGAGTGACACAAATGTGCAATTAGATTCCGCTACGTGGCACCTACCATCTGATTGCGGCACTAACATTCTGTACCCACTTACTTGGAGAAAGCGTGCTCATTCAGTTACCAGCACCTGTCAGAGCCCAACATACTGGTGACGAGCATCCCAACCTGCTGCGGGGGGTGCAGATTGGCAGAGGCTGCCACCCACGTCCCCGCCAACCAGGGTGTTCTGCGCCGTGAGAGCAGGACGGGAGCAAACTCTGCAGCCACCATCCCGCTTTTGGTAGCAGTGGTGAGAGAAACCACGGTAATCAGCGAGTGCTGGAAAAACCTGAGTGAGGATCTCTGCTCTTGGTAACTTCCACCTTGCTAATGAGGACGTTTACTGAGAAGGGACCAATGGGTGGCCGAGTTCCTTTCCAGCCAAAACCCAACGTCCAGAATCCTGGGGTGGCAACAGACGCTTCCCCCGTCGTCATGGGGTACTTAAGAGAAAAATCATAAATGTTGTAATGAGTGCCACGCCTGCATGTTTTGGCGATGCCATTTGCACAGGCAATAAAAACCAACGACGTACTGCTGCGTATTCCCAGTCGGCACAACAGGAGCGCTCTCCGGGTGCCTACTACACTAGAGAAAGTGAACAGCGCGGTTCCAAGCAACCGGTTTCCAATCGCGCCAGGGATTAGAAGTATCCGATGGAAGAATGGGGCCTTTTTGGTTGCTGTCCCCGAGACGAGGACTTGATAAGGTACTGTCAGAAACCGCGCAGATTGTGCAACGAGTGCCCGGGAGTCCATCGAGTTTCAGAGGAAGAGGTGCAGAGTGCAATCAACATGGGCTGATGCCACGTATGTGCGAAAGATGTAGAGAATACCACTGAAGACTGTCTGATGGCCCTAGAAGAACTGGATCCTGAATTTGGAGCACTATTCAGAGAACTGTATACTGTTGAAAATGTTGAGATCGTGTATTGAGTGCGAGAGTTGTGCAAGGACAGCAACATGAGAGACTCTGCATTCACGTTTTGATATTGCTGGTCATGGACTATCTAATTGTGACATTTTAAAATCACTTACGACTGTTCTGTGATGTGCGTTCTAGATAGCACACTCACTCCATGGTATAGTATTTCGTGCTCGTTAGCACACTTGTGTTGTTATTGATTGTTGTGTGCCTTGTTGTGTGCATGTTTATTTTGAGAAGCACTATGTGGTTTTGCTTAAATACATGATAACACTACCCCAAAGTTAAGGTCATGTGGTAGTTTCCTTACAGCTGTGAGCTAAATGTTTCTGTAGTATATTTAGCAGCCTATGTTTTCATTGATTGATTGATTGATTGATATTTAATTTCTATCGCGCTCGTACACAAAGTGTTTCAGAGCGCGACCAGGCAAGGGAGGGGAACAGAGGAGAACAAAACAATGATCTCACTAGGCCCAGTGACATTGAGAACGCGCAAGTGCATGGGAGAGGGGGAGGGGGAAAAGTGCATGTAAGGGGGAGAAGTGGAAAGTGAGGTGCAAAGGAGAAACAGATCAATAATAATAGATACATACATAATAAAGACAAACAGTGGTAGTGCAGCCAGCAAGTGGCAAGTGCTGGGTTTAAGGCAGAAGACAGGGTAGGTCTGATAAGTGCAGGAAGTGCTTTTGCTTAGTATGGTGTGGATAATGGAGTTACATATTCTCACCACATATTTACGGGTTTGTGGCTTATATGTCACTTAAGTGCAATTGTGGTGCTTTGCGTTCTAGAGTGGGAGTCTGTTCGTGGCACTGTTGCTGCTCCTTGGCTGTTCATATCTGTGTAGTGTAAAACATAACATGCGAAATTCTGTCTTGTGTAGTATCTTAGCATCTCTTGTGTAATTGTGTGCTGCAAGTTGTCATCTGCCTGGGAGGCACCTTTGGTTGTGTAGAATGTGTGTAGCCTCTAGTATACCTGCGAGAAATGCTGTGACACCAGTTTTAGAAACATCTCATATCTGAAGTTTTAAGGCTGGTTAGTTTATTGTCAATTCACTTTAGCTCAATAGAGAATGGATGCTGTGTAGTTTGAGAGGTTGTGTGACTTCCGTTAAACGTTTGGGAGTATTTAAAGTGTTTAGAACCTTCACCCCTGATCTGGTTAAGACACACAAATTCTGCTCGGGCCATCTCCTATTATGGATTTTCAGTCTGCAAGGGGCTTAGGAATGCCAGCTTCAGACCTTGGTGGGGTCTTACGCCACTTTGTGGCGATAGATGTGCCATGTTGGTTTGATTGAGTTGAAGAGCCGAGCAATTGTGTAATGTATTTTGACATGCTCTAGTGGGCCTGCTGTTTTTATTTCCGGTGGTGGAATCTGGAAAAGCTTCGTTGTGGCAGGACCGTTGTTCTAGGGTGGCAGCCCAGGATGAAAGGAGAAAGGTTTGATTGGATTAAGTTGCTCTGACTTGGAGCTGAGTAGTGCCAGTTGTGGCAGTACTTAAGCCATGGGGTTGCAGCTGTTGTGTTGTTGTTGTCATCCCTCTGCGGTCTGTTGTCTGTTCAATGTGTCCAATGTGCTGGTTGTGGAACTAGTGCAACATTGTATCTTGTAGGGCCGACAGGTGCAATAGGGTTATTTTTTGGAGGTGATGGCGGTTGTATGTGTCAAGGAGTTCTATCTCCCTGTTTTTTTGGGGTGTCCGTGTTTTCCTTCAGGCTGCTCATAGTTTGATTAACCATTCTGTTCAGAGTACTAAGAGGTTTTTATTTTTATTTTCTTCGTGTTTCTTTGGTACAAAGGAGGCAGATGTAGCTCTAACTCCATTGTGTAGTAATTGCTCCATAGATTGCAGTAGTTTGTTTGTTTATTTATTTTGTGATGCGCACCGAACCCTTAGGTAGCTGGGCGCAACGGGGCAGGTATACTTAAAGTTATTGAGGCACTAGCATTTATACTACTATTCCTGTAGTAGTAGCATTTCCATGTTTGTGCTAGTACTACAGGAACGGTACGGGTACTATGTCTGTTACATCCTCTCCTTACTTTTTCTGTAGATAATTTTTCTTCTGTGGTTCGCAAGTGGGAGGAGTGTTGCGATCCTGGTAAGTGTAACTGTGAGTACTGGAAGACATGAGAATGTCAGTGAGCATACGTGTGAAGAATGCGGGTGTGAGGCGACGGGCAGGTCCGATTAGATTCAGGATACTACCATTGGGAGATAAGAGAAGGGCTGCGGGGAGAGCAGTAGCCTATGTGGCAGAGTGCCAGCCTCTTGCCCCTTTGAACTTGAGTGCCCTGCGTGGCAAATACCATCTGTTGTGGCAATAAAGTTCTGTACCCACTCACTTGGAGAAAGTGTCCTCATTCAGTTACCAGGACCAGCCAGTGCCCAACAGCTTTATTATGAGTAATACGTTTGGGTGGAATTTACATTACAACCATTTTGTGGGCAGTATTGGAAATACTGTCAATTTTACCTCACCACCATATTTCACCGTGAAGCGGAGGATATTCCCTCCAGCAAATTCTGGAGGTAAATCATCCACTTCAATTCCAAAATGTGGCCGTCTTTCAACGGGCAGAATTACCTCTTGATAAATCACCAAAAACACCAATGGTGTCCCACGTACTCTGAAAATGGGATTAACAGTGCCATGCCACTAGAGATAGGGCCTCATTACGAGTTTGGCGATAATGCTGCGACCTCGTAACACTGTTCCGCCGCCTGATATCCCAGTGCCACCGGGATATTCCAGATAGCGTTGGGCCGGAATGTCAGGCAGTGGAAAGTGTAAATCCCCATTCCCTTGCAGTCCCATAGGACTCCACGATCATGGGGACACGGAAGCACCGGCAGCGTTGCTAACGGTGCTGGCCTGCCAGGAGCACTGGCCCCTGCAGGTATTCCTGTAGTCTGGTGGTCTGAAAAGGGTGCCGGTACATTGATACCGGCTCCCTTATTTCCAGACCACAGGCTTGTAATGAAGCTCATAATCCTGCTATACATCAGCTGGACTCATGGTAAGGATCACTGAGCTGGGTGGTATTTATTGCGATACCATGGGAATACCACCAAATTTGGATGAAAATCTTAAATGTATGCATTTTACATACACAATTCTTTGAAGTGGTCTATACAATATTTTCTCATTACCAACATGCCAAATGAGGTTTTCCTTTGAAAACCATGTATGGGTAAACATAGATTGTGCTCTGAGCAATGCACATATAAAGCAGAATTGATGCTTAGCTCAGTGTTGGGAATGCCTGGGTACATTAAAAGTCACACTTGGTCTGTATCAGAAATAGGGACATGGCATTCTATTAAAAGGGAAAAATGCAACAGCCTTAGAGTGCCTATTTCCTGAGGCGTGATGAGATAAAGATGCTAATGGTGTCGATGGGCTGCCCACAAGGCGGAAAAGCAATATAGGATATTCAATTTCTTCCAGACATTTTGCTGTATATTCATGTGATGAAACCCTGTCTGGTGAATGCTGTCCCTATCATGGGCCAATCGCCGTGCAAGTGTAATGTCATTAAAGGTGGCAACCTCAAAACCTTCATCTTCAGGCTGTTCCAGTCTAATCACGTTTTCCATATTTGTCCCTGATTTCCCAAATCTATTTCTAGCACAATCCCCACCCACTTTTTTTTTTGTTTATCACACATTTGACCGAGTTGATGTGCTATTTTGTTTTGCTAGGTAGTCGCAGATACGTGTAGTTGACTGGTTGGCGCTTTCAGATCTCAAAGTCCAGAAATAATCCATTAGGGCGCTCAGGATTAGGAGCTCATCACAGGGCTGCTGTTGGGGTTTCTCAGGAGTGACCGCGTGAACGAACCACACGCCGATAGACGTTTACTGTCACGACTTCCTGGGAAGTGGAGTGCACTGCTGTTAACAAAGCATCCTATTTAGCCCAAAGCAACAGAAAACGTATCATCCGATATTTATACTGGCGTAGATGTATAGCAGTGCTTCTGTTATGGTAATGCGCAAAAAAGTAATATGGCAGTCGGTAGGCCTGCCACTTATTAAACAATAATGTGATAAATGCACTCATACATGGATGCCCATATCTGATGATATTTGAAAGGAAAATGTAATATATATGATAACTTTATTATTAGATCAGTCGAATGGGCAAGGAAGGCACCACACTTATTCCCTTTAACTCAGAGTAAATGACTCGGAAAACGTGTCCTTCTGACATCCATGTTTGGCAGGCATGGCTTGTTCCACTGTACTTGAAGCCACACGGAATTAAAAAAAGAAAAACGGGGAAAACACCTTACTACATTATTTCAACAAAAGTCGAGATAGTCGGACCGCCTGTGCTCTATACCAAACTATACTCTCTGTTTCTGGCGTCACTTGAAATCCAGCTGCCAGGGCAACGCTCAGGCAACCTCAGCGGGAGAAGTCCGCCAAATATTGTAGGCCTCAAGCCTTTCTTCGGTCGAACTACGAGGGAAAAGCAAGAGCAAGGGCAGCTGCAAGGTAATAAACTCAACGGTTGCTGTTTAAATTGCCTACATTTCACGCGACCGAAACTCAGCGAACGCAGTAACACTTCCTCCACGAAGAAGTCGGCAAATGAATGGAATGGCACTCAACGGGACAAATCCCAACCGTCACTGCCCCAGCACACAAAACAGCTTTAACTAACAGTTTCCACTCTTCAACAGGTGTCAACGATTTGCCACAAACGGGCTGTCCAACCGCGTCTGCCTTCTGACTGCTGACTGCACCCACTTTGTGGCCCACCTCACTGGAAAATGAGTATTTGAATAGTAAGAGGCAGAGCCTGTATTCACAAATCGCTGTGTCTTGACAATCCAAGCACTGGAGCAACAGAGTACAGCTGCCCACTGCAGCCACTTTGAGTCACTTTACCAAGCGTTTACATTTCCTTGAATGCCAGTTATTGTATAAGACTACTGCGCAGTGCTTGGTTTTGGCCAACATATGTCTGTCAGACTGATTAACAGAAGCAGTCCTTCAGCATATTCAGCTGTTTATGACAGACACATAGATCCTTCTAGAGCAGCAGCACCACAACAGTCAGAAAACGTCAACTGATGAGTTCCCCTGGTGTGGGCACTGACAACGCTAAGATATTTCTTTTTTGGGCAGAATTGTTTTAATGAGGCAATATTTGTAACTATTCTATTTTGTGCACCCATGCCAACCATACATTTGAAGGCTGTACTTAAATTTAGTCATTGGGTCTTTCTCTGATGCTTTATTCATTGGTTTTACTTCACTACAAGAATGTAACTAATGCTACTTCTTTGCTATTGTACAGAACAACACTCTTTATAGCCCACATTTGGCCAAAGTCATTGATGAGATATTTATTTCCCATGTGTCCAGCAGTCATAGGTTGTTAATACTTCATTTTGTAAAGGATGACACATTCTGGGACTATTGTCTTAATACGGACACTGAAAGTACGCACTGTGGATTGTGGATTGTTATTAGTAAGCGATTGTCAATTGATAAGTAATACTGCGTATATGGAGGCAGTCTGTCATTTTCTTGTGATGTCTCTATGCTAGGTAAAGTTTAGCTTATTAGTTTTAAATTGTTTAATATTTATTATTTTAACGATTGAATGATGGACTTGTATGACCGAATTAGTAATATAAAGACTGCGTAGCCTATAATTATTGGAAATTCCGAAGATGAAAAGTTAAACTGTGGCCGCAAATGCTAATCTAACTCAGCTGCTAATATGTGTACATTGCAAACCTGGTCATGTTATGAAATGTAATGTAATTAATTCTTTTAAAATTTATTGTGATCATATTTTGTAAAAGTTATTTTAAAACGGTATACAAATAAATTAAAATAAAATAAAAATTAAAACTTCAACAAGACCTCATTTCCATTCACCGCAAGACTTATTTTGACTTGGCTCTTCCTGTACTGTTGGGAGCATTGATAGTGTGCTGCTTACAATACCTTTTTTTCATATGTGTGTATTTTTTTCTAGCGTTGTATATACTGTACACTCATGTCAACATCTTCTATGATATCAGGTAGCTATGATGGTATCAATTTTGAATGTGAGCTCTGGCCTCTTTTAACTTGAAATGGACTCACATCTGTCACACTATTAGGCATGAGTCTTTGAATGACTTTTGCTGAAAGTGCTGTCTGGGACCTTATTGCTTCCTATGATGAGCCTGTTGGCCAATTCAATGTGACCACTGGCCTCTGGGAGATATAATGGATGATGGTCATGTGACCAGGCCCTGCCACTCAGTTGCTCCACCCACATCAATTTGTTGTGCCTTCCAAGCCTCTACTTAAGGACTGTAGGCCAGCTCCAGGTAGACAGCATTCAGTAGTTTGCTGGTCACGTGACCAGAAACTGCCACTCAGTTGCACCACTCACCTCCAGTTTTTGACCGTTTGAAGACTCTACTTAAGGTCTGTGGGTCAGTTCCAGGCAGACAGAATGGAGTAGGCTGTTGGTCACGTGATCAGGCCCTGCCACTAAGTTGCTCGGCCCACTACCTCTTTAATCGGTCCTCCTTAGGACTCCTCATCACTGGCATCCTTGGCAAAGGACATGAGAAGACAATGACCTCACCTGGTTGTGCCTGTTCGGGCCTGATCGTAACAAGGGCCTTCCCCGCTATCCTGCATTTCCCCAACAAACTAATCACTACTGCTGCAACTCACCAAAAGACATCACCACGTGTTTTCTCCATCCACCATCCATCCCCACTCTCACTAGGGCTCGAATGGCCAAGTGCCTTGGGCAGCCCATGCAAGCTACCCTAACGAACCTCATCAATATTGCTGTTACCCCATCCAACTCCCACAGACCACATGCGCATGCCCTCTAATGTTGATCAATGCTCGCTCAGCAGTCTCTCACAGTGCAGAGATCGATGACCTCATCTCGTACAAGAACCTTGATCCCCTGTTCATGACTGAAACATGGTTTACCCCATCCTCTCCACATGTTTTTGATGTCCTCTTAGCTCAAGGTTACTGCATCCAACATTCCGACCAGCCAGGAAGGGCAGGAGGCAGAGTGGCAATCATCCACAGGAGCAAATGGCTATGTTTCATCATACCCCATCCCAGAACAAGCTCGTTTGAATCACTCACCTGCTGGTTCCCTCTCTCCCACAAGGAATCCATCACCTTCCTCCTCATCTAGAGACCACCTCACAGGAGTGACTCTTTGATTGTAGACATCTCCAACATACTCTCCCCTGACAAATTAGCACATTCAAATAATGTCTTTCTCAGTGATTTTAACATCCATGAGTCACAGACTGACAGCCACAGTCAAAGCACGCTTTTTGCACTGACAGCTTAAATGGACCTTAAGCAAAGACAACTGTGACAAATCAACTTCCTGGCACCAGTGGTCCAGGAATGAATATCGGTTTCTAAACCATCAATCAACCCCACACCTCTAGTATACCAGAAGGAATCCAAACAGATTGGAATACAAGTGAATTATAAGACCTCCTTGTCCAATTTTGGTAACGTGGATGGAATGGCAGGCTTATCTCTGCAAGGTCGTGGGTCATTGGTTTGTTGCAACACAGCAAAAATACAATTATTACGCAATGATAAAAAGGACTGTCCAGTCAAGGTTGTATACAACTATCTACTTCATTCATACTACAACAGACAGTTCTAGCAAACTACAAATACAGCCCACCCTGTAAAGTAACACAGAGAACAGACATTTTCACAAAGGAAAGGGGTGCACTCTGGATGCTGACAGGAGGGTATTTGGTAAAGTAATCAGTTTTACTTTTCAAGGTTAGTTGGTTTCAGCACCAAGGGGGCACAATGGGTCCTACCTGTCTCTAGGGGCCTTTGGAGACCAGTACCACTGGGCTAACCCAGGGGCTGTGGAATGGCTCTATCACTCCTAGGGACAAAATCTTAGAAACTTCCTCCTTGATGGTGTCCCTGATCATATCGGACATCCAGTGAATTCTGCTCTTCAGCGGCTTACTGTCTCCAGTGTCCACATCATGGTTGCACCAATATGCATGACCAGGAGTCAGAGAAAACAGACCGGCAAACTGTCCCAGTGAACAGTGACAGTCTGTCAGTTGCTGTTCTGACAAGTCCATGACAAGGTTGACATCTGTGGCTTCAGTGTGCAGGAGGTCTGGGAGGGGATTGGTTTCCTCCTCAGTCTCTCCGTCAGTCACTAAAGCCATGACCAAGTCATCCCTGCTATAAAGGGGTGTTAGCCGGTTAACTATAAAGACACTGCACATCTTTTAGGTCCTTTCACGTCAATGAGATAATTCACCTCACTGACCTTTTCCAGCACACAGTAAGGCCCAGTCCACTTGTCCTGAAGGGCACTGCGTTTGAAAGGCTCCTTAATCCACACCCCCTGGCCTGGAGAATTGACTGCTAGTGTGGCCTTTTGGTTGTGCCAGTGCTTCATCAGCTCCCGACTGGCCTTTACATTCTTTGTTGACTGTTCCATGTACATTGCTATTCTAGACTGAAGGATGAGTACATAGTCCACCAGATCTCATGACAGGGATGAGGGTTTGCTTTCCCATCCCTCCTTCACTAGACTGAGGGGACCTTTTACATGGTGTGCAAAAAGAAGCTCAAAGGGGCTAATTCCTACTCCATTCTGTGGCACCTCCCTGTAGGCGAACAGAATGCATGGCAGGAGAATATCCCATTATCTCCTCATGTTCTCTTCCAAGACACCTATCATGCCTTTCAGGGTCTTGTCGAACCGCTCAACAAGCCCTTTGGTTTGTGGATGGAAGGAGGTAGAGAATCGGTAGGTGACTTCACACTCTTCCCACATAGCCTTCATATATGCTGATATGAAGTTTGATCCCCTGTCAGTAACGACTTCCTTGGGGAATCCAACACATGAGAATATCCCAATCAGAGCCTTCACAACCCCAGGGGTTTTGTTGGTTCCTTAAGCTGCTTTGAGAATCTAAATGACCCATAATATCCATGGCAATTCTCTCGAAAGGCTGCCCAACCACGGGTAGTGGAATTAATGGGGATTTTGTGGTACCACCTGTCTTGCCAGAAGCTTGACAAGTCGGGCAGTACCAGACTTATTCCGTAACCTTTACGCTGAACTGCGGCCAGTAAAAGTGCAGAGACAACTGGTCTGATGTCTTAGTCTCTTCCAAGTGACCCGCTAAAGGAATTTGGTAAGCCAAATCCAAAAGGAACTTTCTGTGGCATTGGGAAACCACCGACCTTCTGATGTCCTTGCCCTCAGAATCCTTTGGCTCACTGTACAGGAGTCCATCCTCCCAGTACACTTTGAACAGTAAAGGGGCCTCACCGTTAGCCTGCTCCTCCACCTGCTTCTGCAGAACTGCCAGAGAGGGACACTCTATCTGGGCTGTGTAGAAGTCAGCCTGATCTGGGCCCCAGCTGATGCTAACTCATCCATCTTGGGCAGTCCCTTCAGATCTGCGCCCACCTGGTCCTCCAACTCAGTTTCCTGCACTGAGCCAGGCAACTCTGAAGTTACTGAGTCCCTTGCTACCAAAGTAGGGTGATCCCTTTCTACTAGCCCCTCTCCCACAGGAGTACTCAACTCAGTAGTCTGTGCAACTGGACTAGGGGCTACCGGCCACACTGGTCCTTCCAACAAACTTCTGGACCCCTACTTGCTCTGGCTATCCCTCCAGATTATAACCTTATTACGACTGACAGAACTAATGCACAAGGACGTGGTTTAGCCATAATAGCCAAATCCAATCTGCAAATCAGATCCTGCCCTATCGTAGAAATAGTGGGTTATGAACTACTTTTAGCCAAACTCGCCACTCACCAGAAAACCACACTCAATTTGTTGGTCATTTACAGATCACCCAATAGCAATACCCATCCAGACCGAGACATACCTTTTTTGCTAGGTCCCTTCATTAAATCTAATACCAAATGCATTATCCTTGGCAATATCAATCTAGGTTTCAATGATAAGCAGGATACTAAAGCAGAAGCCCTGCACACTGCACTCAAAGACATGAACTTCACACAGCTGGTAAAGGTCCCCACCCACATCAAAGGTTGAACGCTGGATTGGATACTTAAGCTTAATTCCAAAATATATATTGAGTCGATCATACCCCTTGATTGGACTGACCACCATCGCATATATTTCTCCCTTACTAGAAAGGAGACAATCCCCTTAACTACTATAACAGATATGTACAAAACACAAAATATTCAGAAACTAAAAGCTGAGAATCTAGCCCCATTTATAACCAATGCACTGTCCTCCAATATGGTCACTAGTAACAACCCCGGTCTCCTAGCTGAGAACTACCAGAAGTGCCTTACCACTACTATTGACACAGTAGCACCGTTAACAACCAAAACACGACATGCAGACAAACAAACAGGTTTCTGGTTCAATGAGGAATTAGTCTTGCTAAGACGAACTAAAAGAGCGCTTGAACACATTGACAAAAAATCACCTACCACAGACTCTGCCAACGCTTTCAGAACTGCCAACAAAAACAACAAAACAGCAATTTTTACCCACAAAGCCAACAACACTCATGTTAGTAACGCCACCTCTAACCCTAAAGAGCTCTTTTCCATTCTTAAGGAACTGGAAAACCCAATTCCAGTTACGACTCCTGCCAACTCCAGCAAGGAACGGTGCACTACCATCCAAAATGTGTTAGCTTCCAAAATTAAATTACTCCAAAAGAAAATCCTCACAAAAAGAGAAATCTTAGCTTAAAAAAATGTAACAAATACTAGTTACAACAAAACCAAAGAAAATGTGAACCTGCAATTCCAATTTACCCCAGTGACCCAAGACACAGTGGCAGATACTATCTGTAAACTAAAAGCCTCAAATTGCAGAGGGGACAACTTCCCAGCCCACTTAGTTACCAATTTTGTGAATGCCTCATTCAACGCAAACACAGTCCCGGCAAGTATGAAAGAAGCGTGGGTGACCCCTCTGCTAAATAAACCATCCCTTGATGCAACGGTACACACTAACTACCAACCTATAACTACAGTACCGTTTTTGCTTAAAATTATCGATAAAATATCTTATATTCAAATTCAAGCCCATCTTGAACAAAGTCAGCTCCTTGGAGATAGACAATCTGGATTCAGGCCCAACCACAGCACAGAAACAGCTCTCTTGGACCTGAAAATCCAGATAGACACCATCAAGGACTCTGGTAAACTCTGTATACTATTGCTGTTATATTTATCTGCAGCATTCGACTTAGTGGACCATGATAAACTATGTGCTACTCTAGCAAATGACTTCTGCTTGTCTAAGGATGCCACCCTTTGGAGCCGAACACATGTCCAGAGTAAGCATTGGCAAAGAGGCTTCCAATCCTATACCGTCCCCATTGGGGTACCCCGAGGATCATGCTCTCGCCCACCTTATACAATGCATATACTAAGCTTCTCTTCTCGGCCATGGACGCCATGGGTGTCAGCTACACCAATTTCACAGATGACACCCAGATCCTCATACCGATTTCTGGGGATTATGCTCAGGACACGATGATCATCAATAAGATATGTGCAATAATCCAAAATTAGATGGCTCTAAACAGCCTCTGCCTCAACGATAAGAAAACGGAAATTCTCATTGTGGGCACCCAAAGTAAAAACAGCGCCCTCCATTCAGACTACTCAACTATCCACATAGATGGTTCTCTGATCCCAGTATCGAAACAGGTGAAAACTCTTGGAGTGTTTCTAGATACTAATCTAACAATGACCAGACATCTCTTGTCGTCTACACCTACACTTCCAAATTGATTACCCTGAGTCGACAGTACCTCACCCCCACCAACTGTCACCCTAGCCAGAGCCTTAATACTATTTAAGTTGGAATACTGCAACGTCCTCCGACTAGGGACTTCTAGCTCCAACCTAGGGAAACTACAATTAATGCAAAATAATGCATTACGAGCAGCTTTAGGAATCAAACAGTCTGATCATATCTCTAACATTAGGAGGGAGACTCACTGGCTACCCAGCAAGGTGACAATCATCTTAAAATTACTGTGTATTACCCACAAATGCCTTACCAATAAAGTTCCCATATATTTAAATAACTCAATTAGGAAAAAAGCTCCCAATAGAATGCTTAGATCCAATAATAAGACGCTCCTCAATGTCCCCCGTTTCAAAAGTTCCAGAGCAGGAGGCAGCAGCTTCCTGGTCATGGCCCCAAAACTTAGGAACAAGCTCCCACTAAACATCAAAAACGAAGGCCCTTCCTTTGTTTAAAAAAATTGCTAAAAACCTGGCTTTTCAACCAATACTAGTTAACCATACACAAGCTGAAATATCCACCCACCGTAGGCCTAAATACATGCCTCCTTAGGGTAGACTGCCACCAGAATCGGTAAATAATGTAAGTTACCATGAAATGTATTAACCTATGCAACTTTTTGTATTAGTGCTTTTATGATGTATTTGCAATTATGTTATTTGTATTATAAGATGTATGTAATAATGCCATAATACCTGAGGGTTTGGGCGTTTAACAAATGTAATAAATAATATAAATAAAGAGGACCTCTGGAAGCATTCCAGGCCGTAGCTCTGATAGCGTTCAATCTGGCGATCTCTTTGGCCCTCGATTGTGTAGCTGCTGCGACTATTTCGGGATCAGGAAGATCATTACCCAACAGACATGGGGCAGGGATGCAGTCTTTCACCGCTTCACGAAGCTGGGTTCTTTCACCTCGCCAGCTGAACTCTAATACCGCCAAGGGCCCTTACTCTTACCATCAAATCCACTTACGCACAAATCAGACTCAGCAATATACTGGCCTGGCTGTACCTACTGCCGGGTTGACAGTGGTGATACTAGCCGCAGTGTCTCGGACCTCAGGAGTTTTGTGTCCATTGATTTACACGTGCTCTAGATAGAGTTGAGTTTTATTGGGAACTGGGGTCTCTTTTGGAGATCCGGTACCGTTCCTACTCAGTGTAACCAATTCACATTTGGGCACTCCCTTGCCTAGTGGGAAATCCTCCTCTTAGAGGCCCTCACTAATTATGGCCTCTTCCACAAGTCCAACAATCACTTTAGCTTGATTGGGTAAGCCCTTGCAAGCAGGACCCCCTTTCCTATGGCCCAGCTCCTTACACAATAAACAACCTTTGGGTGGTGCCCTTGAAAGGTTGGGCCCTTCAAGCACCAGTTTGCGCAGCTCTATGGTGACCATGTCCCGCTAGTTCTGTTCCTCTAGTGCTATTCTCCTCGAGCAGGAGTTTTCTAGCCGCTACCTCATTAACAGCCAGAACAATTACTGGGCCCCTTAGAGACTGTGCTGAGGCCTGGGACCTGTGGGATACCGCACTAACCCCTGTTCTCACTGACACTCTCGAGTGTTGTAAAAACACATTTGGCCCCCTAGCGAGATGATTGGCGAGAAACACTGCTCATGCAGGTGTCCTCATCATTTATCCCCTATGGAAGGTCTTGTCCGTTCAGGTGCATGGGTCCCCTTGGGTCTTCTCCCCAACCGCCCTCACTTCTACCCAAGCTTGGAGGCTGGTCAGAAACTCAGGCTAAATGATCTTAGTGCTGTGGGGAAGACCCCTCTCTTGACATAAGACGCACAAGATGTCCTTTGTCATGCCTTTTACAGTCTCCATGTCAAGCTTGGCTCTAACTGATCTGACCGCTTGCCACCAATGTGACAAATCAACTTCCTGGGCACCAGTGGTCAAGGGATGAATATTGGTTTCTAAACCATCAATCAACCCCAACCTCTAGTATACCAGAAAGGATCTGAATAGATTGGAATACAAGTGAATTTTAAGACCTCCTTTTCCAATTCTGGTAACGTGGACGGAACAGCAGGCTTATCTCCTCAGGGTTGTGGGTCGTTGGTTAGTTGCAACACAGTAAAAATACAATTATTTCCCAATGATAAAAGGGACTGTCCAGTCAAGGGTGTATAAAATATCTACTTTATTGTTACTACCACAGACAGTTCTAGCACACTACAAAATACAACCCAACCTGTAAAGGTAACGCAGAGAA
Organism: Ambystoma mexicanum; assembly: GCF_040938575.1. NCBI lineage: Eukaryota > Metazoa > Chordata > Amphibia > Caudata > Ambystomatidae > Ambystoma > Ambystoma mexicanum. Next base: position 135,811,328 of record NC_090937.1, on the reverse strand, counting down.
CAGACAGTTTCGCAAAGGAAAGGGATGCACTATGGATACTGACAGGGGGGTAGTTGGTAATGTAATCAGTATTACCGTTCAAGGTTATTTGGTTTCAGCACCAGGGGGGCATAAGGGTCCGTAACTGTCTCTAGGGTCCTTTGGAGAAGGACCAGGGGGACAGAACCACAATGTACCTGGTGTTGAAGAAGTTCTTGGTGCTTGACAGCGTCAAGGTGGTTTCAGGGCACTTTACAGCCCTTCAGACAGAGTTAGTGGTGGGAGACAACTGTGGGTACCAGCGGCAGGCAGTTCGGCAAGCAAGGCTGAGCGGACATCTGAAGGCTGTCTGGCACGGGGGGGTTGGAGCCAAGAATGGTTGTCTCTGTGCTGGTTGGCAGATCTGGAATGCTGGTTGAGGTGCCTCGTACGGCTCATGTGACTGTGGCATGACAACAGTCAGCGAAGCAGCTGGATGCAGGTCGAGGACTCGACTGTCTTGAAAATGTCCTTCAAAGATGGATGCTGGATGATACTTGTGTGTCACTCTACTAGCTTCTTCACAGGGCTTGTGTCCTTGGCAGATGGCCCAGAGCTCAGGAGAGTGATTGCAGACAACAGCCTTGTCCTTTGTCCAGCAACCCTCCGGCACTTCCCATCTAGAAAGCTTGCTGGCAGATCCTAGCGGGGCATGCTATGTGCTGGCTGGGTACCGGTTCTGAAGCAGCTGGATGGGTCCTCTGAGTCCGGTGTCTCCCTCTGTTCCCTGGGAAATGCTTAGGGGAGGGATCCTGCATCCCTATTGGAACTCCTGGCCTTCCTTCACAGGCAGAAGATGTAAGGTAGACTGTACCTTCAGCTTAAGTCCCAATGAGTCCTTCGTCTTACTTTTTGAAGTCTACAGATGATCTGCTAAGTGAGGGGTTCAGCCCTCTTTTAAAGCCAAATGGGCCCCAGTGATTTGTGTAGGGTAAGCCCACCTTATAGAACCAATCCTGGGTCCTGACCAACAATCTTCTTTTATGCATGAGTCTAGAACCAGAGTTCTCTGCAACAGAACAGACAAGGGGGTGACAAAATATACCTAAGTCCCACCCATACCCCTGTCTGTTGTAGATCAAAGTGTCTCTCTGGTTAACTGAGCCCTCTGTGACTCTTGATTGAAAGACAGTGTTCCCTTGAAGTTTGTACTGGGAGCAGACTTCCTGTCTCCCAAAACCCCATTCCTCTCTCCTCTGAAAGGGGTCAGCTCTGCAGGAGTTTGCCTACGGTAAATAGTGGACCCAGGAATGCATTTCACTGCTCTTCATACAGAGAGGGGGTGGGAACTAGCTTTAAGTTGACACATTGCATACCAAAGGGGTGTTCTCTTGTCTCCTCTGTCAACCAAGCCTCTCCTCTGGGCTTGCTTCAATGTTCTCGTTAAAATGCACTGCCACCAGACAGAGTACTAAAGGAAAGTGAATCCATGGGGCCTTTGATATTTAAATTAGGCTGCCCATGCTGGAGGAAGTTGTGCCTTCCCCTCCTTGAGATGCTTTTATGTACCCGGGGCTGTCATATTCCAGCTGAATATGACAGGGGAAGAAGGCACCTCTAGGCTGTGTCTCCCCGAAGTACATGTTACTGTGTGTTTTGTGCGGGAAGTAGGTGGACTGTGCGTGGAATGGCCTCACATAGTCCTCAGAGGTTGGTAACCCATCATTCCTTTTCATTATTAAAAAATCCAAAAAACCCAGTTGAGCACTCTCTCCCGGTGTGGATGACTGAATTACTCACAGCAACACCCTAGACTTAGTCATCACTTCATCCCCCTACTTCACCTGTGCAGACCCTATCCCACTTGGGTCATCTGACCATGCGGTCATCCCATTATCATTCACCAACTAGACTATGGCTCACAAAGGTCAGGCTAAGTGTCCCCTCACTAAACACTGCTCATTAAAAATGTTACTAGTCAATTAGCTAGTAGCAAACTTTGCAGATTTCCCCACCACAAGGAATGCCTCAGGCCTCCTGGAAATATTCAGTAATTCAGCAATGAAACTAGTGGACACTCATGCATCCCTAAAATCCAGCCGTGCTAAGACCAAACCATCCACCCGATGGGACAACCACAAAACAGCCTCCAAGAAACGCTCAATCAGAGCCCTAGAGAAACAGTGGAGCAAAAACCATAACTTGGGAGGCCTCACCATCCTGAAATCTCTGTGCCCATACCATAGGATTCTGATTACCGAGGCTAAATATGCTTACTAGTCTACCACCATTACAGTAGCATCCAACAGGAGCAAAGCCCTTTTTGAAATAGTAAAGCACTGCACCGAACCCTCACCCGACCCCAAGGTACCAGCAACTCAGGAACAAATGACAGAATCACTTTTTTTATTGAAAAAATAGACAAAACCCGAGAGATCATTGAATTAACCTCTCACAGCATTAGCTTCCCATGCACCCCTGCACACACACTTCCCCTCGCCATTGAATTCTCTGAGATTTTTCCCCCATAACTCCTAAAAATGATCGCCTCCCTCAAACCTACTCCTCACCATAATTGATGGGCCTAGGGCGCAATGCACTTTTCAGCATCTTCAATGCCTCCCTTGCAGAAGGATAATTCGCAGACACCCTAAAAAATGGTCTGATACGCCCTCTTTTGGAAAAAACAACCCTAGACCCAGATGACCTGGCCTACTACAGGCCCATCACGAACCTCACGTTTATTGGCAAAATCTTCCTAAATTACTATCAATCAGGGTTCCACCAAAAGTGTAGCATCAGGTAACCGACCATCCAGATGATGGACTATGTTCTCCAAATCATGGTAAGTGTGACTTGTGCCTCCTCACCCTCCTTTCCTGCTAGGCTGCATTTAACACCATCAACCAGCACAATCTTCTCTCCCTCCTTTCTGTCAGGATGGGATTCTCTGGCACTGTCCTGAATTGGCTCACCACCAACATTTTAGGCAGACACCAGGCTGTCCAGATGAACTTGTTGCAGTCTAACCGACTTCAGGTCTTCTGAGGAGTCCCCCGTGACTCCATCCTCTCACCAATCCTTTTTAACATTTACTTGGAGCCTCTGGGCACTCACTTCAACGATCCCAATGTAGCCATTCGCCAATGGGCATATGATGCTGAGTTATACATGACAGTAAATATCGCACACAACATCATTTGTATGCTCAATTACCTAGCTAGCATCCATTCCTGAATGTCAACTTCCTACCTCAAGCCAAACACATCCATGACTAAATTCATGCACATGGGTCCGCCTGCTAAAAAACAACTTGTCCAACAATGGCTCAATGATATGCACCTAGAAGAATTTGATCCACAACTCTCAGATTCAGCAAAATCCTTAGGCTTCACCATTGACAGCAATAAGTCCTGCAAGAAACACATAGCCAAGAAGGCCCAAGAAGCCTGGCTCAGAATTGCTACGCTTTGAAAAATGAAAGCCTTTATCCCACTGCAGGACTTCTGGAGCATAGTGCAGGCCCTTGTGGTCTTGCACGTCATTTGGGGAAACAATCTCCTTACAGGGCTTCCAGCTGCCCAATTAGCTCCCCTAAAATCAGTTCACCACGCTACTGCACATCTTATTACGGGAGCAGTGACATGTGACCAAATTATGCCCATCCTATGCAAACTACATTAGCTTCAACTCCAAGCCAGGATACTGGTCAAAACTGAATGTATCATCTACAAAGCAGTCACAAGTGTCACATCAGCGTACCTTGCAGCTAAGCTCCACATATCTGTTATCTTATGTTATGTTGATTTATACTGCACACCGCTACCACCTAGGGGCTGTCTCCAGGAGCTCACGTGGCTCTGAAAGAAAAGGGGTGCGGAGGTTGATGAGGATAAGACGAGATGATAGGTTCAGAAAGAGGAGGAACTGACGTCTGTGAGTGTTGTTTTGCATGTGGGAGGTGGTGCGCGAATCCCCGTTCATTGTAACCATATTGGTAAGACTCAGTGCCTCTGGTGTGTGCTAGTGTTTGTGCTGGTGTTAGTGGGTTATGTGGTGTTGGGGTGGGTTGTGGTTGTGCATACTGATTATATAGTGTGCATAAGGGTCCAGAGTCGTGGGTGGGCGTGACTGTAAGACTAGTTGGTGTCTTGATGTGCACTTGTGTGGTTGATGGTTTTATGGACTATGTGGGGTGGGTCACTCATGGTGTGCTTCCAGAATCTCAGAGATGGTCTGGTGTGAACATAGAATTGAGTCTTGGTTTGATTATGTGTAGTGTGGCTAACCCAAGGTCTGGTGTAGTGGCATTGGTTGTGTTGGAGGAGCAGGAAAGGGAAGTGGGTTAGTAAGTCTGTTGACTTGTTGGAGCCTCTGGTGTGACTCTTTGGTTGCCGCCTGATGGTATCTACCCATTACCTTGGTTGTGGTCCCTCGACCCATCTCGCCTCCTCTCTAGTTCTTTGTCTCTGATGTTATTGCTGCTAATGTCCCTTTGTGGTTGTCATTGTCTGTGGAATAAATAGGCTTTGAGTCATTTCCAGAAGGTGATGTGGTCTTCCGTGGTTCTAATTTCTTTGGGCATGGTGTTCCAGAGGTTACGAATTACACATGAGAATGCAGTTCCACATGTATTCCTTTTTTCGTAATGTTTTGCATCTATTTGTAAGTTGCTGCTGGATCTTATGTCCCTTCTTGTTTGGTACCTGCTAATCTTGTTTAGGAGAAATTCAGCTCCTTGTCTGTGCAAGGCTTTGAGGACGATGCAGAATGCTTTGAATTTTATGTGTTTTTTAACTGGTAACCAGTGACAGCATTTCTGTGTTGGAGTCTTTTTAGTCTTAAAAGAATCCTGGCTGCCATATTTTGCACCTGGAGTTTCTTGGTGAGTCTTTCCGGCATTCCTAAGTAAAGTAGAAGCTGTGTGCCTAGTCAATTCTTGTGAGTTTCAGGGATATGACTGTCTGGGTTCTGTGAGGGAAGGAGACGAAGGGGAGACATCCTCTGAGTAGTTTTAGGAGGAAGAGGCATTTTTTGGTGATTGCATGGACTTGCGGGTTCCAGAGATTGTCCGCTGTCCATTAGTATTCCTAGGTTATTTATTACACTGGTAGTCTCCGGTTCTGTTCCCATGTCATTTGGCCAGTACATTTATGGGTCCCTCTGTCAAATCCTGTGGATGAGAGCATTATTTACATTTATGCCGGTTTATGCTTAAGGTTGTTTGTTGTATTTCAATTGTAGATGTCTGTGAGGCAGTTGTTGAGGCAGTTATTTTTTTTCTGGCTTCCATTTGTTTTCACAATCTGTTGTGTCTCATCTGCGTACTTGTATGCATTGTGTCCATGGTTTCTAATAATTTTCATCAGTGGGCACATGTAGATGTTGAAAAGCAGAGGAGACACGCTGGATCCCTGTGGGACTCCACAGGATATATTTGTGGTGTTTGAGGTGAACAGTGATAGGTAGATTATTTCGGTTCAGTTTGTTAGGAATGATGTAAGCCACTTTATTGCGTATTCCTGTACCCCACATTCCGTCAATCTTCTCATTAGTGTTGCGTGGCTGATTGTGTCAAATGACGCTGATATGTCCAGTAGTATGAGGGCTGATTGGGCTTTGTTGTTTGCGTTTATTTCCAGGTCATCCCATTTTGAAAGGAGTGCTGGTTTTTGTCAATCTCATTGACTGAAGCCAACTTGTGACCAGTCGAGTATTCCATTTGTTTTGACCTATTTAAGCAGAATCTTATACACATGGTTCGCCGGGGGATCTTTGCTGGGTAGGGAGGTTGAATATCTCTCTGTAGTTTCTCAGGTCTTCTGTGCTTTCTGATACATTTTTAACAGTGGTTTGATTATGCTGATTTGAAGGTGGGCGGTACTATTCCTCTTTTTGAGTGACAGATTAATTAGGTTCTGGAAGTTTGACGCTGGGGTTCTGTGGCTGTGTATTCCTTTGACGATGTCAGGGGGGCACGGGTCCCATGGGGATCCTGCAAGGTTGGTGTCCTTGATCAGCGTGGCAAAGGCTACTTCTCTGATTGGTTCTAGACAGGTGAGTTTTGCTGTTGTCTGCATTTCAGTGTCTGTGGTCTAGCAGGTGTGGTTGTATGTGCCCAGGCTGTGTTGATGGTCTCCTGGTTTGTATCTAATTTTGATCTCAGGTGGTTGGTGATGTTATCACAAAGTGATTGTGTTGGGATGATGGAATTCTTGCAGGATGAGTTTTCTTTTATCTTTTTGATGATTGTGAAGAGTTCTTTCTGTGGATTGTTTGCTGATTCTATTCTTGTGGCTTAACAGAATTTGTTTGCTTTGAGAACTGTTGATTTGTATAGTATGATATGATATGATAGTTTATTTATATAGCGCCTATACACAATGGGTTTCAAAGTGCTTTTAACGGCAGGGAGGGAACAAGGGAAAAAACAATTACATTCTTACAGGCCATGAACAGTAAAGATGTGAAATTAACTATCATACTCGGCCTGCCGACATTTCAGATAGTGCAAGAGCTAAGACATAGATAAGGAAGGGAGGGGGAGAGTGCGAAGGAAATGGAAACAGACAGGTGACTACCATACTAGGCCTGACGACATTTCTGGTAGAGCTGGAAAAAAACAAGAGGCGAGGAAGAAGGGTGCAGAAAGGTAGGGGAGGAACAAAACAAGCGACTATCATACTAGGCCTGACGACATTTCAGATAGTGCTGGAGGGGAGGTGGGGAGGAAAAAACCACTAAGGGGAGGGAGGAGGAGACAGACGAGATTGCTCTCATACTAGGTCCAGGGACAATTCTGATAGGGTAAATGCATAGAAGAAAGTAAGGAGAGGAGATCGGAAAAGGTAGAAGGGAAAGGAGGGGAGAATAGAGAGTTAGTCTTTGGTATTTTATTTTGTATTGTCGGTTTTACGTCTCTCTCCATTTTGCAGTTGTTTTTTTGTAGATCTTTCAGTTCTTCTGTGAACTATTTTGCTGCCATTTATTTTAGTGTCGCTTTGAATGTTTTTGCTGATGCCAGCAGGTCTAGGGTCTTTGTGATCCAACAGTTGAGTGTGTTTTGTGCTGTGTCTAAAGTTGTTTCAGTGGGTTTTGTTCTGCTTGGGATAGTCAACCCAACTGTTTTTCTTCTATGGGTGCCAGTGCCACACAGCTTGTACTGTCATGTGCCACGTAAATGTAAATCCATCAGTAGAATAAATGCAAGCAGATATCTCTATACATAACAACAGTTGCCAATAGGTTTGAATGTGTGCAAATAGTTTGAAATCACACATGTTCAATCATATTATGCCAAGCAATTCAGGAGACAGTTACGATCTTATAATGAAAAATAATATATGACCATTGCACGCCATCATCACTATCGCTGCTGGCATCTTCATTGGGACAGGTAGTGAGTGGAAGGAATAGGCTTTTGGATTTCAAGTTTTGGTTAATTTTTAAGGAAGTGAGCCTCTGTACACTTGCAGTAGGAAATGATGTCCTAATGTCAGTGATTATTCTCACAGCATCACTAAAAACATGCACTGATTGGATATTTCTAGGGTGATGCTACGAAGTTCAACTGCAACACATGCAAGCTTGAGTTACTTTCCTGCATTCTTACCTTGCCAGTACTCCTGTGGCTCACCAAGCCAACCTATGGAGCATGTGTTCTACACAGGGGTCAAATCCTAAAAATTTAACTGGGGAGACTTATCAACAGACGCAATGGCATATGAGGTCGCCAGAAATTAGCATACCAAGGTGAATGAAATATACACATTTCAGTAAATTTACTTTGTATAAACACGCAAATTGTCCAGGACGAATGGCATTTGCCTTTTATAAAATCAACACACACACAAAACTAAGAGAGGATGCTTTCTTCTAATAGTGGATTTGAATACGTTAACAGTTGTGCTTGTGTAATACTCCAAGAACCAATAAAACTGTTTAGATTGGGGCTTGCAGTACCGAAATGAGACATTTCAACTTCCGTTGTGTGCTAGTTTTCATCAGGTTATATAGTGCAGTGGTGAAGTGTCCTATCTTCAAACCAGACGACGCTGGTTTGATCCCCTAATCGGCTTTAGTTAATAAATTCAAAGAGAACATTCAAGACCACACTTTGATTAAAGTGGGTGGAGCAGTGTTCCTCTGCTTTTTCTATTTTTAGGTTTTACTGTTCCTCTACTTTTATGTTAAAAAGAAACCGTCCCGGAATGGTTTAGTTTTAAAATAAAGTGTAGCACGATTTTGAAACGTGCACTAAACTGCAATGAAGATTCCCTTTATTAGCAGGTGTTTGGAGGTTTGGATTGTGTTATTGGGTGGTGGAGTGATGCAATGGAGTTTGTAGGGCACAGAGGCAGTCCACCAGGGAACATAGTTCCACTACTACTTTTCGTACACTTTGACCACTTGGGAGGATGCCGCTCCATACCGGCTTGTCGTGGTTTTCATGTGGGCTATCTTGCTTGATGTATCCAGATGGGAACATGCCTTCCTGATGCTTAGCTCCTTCGCTCATAAGGGATACACTGCAATGTTTCTCATTGCTTTGTCTACAGATAAGTAGTCCCAGTGCTTAATTTCTGTGGGTGTTTGCCTGTGCTCAGCCCTGGCACTTATTTTTGAGCCCCGGCACTTATTGTCTCTGGCTCACTTTAATTAGAAAGCAGTGATAGTCAGTGCATCGATCAACCTCAATGTGCAGGTGCAAGCTGTAGTGTGACCCCAAATATGTTGACTTGTGGGCAGCAGCTATGGGTGGTGGCAGCAGTGCTGGTGGGGAACTGCACACCCACAGTGTCACAGGGGTGTTAGAAAATATTTGGGCCGTGGCACTTATTTTTGTAAAAATTAAGCACTTAGTAGTTTTGCACAGTGGACTTTGTGTGGAATGTGGTGATTGTTCTGCTCCATTAATTTGGGGTTGTTTTTTTCTTTTTTTGCTGGTAGGGCAAAGGCTTGTGTTGTGGTCAAATCAAGTTCCTACTAAAGATACCATTAACCCCAGTGCAATTGGGTTCTCTGCTGCTTGTCAGCCAGTGGCAATGTATTGAAAATGATGGTGCTCTCAGTATCAGAATCGGATTAATGGATCTTCATGTTCCTCATCCCTTTTCTCTCGTTCCAGGTCCTGACGCTGGGTTGGACAAAAGTACCTTTCATATTTTTTTAGCAGGATTCCTTGTCTGACCTCTGTCTCCTGTGCATCTGCTTTTCATTTGCCATCGCAAATTTCACTTACCCATGCCACTAGGGTTGCATTTGATGGTCCAGGCGGCTCAACATAAGCACCATGTCGGAAGAAGGTATTGGTGAAAGCAAGGATGAAAGACATAAAGTATGAGATGCTGGCTACCATGTTTGTTCCTAAACTGTGAACAGCAACTGATTACAAGTTGAGTAGTATAGGTAAAACATGGGTTATTTTCAAATACTGCCTGCTTTTGTGTGAGGGATATTTCCTCCAAACAAAATCATTGCTGTATGTGGTATTATCCATGTAGTAAATATTGTATGTCCCCAATGGGGAATGATAGAAGGGTGAGCACAGATCAAAAATCATATGAACCCTTCCTGGTCCTGACTGCCTAATGCATACGGTCACAGTAAGTGCATGGTCAAACTCATAATCGTGCTATAAGAGTGCCATCTTTAAGTTGCATGGTCAAATTCGAAATCAGGCGATAGGAGTGCCATCTTTACATAAGATAGCTGAGACACAGAGTTGGATGAGAGATGGATACAAGCAGGATTCGAGGTAACAAGCTTTGTCTTCACTGCCAATGCATCTGGAACAGCACCATTTTCAAGCCTAATTGCTGATAAAGGTGCAAAAGAGGGCTTGCCTGCATTTTCAGTTTTCTGAAACACCTCCATTCTGCTGAACACAACTGCAATATTGATATACAGTCATTGCAGTGTGGAACATTTCATTTCAGAATTGATTTACTGCATTTTCTATCACCAATTATTTGCCACAATATGGTGGAGGATGTTTGGGTGATGCTATCTGGGATGTGGGGAGGAGGTTTCGAGGTAGGGGTGCCGTGGGGTCTACCCGTGCATTTTGCAGCACAAAAATAAGCACGAAAATGCAGTAAAAACACTGTTGTGAAATGTATGTGCTGAAAACACATGGAACAATTATAATCCAGAAATGGGAAGCTTTTTTCACGCTTTGCTTTTAAGAGTGTGGTGTGAAGGCATCTTTGAGTAAGACACAGACAACAGATTCTGAATGAACAATACAAGTTTATTAACTTAAAATTCGGGATGTGAAAACGCCTATCATGCCATATCCTATGGTGGTATATCCCTAACAAACCAAAACTAGGGAAAGTCAAAGTCCAAAAGTTCAATTTAGGAATCTGTCTGTGTTCAAAACCTATACTTGCCCTTAAAACTATAATCTATACAATGTGTAGGGATGTCAGTAAAACCAAAAAAACAAAGATCAACACAAAGTTCGGAGCTCTGCCCTGCGCACTGCTTTATTTCAGCTCCCTCCCCCAAGAATTAAGCATTTCAAATAAATGACTCATGATTGCCATGGGTTCAGGTATAAAGTTAACCAATGCACTGGGTCCAAAACACAGTTCCAACCACAAAAGAACATTAAACCTCACGGTTCACCTTCCCCAAGATTTGCTTCCAATATAAAAAGAAATATTTACTAGCTTTCATAAAGGTCGACACCACACCTGCATCGTCAGGATATGATATGATAGGTATAACACGCTTAATACCCAGAGGTTTCTAAGCACGGACCCAGGGATCAAACCTGTGTTGCTCCATCTTGTCTTGCTTCCAAGGCAAGCACGTTGCCCCTGAGCTATCCCCCTGAGACATTTGTTGGTCTTGTTATAACAATATCATTTGGCAGAAAGTTGTAGTTCAAACATTTATTAGGGTTCATCTCCAAAGTTCCATTCACTCTGGAGCCCAATGTATTATTGGTTCACTTGTATTAAATTCCTCTGCGATTGTTAAAATTATTTTGAAAGTTCATTTGTAAATTCAAACAGAAATTGTGCTTGTAAAATTCACTTGGAAGTTGCATTCACAAAAAGGTGTTTTGGTACAGTATTCATCTATGTCTGAATGTCGTAGGTATTAAAGATCTTCATTCAGTTTGTACTGGTGTTATGTTTCAGTGTATAATGCTTTAAACTATGTGCCCAGCACTGAGAGATGTTCGTATTAATCAGCAAATGTTTCATTTATTTCATCTTCGTGTTATAAGTCTCTGTATGGTGCCTTTATAATATGCCCAGCACTCAAAGACCTTTGTTGCAATTAAAGACGTGTGATTCATGTAGTTTCTTTGTTAGATGCTTGTGAAAGTTGCCTTTGTAACATGCACATCACTCTGAGGCTTTCGATAATGTGTCTTCTCATGCACGCGACCACTCCGGTACAAAGTATACTTATTAGTTCAAAGATTAATGAGGATTTCATTCGGAGACCTTCAACAACATGACGTCTGCACGAGACCATTCCGGTACATAGCAATCCTCTGTGGAACCTCAAACACTCGCACACCGGTTTCCTTTCGCATAGAAACTCACCAATTGCTTCTTTCGGTGTTTCCGCAGCAAGGACTTCTCGGCCTTTGGTCCTCAGCTTCAGCACTTCTTCTGTCCCTTAGGCACTCCTGGGTCACCTGATTCCAGGAGAACAAGCAATGCAACTGCCTCAAAAAGGGGCAGCCTCCAGGCACGGCTCCCCTTTCGTTGTTCGCTCTGTCCAACGGAGCCCCAGCACCTGGGCTGTACAACCTTGAACCGTTAAATGCTGCATGCACATAGTTTCCCACTGCGTTCTCAGGCCTCTCTGCTGCTGCTGCCTCAATGCCACAGCTTCTCCTTGTTCACCCTCTGCTGCTTTGCTTCCTCCTGCAACTAGATTGAGCCTTTTATACACTTGCAGACTCCTAACAGGATGCAGGTGCTCTTGAACAATTAACCGTGTCTGGCCATCATTAAGGGGAGATGCCTGACCTCCACTACCCTGGGAAGGTCTCATCCTCACCCTACTACTTCTAACAGTGATACATGAGGAAGTCAGGGGAGTTGAGTCAAAATACCCCATAACGGTGGGGGAAGGGTTGGATTGATCGATCATAGGAAAAGGGGGATACCATGTCTCTCCTAAAGGCATCCCACTCCCAGTACTCACACACCCTTCACCCAGGTGATCCTCTCTCGCTTTTCGACTCCCAAGGTCGGGATGCAAAAGCGATGCCTTTCCATAGCCACCTGAGCAGAGGACACATGAGGAATAGAGTGAGAATGCCCTCAGGTTTCTCACACTGGTTAAAGGTCACACCATGTATGAACAGTCAAATCTCAAGTGATCTTGTGTTAAGAATATAATGTGTTGAATTATTGAAATTAGGTGTGGCTTCTTGTTCAAAACAAATGCATTAATCAATTGTGCATAGTTACATAAAGATGCTGTTTCAAGGCTCCTCAGAAATTAAGATATACATATGAACATGATGGTATTCTTAATCATAGTTATGTGCATTGATACATGAAAAACAAAACTATAGTAGTTGTAAAACTTTGAAAGAGCAGTGTTCTTTCTCTAGATGATAACTGAGGTTTGATATATGCGAACAGTGTCATCAGCCTACATATGTGTGCTCCCTGTTACAGATGGCACTGAAATCACTCTGATTCTCAGAGACAGATTTTTTTTTTTGGGACTTAGAGCTGCCCCTCTAACTTTCTCATCTTGAATTGACCCACCTCCCTAACCCAGGCATCCATAACTTCCAGTTAGGGCTGCAGAACATTGAGCCCCTACTTCCAAATAACTGACTTCAGTTATCCAAACTCTCTCAGGGACTTTATAACTACCAACTACTCTGTCCAAGTCTTCTAATGGGGAATAGGGATAGTGCCTTTCACGTATTAGCTTAGATTCAGGCTAGTTCACTCACGCATGTGCTCACTTCTCCTCTTCCGCTTTTACTGGTTCTCACTCCCCCTTACACCTCCCATAAATCTTCTGTCCCTCCAATATTTCACTCCCGCAATTATCACCTCCACGTTTTGATGTTACTTCTCCACACACTCCACTTTACTACTACTACCTTCTCTGCCAACCACTACTCCCCTCTTCTTTCAGCTTATACTCTCCTCTCCTCACTACTACACTCTTCCCACCAATACTACTCTCCTTCTACAACTACTACTACATTCTTCTCCCTTCTACTGTCCTGATCAGACTGTTAACCTTCTCTCACTGCTGGTCTCCTCCTAACAATACTACTCTCCTCCTACCACTGAAACCATATTCCCACCAACCACACAACCCGCACCACTAACTTCACATGCACTTCCTAATCTCACCTATCTAATCACTCACCACCCTCTTACACTCACTCTGCAGAACCACTTCTTCTGCTAACCCTACACCTTACCTGCATCATGAATCCCCACCATAAGCCCTTGCTCTCTCCTTCCTCTTGCTGGTCTCTTGGCTGTCATCCACCTACCCAATGACCTCACCAGAAAACCCCACACGTCCTGCCTCCTGGCCAGTGCTTAATTCCCCCTCCACAAGTGAGGATTGGCCACCTCTACCTGACAAATCTACTTGGATTCCTCTACGCAGGCCATGTATGAACTAGCAGAAATCTTGAAAAGGTGACTAAGCCCCTCCCACTTTATCCATGTAGGCTTGTCATGTTCTGGAATGGCGGCCATGGATGATCAGTGTCCATGTTCAAGCTCTGGGACCCTGGTTATTTGGATCTTCCAGAAAGTTACTTAGGGATGTAGGGGTCTTCTTCCCTTATCTTCCCCTATTGGTCTAGGAGGTGATCTGGGTGTTGTGTGGGGTTGCCGGTTCTTTCTAGTGGCTCTTCTAGGTTCTCTGTATGACCACGTATGATTGTGGTGTAGCTCCCTTCTGCTCTTGGAGAATCTCCACTCCATGCTGGTGCTGGTGTGTCTGTTCCTTTTCTCTGAAACATCTCTCTCTCTCTCCCTGACTCTCTCTTTCTTGCTCTCTTTCTCTCAATTTCTGCAGCCAAACTTTGCAGTCAGGTGAAGGAAGCAGGAAGGAGATATTGGTCTGCAAACAGACATGGCCATATGGGGGGCCAGGAATTGGGCCCCTATCTGGTTCCACAATCCACCTCAGGTGTAGGGCTGGCTCTGCATAGCTAGCAGGTAGTCTTCCCCCCGGCTTAGACTGGTTCCCTTCCCATCCTGACCCCATCCTGACAGAAGGCCTCTCACATCCCATGGAACCCTAAAACATACTTGAAAAGGGCAGTCCAGGGAAATCCACCAATAAGTATCATCAGGCATAGTTCTCCATTATATATGGTAAACTTTAGAGTCTACAATTCAGTGGAATGGAAGATCACACTAATTTACTGAAAAGCAATAAACCCTACTTCTAGCATCGACACAAGGGAGACCAGGGAGGTCCTTAGACAATGTAACCATGGTCGTTGGTACTGGGTCCACTAAGGATGCCAGTTCGGGAAGAAGGAGGGAAAGCCTGATTTTCAGGTCACCATTCCACATTCTTCACATAAACTTTTTTATAATATGCCAAAACATGATTAGCCTGTCTTATGATAGACAGTCACAAAATCTTCTGTGACAGATGGGTATAGTATATAAAACAGTCATGATGCAAGGACCAGTGTCGATTGTAAAAAAAGTGTATCAAGTGAAGAAATAAATGCAACCCACAATTCGGAGTTCAGTGGAACTGCATAAAGACCAGATTATATGGAGTTCCTAGTTGTCTAATTGATCCAAGAAAATGCATAGGGCAAAAAATGACAGTCCTAAAGCAGTTTCTTCCAACAGAATTACATTATCCGATGCTACTGACCATAATAATGTTCCTGCCATAAAATGTTGATGTTTTAAGTGACTTCTTACATTGAAGGAATGAAGAGCATATCTATCATTGCATTTGATCTTCATGATTCTTTTGTGAGTAGGCTATAGACAGGAATGTTAGAAATAAAAAGACGTAGGGGGGAATTCTATTTAGGCCACAGTAGGAAATGAAGGCATACAAGCAAGGTGTAATGCGTTTACGCCATTATTTAAGTCAATGCCAGATTTTCCTTTGCTTTCAAGGCAGAGAAGGGGCATGAAGACGAGTTAAGATCACTGCCATGTTTTCCTCCGGCATCTTTAAAGTAACATTCATGTTATGCCTATCACATTTGCACTGGCTGAGATCTGGTCTATAACTTGGCAGATTTTCCACCACTAGTGCATGCTCCATTACACTGATTTGAAACTGAGACCAACGGGGCATGATGTCAGCCTGGAGAAGGAGAGAGCTCACCCACATGTCGATGAAGCCCTGTCCTCTTCCCATACAGCAGTAGTGTGAGTAGCAGGTGCCTACTGGTTATATTCGTCCTGCTGGCAACAGCTTTTCACTATTACTACAAGGTCGGTGTAAGGGGGGTAATGTACTACATAGAGGTATTCCTCCTTTTTTGCTGCGCAGTACCTGGGCGTTTTTGCTCTACTTGGAAGTCATTCACTTAACATGCAACTTGATGTCTAGCTAAGTAAAGAGAAATATAACATTGTAGTATATATATTTATTTATTTGTTTATTTGTTTATCGGTATAGCATTGACATTTTGATCTCTGTCAGTTTAGGACGGGGGAATGCAACCTTTAGCTCTCAAGATGTTTTAAATTGCAGCTCCCACAAGCAGTACTAGCCAGCTTGTTCAACAGTGAGGTATCATGAGAGTCAGTATCCAAAACATCTGGCTGTCATCAATCACGAAGGGTGCAAGGGACTTTCCATATTCCAATTCTGAACTTTTCTCAAAAAAATCCAGAGGCACTTGGCACCAACTCCCTGAAACAGATTGTTTCATGGGGGTGGCAAAAAAGACAACGGTGGAGATGTGCCTTGCCATACTGAATACACAACAACATAAACAGATGTCTCTTCCTTATATAGAGAGTTTAGTATAATCAGCATTGGAGGTGACTGCTGGGAAAGTGCAACAAGTAGCCCGGGTACTAAGGAACAGTTTTGAGAATGGAAATCTGAACACTTTTGAAACACGAACATTAAAACTGTAAGTACTCCATCAACAGATTCTACGTATATTGTAGTCTTTAATATAGAGTGGATATTATTAGCTGGATTTGTAGAAGTGGTGCTTATGTAAGTCTGTGCCTCTAAGCAATAGAATCAGTCTCAAACCTTTGTCAAATAACTGAATGGGTTGAGCATTTAGAGTATATTCACCTGACCACGTATATGGGAATGGTATGTATAATTTGTCCGACCTGTCATATGATTCGTTTTGTTGCATGATGTGGCTTTTGTGTTTGAATGAGATAGTGATATATAGACCCTGACCAAACAAAGTCAAAAGGCAGAAGTGGAGATATGGATTAAGTGCACTGATTACTAATATTCAACTGCATAGCCATGCCCTATGTATATATGTTGCAATAAAATAAATCAAAGTTACATCCAAAGTACTTTTACAAAAACTTACTGCCATCTCATTTGTCCTAATATCCTTTAATCGGAATACTGGCAGTAAATAATACTTCCTCAACCTAACGTAAGCTGGACAAAACAAAAACAAGTGCATTATTGTTTCCATTGCATGGCCACAGACACTGCAGTGTTTTTCCTGCACTGCTGTTCAGCTGGATGTTAACTCAGCTACTACCCTCAAGGTGTGGGTGAGGAAATGTACAAACAGCATTCGGGCATATGCAGGGGTTACACAGTCCAGATATGTTTCAAATCCTGCAACCCGTTTTAACATTAAATAAGGTACATCCGTTGTCAACACAGCACATGCCCTTTCCATTTTTATCTAAAATGACCTCTTGACACATGATTTTAACTTTAGCTTTGGAGGTCTGTGTTATACTCTCTGGGTTTACCTAGTAGTCCATCGGCCCAGCTCTACGAGGCTGTTTATAACAAATTGTGAGCAAACTAGTGAGCCAGCAACAGACACTTGTAACAGACTAGCTGTACTTTAACAACTCAGGAGCACTCCAGAGGCTAATACAATGCTGAAGGGGTTTAGTGGCAATTACTTCATTTATTAGTTTGAGGCCACTTTTCCATCTCAAACTTGCCATTTGTAGACTCCGTAAAAAGTTGTTACCACTACACACAGCTAATTTAGGAGGCAGTGACCCCACAGTTCTAGCGCATTACTTTCCGCTGCCCTGCCTTGTTCCTGGTACAATGTTATAGCAGGAGAAATAGCACCTCTTCCAAGTTTAATGAAAAAAACATTGAATACCCCCACTGTATTTTTCCAATGTGTCTGTGGCTTTAACAAGATGGGCTGGCCATGATAAATCTTCTGCAGATCTTATGCACAAATAATGGTGGTTGGGAAGCTGCTCAAACTCATCATTATCAGCCAGCACTTTCAGCTTGATCTTTTTCTGCCTCTTTCTGGCAAAAACCATTACCGTTGTTTCTTCAAGGTTTAAAGACATTGTGAGTTCATGGCATTTCTCTATGCATATTTTCAAACTGTGTCTTAGTCCCATCGGGGTAGTAGTTAGCAATAAAGCATCATTAGTAAAGAGTAGTGCTTGGAACCTATGCACCCCAAGCTTTGGTACATCAATACTGGCGGCCAGCATATGTCTCTCCACGCGCTACAGCTAAGTTAACAGCGCAATCTGCATTTTCATGCAGCTTGCTGTTATGTTTAGATTCTACTCCAGAATAATTTAGAAATGTGTTATTTACAAATACAATGGAGAACCAGCTATACACCTGTCAAACCCATGTTCTGAATGTTGGCCTTCAAAAATCTCCTTTTCATGCTGTGATGAATGTCTGCTGCCCTGCAAGAGTACAATGATAAGGAGTGGGTAAAATGACTACACACCGCTCACCCTGCTACAAACCAACAGTGATCCTAATCATAAAAGTGAAACAGGTACAGGTGAAAGATACACCTCTGTCTCCTTGAGTGTTACAATGGCACATGGGCGGGCTATACTCTTAAAAGAGAGGTACATTTGATAAGAGTAGCCACCCAAGCAGCAATAGTATAACAGTGCAAAATCAAGGGATGTCCAAAGTTCTATAAAATATAAATACTTTAACTAAACAGAACAATGTGCAAACACCTGACTATAACAACTCTAGGAAAAACACAGATCTGTTGAAAGAACACAGACAGCAAACAATGCAGAAAATGTATATGAAAGTGCTCTGGATAATATAGCAGGGGTGAAGAGCAAGATATCACAACAATGCCACTTTTAAATGAATATTCCTTGGCAGGAAAATATTAAAATGACCTCTTCACAGCAATCATGGTCCCAAAAGGTGTCCCAGGAGGTCTGTGCCTCTGAAGAGTATCTTACTCTGGTTTTTGGGTGGTCTGAAAGTGTTGTATCAGGCTTCTGTTGTTGTCTTTGCAGGTCAACCCAATTTGAAGTTTTAAAGCAGTGTGTTGAAGATGCAAATAAAATGCCAATGCAGCACCAAAGGTCATTTGTCAGTTTGAAGGGAACCAAACACAGTTCTAATAAGGTTCAAAGCTCTACAAACAGGTGAAGTATGTTGGCTTGAATGGTGTTGATGCAACAGCTTGTTGTGAGGTCAGCCCTTTTCTTTAGGGTGTGTCCCTTTGAAGCTTGGTTCCTATGACTCCTATGCTGGGATGTTCCTGGGCTGTAGAGTGCTGTTAGCTGACCTCTCAAAGGATCAAAATGAGTCAGCTCCCCAGACTAGTATACTGCTGGCTGTGGCAAAAACAGGCGGGCTCATGAGAATACACACACCCTGCACATGGATGGCCTGGGTTCACAGTGTTTACATTAGTATGATGCAGATCAAATGTGGCTTTAATAGTTTTTTAATTATCAGCCATCAATTCACATCCCAGGTATGATATATATTTAGACAGTAACCTGTCATCAGACTGTTCATTCTTCTCAATTATTATGTTTTTTGATCAGAGGTGCAGATCAAGAGATTGATGTGTGTTCACTATAATTTTAGTATGTACATTACTGAATGGGGGTCTATTTAGCAGATGGTTTACCTTTCTGAGATGGATTACCTGCAACAATGTAATATTGATCAAAAACAAAAATCCAGGGCTTCTACATCTTTGCCTGATGACAACCTTTCACACATACAAGGTGTGCATATATGCCAGAAAAGAACCAATGAACCAGGTTTAGGATACCCAGCACACGTTTACTCCTTTCATTGAGCGAATACATGATGAACTGCATTTCTTTCAGTTAAACCTCCATTGCATGCTTTTGTTGCCAATTTACCCATCAGATATTTCATCCCCCCTTGCCACACATAGGGATTACAATATCCAATACTGCATAATAAATTGGCCCTGCATGATGACAACTTACAACATTATTATTATTATTATTATATATATATATTCATTTGTATCAAGTGTCTATACAATCAATTTAGCATAAAACAATTCATTTAGGTCATAACAAATAAAATACACCAAAATGGTTGGCAACAACATTCCATTGGTAATAATAAAAGAACAATTTGATCACACAGGGACAATGTTCATACAATGTCCAGTTTTCCAGTGTATAGAGCACAAGTAAGGTTCTAAATGTGAGCCTTACAAAGTGTCAAATCTTTTTTCGACCTTTTGCCAGATGTGAAATGTGGTTTTGCCCCATAAATGTGGTTTTCACCAGAGGTTTTGCCCCATAAATAGTTCTGCAAGACTGGTCTGATCTGTAATCCACAGTCACCTGCTATCCCTCCTCATATAGAATTTGAAGCTTACTGCATTGAGCAAGTTCCTCACCATTTCAACGGCCATATTACATAGGCGGCACAGACTCTCACTCCATTTGAGACCAATCCATGCCCCTGTATGTACGTGTATGGGTAACATTTTAAGGCACAAACAGAGAACTAAACACACTAGTTTGGCGGAATACACTTTAACCAAGTAGTCGAATGGGATACTTATATTCCTGAGTGGAGTAAAGATGATATTATCACTTGTTTGCGAGATAGTCAATAGATTGAATGTGATCATGGTTCTTCGATTTCCTTTCGAAGTCCATTGCATATACTTCACCCAGAGAATTTTGCAATCCCTTAATGCCTATGTTCACATAATGCTTTAGTACCAGGTCCTGCATATCAGAAAATCATACACGGTGCCCACAGCATTGTCTGTGGTGCTTAGTTCGATTCAAATGTTCCCCTTCTCCCTTGTCACTGAAGTATATTGACCCGCACAATTTATCGACTGCCAATGTCCAGAGTATATTTAAAGAAGGCAGTCCAAGTTCCAATCACCTAACTTTGACCAGTACAGAGTTCGGAAGAGCCAGCAAAGATCTTAGCAGCTTACCCTCAAGTTTCTTAAGCCAGGTTACCAAGCCCAGAGGCAATGTTTCCAGAGCATACAAGATCCCTGGTACTACCGGTGTCTTGTATGCAATACGTTTTGCTTCCGTGGAACTTCGTCCTTGCCTGTCAATCACATTTTTCAGTGACAACAATTTTACCCATGCCATGGAGGAGATCGCCTTTACATGACATATACTATTTAGTCGTTGCAATATGTGCATGCCTAAATATTTATAGGTCTCAGCTTGTTATAGGCTTGAGCCTCCCAAGTGCCATGTGAACTGCTTCCCCCGGTATGACCCCTTGCCTATGGTCATGATCTTCAGTTTTCCTATATTTACATGGAGACTATTTAGATCAGCGTACGTCACCAGGGCATCAAGTGAACAATGGAGGCCCCTTGTTGTGTGGTCAAATATAACGGTATCATCTGCGTAGGTAATACAATGTATCTTCTTGCCTCTGTAGCTCGGTGGGTAATTATGTACAGCTTCTAAAGCAGATGCAAGATCTGCCACTTAAAGATTGCATAGCAAAGGCACAAGGACACAGCCCTGCTTAAGACCAACATTGGTATGTCTCACCCTTGCCACAGTGTCACCATGCAGCAGCCTGGTAAAATGCAACGAGGAATCCACATCCCAACCACATACCTTGTCCCACAATCTTTCCCGACTCACAGTATCAAATACGGATCTAAAGTCCACGAAGCACATACATAGGATAGAGTACGGGTCGTGTAGGGTGTCCAACATAAACATAACAAGAACCCAAATAGCATGGTTTGTACTGTGGCCCTTCCTAAAGCCCATCTGTGTGCTTTTTAATATGGACTTTGAGCTTGTCCATGTGGACAGCAGCTCCAACAGTAATTGAAAAACAATTGTCAAGCTGCTATCCAATCTGGCCAATAGCCGGTAGTTATTAGGATCATGTTGTAACCCTTTCTTGTAAACTGGTATCAACATTGATTCCAGCCATGTGGGAGGATAGCAACCAGTCTCGCAAATGCAAAGGAACAATAGCCGCAATAATTCAGTCCAATACAATGGGTCGTCCTTAAGGACCGTATTGCATAAATCATCAGGGCCCATGGCCCTGGATGACTTAGAGTTCACAATGACTGAAGTCATTTCTTCCTCCTTCACGTAATGCCAAACCATTGAACCACACAGGATTTAGGTTCAACTGTTGTCCAACATGTGATGGCGATGTGGACAGCCCAGGTGTTTTCAGAGATACCACACACCAGCGTTAAGAAATAGCAGGAGAAATGTTTTGTAATAGAAACCAGAATGTCTTTGTGTCACTGGTCTTGAGGATTCTGTCGATAAATCGCCATTTGCAAGCATTTTCATTATATTTATAGGCACACAACCAGCTTTTATAGCTAGACCCTGCTAGCTCTTTAAGATTGGTTTTCTTGCTTATGGGAATCAGACAATTTTTTGTTATTTCTCGAAGAGTACCATTGAATAATATCTTCCTTTTTGCAATCTCCAAAGCATAAAGAAACCCTGGCTTACTCTATTTGTTTGTCCTCGAGACCCATTTCTTCACGTGGACATTATATCTATCTAACAAGCATTTCAGATCCCAGTCGTAATGCCCAATAAAATCTAATTGTGTCTCCATGCTGATTCTTAGATTCAAGTTAAAATGGCTAATGTTGAGAGAGGACCACCATAATCTATTTCCTTGCAGATTTACCATCGGATCCATGCCCGGACATTTCCCTTTTACTTGGCTATTATTGACTTTCTATGCTCGGGTTGCATGGTCACTTACATGAATTGGACAAACACACATCCAGGTAAATGTTTAGAAATTGTAGAATTGATACAAAAAAATCAATACAACTGATGTGGGTTCCATTAGACCAAGTCACCACTGGTACCTTTGAACTACCAACAACCAGCTGTAGGTCAAATTCTAGGAGGGCCACATTCCAGGCCAGTCCCCTTGTCCGAGGATCCAGGCCTCGCCTTCCCCTTTTGCCTTCTACCAGTAATTTGGTGCAGTCTATGTTGTGGTCCCCAGTTAGAATGATACCCACACACGGGTGACTGCAACACCAAGGCCGGAGGGCCTCAGTGACGGCATACATGAGGCTCTTGTTAGTATCCCCGCCTGGTGGGTCATACAAGGCTATCACCAGTAATGATTTGGTGCCTCGGGGGGTTTTAGACAATGTGCCAGACAACAGATTTTAATGAGTAGGTCTGTCACTGAGTTCAAGTAGGTCATAGCCAGCCTTTGCACCATTATGATTGTTTTAATTATTGTTATGTATCCTAACATAGTAAAATGCCTAAGCTCAAGTTGTAACATGGTGTTCAACAGAGAACAAGTATGACTTTACTCCAGTGATTATGCCTCTCGAGACTTGGGATCCAAAAAATCAATGTAAGATTAGCTAAAGAGATGTAATCAAAAGATAAAATCCTCTGTATGGTTAACAACTTAAACTCCTAACTACCATCTCTGAATAGTTAACTGTTTTGTAGGATAAAAAGATTGTATCCACTACTTGGACAAGATCTAACGGTGCCTTTATAACTACAGTATCCCCTTCAGTCGAATGTTGGTCCAATGTTATTGCTGAATCTCATGAACCCAACAGAGTAGTTGCCATCTGAAGTGATCTAAAATATATTACCACCCAGGGTGGGGAAGCCAGCCGATCAGGTTGCTCGGATCGCAGGCTGAATCCCACGATCCAAGTCCGTGTTCCGAGCAACCTGACGGCTGCTCATCCACAAAACCATCATTCCTCCACCCTTCCCTCTCTTTCCCTCCCTTCCCTCCCCATCCCCTGCCCCACTTACATAATTCCTTCAACAACAGAGGTTTTCCCACTGCCCCTCCACATCCCTGGCCACCGGCGAAATGGAAGAGTGGCTCGGCATAGAGACACGCCTTCCATTTCCACAGCATCCATCTTAGGTAAGTATTTTGTTTAAATGAACCGAACTCCATGAGCGTCCTGTTCTTTCAAACAAAATACATTGATTTCAGCAACACATGTTTTTTTTAATTCAAAATCCGGGTTGCTAAAAACAATAACACCAGATCTGTAGGGCTGTATTGGGTGGAAGCTGCTCCGGGGCCCATCATGAAGGCCCTCACATTATAACTTGGGTTCCTGAAAATCACAACCCAATCTGGCCTGCTGCATCAGGTGCATTGCTATAATAGTAATATCTTTAATAGAAAAAAGAATCAATTTCAAGTAGAATATGCCCTCTTAATTGTGTATGCTTATTGAGGCTGATAAATGTCCTCATCCAATGTGAACATTCTCACATGAGGAATGCATTTTCTTGACGACCTCAAAAGTGAAGACTGACAATTTTTTATAAGATGTACCTTATCACCACACTATAAACGTATGTTAAAATACCTTAATTTCTGTCAGTCACATTTCCTCTCCTGTATTAGAAAATCCATATCAATGATAACATCATCTCATATCTGTGTGATGGAAGGTGGAATCATTCATTTCTACTCAAATATTTCTCCACTTTCATAACTTTCAAAGAAAAAAGACACACTGAGAGACAGCTATTCACTTTGTTTCAGCAGCCATCTGCTTCAAACATGTAGCTTATGAAATGATATCCATATAACACTCTGGAAATCAACCAACACTTCTTCATCAGAGGACAACATGCCTCGGTGATCAGACATCTGGCAAATCATTTCTTAAAAAGATGGGTAATAATCCAGGAAAGAGGCTGCAATTGCTGCTCTGGGCATTGTACAAGTCAATACTGAATTGAATAGTTACTACAGACATAACCAAATTGAACGCATTAGAAACAATTAATGCAGTCAGAAGAGAATTTGTACTGAGCAAACATCAACGAAAATCATTACCTGAATCCTCAACATATGTGAAAGTATGGGCACATGCACAGGGCACCTAAGGAATCATAAGTGGTAGTTTTGGTCTATTTAAGATAATAGTTTGTATTCTAAAGTCTCTAGCCTCGAGGAGCAGAGTGCTAGTCACAGCTGAGCACTCCCAAATGAACCCTTTCTAAATATTTGCATTTATTGGAGTTGCAACCTATCAGGATCTGAACACCCTGAGTGACTTTCTCATTCCGTTCTTTATTAAATGGGAGACCTTCCACAGAGGCTCACTAACCTTTCTGATGTTAACAGAGTGTTAAGCAGAAATTTCACTGAATCGCACATCCTCTGGAGATAATGTCAAGGGCAAAATAAGAAAAACAGGACCATGATGAAGACCCAACTTGAGTTCTGAGGAAGACAGGCTCAAACTGGCGAGTTGTCATCTGAAACTATTGAGAAGAGAATGAAAGCAACAGACCAGTATAGTGTCACTGGCACAAATATACTCAACCACACTCATGTGAGAAGAAGAATGCACAGGCAATCACAAGTCATCGCAGACCATAAAAAGTTCAACATAAAACCTACTGTCTGCTTTTACAGTAAAGGCTCAAGACCTCAAGTTGATGGCTATCTTGAAATGTAACAATGAAGAGTCTAGTTCCATTCCTGGTAGAATATGCAAACATTTATGCACAATGCAGGTGATACCTATATTTGAATATGCAACCTTTTAACACAACCCCCTATGTCACCACGTTGTATGCAGCTCCTCAAATGTTATGCCGGCTACCTTTTCCCAACATTAGTGCATATCTGTGCTGTGTTATGATTTGTCAGGGTGAAGAGCAGACATGATTAATGTGTCTAGTGTCTTTAGAAATGTAATGGTGTCTCTTTCTGGAGCCATATATTTGAGTTGGGAATGCTACAAAGATTATGACACAACTGTAAATTGTGTAGGGGCAATGCAGAATTGAGTACACCTTCATAATAGATGTCAGTGGTGGATAGTGTGATTGACAATACAGTTCACTTGAGAAGTCAAGGAGAGGTCATTATCAAACTTCACATCCAGGTTTTGTACTCTCACATCTGTTGCTCAAATTGGAACCACTGTTTAAGGGAAGGTGATGGGAGAGATACGGTGTCTACTGTGCATAGAAGCATGTGATCAGTGTCTATGCGTTGAGGCACGTCCATTTTTTCTGTATCCAATGTTGTTTGGTTTCAAGCGGCTTTCAACTTGTTTGCGTATTTTAGGAGTCTTTACAGATTGAAGTGATTCTGAGGGATATGTGAGTATTTTTGATAGCCAGTGCTGTGTAATACATGCATGAGGTAAGAATAGCAATCTTTTAACGCATTTATGGTTAGGAGATATCATTATTTTCCCAGGGAAAGGCAGTTTTGTCCTTGGGAAATCAAAGGATGTGACCGCCATTCGAGAAGTAATAATATTCTGTAAAATTACAGTACAATGTTGAATAGTGCAATTGTGCCCTAAAGAATGGGACGTTCTAACCTTTGCCTGTGCTTGTTGCTTAGTGACTGAAAACTGGACATAACAATAATATAAGAATCAGGCATGTACATGACTATAACAAAAGGAAAAAGTGCTGCATCTTACAGCTGAAACAAATCTCCCGTAGAGAAAGTGTACTGTCAATAGTAATATTTTATCCGGAGACTTCACTACACAACTTTCATTTAAAGATTCTAATACCATGGAATTGGTAACGCATGCCAATAATTACATTATTTTCGAAGTATCTGAGCCCATGTGAAATCCGCAAAAATGCATGCAGGCAGCAACGTTCTTTTTTTTATTCAAAATGGACCCTTCGTATCATACTGCCATGTAAATATATCCAATAGAGTGACTGGAAGTAAAATGCTTAAAAGGAACATTTGAACAAATAGCTCATTTTTTCTTGCACAAAACAGTCATTTCATCAATTGATATCACCACTAAATCTCCCACGATGCGGCTGATAAACTGTGCTGGAGCCCACATTACAGCCGTGGATATAACAGTAAAATGGAAATCATGTTACAATTTCTGCTTGTTTTACTGCACACTACTTAACAGGTTCGGAGGTGCTCACCGTCAGAGGAATTCTTGCAGAATACTGCCAGGAGTAAATGCCTTCTGATTGCATGTGCTCTACAGTCGGGAAAATACAACCAATTTGAACTTCCAATCAAATGTTGGAGGTACAATTATAGTGGCTTTCCAGAAGGCATCTACATTCATGTCTGTAGTAAAGGGAAGGTCAAGATATCCTCCTCACAGCAGCAGAAGCATGGGCACACTAAAGGGGTGTTAACAAGTGGGCATCTCTAAAGCCCATAAACTCATCCGCTTTGTAACGTAATGTAAAGAAGGGTGAGTAATGAGACATTTGTGCATTACAACACATTGTAAAGAATTGATATGACCATTTACTGTACATGCATTTTCCCAACAAAACACATATATGTATATATCACTGAAAACACCTTGTGAAAGGGACGTTATGATGAAGTTGCACTATTGAAACCCTTTGAAATTCAATGGAAAAAAAACGTTGCTATAGGGACTTTGTGGTTACAGGTAAAACCGAAAAACCCCAGAAATGTGCTAGTTATGGTAAGGTACGCAACCATAACATGCGCTACCACTGTGCACTGCAAGGACTAACATCCATGACCTCAAAGATGATTTCACAAATGTCATTGATGACATCACTGATGCCATCGCATGTCTGGCTCGCTTTTTTTTTGTTCACTGACATATGTAGGGCAGGTGGTTTTAATCATTGACAGGCAGGAAGTGAGCATTCCAAAGGTTCTATATTTGTAGACCTTACCCTTTTCATATGTCCATACACTCTTTTCTTAAGGGTTAAGTCACATCATGTGATACATGTACATAGGGGAAGAAGCAGGCTTGAAACACAGCAATCATTTCTGTGCATGAAGATAATCAGTTAGGTTATGGACACTTTCTGGTAACACAGCTGCTTTTTTGCTTACTTTACTTTCCCAATATGTGGGCATATTTGTGTGTGTTGTGCTCTCTTTATGGTTTGTGAGGAGTAGTAGTACAAATATGTAGTAAGTGAGGGGGTATTAGGTACTTATTACATGTTTCAAAGTACACAAAACTCTGAAAATAAAGCATTCAGCATTGTGTTATGTAACATGGCAAAAATGTATTTATTGGACCTCTATGGTGCATGTTGCAGACAATGCCTATTTTTCTGCATGAGGTGTTTACTATACTGGAAAGAAGTCTGTAGTGCAATGGTGTCTATAGCAATGGATTGTATTTGAATTATGTATCTCATGATAGTTCTCCCAATGACCTTTGATAGTTTTGTGGCAACATTATATTAACAATCCCTTGTGGGGCCTTGTTATTCAAACTAAAGGCACATGTGATGTCATCAGTGATGTCATCAATGAGATGTGTGATGTCATCTTTGAGGTCCTGGGTGTTAGTCCTTGCACTGCACAGTGGCAGCGCAAGTTATGGTTGCGTACCTTACCATAACTGGCAAATTTAAGTTTTTTGGGGGTTTTACCTGTAACCATAATGTCCCTGTAGCAACGTTTTTCCAATGAATTTCCATAGGTTTTTCAGTAGTGCAACTTGACCATAATGTCCCTTTACCAACATTTTTCCATTGAATTTCATAGGTTTTTTATTAGCACAACTTAACCATAAGATCCCTTTGCCAAAGTTTTTTTCACTGAATTTCGTAGGTTTTTACCAGGAAGCCATTAGTTTGTGTAGATGTACCATACAGCATACGAAATTGATGTCTCCATACCGATGCACAGTAACCACAAACTGTAAGTTTGTGCGCATATAGCGGCTAGCATTCAAACTGCTGGTAACAGCATGAGTTCTCTTACATACTGCTACCATTCACCAAAGTGAATAAACATGTGCAAATAGCACCATGTTTGTACATTGCAAGGAGAATGAAGTACGTTAAGTGTGCAAACTCTGTTCTTGTGAAACAAACAGACCAAAGGCATAGGGTATGCACCATAATGGAATGCAACAGTACACAAAGTGGCGTGTGCATACAACAATATTACCACACTGCCACTGTACATGGAAATGAAGAAGCAAATAGCAGAGTAAGGATTGCAAAGTATTGAGAGCAGAACGTAACTACAACATGCTAACTGCACTGAAGTCTCTCATATGATTGCAAAATTTCTGCAATGTACCACAATAGCAAACCATGGTATTTCTCATAGCAAACTTTCTCGCCTCACAACTTTGACGTCTCTAAGAAGTCACACTACCAGCTGCACCTCCTTAGAGGCATTCTTCCATTCCTCTCCTTCCCACAGAAGGTCACTGTCTCTAGAGCTCTGGTTCTCTCTAAGCTGGACTATTGCAACAGCCTCTTTCTAAATCTGCCTGCTTCCACTTTACGCCCTCTGCAACTCATCCAGAAAAGGACTGCGAGACTTGTCCTTGACCTCAAGCCCAGGGATCGTATCTCTCCAGGACTGAAATCTCTACACTGGCTCCCAGTGGCTGCGAGGATTAAGCTCAAAACCCTATGCATTGTCCACAAGGCCTTCTGGGGTCTGGGGCCTCAATACCTTCAACTCTCCCTTCCTAGATATCTTCCCTCTCGAGCTCTTCGCTCATCGGCCTCCAACTCCCTCAGGGTCAGTCGCTTCTCCAAGCAACGAGCTGCCCGAGAAGCCTGCAGGTAAGCAAACTGGAGTTTTCCTACTGAGAGTGCACATGCCCAGCATATGTCCAATCACAATGGAAGTGTCCATAGGACTACAGGACTGGCCTCATGTCCGCATCTTCTCATTCCCTTTTAATTAATCGGGGCACAGGATGTCTGTCCTTTGCACAGCTATACGTATGCGTATATCATCCTCTGTCTCCTGGTAATGCCGCCACTATTGCCAAACCTACGATTCATGCGACAGTCTACAGCATTTCAAACAGTCCTGCCGCCTACAGATTTCATATTGCAAAGCTACCGATTTATGGCTGCGTCACACCTGGCTGCCTGAGGCCCATTGGGAGCAAGGAGCAGGATGCTCTAGTGTACAGTGGGCATGTTAAATGGCCCATTGCTTTGATTGATGAGCTCCTTGCCCTTCCATGACCTGTGAAACGGACACACCGTCTCTGCACTTAGCACCGTGAGGTTACGTAGCAAGTTGCTCACTGCGGTTTGTACAGGTGCATAAAAGATTGCACTGCACATATGACAGTCCGTAGTGAGTCTGGAAAATATGAAGGCTGTTGCTGCTTGCTAACTTGCAGACAGTTAAATATAAGTACAACTAAGTAAACAACAAAATCTTTGGATCTCAAAGATTATCAGTGCCGGTTGCAAAGGGACTGTGGCCCGTGCAGCTGCCTGAACAACTGTCTTGTTGCTTTCCCTAATTAAACTGCATGTTGCCTGATGAAAAGCATTCCTATGTGGCAAAATGTACTCATCTCCATGAATGCTACAGATACGGCTAATGAATGTTGTGCCATCAAGTGACGGTACTTTTGCTTCGAGGCACAGATTGCTATATTTGAAGACATACAAATAGTAGTTTTGTTGTGTATTACATGTCATACTCTATGGGGCAGATCAATATCTGCGAGAACACATTACCCGTGGTGAGACATTCAGACATATGGCAGCGCCACTGCACAAGCTGTTTAGGACTAGTGCATCAGACGTAGGATATATACATTTGTTGTTGTATACCACTCTTCATAGCAACCTGTTGAGTTCACACGCAAGAAGAAAGGAACACAGTGCATATTGGGACCGAGTTGCAGTCAATGGCTTTCATTCGCAATGCGTGTCCAAGTCCCTACCCACCCTTTGCAGTAGCTATTGCAATTACCTGCTTGCAAGATTATATACAGTGCTATAATAGTTAATTGGTGACTGTTTTGCAAAAGTTATGATTCCAACACATTTTTGCTCACACCACACCCAAAAGCCTTATTGCACAATCTCCTAGCTTCCACATACCCATTTCCATGCCTGACATTCTGCAAATGGGCCGTATGATACACGTGGAATCCCGTAAGTAACACAATGTCTGTGTACTTTTTGTGCTGTACGCGGGTGTGTCAGAATACATTTCAAACAGGACAGCGGATTTTATATGTAGTGGTGGCTCTAAAAAGAGCCTTTTGTGGTTTTGTATTTTTAGATGCTTTTAAGGAAACACTCTTTTTGTGGTTTTTATAGAGATTTTTATTTTTCTGCACTGTGCCCATTCTTACAGTATGCTCTTCACTACATCCTGTAGATGGAACAACAACACACCATTGCCAATATTGTACAAAGAAATGTCATTGTCACGGAATAGGTCAGCATTTTTGGAATCAATGATGTCATTGTTGCAGAAGAACATTGCCGTATCATACAAAAAAGTAGACATGCTTCTATTGATGATACACCTTCTGCCCTCTCGCTGTGAACATACTGCATTAGAACAGGTACATACTCTTCTTAGTGGTATAGTGGTATGGATAAGAAAATGATTTTTGCTTTTTATACAGATTTATATTTTTCTGTAGTCCATGCATTCTTACCGTAAGCTCTTCAACACATCTTGTAGATGGAGCAACAAAATACCATTGCCAATGTTGGACAAAGAAATGCCATTGTCATGGAATTGTAACGCTCACCTGATTCCCGCAGAGGTGCTGATCTTGACTGGGTGAATGCCGTATCTTCAAAGGTGATGTGTAACACACGGTTTGCTCTTTGGGCTGGACCTCTGTGCACTGTATGTCTGACTCGAAGAGTAAGATGTCTGCAGGTAGAAAATATGGGATTAATGAACTGGGGTTATTGGGTGCCTCTCTCCTCTTCCCTTTCTCTTCTCCTGTAGAACCCCAAAGGTTAACGCCCTCACCTTAGGTAAGTGAACGCCGAACTCTCCATCTGCCTCGGGGCAGGGTGCTGTAACCAGTTTCTTCACTGGATAAGGGTGCAGGCCTCTTGACCTCAGAGGACTGCTGTCCGTCGTTAACTGCATGAACGGTAAGTTCTGGGCACTTCAAATGTCTTAAAAGTCTTTTGTAATGATATCTCTTGTTTTGCAGGGTTCCGGTGATGGCAGATGGCGGGCTGATGAGAGTTGAGGATCGAACCCGCGTGAGGAATAGAAGCGCCTGGAAGCACATAAGTAAGCACTTGTAGCCTGCTTCACGATGCGCACTAACTGTCCCTTTTATCTTGCAGGTACAAGTTCGGAGCTTTAGAGAAGCTGAAGGGTGCTGGAATACCCACTGGATTCGGCGTGGGAAGGAGTAATGGCACGTGAGTAATAAAGTTGCCCAATGTCTTTAAAAGCACCTTCTTTTGTCTTTCAGATGCGGGATGCAGCGCCGAAGGCCTCCGGAGCGTGCGAAGAGCTGGTAAGCTTTTGTCTTTCAGATGCCGGAATGCAGTGCGAAGACCTCTGGAGCATGCAAAGAGTAGGTAAGTCTTTGTCTTTCAGATGCCGGAATGCAGCGCGAGGCGTTGGTGGCAGCCGATGGACCAGGTAAGAGATGCGCTGCCACTGAAGACCGTAGTGCTAACCTGTTCTTTCTTTGTCTTTACAGGTGCTGCTGAAGACTGGATTCCAGGATGGTAAGCCTTTGTTCCCTTAGGCCCAGGATCAGAAGCAGAAGACACGATGAGCGTTCTGCTGCAGAGGATGCAGAATAACGCAAAGCAAGATTCATCCATCGGGTGTGGTTTAAATAGCCTCCTGTAGTGCTTAGGTGTCTCCTTCCACAGCCACGCCTAGGTAAGAAAAGAGTTCCTGCTTTCCAGAAGAGTTCCAGTGTTCTGAACCTAGGGAGTGGCTCCTGCCCCACCCAACAGGAAAAGTAGTCCATAAACAGAAGGGAATCAGGGGTTCAACTGGCAGGTAAGTAAGCAGCATGGTCTGCTGCAGGTAAGTCCACCCAAGCATTATGAGCCCGGCGCTTCCAGCGCTGGGACTGGGCATCTTTATGAGCCTGGTGCCACTGGCGCCAGGACAGGGTCCAAAAGGTCCCAATTGGGACTGGCTGGCACTCGGAACCGGGGTTATGGGTCTGCTTCCAAGGGAGTCGGGCAAGTCCTGATCTTTTGGAAGCAGAGATCATGACAGCACCCCCCTCAAGGCCCCTCCCAAACCGGGCTTCTCCGGGGGTTTGGGCTTGTTAGGAAATGTTCGATGAAATCTTTTGATTAGACGAGGCGCGTGGACATATTCTGCAGGTTCCCAGGATCTTTCTTGCGGACCGTAGCCTTTCCAGTCAATCAGGTAAAATAGTTTAGATTTGGAGATCTTTTGACTTCAAACTCGAGTTCTCCATCAACTAGAATAGGTTTTGGAGATGTAGTTAGTCGGGTTTGAGGTTGCACGGGTTTTAATAGAGAGACGTGGAAGACCGGATGTATCTTCATGTGAGGGGGCAAGTCCAACTTGACCGCTACTGGATTTACTATGGTAGTGATGGAATAGGGACCAAGGTATCTTGGGTTAAATGTGCGTGGTCCTTTTAGAGGTAGATATTTGGTGGATAACCAGACTTGATCTCCTACTTGATATTGGGGGGCTTCCTTCCGATGTTGGTCTGCTCCTTTCTTGTATTGTTCTTTAGCCCTTTGAAGGTGAGAAACGGCTTCCTTAAAGGCTTGGGTGATTGTAGAATGCAGGTGGTCTACTGCTGGTGTTCCAAGATCTTGGAGTGGATCCAACTCCGAGGTTCGAGGGTGACTACCGTATAAAAGAAAAATCGGGGTCTTCCCAGTTCCCGAGTGGACAGAGTTATTGTAGGCATATTCGGCTATCCAAAGGATATCTTTCCAGGTTTTTTCAGTTTGTTGTAGCATGCAGCGCAAATACTGTTCCAGAGTTTGATTGGTCCTCTCGGGTTGTCCGTCGGTTTGAGGGTGGTTGCTGGTCGAAAGTCTCACATCAATTTGAGCCGACCGACAGCAACTTCGCCAAAAATGAGAAATAAATTGACTACCTCGATCCGAAATTAGAACTGAAGGAAAACCGTGCAGTCGGACGATGTTTTCGAGAAATTCTCGGGCCAGAGTTGCTGCTGTTGGTAAGCCTTTGAGTGGAATGAAATGCGCCATCTTGGAGAATAGGTCCACGATTACTAGGATCGTATTGTATCCGGAGCATGGAGGTAGATCGGTGATGAAGTCCATAGAAAGCGTATGCCAAGGGCGAGGCGGGATGTCAATAGGGCGTAAGAGGCCGGCTGGTTTTTCCTTTTGACTCTTGTTTTGGGCGCATACTCCACAGGACATTATAAAGTCTCTGATATCTTTTTTCCAAGACGGCCACCAGAAGTAGCGCTTGATCTTTTCCGAGGTCTTGGTCATACCGGGATGTCCTTCCATTAAAGAATCGTGATAACAAGAGATTGCCTTTTTCTGTAAATCTGTTCTGGGCAGGTATAACCGTTCTTGGAAATATAATAGGTTGTCCTTTCCCTGCAGATGCCAATTCTGTATGTCTGCTGGAGTTACCAGTAGCCTGGCTTTATCCTTAACTTCCTCTATGGATTGTGTGGTGATTACACCTAGAATTCTTTGTTCGGGAATGATAGGTACAGGTTTAGGATAGATCAAATGTTCTTTCACTCCCATCCGAGAAAGGGCATCAGCTTTACCGTTTTTTGTACCAGGTCGATAGGTAATTATGAAGTCAAACTCGGCAAAGAATAGTGCCCAACGGAGTTGCCTAGAGGATTGAGCTTTTGCGGTTTTCAAATATTGCAGGTTTCGGTGATCTGTAATCACAGTAACGGTGTGTCGGGCCCCCAGAAGATAATGCCGCCAAGCCTTAAAGGCGGACTTGATAGCTAGAAGTTCCTTATCAGTAATAGTGTAATTGATTTCAAGAGGCGAGAATTTGCGGGACCAAAATGCCACGGGATGCAACTGATTGGTTACTGGGTCCTTTTGTGTTAGAACTGCCCCCATGGCAAGGCTCGAAGCATCAGTTTCAATGATGTAGGGGAGTGCTGGGCGAGGATGTTTTAAGATCGGTGCAGAGATAAATCTAGTCTTCAAATTCTGGAAAGCTTGTTCCGCCTCGGTAGACCATTCAAAACGTTTGTTTTTCTTTAATAAGGCGGTGATGGGCTGGACTATTCGAGAGAATTCGGGGATAAACCTGCGGTAAAAGTTGGCGAAGCCTAACATGCTTTGAACACCTTTTACGGAGACTGGCGATGGCCATTTGAGAATTGCATCGACCTTCTTTGAATCCATACGCACTCCGCTAAGTGATAATATGAATCCCAGGAATTCAACTTCAGTCACGTTGAAAACACATTTTTCCAACTTAGCGAAAAGTTTGTGTTGACGCAATCTCTCGAGGACCATTTTCACGTGTTTCCGATGTTCAGATTCCGATGAAGAATAAACGAGGATGTCGTCAATGTAAACAACAACACACACATCTATGAGTTCTCTGAGGACATCGTTCATAAAATATTGAAAGGCGGCCGGGGCATTGCAAAGTCCGAAGGGCATGACCTGATATTCAAATAGCCCATACTTGGTGCGGAAGGCCGTCTTCCATTCATCGCCCTCTTTTACTCGTACCAAGTGGTAGGCTCCTCTAAGATCTAGCTTTGTATATATGCATGCTTTTCTGACTTGGTTCAGGAGTTCAGGGATCAAAGGTAACGGATATCTATTCTTAACGGTGATCTGGATCAGGGCGCGATAATCTATACAAGTTCTAAGGTCCCCTTCTTTTTTTGGAACGAAGAACAAAGCTGAGGAAGCAGGGGACTTCCAGCGATGGCGGATGGTGGGCTGATGAGAGTTGAGGATCGAACCCGCGTGAGGAATAGAAGCGCCTGGAAGCACGTAAGTAAGCACTTGTAGCCTGCTTCACGATGCGCACTAACTGTCCCTTTTATCTTGCAGGTACAAGTTCGGAGCTTTAGAGAAGCTGAAGGGTGCTGGAATACCCACTGGATTCGGCGTGGGAAGGAGTAATGGCACGTGAGTAATAAAGTTGCCCAATGTCTTTAAACGCACCTTCTTTTGTCTTTCAGATGCGGGATGCAGCGCCGAAGGCCTCCGGAGCGTGCAAAGAGCTGGTAAGCTTTTGTCTTTCAGATGCCGGAATGCAGCGCGAGGCGTTGGTGGCAGCCGATGGACCAGGTAAGAGATGCGCTGCCACTGAAGACCGTAGTGCTAACCTGTTCTTTCTTTGTCTTTACAGGTGCTGCTGAAGACTGGATTCCAGGATGGTAAGCCTTTGTTCCCTTAGGCCCAGGATCAGAAGCAGAAGACACGATGAGCGTTCTGCTGCAGAGGATGCAGAATAACGCAAAGCAAGATTCATCCATCGCTTGTGGTTTAAATAGCCTCCTGTAGTGCTTAGGTGTCTCCTTCCACAGCCACGCCTAGGTAAGAAAAGAGTTCCTGCTTTCCAGAAGAGTTCCAGTGTTCTGAACCTAGGGAGTGGCTCCTGCCCCACCCAACAGGAAAAGTAGTCCCAAACAGAAGGGAATCAGGGGTTCAACTGGCAGGTAGGTAAGCAGCATGGTCTGCTGCAGGTAAGTCCACCCAAGCATTATGAGCCCGGCGCTTCCAGCGCTGGGACTGGGCATGTTTATGAGCCTGGTGCCACTGGCGCCAGGACAGGGTCCAAAAGGTCCCAATTGGGACTGGCTGGCACTCGGAACCGGGGTTATGGGTCTGCTTCCAAGGGAGTCGGGCAAGTCCTGATCTTTTGGAAGCAGAGATCATGACAGGAATAAATCCAAATTTTGAGAATCAATTATGTCATTGTTGCAGAAGAACATTCCAGAATTGCACAAAAAAGTAGCAATTGTTCCATTGATGATGCACAAAAAAGTAGCAATTTTTCCATTGATGATCCAATTTTTCCTTGGATGTGATCAAACTGCATTAGAACAGTCCCACCCTCTTCTTGGCAGTTCAGATGAGAATAGAATTTCGCAGTGGGAAAAAAACGCTTCACTGCTTTCATCAGTCTCTCGAATTGATGCAACACATATGAACAAGGCGTGCAACCCAAATGATGAGCTCCGTATTGTACCACAACAACATGAAAAGGCGCGTAAGGGACCACTTCTTTACAAAGGTCAATGACAATGCCGAAATTGCAGACATCAGCAGTGCACCACAATGCCTCCACTCCTTCAAACCCCAAATTGCCATGCAAGTCTCTTTCCTGGGCATACCTGTGCAAAGGTACCATAAAGGCATCAGCCAGTAACAGCACCCCATGTCTCTCCATTTCTACCAGTCTGAGTACATGAAGTAAAGTAAGAATGTGTTACCGCCCCTTCCTATGAGGCGGAATCTAAGCAGCTAATTGGATAATCCTCACAGTCACATTCCCATTGGCCAGCATACTTAGAAGGGCAAAATATGGCACATGTGCTTTCCGAACAAGCGCAAAGTCCGCACCCCAGTGAAGCAGGGGGAGTCCTTCTTTCTATTGGTACGCTTTCCT
The DNA here is from genome assembly GCF_040938575.1 of Ambystoma mexicanum. Classification (NCBI taxonomy): domain Eukaryota; kingdom Metazoa; phylum Chordata; class Amphibia; order Caudata; family Ambystomatidae; genus Ambystoma; species Ambystoma mexicanum. The sequence goes on along the minus strand of NC_090937.1, from coordinate 135,774,638 downwards.
GTGACTCACACTCTGAGCACCTGAAAGGACAATCCCTACAGTCCCATTCCCATAGGCTAGCATGGCGAGAAGCGCAAAATGTGGCACGTGTGCTTCACCAATTACGGCGAGGGCCGGGTCCGAGTGAAGCAGGAGTCTTTCTTCCTATTGCCGCACACCCTAAACAACTGATTGGACAATGCCCACAGACCCATGCAGGGTCGGATTGGAACAAGAAATAGGCCCGATCACTCAAAAGGCTGAGAGGCCAATCCAACCCTGCACCCATGTCAACTGGGCAACATGTAGGAAGGGCAGATTCTAGCACATGTGCCTCCCAAAGTACCAGGAGGGCCGCAACCCTGTAAAACTGGAGCTGTCCTTCTTCCCTTTTCTCTATCTTCTCTGCAGCACTACCTCATTGGGTTATGTGTAAATAGAGACACACGCATCCACCAATCGCATGAAAGCTGCCATCAGCCAACACAGTCACTCCTGTTCAACACTTCTAATGAACCATTACACATTTACAGTACAAGTGTTGTGCCATTCCAAAGCACTTCCACTGCAAACTTCAGTAAAAGTATGCACGATTAATCCATCCGCATACATCCACATGGCCACCTAGGATGTGGCACGTGTAATCCTGAATGTACTGCGGAATCCGCTACCTTTTTGTGATAGTGAGGGGATGGTGCGTTGGATGGTGGGGGAAGCAATATCAAGCTGGGTAGGGCATTCAGTCTTCCTTCGTAATGTATAACATATATATATATTTTTTTTTAACGTGTGTGCGAGCAACTTTTTTTGTTTTTTCTCTTTATATGCATTTCTGTTTGCCTCTCCTCACATTCTTACCACATTCTGGTCAATGCTTCTTTCACAGTGTACAGGAAAACGGCGTTGCCAATGGTGCTCAAATAAATGCCATTTCTACGGAACCACTCCACATTTTGCTAACTCATGATCTCATAGTGGGTGGAGATCATGCCAGCTCACTTCTGCTGCTCTAGTGCGTCTGAAATTTTGCTCCAAAATGATTCTGTATAAGTCACCACCCTCTTACCGATGCAGAGTCAGAAATGCATCTGTTATGCTCACCTGGTATCCATGGGGATGCGACCCAGCCCTGCTTGGATGATTTGCACTCTCGAACCCTCTCCCGGTTGGTAAGGCCTCTGGTTAAGGATGGGTCTTAATATTGTAAAAGGTGGATTCTCCGTCCTGCTCCTCGTGGCAGGGGTGTGTAGATGTGGGGGGGGCGAGCAGCGACCAAGTTACTTCACTGGTGCAAGCCCCCCTGTGGGAATCCACGCCTGCTGCGTCTCCTTAAATTCGCTGCTTTACAGTCTTTATATGCAGTTCTTATGTTCCTCTTAGTTCGAATAATAAAGTCTTGCTTCTTTCCTTTTGGGTATGGAAAGGTATTTTGGTGTTGTCATGCAGTTTGAAGATGAGCATGGGCCGGTAGGCGAAAGAGCGGTGTGCACAATGAAATCTGGTGAGTAATGAGTGATGTGCAGCGCTGTTTCGCCTTTTATATTGCTAACCTGTGTCTTTTCTCTCCTTGCAGGTCGCGATGTTCCTCGCCTAGCGCCGTAATGTTCCAGCGATGATACTGACCAGGAGATGACTACCCAGGTAAGAATTGTGTGGCTTTCTTCGATCGGGAGGACACGTGAGTAAACGCCAACTAATGCTGTCTTTCTTTCTCCTCTTTCCAGGTTATGGTATTCCAGGATGCATGTGGTGCCGGATGATGGAGTGGAACTGAAGTCGGTGATGGATTGAAGACAGGATACTGTTCCAGGTAAGTATCGTGGTGTTCTTTCTCTCTCTGCAGGTCCTTGGTTTCAGGTAAGCTGGCATCAAAGAACTGAACACGGTGAGCGTTACGCTGCCCACAGCAGAATAACGCAAATCATGTTCTGCTGTTTGGGTGTGGTTTAAATAGTCTCAGGTAAAGTAGTCCAGGTAAAATAGTCCCAGGCCTGCCACACACAAAGTAGTCCAGGTAAAGTAGTGCCAGGCCTGCCACACCCAAAAGACTAGACCGCATAGCTTAGTTCCTTGTAACTAAGCTATGTGTGTGCCTCCATGTTGGCTGAACCCCCCCAAGTTAAATAGTCCCCAGTAAATAGTCCCATTCTAATGTTGGTCTTCATGATGGTTATGAGCCTGGCGCCAAAGGCACCAGGACTGACTCTGAGAGTCTTGGAAGAGGTTTTAAGGCCTTTTACCTGGCCCTACCTGGAAGGCTGACTTGCCAGTGAAGGTCAGGGGTAAAGGTCATGACAGCATCACTGCAGTTGGTGTGCTCAAACCATAGGCTCTTGGGACCATGGCCTACGGCAACAGCCCTCGGCCATGCACCCAATAGTCTAGGCCTTGAACACACCCACCGCAACATAATGCCACTATTCATGTCACCATGTTACCAAACGTGCCACAAACATACCACAGCCTGCACCACCCCTACCCACTGCCATCCACAAAGTCTTGTGTCACTGGCAACTTAAGTACAACAGCTTCACAACATTGGGCATACTTCAATAAATCTATCACTATCAAAGCACATATAAGCTGCACTTCAACCATACAATCTTCCACACTGCACACCTTCTCATTGCACCATCTCCTACTGCAGACCAAATACTGTACCAAATACTGTTGCAACTATTACCACAACCATGGAACGCACAATAAATGCTTTTCAACTCTCTTGTGCTGCTGTAGCACGTCCACAATGTGCTCCACACCCATTTTCCAAAGATCACCACCCTGTGCCTCATGCACTGTCAAGCCTGCATTGCTGCAGTGGGTGTGCTCCTTGCAAACATTCCCCACACCGTAATGCATCCATTCATTTCAGCATGTCACCAGCTATCACTGTGAACATATGCACCACTGGAACCAGCACTCCTACTCAACCTGTGCACCGCAATGGAGATACACAGCGTTAAATGCAACATTTACCACATTCTACAAACGTTACACTGTCTCTGGAACACCTACGCCCTATCATTCACATAGTATGGTCTTACCCACTTCCACTCAGAAAATATTGTATCACTGCCAACCTAACCACATAATGTTCACAAAATTGCCCCTACTCCAAGCAATCGGCACACAGCACACTATCGAAGCACATATAAGCTACACTTCAACCATACCCTGTTCCATACAGATAGTATGCAAACATTGCACCCAGTGCCCACACTGCGTGACTTTTCACTGCACAATCTCCAACCACACATGAAAGACTTTACCATGTTCTAACAGTGACCTCACCTGCAAAACCAAACGTACACACATGGCGGCTCACTTCTGCTGCTCTATTGAGTCTGAAATGTGCTCCACACCGATTCTGTACAAGTCACCACCCTCTAACTGATGCAGAGTAGTATTGTGTCACTGGCAACCTAACCACAACAGCTTCACAACATTGGGAAAACCTCAATAAATCTGCACACAGCACACTAACCAAGCACATATTAACTGCACTTCAACCATACCCTCTTCCATACTCACATTACATAAACACTGCACCCTGTGTCGACACTGAACAACTTCTCACTGCACCATCTCCTGATGCACACCAAATACTGTAGCATGTTGTAACTATCACCACAACCAAGGAATACACAATAAATGCTTTTCAACTCAATGTGTTGCTGCAGCACATCTACAATGTGCTCCACAGCCATTCTCCAAAGCGCACCACCCTGTGCCTGATGCACTGTAAACCTGCATTGTTGCAGTGGGTGTGCACCTTGCACACATTTCCTGCACCATAATGCAACCATACATGTTAACATGTCACTAACTACCACTATGCACATATGCATCACTGGCACCAGCACTCCACCCAACCTACACACTGCAATGGAGCTTCACAGTGTTAAATGCAACAGTTACCATATTCTACAAACATTACACTGTCTCCGGCACACCTATGCCCTTTCATTCACATAGTATGGTCTTACCCACTTCCACTCAGAAAGTATTGTGTCACTGCCAACCAAACCATAAAATGTTCACAACATTGACCTTACTCCAAGCAATCTACACACAGCACACTATCCAAGCACATATAAGCTGCACTTCAACCAAACTCTCTTCCATACTTACAGTATGCAAACACTGCACGCACTGCCCACACTGCATGACATTTCACTGCACCATCTCCAACCACACATTCAAACTTTACCATGTTATGACAGTGACCTCACCTGCTCAACCAAAAGTACGCGCATGCCAGCTCACTTCTGCTGCTCTATTGCATCTGAAATATTCTCCTCACCCATTACGTACAAGTCACCACCCTCTAACTGATGGAGAGTCACAAAAGCATTATTGCCGTGAGTGTGCTTAAGCCCTAGGCTCTTGAATGCATGGCCGACAGTCTACGGCATTCTACTGCAGAGTCACAAATTCATTACTGCCGTGAGTGTGCTCAAGCAGTAGGCTCTTCAGTGCATGGCCTAAGGCCTGCGGCCTTTGGCCATGCATCCAATAGTCTAGGCCTTGAACACACCCCTCGCAACGTAATGCCACTACGCATGTCACCATGGCACCAAGTTCGACAATCCACATACACACCACTGCCACCAGCACTCCTACCCACCCTATGCTTGACCATGGAGCTATGCAGCAAACCATTTAAACTGTTACCATAATGTAGAAAGAAACCACTGCCTCCTGAACCCCTGTGCACTTTCATTCACATACTATGGCCGTACCCACTTCCATTCACAAAGTATTCTGTCACTGCCAACCTACCCACATACTGTTGGCACAATGGCCCTACTCCAACCTATCTGCACACACCAGACTATGGACGCACCACCCTCTACCGAATGTGAAGTAAGACATGCATTGCTGTGGTGGGTGTGCTAAAGGCCTATGCTCTTGACTGCATGCCCTACGGTCTATGGCCTTGAGCCATGCAACCAATAGTCTAACCCTTCAACGGAATCACCACAACTTCATGCATCCATGTATGTCACTGTGTGCCCAACTACCATAAACCATCCGCACAGCACAGCCACCCGTGCTCCCACCCAACCTATGTCATGTGCAAATCACTGCCCTTCTGGAAATCACCTGGCACCACTCACCACAGAAACAGGTCAGCGCAAACAGGTCGCTGCACAAGGTATTGGCCCATTATGACAGCTTCCTCCAATCACCACACAAGGTAGTCGCCTGTCTAGGCACCCGGTATTTGACACAATGCACGCAAATACTGCAGCCACTCCTGTCTTCTTCCACCTATTCACATATCTCACATGAACCACTTCTCACTCCCCCACCTTTTCCCTCCCTTCTTGCAGCCAACACATGGCGCACAGTATATTTTCCAGACCCTTCCACCGGCGCACTCTCCTCCAATACACCATGGTAGTGTTTCCCTAAACCTTTGATATACAGCACACTTCCCTCCAGCCAACCACCAGCTGCATCAACAGGTCGCTGACAGCATGCCAAGGTGACTTCGGTCCGTGGAGCGAACAGGGAAATGGACCCGCGGGGTGGACCCAGATATCACACATTTTTTTAGACGTACATTTCAGTGTTTGCAACAAAAGTACTGATCGGATTCCCACCAAACACACAAAAGCACGCTTCCTGGCTCAAGCCCCCGCTCCTGCTGCAAATTTGGTGCAAATCTGTCCAGCCGTTTGGGCTATAGCCATGCACAAAATGTGTGCCCATTCAGTCTATGGTACCACCCTATAACCTTGCCCCCCTGCAAAAAACCTCACCCAACTCAAAAGGTCAGAGCCGGCCATATACTTTTTTTGCAAAGTTTGGTGAGGTTTCCAGCAGGGGGAGCGAAGTTATAAGCCGCTGAAAAAGTGATCTTCCTATGCTCTCCCTATGAGTTTAGCAACTTAACCATAACTAAATGGCCGCTACCGTGGGCAGTGTAATGTAAAACATATATAAACTGATATAAAACTAGTTATATTTAAATAATACCTCCTGCACTTTGTGTATATATTACATAGCCTGCGATTGTGAAGAAAATGTTTGTAAATTGCATTTGGGGTTATTTTGCGGCCGAAAGAGAGCCTTGAAAGGGTGGGGGAGTGCATAGGGAGGTGAATTTAGAGGTGAAAAAAAGTGGCGCAGCTGCCGCCGAGTCAGCGGTCACTGTTCATGTCTGCAGACGACATTGGGATTGGGGAGATTCTAGATGAGTATTGTTATTTGAAGGTGTACTGTACTTGTTATATGGCTTAATTTTACTTTGGTGGTTGCTTAGAAACACTATAGTAATATGTGTATAGTAAATATAGGTACTGAAGGGGGAGTATACAGTATTTGTAATATGATGGGATCATATAATTGAAGTGTATATGGTATTTATGATTGTATAGAATTGATTATAGTGTTTCAGCTGGAATCTGTAGGTGAAGAAAAAATAAAGAACACTGGGAATGGATACTTAGTTGCATATAGAAAAAAGCTGGAATCTCTGGTTCTTTTTTTGTGGAAAAAACAGTATAATTTGTTAAACAAGATATTTTAATACATTTGTTTGCATTGAATTGGCATAAACATTTACTTTTTACACCCTTATAAACAGTACATATGGGCTTCATTACACATTGTGCGGTAAGGGAATACCGGTACCGGTAAAGAATTACCGGTATCGTTAATTTCCCAAGCCAATTACGACCCGGACCCTCCGCTATTAGCGGACCCGGTAAGTACGGTACCACTAATAGTGGCAAGGCCGTGGGCGCGCGACCCCCAATTCAGAAATAGCGCCATGGCGATAATAGCACGCCATTACAAGCCATGCGGACATTGCATTAGCGGCATGGTAAAGACCCAAAAACCCCTTACCGGCATGGTGCTAATAACGGCATCGAAAACCACCCATTAAGAGACCTGAGCAGTGTTCCCATCTGCCACAGGTGGACACAATCAGCACAGGTGGAGGCAATGGAGACAGGCAGCACAAAAGAGCACACCACACCCCTTCCCACACCCCTTACCACACCAAGATGGTCCCAATACCAGCAGCATGACATGGGCTTGAGTACATGATTGCAGTGCAACACCAACAACAACAGGCAGCACAGAGGAGACGCAGGAGGAGGAGGAGGAGGAGGCCAAGACTGGTGCAGCAAGCACCACCAGGGCACCCAGAAATACCACAAGGGCAGCCAACAAACCCCAGGATCCAAGGCATTCCATTTTACCCAACACCGGAGCAGATACCTACCCTGTACCGTCTGGACCGGTATACCATCACCAGCATCATGGAAAAGATACATGATAACATTTTGACCCTCATAGACATCAGAACTGCAATCCCCCCCTACTGAAGGTGGTGACTGTGCTCCACTTCCTGCCCACAGGCTCCTAGCAGCATACTGTGGTGCAGATGCATGGCATCTCACAACCAGTAATCTCATGCTCACTGAACCAGGTACACGATGCCCTCCTGAAGTATGCACGCGAACACATATTCCTGCCACAGACTGGCCAGGAGATCGCAAACACCAAAGTTGCCTTCAATTCACTGGCAGGCATCCGAAGTACCATTGTGCCCATGGACTGTACCCATGTGGAATTGGTGGGCCCACATCACAATGAAGTAGTCTACCGAAACAGAAAACAAGTCCACTCCATGTAAGTCAAAATGGCATGTGACGCAAACAAGATAATCACACATTGTTGTTCAAGATATCCCTGATCAACCCATGATTCAATGGTCCTGCAGAACTCAACCATACCATGCAACATGGAGCGACAAGCTGGACGACAATCGTGGTCACTTGGTGAGTAGCGGGGCATGCACATGGTGGTGTGATTGGGGGGGAGAGATACATACGCTGACTGGAGACACTCCCCCAGGTGCGATGCTGGCGTGCGCAGAGTCCGGGGTGGGGGCTGTTGCCTCGGCTTGCCCTCCGGCTGTCTCCATCTTTTAACAGTCAGGCATTTTCGCGCAGAAACATGAATGGAGTCTTGGGAAGCGGGCTTGGGGCATGGAAGAAGTGGAGTAAAACGCACAATGGCAGATGATCCCCTTGGTGCCCTTGGTGCCGTATGGGTTTTAAGAAACCTTAAAGATTTGAGCAGGGTCATGACGGGCTGCCAAGGACTGAGGGGCAAGACGTCCAACGTACCCCACACTCCTTAAACAATAGTCACGGAGCGGTCAATCCTGAGCACTTACTTGCTCCACATCCAGCAGACCTCCGATAGTCCGCCCACTGCAGACCCCGAACACCTGTGGTGCCAAACACTGCGCCCTTGCCCTGCCGCAGGCTTCACTGCTGTGGGGCCATGGTGAAGAGTTTATGTGCCTGGGGGCGTGGCCTGGGAAACAGGAAGCAGCTGAAGGTCCGGGGAGGCCAAACACCACGCCCTTGCCCTGCCGCGGGCTTCACTGCTGCAGGTCTGCGGTGAAGAGTTTATGTGCCTGGGAAACAGGAAGCAGCTGAAGGTCCAGGGAGGCCAAACACAGCGCCCTTGCCCCGCTGCAGGCTTCACCGCTGCAGGGCCGCGGTGAAGAGTTTATGTGCCTGGGGGCGTGGCCTGGGAAACAGGAAGAAGCTGAAGGTCCAGGAAGGCCAAACACTGTGCCCTTGCCCCCCCCAACTATATTGAATTTTAGATGATGTATTGCAGTAAGAATAAGTGTTATGATATATTTGAAGTGTATTAGAATGAAAGGGATTCATAAAGTAGATAGATACCCATTGGCGTATTCTAACTGTCTTGGATATTTAAATTACCATTGTAGTGTTATGGATCTAGTTAAATACCTGTTGGTTTATTCTGTGTACTTTTCTATACTTTAATGAGTGATATTGGGTTGAAGGAACATTAAGTAGGCATTTGTTAGATTTGCTTGTAACCTCTGTTTTGGAGTAATAGATGTGATTGTTTTCATTCAAATCAACCACCTGTTTTTTTTAAACATATGCAGTATAGTGAGTATAGTGGCCTGAAGTGGATTTGCCATCAGTGTGGTATATTATGTCTACTGTTGTTATTGTTTTCTTGCCAAGAGATACTTGGGCGTGTGTGAAGCTAGTGAGCTTACAGTTATTTTTAGTACCATCTGCATTATACTGTAGAAGCATTAGTATGACATGTTGCTTTGTGAGTTTATTTTTATGCTGGAGCGATTGTCTGAATTGCAAAAAGAACATAATATGCCATGATTTGCATTCTAGAGAAGCCGCTGAAATGGAATGGATTCACAATTCGGAATGAATACATACACAGACCGTTCATTAGGGATGTGCTCTTGTGAAACATGGTTGCAGAGAGTGCATGTATGAAATCTTGAAAATGTCATTAATAGGGATCGCTTTGGTTTCTAATACTTCTAGTAAGTACATTAGGAATTATTGTGGAACTTCCTTTGTGTTTAAGGTGAATTGTACAATTCCTGCACAGTATTTGCCGTATAGCTGAGAAACTGTAAGTGTGGCCCTTTTATGAATGAGGAGCCTTGGCAAACACAACTGGTCAGAGCTGTGGAAGTAAAGGCTGTATACAAATGGTGGTAATTGGAAGAGAAGATTAATTGCTACATTTGCATAGTAATTCACTCCACTTGTGTTTCTGAATTCAAATGAACAGAATGTTTTGCTTTTGATGTACCTGCAGTTATTTGCTCAGAAGAGACATTTGTCTCTTTGTCTTCTGATGGATGTACAGTTGTTTTTGGACTAGAGAGTTTAGTGGTTGTATTATTTGATGGAGAAGCATTTGTTTTTTGTTTTTAAGTGGGGTTTCTGGAGGATCTTGTATAATTTGTGTTTGTATTAGTTTTCTTTTTAAAGTTTTTCTTTTTTCAGGTGTACGGTACATAGCCAGGTGGGGGTAAACCATGCATGCAGCCTGTTGCATTCTAGGATGCATGGAATGTCAGTGTTAACTTTGTTTGCAATTTACTCCAGCTGTGTTGCTGAATTTAAATGTACAAGATGGTTATGGCTCTGTATTTGTTGATGGGCCTGCAGTTGTTTTTTGAGAATAGACACTGCTCTCTGTGTCTTCTGATGGAGTTGGAGTTGTTTGTGGACAAGAGAGTTTTGTGGTTGTATTATTTGATGGAACAGCAGTTGTTACTTGTTTCATTAGTGGTATTGCTGGGAGATCTTCTAAAGGTTCTGTTTGTATTATTTTTCTTTTAAATGGTTTTCCTTTTTCGGGGTACATATCTAGATGTGCACATAGCATGTTGTATTCTAGGATGCAAGGAATGTCAGCGCTGACTTTGTTTGCTTCAAAGTTAACTAGGAATAGACCATTGAGTGTACGGAGACCTGAACGTGCTAAGGAACTCAATAAATGCATGATGTAGGGTTAAACCTTGCAATTTGTGAATAGTGACAGCACATGCAAGGGATAGAGTGAATTGCTCTCTGCATTGGGCATGTCTATGAAAAGAAGGAAATGTGAAATTTGTGGCCTATTTTCTTAACTTCTGCAAGTTTGTCAAAGTGAATGTTGGCAACCCAAAAACTGTTTTCATCTGGATAAGCCAACAACTGTACCAATTGCTCCATTGACTAAACCTTGTTCTAGGTCAAGGTTAAGTTTTCGGACTACTCTGCAGTTTAGACACAAAGTTAAAAAAAATCTAATCCATCTGTGTTGGAGATACAATTTTTCTAAGATATTTAGTTGTGCTGTTTGCTTGTTGACACATAGGGAGTGCCATGCCATGCACTTCAGGTGTGTCTGATGAGCTGATATGCACTTTGGTTGCATTTTTTATTTCAACATTGTATCGTTGAATTGAGTACAACTTGCAAGGGTTGCCATTAAGGACATGCATTTTATATTTTGTTGCGTTCATTCTTCCATGACATCAGGGGCAGATATGTTTTGCCCATATAGTTCTTGAATTAGTCTAGTTTTTAAGATTGATTGTGCATATTTAGTTAGCAGACCAATTCTAATGCTGTTTAATATAAGCATATGTGAGATCTGCAGACTGACACATGTTTTGAGTTTGTTCTCTGTTACGAAAATGTTGCCACAGATTTACATTCCCAATGCTGCTGAGCATTTGACAAGCACTGTTTGTGTCCTAATGTTTTAAAAATAGGTTTACCTTTTACTTGTGTTAACCTTGTGACGTCTCCAAAATCAATGTTGTGATTTCCTCCAAACAGTTCTTTGTAGTCATTGTTTAGGACTTCTTGCATTCTGAGATGAATTAAACCCAACATGAGGTTGGAAACCATGCTTACTTCATCTATCAGGAGCACTGCCATTTGTTTCACAATTCTGCTACATTAGTAGCAGATTCTGATGATAATTTCTTGTACTCTAAGTTGTTTTGGTGTATTACTGGCAGGAGCAGTAGTCAATGTAAAGTTACACCACCTATGCTGTAGAGCGCTATACCCATAGAGGCTGTTAAATTAGCTGAAACCTTTTTTTTTAAAGTCTTGTAGAAATGTGTCTATTCATTTTACTTAAGAAAGTTTTATCAGAACCAGCTTCACCAATTACATACAGGAGCAGAGGTTTATCATTTTACAGCTACAAGTTTTAGTTCATGTTTAAGGCCATGTTAAATTTCTTCAGTGACGTCTAGATAAATGGTGAGTTGTTCTTCATTAAGCTTTGATTTGAGCACTGACACATCTCTTCAGTTTGTTTAGATTGATACCCGGTATTCTCAGCCTCGGTCATGGCTATTTCTGTTTCACGTAGAATGAGTGGTTGTCCAAGTGTTTCTTGTCTTCCTGTAAGAGAAGGTTGACTGCCCTCAGGAGTGTCTTTATCTATTATAGCTTCAATGTATTCCTCTTGTTGGTGTTCATTGTCCAACATGTGTTTGTATTGTTTGAAATTGGCATTTGTTATACTGCTTTCATTTACTTTGAATGCAACTTTGAATGAGTCACGGTCAGCAAATCATTCTTCTTCTTTTCGCCATGGTTTAAAACGTAGTAGAAGGGTCATGTAATAGAGTTCTCTATGTTGCACAGATTTAAATGATAACTTTATATGATTAATTAGGCTGGGTTTTGTATGTTTTACTAGGCTTCCTCCACACGTTGAGACTGAATATTTGCCAGTTGTCTCATCTGGTTTGACATTGCTTTTGTAGAAGTAGTTCTGGGCTAGATCATTATAGACATATGTTTTCCAAACCAGTACTTCTGTTTGGGTAGTATGTGTCAATACATTTTTTTTTAAAATTGCTCTGGTTATTGGGATGATTTCTTGCTATTGTTTCTATCTTTGCTTTCTAGATCCATGCTTGTTCTTGGGGTGTTTTCTTTTCCCTTGTCCCTATATCTCTCTTTGTAAGTGCTCTGATGCCTATGGGTTGGTGGCGCTATAGAAAAATTCAAATAGATAGATACATCTCTTGGTAGGATTTTAGTGCTCTTTTTTAGGATGAAGATGGAGCAAGGTTTAGCCAGACAATGTGTTCACATTTGCCATATAAGGTTGTACCTGTTAAATGGTCCACAGCTTTGTAGTACCCCATTCTCTATGGGGAAGCATTTTTACACCAAATCTGTACAGTTTTTTGTGACAGTGTTTTGTCAGATGATATGCCATCTGAGAGGTCTTTTAGCCCTGTTTTCGCAGCTTTGGTGAGATAAGCTGTGACATATCTTGCAACTTCATGGGAATTGCCTTCAATCTATTGGATGTCTATATTTGCATTTCACAAGAGGGCAATTATTGCATTGTAATCATTGATGTTATTGGATGCTTTGTCCCCTTTAATGTTGTATGTGTTTTTAGGGGATTTCCCTTTTACACTGTGTCCAACAGAAGACATTACACTATTTACTTGGTATGTTTTGCCAACTGGTCTAGGGAAACCAGATCACCATTTGGTATAGTATTTACCTTTGTTTTTATATCGACATCTGCAGTACTTGCCACACTTATGTTTTTTGAAGTGTAAGATGTATATATGTAGGTCACTATATGTGCTTTCTGAAGGAATGTCACAGGTAATGTAGTAGTTTGGTAACAGATAGGTTTGAAAACTTAGAGCCTGTTTTTAAAGTGTGTTGAACTCTATAACATAGAGTTGTTCGTCGCTTTCAAACAACAGGTGGAAAATCTATTCTACATTTTTGTCTAAATCTGGGGTCTTCAGAATACATCCGTAAAGAACGATATTATGATGCTTTAATTTGAGTCAAACTTTCAACATGACTTCCTCCTTTTCCTGTAGGAAAGAGAAGAGTAAAATAATGTGCTTCTGCACTTTTCTACCATATGCTCATTGGCGAGCTTTTGGCTTGATGCAATTGATATATTTCTAATGCATCTTCTATGGTGTCTTCGGAATGTTGTGGGTGAATTGTATACTGGTCTAAAATGTTGGCTGCAGTAACAGGATCTACACACAAAAATTGGCCAGTGTGTGGTAAATCTTGAATTATTTGGATGTTTTTTTTCGGTTTTCCTCTATGTCTATGGGCCTCATTACACGGTAGGCGGTAGGGATTTACTGGTACCGGTAAAATACGGTAAATCCCTGCCGCCTTACTACGAGGTCCCTTAGCGGGTTGGAGCTTTAACGCCTGCTTTTTGCAGGCGTTAAATACCAACCCGCTAAGGGACCTTGGAGCTAATTACGGCACCGCAAAATTGCGGTGCCGTAATTAGCGCCTTCCCCATTCCCATAGAGCCCTATGGGGCAGAAATGGGAATGGGGAAGGGCAATGGCGGAAGGGGGATTTACCGCCCCTCCAACCTTGCGATGGGGCGGTAAATCCCCTTTCCGCCAAGGCGGTGCTGGTATTTTACCGGCATGAGCCATGGCGCTAATAGCGCCATGGCTCACCGCCTACCGTGTAATGAGGCCATATATCTTTGTAGTATTCAATGTTGTCTTTAAGGTATTGTAGGGCTTGTCTGACTTTGTTTAAGTTGGCTAGTTTGTCTTTTGTTGGTACACCATTAACTATTAAAATCAATGATTGATCTACTGGCTGTTGTACTCCTAGAGTTTCTACCTTTTTTTAAGATCTAATGGCAAATATACTACTTTTCCACAAAGGCCTTTCAGTACCTCAGATGGAGGCAAGTTGGTCATTGTCGTTTGAAAGCCTATTATAACTTGAAATGGGTGCACTGTTTGGATTATAATGCTCTCATACAAGTTAAGTTGTTTGAGAGCTTTTGGAAGTGGGACAATTTCTACGTTATTAGTAATAGCACGTGATGGCATTTGGTTAATGTCTAGCTTTGTATTGCAGTATGTGCAAACTATTGAGGGGTAATACTGCCAGCAAAAATAGCGTTACTGCTACTCGGTCCGGCACTATTATTTCGGTGGCTTTAGTAGCACTGAAAATGGCAGGAAATGGGCAGTAAGTGGAAATGTGTACCTCCAAATATTGTTACTGCAGCATTTAAGCGCTGAGGCCCAACTTGTGATGAGGGCCTTGGTCTCGTATTTCAGCAGATGTGTTTTGAAACTTAGCTAATTTTTTTTTTATGTGTTTGTAAAGTCGGTGCTGTTTTTGAGATATTCGCCAATGTTTACAAAAGTTCAGAATTCTCTAAGTCAACTTCATTTCAAAATATTTACTTTGGATTTGTTCTATTTCTTGAAGGAGTTATTTGGCAGTGCCATGTCTGAGAATGCTATTTAAATTTTGCAGGACTTTTTGCATAGTATAAGGCCTCATTACACGTAGGCGCTAAGGGATTACTGGCATCGGTAAGGTCACCGGTGTCGGTAATCCCTTAGCGCCCCACTACAAAGTCCCTCAGCGGGACCCGTCCTTAAAGCCTGGTTTTACCAGGCGTTAAGGACGGGACCCGTTGAGGGACTTCAGAGCTAATAACGGTACCGCAAACTGCGGTACCGTTATTAGCTCTTTCCCTATTCCCATTGAGCCCTATGGGGGCTCAAATGGGAATGGGGAATGGTATTTGGCATGGAGACTTACCTGGTCCTCCAGGGTAAGAATGACCCGGTAAGTACCCATACCGCCTACCGGGACCCGGAATGCGGTAAGGGGGTAGCCATGCCGCTAATAGCAGCATGGTTACTTCCTACCGTGAAATGAGGCCCATAGTCTATGCACAAGATTTTGTATAGCTGAATGGTGTGTTGCTAAAATTTTGATGTGATGGAAGGTGCTTTGGCAAGCAGTTCCTGAAATGCAGGCTAATGAATTTCCTCGCAGTCCTGTATGGATGCGCACTGGGTGGGAGTCCATGTTTTATAATGTTTTTATTTTACTTTTGTATTTTAGTTTGACATAGTGATTTAGGAATTGTCGTAAAGATTTGAAGGATTGCTGTCATACATTACATATTGAGCTGCACACCCATTTACATATTGGATGGTTATTTTTGGTAAAAGGAATATTGAGTTGAAAGTTTGTTGAGGACATTTTATCTATTAGGCTTTCTTTTTCCATACTGGTGTCTCCTACCATTTCAGAACCTCAGCCATTATTGTCTATGGCAATTGAGTTTCTTTGTTGTTGTTCATATGCGTCTTCATTGAAATACGGTTCTGTGCTGCTTGTGTGACTCCATTCAATGTCACAGAAATTTGAAAAGATATCTCTATTTACATTGCGCATGTTTACAAGTACTTTTTGTAATGTATTTATTAATTTAAGTTAGTGGTTTCATTCTTTTTAATATTAATGTAAATAACTTTCTCTTTAGTAGAAATCGCTGTCAATTAGAACTTTGAGGATTTGTTTTCAGTGGCAGTTTTTAAGTGTAGATCGTGACGTATTTGTCTTCATAAGATTGTAAAGTACTCTGCTGTGGAAAAATGTTTGTAACATATATTTTTTGCATTGCATTACTGTGGCTATGCTAATATTGGTAGATATAGGGCCTCATTACACGGTAGGTGGAGAACCATGGCGCAATTAGCGCCATGGTTCATGCCAGTAAAATACCGGCACCGCCTTGGTGGAAAGGGGAATTACTGCCCCATTCCAAGGTTGGTGGGGCGGAAATTCCCCCTTCTACCATTGCCCTTCCCCATTCCCATTTTTGCCCCATAGGGCATAACGGGAAAGGGGAAGGTGCTAATTACGGCGCCGCAAATTGCGGTAGCATAATTAGCTCCCTGGGTCCCTTTGAGGGTTGGTTTTTAACGCCTGCAAAAAAGCAGGCGTTAAATTCCCCAACCCGCAAAGGGACCTTGTAGTAAGGCGGTAAGGATTTACTGGTACCGGTAAAATACTGGTACCGGTAAAACCTTACTGCCTACCGTGTAATGAGGCCCAGTGTTAGGTTTGTTATGTTGTTTGTTTTTGTTTGTACATGTTCTTTTACTTTAAGATTTTGCAAGAGGGACATTAGTGGTTTTAGTGGTGGTTGGTTTACTTTTGTTGAGTGAGGTTACTAACTGTTTTGTTTTAATGTTTTCTATATATTGTTTTAGAGGAGGATGACTTTGTGTCTTCTTTTGTATTCCTATCTGCTCTATTCTTTCTTTGTTTTCTCTGGAGTTGCTTTTTAGTAAGCATTGCGTTTGCCAGTTGGGAAAGAAAGAACATTTGTGTTTGAACATTGTGGAATGTTTATGCTTGTATTATGCATGTGTGTGTGACTGTGTCATGTGATGATGGGTGTGGTTTGGAAGTTTGTAAGAGTAAGAAGCTTTACAGGTGTGAAAGGCATGGGTTAATGAGTAAGGTAGTGGTGGTGTGAAGTAAGGGCATTATGTTTTGAGGAAAACAGTGGTTGTTTGAATGCTGTGATTTACTGTAAAGGTACGAGGAGTGTCTGGATCTAATGGAAAAGGGGTGAAGGAGTGTGTCGTTCAGGCCGATTCATGGAATTAATGTGCGCCGAAAATCTCTGCGCAAGCGTGCAAAAGCGTGCGAATCGCAGCGCAAGGGTGAAAATCGCAGCGCAAGCGTGCGAAAACCACGCACATCGATTCATGGAAGTCTGTGCGTGTGTAAATTCTGGGCAAAAATTCTGCGTGGCACATGTGGGCGCACACGTCATCAAACGGCGTGCGCTACGTGCACAGTGAAAGCGCACATAGCGTGGCGCACACAACAAAAGTGAGCAGAACACGGGGTGTATCACGCTGAATGGGGAGCAATGCATGTAAATGAGGGCGTTACGGGGTAAGTACAGGAGTTAAATGCGTGGAACGCCCACACGCGTGCCTACAACACGTATTAATGCAATCGAACGGGGGAAATGCGTGCGCCAAAAAAGACGCGCTAATCCGGAAACACGTACGCCAGCAGGAAGCAGGCATACGCGGCCCTGAGCAACATAAAAGTGTGCGCAAACAACAAACAACCTCAGACGCTACGATGAATATACCATACCTCGCAGCTGTGGTCGTGGGACACCGCAGGAGGAAGAGGATAGTCAGGCCCAGAATTTTTACACCCAGGACCAGCCTTTTTGGGATGCCTGATGACCAGGTGTATGGGAGGTACAGGTTTCCACCTCACATAATACTCGACCAGGTGAGTGAGTGGGAGGATGTCCTCACATCACCCACCCTGTGCAGCCAAGCACTGAGCCCCTTGGAAAAGGTGCTCAATGTTCTGCACTTCTTGGCCACTGGTTCATTTCAGCGGACAAGTGCCATAGTGGGGGGGTGTCACAGGCCACGCAGTCAAGCTGCCTACACCAGGTGTTGGCCATCATGACTGCACGCTCTTCAGTCCACAGGCACATATACCTGCCCAGAACACCTGCAGAAAGGCAGTCTGCCATCCAGGATTTTTAGGGGGTGGCACACTTCCCCAAAGTGCTAGGTGCCATCATGCTATGATATGATATGATATGATATGATATGATATGGCATTTATAACGCGCCTATACACAAGTGTTTCAAGGCGCGACGAGGCAGGGAGGGCGGACAAAGGGAAGACAGACAGCGATCTTACTAGGCCAGGTGTCATTCAGATCGCGCAAGTGCATGGGTAGAGGGGAAGGGAAAGTGCAAGGGGAAAGGGAGAGGGGGAAGTGCAGTACAGGGGTAGTAGCATAACAAGAAAAATAATAAGGGCCAGCTGGTGGCAAGTGCAAGGTAAGTGCAGACAAGTGCTGGGAGGGGGGCTGTAGGGATACAGAGACTGTCCTGCAGTGCAGGGGTTGCCAAGGAGGCAGAGCAGGGGGCAAGTGGCTGGGCCAGGGACCGAGAACAGTGAGAGTTGCCCAGTACAGATTCAATGCAGTTTCAATCAGGAATTTATAAGGGGGGAGGGGGAGAGAAAGCAGAATCAACGAGGGAGGTTTTGAGGTGCTTTCGGAACCAGAGATGTTTCTCCTCAAGTTTCAGGGAGGCAGGAAGGCTGTTCCAGAGGGAGGCCCCAGCCAAGGAGAGAGATCTACCCCCAACATGTTGCTTGAAGTGGCTGACCCTGAGGGAGTTGGAGGCAGATGAGCAAAGAGCTCGAGAAGGAAGATATTTAGGAAGAGAGAGTTGAAGGTATTTCGGCCCCAGGCCTCAGAAGGCCTTGTGGACAATGCAGAGGGTTTTGAACGTAATCCTCGCAACCACTGGGAGCCAGTGCAGAGATTTCAGTCCTGGAGAGATGCGGTCCCTGGGCTTGAGGTCAAGGACAAGTCTCGAAGTCCTATTATGGATGAGTTGCAGAGGGCAGAGAGTAGAGGCAGGCAGATTTAGATAGAGGCTGTTACAGTAGTCCAGTTTAGAGAGAACCAGGGCTCTGGAGACAGTGAGCTTCTTGGGGAAGGAGAGGAAAGGAAGAATACCTCTGAGGAGGTGCAGCTGGTGTGACTTCTTTGAGATGTCACAAATGTGAGGAGAGAAGGAGAGTGTGGAGTCGAAGATGACCCCGAGGTTTTTTGCCTTGCAGGTAGGAGCAGGAAGAAGGCCAAGAGAGGCCGGCTAGAGAGCTGCATGGAAGGAGGGAGTAGGGGTACTATGACAAGGGTGGACTTGTGGGTGCCTCCTTTAATGTAGAGGTTGGGGTGCCGATTAGTGGGGTTACTAGGAATAGGTCAGACTTGTGGGTGCTGCCTTAATATAGGTGGTTGGTGTGTAGATTAGCGGGGTAATGGGATGAGGGCAGACTAGTGGGTGCTGCCTCAACATAGTGGGTCGGGGTGCAGATTAGTGGTGTAATGAGATGAGGTCAGTCTTGTGGGTTTTGTCATAATGTAAGGGGTTGGGGTGCGATTAGTGGGGGTAATGGGACATGGGTGGACTTGTGGGTGCTACTTTAATATAGGGGATTGGTGCGCAGATTAGTAGGGTAATGGGATGAGGGCAGACTAGTGGGTTTTGTCATAATGTAAGGGGTTGGGGTGCGATTAGTGGGGGTATTGGGACAAGGGCAGGTATTTGGGTGCTGCCTTAAAGTAGGGGGTTGGGTTGCAGATTAATGAGGGTATTGGGACAAGGGTGGACTTGTGGGTGCTGCCTTAATGTAGCGGGTTGGGACGTCGATTTGCGGAGGAACTGGAACGAGGACTTGTCTATTGCAGGAGAGGAGTAAAAGTAATGGTGATTGCTGGTAATTAATCCTTGATTACTTATTTCCCATGGGCTGGCACAAAGGTTGTTCCACAGCGCTATGTACTGTTTGCCATGGGGGCGTGTTTTGGACGTGCTGGGCGCTACTCATTATTCTTTGTTTTGCAAGTTTCTGGGCACTTTCGATTACATGAATCTCCTCCCAGCACAGTAAATGTGTTCCTCACAATGTTCTTGTTCGGGCTAACTACTTATAGCAGGGGTAGCACTTTTTTGGTAAATTAGGACCAGTATCTGATAAGGGTGCATGGTTTTAGTTATTGTTTTAAAAGGGCATGTAGCTTATTGTTGTGTGTGGTGTGACACGTGATGTGAATTCCTGCAAAAAAAGAAAAGGTATTTACTTTGAGATTCAATGTACTGTCTTGAATGATTAGGCTGGCAACAAGAGTGCCAGTGGGCTTTGAATCCTAATGCCTGCATTGAAGAGCAAATCACTCTAACATTAACACTTACTAGGTAAAATTGCCATAGTGAAAGGAGTAAACATTTCTGCATCAAACTGCTGTCTACTAGATTTAAAACATTTTACATAATACATGTTAATATTAACCAACTAAATGCTATTCAGTTGTGTAATGATGGCCTCCACACGTTTCTTAGTTACCATCAAAGCAGTTTATTGCAAAGAGATAGGAACAACAAATACCCCCAACCTGTACTCAAGATAACAGCAGCCCAACTGACTGCAAAGAATAACATTCTACAGACAGGTCTGAGCACTCCATATTCTACTTCAGTGTTCTATTCTCCCAAGCATTGTCAAATTCATTGACGCCACTTTCCTGATCCAAGTCTGGGATCTCTGGTACGGTTTTGTACATTTTCTGGCCCTCATATCCAAGAAAATGCATCAGGAGAGAGACCTTACGATCAGCAGAAATATTGTTGCCACAGGCCACCTTTACATAATGTATGAAGGTTTTCTTCCAAGCAGCCCACTTTATTTTTACTGGGCCGGGACTGGCCATAAACACAGGTGGACCCGGAACTCCTGCCACAGCCATGGTCAGTGTCCTTCCCTCACAGTTTACCACTTTGTTGTCATATACTTGTTCCCCCCATACTGGGGCCCTGTAATATATTGCTGGAGTCTGTCACTGAAGAGGGCAGCAAGATGTGTTATCACTTTGCTAATGTGATACTATTCAGTAGTTGGCTGCACTGTCCTTGATGCAGATAACATGTCACTTGGCTTTGGACACCTGCGTTGTGAATGTTTGGGAAAATTGGTGCTCTCAGCTCTCACCTTTAGTCTTTTGTTTCACTCGCAATCAGCCGCACCTCTGTCCGAAAGGGGAAATGAAAAAAAATCGTGTGTGTGCGGCTTTTCTTGGGGACCCTGGGTGCACACATATCCTTCTGAGGGTGTTTAAACAAACCGGCAGTGCGGCGTAAACTCTTCAGCAACCACGCACTAGCCAGAGTTCTTGCTCCAACGTCCCCAGTCAGCTGATCCACTTACTGTGCCCATTGCCATGGGCCCTAGCGTGGTTGGAGCATGAGGCACTCACGTCTTAGGTGCTGGTTGCAGCAAGCGCGTCACTGATCAGCAGATCCATCCTCGCATATACTCAGGCACACGCATATACCTTTAAATGTCAGTTTCCTTCAGCAGGCTGGTTACAAGCTTGGGCAGACGCCCGCGAGTAATCCAAATATTGATTCCCCCTCCTTCTGCTTTATGACTAGGGCCCGTTTACCGTTGGCAATTGCTGTCGGATTTGTAAACTCTCTCTTATCCCAAGCAGAGGTTGCTCCTCCCTCTTTGCACGACCAATACGGCCTGCTTGGTGTCGTTCTCCAAGGCTGTACATGGATTGTTGCTTCTGCTACTCTGGCACTGCAGCATCCACCAGAAGTGGGGGCTCGGGTTGCCTCTTTTTTATCCAGTGCTGGTGCTGAGGGCTTGAGGGTTTGCCAGGGCTTTTTAATCCTCGTCACCAAATGTAATGATGGCCTTCACCCGTTTCTTAGTTACCATCAAAGCAGTTTATTTCAAAGATATAGGAACAACAAAGACCCCCAACCTCTACTCCGGATAACAGCAGCCCAACTGACTGCAAGCAAAGAATAACATTCTACATCCAGGTCTGAGCAGTCAATATTCTACTTCAGTCTTCTATTCTCCCAAGCACATACATCAAAACAGGTTTATCAGCTGTGTAGGAAGAAACAGATGTCCATGTCAGACTTTGGGTATAAACATGATTCTCATCTGCTACAGGGCTGTCAAATGTTTGAATATTAACTGCTGAATATAAAAATGTTCATACATGTTATATACACCCTATGCTATCATCTGAGAATAATGTTGTTGCTAGATCTGAAGCAAACGACAAATGTTATAGTTTACTCTGGAATGCTGGAACGATTTTGAAATGTAACAACGTATTGGAAAAGTCAGTATTAAACAACTGTCTGGTAGCTTTCCTTTCTTGTGATAAACTTTTATCTCATCTGGTACAGAGTTATCGTCAGCTAACGTGAACGGGCAGAGTGTTAGCGAAACAAACGCACTGTTTTGATAAAGAGGTTCATTTTTGGAAAATATTTTTTCATGCAAGTAAATGGGCTGAATCTCTTCTTATTCAAGATATTTAGGAGCCAAGAAATATAAACAGAATTTCAAAAATTGGCTTTGAGGATATGAAAGTTGCATGTATCAATGGGAAGCTGCAGTCATGTTAGTTGCCATGAATTCAAATAATTCTGCAGACTTCTTGAGAATTAATAATCATATGACTGACCCTCAAATATCTCCCCAGATTAACTTAATTGATGAGGTAGTTTGTGTTAGACATTTCCAGTTGATATTCTCAAAGGGCAATTTACCCAAATTAATTTTGAATTATCCAGTTTCTCTTTCTACGTCTTTACCTTTTGACACTGTAGTTATACATGATCTTATTTATGGTACCTTTGGGCTAAAATGCTCTGTGTTATTTTTGGCCAAGTAATTAGAGATACATAATTTCCTCTGAGTTGTACACAATCTAGTATAGTTCCCCATATTTAAAATGTGATATTGACAGAATCCAGGAACTATCATCAAATAGCTCTCCTGGATGCGCCAAACAAAATATTTGCTTCCCTAGTTTGTGATTAGTCATGTTATGTTATGTTATTTTACTTGGCATTTATATAGCACCTTATATATCATTGCTATGACCTCAAAGCGCTGGTAGGTTGAAGACCCTCGGGAACCGAAGTTCAAGTCAGGAGAGAGAGAGTGTTCTATGGTGTGTGGGTACACTGGATATGTGTGCAGCTGGTGTAGTTGTTGGATGTTGGCTGCTTCCTAATGATAGGTGTGGTGCTGAAGATATCAGTTGGATGTGTTCAGTCTGGTGGGTGGACACCCAGACTGAGTTCTGGCTGTGTTAGGCCTGAGGAATGCCTATGTGAACAGCTGGCTGGAATGTGCTCAGCTAGCTGCGTTTTGTTAGGGCGTTGAGGTGTTTATGGGGTCGTATTTGTATGGGCAAAGCTAGGTCGAATTATCAGGGGTATAGCTGTGTTCTAGTTGAATGATGGTGTATACTGGAGACTAAGCATAGTGGTGCATACAGGTATATATGGGATACATATGTATATGGGGATATAGATAGATAGCATATATAGGGGATACAGATATATGGCAACAGCTTGGGAAACAGGTGTACTGTGATACAATGTGTGGCCGGTTTCAGCAGGTTCCACTCATTCTATCCTGCCTATTCATTCAGTCCATTCTATTCAATGTTCTGCTTCATCTATTCAATCCATTCTGTCTATTCCGTTCACTTTCTCGATTCCTCAATTCCATACGCACTAGCTGTCTATCGCCACAAGCTGTTCTATCCGTACCATCCGTTCCATCCATCCCTTAACTATTCCAACCATCCTATCCAGTTCATCCATTCAGTCCAGTTTGTCAGTTCTATCCAGTTCATCCATTCTATCCAACTTGTTTATTCTATTCAATTTGCCCATTCTATCCAACTTATCCATTCTGTTCAATCCTTCCATTCTATCTGTTCCAGTTCTTCTGTATAGTGAGTAGATCGACCAAACTAGGAGGCTTGAGATTTTTACAGACTGGATTTGTAAGGGGAATAGGTACCTCCCTTACTGGCTTTTAATTAATTTTATTAAGACTCAAGCCTTATCTAAGGGTACTATGTTGTATTTGA
Source organism: Ambystoma mexicanum (assembly GCF_040938575.1). Classification (NCBI taxonomy): domain Eukaryota; kingdom Metazoa; phylum Chordata; class Amphibia; order Caudata; family Ambystomatidae; genus Ambystoma; species Ambystoma mexicanum. The sequence goes on along the minus strand of NC_090937.1, from coordinate 135,750,995 downwards.
CTTTTGTGGATTTCGCCCTTGCTTTTGATAGTGTACAAAACAGATATGTCCAATTTATTTAGTGGACATTTTTAAGACATAACAAACTGGCACTTCCATTTGGGCTAGATTAAATAGGGATGGGAGGTTATCTAGTAATATTTTGACTGAACGAAGACTGACACAGGGATGTATTTTAGCTCTGACACTTTGTAACATATTCATTTCTGATACTGATGGTAATTATCCCAGGCCAGAACATTCCCCCCATGGCTGGAGATAACCCTCTGTGGTTCTTTATGCAGGAAATCTTGTCCTGGTTGACCAGAGAGAAATCGGATTACAATGGCAACTTTTAGTGTCATGATTTACAAAAGTTACAAACAATCTAAGACAGTTGTGCCACAGATCGGACGACTTCACTGTACGGTGAATACAAAGTACACGGTTGCGTATAAGGCAAGGACTAATATCAGAAGACAAAGTTAGACATTTGCTGTAGACGTATATATTGCCATTGATGAATAACACTTGTGGGTTCAGCAAAGAGCAAGCGCATAGCTTGTTCCATGGCTTTAGAAAAGACGATGAACAAGACATGATAGATTTCTCTTCCTAACCACAGAATAGCAGCCTCTTGTCTTCAAACGCTAAGCTAGTGGCAACAGACACATACAGACACGTGTCGTTAGGGTCAGCTAAAGGCGATCAGTTTCCCCTTTCCAACAGAAGAAAGCCAACCACAAGTGGCAGCTTCCTGTTTTAGATGAGCTTGTAGCAGAGTCAAGAGATGCTTCTGCGCTGATAAGCAGCCAGGGACAGGCACCACGGTACCAGAATACATGTGTATGCTTAAAGTATCCAAGAGCAATTGTCCCGCTTAAACCCCTTCAGAAAATGCATCCAATATAATGGCATTTGAAACAGACCAGAAGAGAACACTGCACTTTGCTTGGTCGTCCAGCGGAAGCCTATGCATTGTAATGGAAATTATCAAGAAGCAAAGACAGTACCCGTCACTCGAGTTTTCACATAGGTAAATCATGTCTGCAATGCAAAGCTAAGCTCAAGAGCAGGTTCAGACTGTAGACGTTCTGTCCAGTTCAAGGAAATGATGCATATAGTATATGTAGACTAAGTCAAGCATGTTAATATAAAAAGCACATCAGACTAAGGCTAGAAAGAAAATGGCGGCAGGCAGCAGATAGCAAACCAGATCCTGAGGGTGGGAAGAGCCTTCCATCGCAGGTCGGAGCAGCAGGTCCCTGTGTTCACTTTGCATGCAGAACAGCAAGGCCTGGAAATCGTGAGTTTAAGTGTGCTGGTTGAACCGTTTACATATATGAGACTGAAGGCGTGTTTTATTATGTCACTCCACTCCTGATCATACCATAGCATAGCTTAGACAAACTTAACATGAACTCCATGATTGCTCAAGCTGGCATTTTAAAATGATGAATTGTACTTAATCTTTGTTAGATGCCAATTATGTTTTTAGCTTATGCAATACCCTCTACATGTATATGATAGTATGTTATATTATTATTGCTGTTATTATAGCCGGCATAATGATGATCAAAGCTGGCAGAGAACAGAAGTGATATTAATTACATTGACTTGCTACCTTCAAGTGTCAGCTTCATAATTTTCAGTAATGCTTCATAATAAGGTTTCTTTGAGTCAAAACAAACTACACAACTTTTTCCTGGCTGTATTTTTGTCAATTATGAAAAAGGGGTGCAGAAACTCAGGGACCTGTCAAAGTGCTAGGCCGAACTCCTGAGGCGCCTCTCATCATAACTCAAGGCTTTTGATTCTGTGCCCACTCCACACAGCCCTACCTCGGGTCGAGGTGGGCGGCAAGGGTATCATGCCCTAAGGGGCAATTAAGTCATTAGAATTACAAAACTATGCATAAACCAACATTCTACAGATCATTATAGAACAATCTAAAATTGTGGTTATTGGTGTTCCGAGGAAGAAGCATAGATGCACATTTAACTGATTTATAAATGCAGGTAAACTACATGTGAGGCGTACACTTACCTGGGCTTTACATTGGCGCAAGGATCTAGTACTGTGAAAATATTAATGAGTTTAAGCCAAAGGTTATGTGTCTAACAGCTCAGGCAAAACATATAAACAGGAAGTAAGGAGGGTTTTCGGTGTTACTTCTTATTAAATTCTATTAAAGTGATCCCTTTCTTATTACTATGTGGTGCAAAAATGTTGCCTTACCTTTCTGACATCCCCTGGAAACATTTGGAGGGGGTGTTCTGGGGGCGTGTTTTAACTTCCCCAATGGGTTCCAATAACACCCATAATTTTTGAGCTAGGCCTCTTATCCGTTTCGGCTATAGTAATGTGGAAAACCTTATAATTCTTTGGAAGTGTTTATAAACAAAGGTTGGGTCCTTGTTGGAATTAACATGGAATTGAAGCAATAAGATTTGACTATGAAATTGTGGGGTAAGATCTGCATAGAAATATTGGAGAATCTTGGAATCACAACTGAAAACGTGATAGGAACCCTGAAACTCCCAAAAGGTAGATATGACATGAGGACTGGATTACCACAACCAATGAATGTAGAAAATATAAACATTTTCATCATGTTATTATGAATAATACTATTCCATCATTTGTTAGAAAATGTACTAATGTAAAGCTACAAATGAAATTTTTACGGTTCTGCCTAAATGTATTTCCCAACAATGAGGTATTGTGTGCTTGAAGCGTTCTTCCTATGAATATTAGAATATGCACCTTTTGCAAAGCATCATCTCAAATTGAAACCTTAAAACACATCTTAGTTGACTGTCATGCTCTTTCTGAGCTAAGGCATGTGTTTTTGAGAGTCATTTAAAAGGTTCTAGAGCAATGACATTTGATATTTAAAGGTACGGAGACACTAATCATTATCATCAGCGGTTATAACATTCCTATGTAGTGTGTACCCAAATATAAATGTTTTCAAGTGTTAATAGACACTGGTAACTATGCCCAAGAAGTACACATTTCATGGACTGATTTTATTGTTTGTATAATGTTTTAAGTAACAACATTATGTAATGTTTAATTTGAATTGTTTAATTGTTTAACTTTCTTCCTTTTCATGAAAGGTTCAATTGAACCAAAACACAAATAATAATAATAACATTAAAAGAAATTATCAAACTGGTGAATCAGAAAAACACTATCCAGAGTTCTCACATACCATCCCACTTTAAGCACACCCATGATTCTTAAAACATACGTAGAAACAGAACTTAATAATGTTCTATAAGTCCTTTGTAGTGCATACCATTTTGCATTACTGTAAATATTATAAATGGAGGGCTAGGTGTTAATGAATGAAACATGATGTAATTGTGGTAAAATGCAAGTTCAGCACAGTAAAATGGCACAAACTTGCCAGCTGCAGAAGGAGAGCTCTGAACGTGCACGGGGCTACTTTGATAGCCAGACAGTAATTTGAACTAGGTTGGAGAATGCCCTATACAACAGTTTCCCATGTTTAAAGAAAGATACATAATAAAAGATGGATCACAGGTAAGTATAACACGGCTCAGCATTAGGCTGAGGTGCAGAAAATAGGCCTCAAAGCATGATTTTACAGAAACGTATGCTTGTTTTATTAATTTGCTTAGAAGCCACAGTGGCTAGCAGCACAATTCAATTCCCACAATCCCAGGATCACACGGTAGGAAGCAAAACATTTTTGTTACTTTCAAGGTCATTAACCAGAGCTCACGGGTCCCAACGAAAGGCATGAATGCACAACACATTTTATAATTCACCATCTTATAATTCGGCATATTTAATTTACGAAGCCTGATATACTGGTGTTTTCAGAAAGTCGATGGCAGTTTCAAATTTCCCTGAATACATTTCTCCCAGAGAAGAAGGTCAAAGAGTCCTTAATGTGCTACATTTACGGGGTAACTTGTTCTTGGTTCAAGGCCCTGACAGTGTCATGGTAGAAGGCGTTCTCATGAGAATGAAGATGAGATGGCCGTGACAGATGCGTAAAGTTCTGCTGGTCATTTAAAATGTTTCAATAAATTGGCACTATGATGTGGGAATTGGGGGTTGGATTGTGACATCACAAGGGAGAGCAACGGGTTATGTGGTAAAGTCTGTGGGACTGAATCAGAGAAAGTAATGTACATCCTTCTTTAGGGGTTTGATATGCAATCACCAATCAGCTACTTGTGGGGAGACGTTTTATGTTGCAAAGTGATGGATGTTAATTAGTTTAGATGATTATAAAAGCTTCTGATTTTGCGGCATTTCTTTAAGAGTGCCTTTTCATGCAGCTCTGTTACCTAATCTGTTTGAATATTGCTGTCCCACCTGTGTCTGTGGCCCTGAATAAAACTGTGTTACTTCTTGCCTGGCCTACACTCCTTTTGAAAACGTTTGTATTTTTTTACTAGTGAGTTACGAGGCGAACCATTGAACATTATTTGGAGGCCCCAGCGAGATACATCAGCTTTCCCAAACAGGCGTGAGGATTCCAGCCGTACTCCCGGAGGAGTGCAGGATAGTGCTTGCTGACCAGTCCTGAGAGCTCACAAATTGAGGAGGTCCGTGGAAGCCAAGTTCCCAAAGGTCTACCTGGTCAGGTCGCTGCCTTCGTTTCAATGGGGGTGTGGCCTTTAAAGGGAGACTCTGAGGTCAAAAAGAGTGCAGAATCTCCTAATAGGATAAATGAGTGTACCCGTGCATGAACGCACAAGGAGTGGGAGCGATTATTTTTTGGTGTATAGGACGCACCCTCAGGAGGTGGAGGGAGATTGGCAGTAGTAGACTTAGATTTTAGGTGCACATATCCAATAGGGAGTAAGTGGGTGATGGAACATCTGTGTTAGAGCAGAGTGTTGCATTGTAAGTGGTGCACCTTGTTAGGCGAGAATTGTGCGTAGTGCAGGCAATTGGTATAGTTGCTTAATTTTTCATATTCTTTTTGGTTAAAGAGTTTGAACGAGAGAAGAAAAATGGAAAAGAAGCATATGCACATGTGTTTTGTGAGTGGGAGCAGTTAATCATGGTAGAATGGAATTATTGTGGTGTTTGTTCAGTGCGCATGTGGAGAATACGGAAGGACCAGAGCTAAACTAATGTGTAAATATTGAAACAGCTGTGTAGCGTGTGCAGGGGTGCAGTCAGACGAAGGGGGGAACACCCACATTCTCAGTGTACTAACACATGGCATTGTTGTTAAGGTGATGGGCCTGTGGAGACGGCCATTTGGGTTTTAATAAAAACTAACAAGACGGGCCTTAAGAGAAGGTCATTGTGTGTAAGAGTGGAAAGAGAGGAGTTAGTGGGCCGGGTCTGTGGAGAGGGCCCGTATAAATGAAATAAAATAGGGTGAACGAGTTAAGCGCTAAGTATAAGAATGAGTGGGTGGAAATGAGTGAATAAGGATAACAGAGTTTAACATTTAAATGAACAAGAGTAATAAGAAAAGAGGCAGGGAAGAGAACTCTAATAATTAGGATGAGGGTGTGATAATGTCGTCCTACTGGATGGACGCACTCCTTGATCACATGTTTGTTTGTTTGTTTATTATTTGTATTGCGCACCGGACCCGTAGGTATCAGGGCGCATAGGATAAGATAATTGACAGCTTAGTTACATGATAACATTTGTCAATACATCTACAGAATACAATACAAAGAAAAGTCATGTTGACCCAAAGGTAGGTTGCATGGCGGCAATACAGTGCAGGAAAAGTAATGTAGGCACAAAGGTAACAATTACAGTCAAAGGTAGGTAGCATAAGGCATAAGTGATACAGTCAGAGGTAGTTTGATAACTAAAATATTTACAGGTGCAAAGTCAATAAGATAGACTAGAAAATGCATGTCTAGATGTCTAAGTCTTTAAAACATTTAATGATGCTCTGGTGGAAGTTTTGGAAGGATTGATTTGCTCTTAGTGTAGGAGTTAGGCAGCAATTGGGCAGCCTTGACTGGGTAACTACATCCACCAATTCTGGATAGCTTGAATCTGGGGATGGCAAGGTAGTTAGTATTGGAAAGTCTAGTAGTCCTAGTTGAGGATTTCTTGGTGAATCTTTCTGACAGGTAACTAGGTGCAGCGTTATTCAGGCATTTGTAGGTAAGTGTTGCAACCTTCAGATTGATTTTGTCATGTGTTGAGAGCCAACTATTAGCTCTTCTAGTAAATTAAATATGATCTCTCCAGGCAATTCCTAGTGCTGCTCTAAGGGTATTATTTTGCAAAATTTGGATTTTCTTAATGATTTGTTTGTTTGCGCCTATGTATAATGCATTACTGTAATCCAGCTTTTACCAAATGAGCGCTCAGGCCAAGGTGATGCAGCTACTGATGGATAGAAAGGGTTTGCCTGCTCTAATCAATTTGCATGTGTAAGCTGTGGATGAGGCCACAGCATTGACCTGCTTGTTGAATGACAGGGTTGTGTCTAGGTAAGAACCTAAAGTCTTTACCTCTTTCGGAGCAGTAATGATATTATTGTCAATGTTGAAGGCAGAGTGATTGGGACTCAATTTATTGAGGGTAGCGGTAGTGCCTAGGATGATGATCTCATGTGCAACAAATTGCCCCAATATTGCAACAAAATAATGAAGTGCCACATTCAGTGGGCAACCAACACAGTGCAGAAGTCTTATAAGGAATGGCCTGGAGAGGGAACATTCGATACGAGTATTATTGACAGTATGTTCTCATACCTGCCGGCTACCTACAAAGGAGCCAAGCTCAAAAAGAGGCAGGACATTCTAGGGCTCTGGAAACTATACAAAGAAAAGGAATAAAAGATGGAGAAGGGGGAGGCAGAAAAGGAGAGTGTCCTTCCCCCTCTCTATGCAATGTACCCACTGTTAAAGCCAGTTGCAGTTTATACAAAACCTAGGTGAGTATCTAAAGGGAACAAGCAAAAAGAAAGATGAGTTCAAAGCAAACACTGTTAGTAAGGGTGAGAAAGGGCAGGGAGAAATAAATATTTAGTGGACATTACAAATAGCACACAACAGCAACTTGACTCCTTGTTCAGGGAAGCAGAAAAAGAAATAGAAAGGGAGATAGAGAAAAAAGGAAAAAACAAGGAAAGACAGCTCATGAGCAGGGGTGAATAGCAGGGCACATACAATTTCAAATTGATAACTGGGGACTGGACTTGGATGATGGCGAATTAGATATGACAGAGGCTAATCACACTGTATCACATTGGGAGCACAGTAGGGACAGTGACCATGAGGGTGACGAAGTTGACACATGTGACTTAAGAAAAATGACCAGGGGAAGGAGAAGCAACTAAAGGGAAGAAGATGAAAGAGAGTAATCATTGGAGGACTGGGAAAATAGGCTTTGTAGTAGGAAGACTAGAATAGCAGTAGATAAAATGCCACAGCGAGGGAATAAACCCAGTGCCAAACACAGATGCTCCTTTTGCAGAAATTAAAAGGTGAGATGCATTAGGTACCTTGGCAGACAATGGATAGGGATAACTTTGTTTACAGTCTACCTTAACTAATGGTGGGAGCGAGTAAGTGAATTTATGTTTTTGAGACAGAGACAGCAGGGCTACCACTGGCCATAGGATACGTTAAGAGTTTATTGGCCGTATTGGTGGGGGGACAAAGAGACAAAATGCGACAATAAGCGGGATATGCAGGGGTAAAATTAAGTTCTAACATACATGACCGAGCACCCTTTAACAATTATTGAGCACATGTGTGGAAAGCTCTGAGAGAGATGTATCCAGAAACATCAGATATGGGTTCAATATTAGCATGAAAAATTTGACAGATGAGGACACCACAGAATATATACTGTCTATTCAAGAGATGTGGGCACAGGAAAATAAACAGTCCTGGGACTACAAAACACCCTTGTTTTATCACATCTTAGTGAGGGTGCTCCCCGCAGATGTGCAGGTTTCCCTAGGAAAAATAGTAGGGATAGATGTGAATGGGTGGAGAGAGATACAGGCCACTAATGTGCACTATTGTAAGGGGAAGCAGGAGAGAGATAAAGAGATAACAGACAACACAGTAAAAGCAGATAATAAATGAGTGCAGAAAAACTGGATAAAATAAGCTTTGAAGGAGCAGTGCTCATTAATTTGTATGGAAGCCCCAGCAGCTGGTAGCACATTGCAAATCCAACGATCCCAGGATCGCTCGGTAGGAAGCAAACAACGTTTGTTACTTTTGACATCATAAACCAGAGCTCACGGGTCCCACTGAAAGGCAATGAATGCACATCCATTTTATAATTCAGCATTTTTAATTTACGAAGCCTGATCTACTGGTGCTACATTTACAGGGTAACTTGTTCTTGGTTCAAGGCTCTGACAGTGTCATGGTAGAAAGCTTTATCATGAAAAAGAAGACGAGATGTCCGGAACAGATGAATAAAGTTCTGCTGGTCATCTCAAATGTTTCAATGAATTGGCACTTTGATGTAGGAATTGGGGGTTGGATTGTGACATCCCAAGGGGTAACCAGGGGTGGTGTGGTAAGGTCTGCGGGAACCAATTATAGAAAGTAATGCATGCTTTTCTATTGAGGGTTTTATATGCAATTACCAATCAACTACTTGTGGGGAGACCTTTTATGTTGCAAAGTGACTGGTGTTCATTAGTTTACATAATTATAAAAGCTTTTGTTTTAGGCGCATTTCTTTGACAGCGACTTTTCATGCAGTTCTGTTCCATGTTCTTTTCAAATATTGCTGTCCCAGCTGCGTCTGGGTCCTTGAATAAAACCATGTTACTTCTTGCCTAGCGTACACTCCTTTTTGACAACTTGTAATGTTTTAATGGTGAATTCCGAGGCAACCCCCTGAACATAATCATAAAAGCCAGGACTGGTGTATTACTTAAATCCTAAAAAAATTAAAAATTAAAAATAAAAAATGTCATAGGGGCCCATCTGTGAGAAGAAACATGGTTAAATGACCTGTTCTTTGGGGCGGTACCCACTCGAGAATCCACAGCCACACTTTAGCTCAATGTACCTTTCACAGAAGGTAAACATCCATTTGCATATCAGTGTTTGTCCCGCCCACATGGGCAGTCCAGCTCCGAAATGCTATGGCAATATCTTTTCAACAAGAGTACCACCAGCAACCCCAGATGTGTTTTAGCCTTTTTGGGCCTCATAAGTGAGGTGGAGCTGTGCCTCTCTGAGCACAGTCAGCATGGGGTCCATGTATGGATAACGATAGGAAACTTAGGGTGACTAGACCTAAGTCCCTTAAAAAATCAAAAAATATAGACATAGGTGCCCCTCTGAGAGAACGAACATGGTTAAATGAGCTGTTCTTTGGGAAGGGACCCACTCGAGAGTCCACAGCCACACTTTAGCTCACTGTACCTTTCACAGAAGGAAATATCCATTTGCATATCAGTCTTTGTCTCACCCACATGGGCAGTCCAGCATCAAAATGCTATGGCAATTCTCTTCTGAACAAGATTACCAACAGCAACCGCAGCCACGTGTTTCAGCCTTGTTGGGTCTCATCAGTGAGGTGAAGTTGTTTGTTTGTTTGTTTGTTTATCACTTGTATTGCGCACCCAACCCAAAGGTATTAGGGCACATTGCATAAGATTACTCACAGCTTGGTTGTACATAAGAATGCATTTACGGTTACAATGTAGTTATACAATGTCAATAAGCATATTTACAATAATAGATTTTTATAGTGTAATTACAAAAAGGTGTCAAGAGTATAGAAAGGAATTGACGAAAGTGTGGACTATAAAGATATGGTAGTATGTGAGATCAGTTCAGTAAAATGCCTGAAGTCTGCTTAGCCGGCAGAGTCTTTGAGCAGCTTTATAAGGTTGTGACAGAATTTTAGGTATGATGGTTCTACTCTGAGGGGAGAAGGAAGTGAGTTCCAAAGCTGGGTAGCTGGGTAGTTGTGCCTCTCTGAGCACATTGAGCAAGGGGGTCCACATCTGGCTGACCCTAGGAAATTTATGGTGACTAGATCGAAGTCCCTTAAACAATAAAAAAATGTAGTCTTAGACACCCCTCTGTGAGAACGAACACAATCAAATTACCTGTTTTTTGGGAAGGTACCCAGTCGAGAGTCTGCAACCACCCTTTAGCTCACTGTTCCTTTCACAGAAGGGACATATCCATTTGCATATCAGTCTTTGTCTCGCCCACATGGGCAGTCCAGCACCGAAATGCCATGGCAATTCTCTTCTGAACCACACTTTAGCTCACTGTACCTTTCACAGAAGGGAAATCTCCATTTGCATATCAGTCTTTGTCCCATCCACAATCCTAACATGGCCCTGTTGAGGTCACTGCAAATTAGCATATTACTTTACTAGTTTCAGATATACCCAACCCAGCGAAGCCTGCAAATATCTTTTTTACTATGCATAATGTGCATGACTTTTGTGAGTCCAATCATAAAGGCACTGAAAACCCTTTGAACAGATGGCCAGTGAAAGCCTTCTGCTCGATTCTGAATGGGGAATATTCACAGTTATTAAAGAGCTTTATTTTGATTTGATTTTAACAGCAGGATATGCCCGCAGGGACTTCCTTTATAGTTGAGTGCTCAATCTGAAAAAAGCTCATAATAGGAATGTGCAGGCAGATTCTCTGCAAACGTCCACATTGCAGAATGAAAAAAATCTTGTCGTCAGAGAAAAGAAATAATGTCCAAAAAGATAGGGATTTCATCCTGTACCCCCTTCTGTTCCCTGTGAGAATGACTCTCCCCTTTTAAGTGTGCTTGTTTATGCTATGAGCAATATTCCTTTAATTCATGTATTGCGGGAGATGATGCCTACAAATTCATCCCCTCTACTCAATGCCATGTGGCATGTTGTGATTGAGGTAATTGAGGGTATGCCTCCACCCTCAGGCCAGAGATGGTCCAGGCCAATGGCCATGCTTCTTAAATACTTCTTGGTGGTGTAACGTTATGTTTTGTTTACCTGGAACTACTTACTACAGTTCTTGCTTACCCTAGACGTGTGATTCACTATTCTGGAAAGTAACATTGGTATAACTACATATTGCCGTAATAGAAATAATGTAAGAGTTTATGGCCAATAGGGTTTTGCTCACCTTTAATAGCTTGTATTCTGAGCTCTTCCTTATCCATGAGGTGCATATTGCCTCTCTGAAAAGTAATTCACAAGTCATTGCTTGCCTTAGAATTGTGTTGGTCTAACTATATTATTCTAGAGACAGAAGGTAGCAGGTGTTGTTTTCTGAACACGTGACATACTAAGATTAATTATTGAATTTTCCAATGCATATGTCATGCTGATGTCATTGTGTTTTGGCACATCCATAGACTAATAATTTAATTAGGATAACTGCATCACACATGTTGTGTTCGCTCATTCATTTCAGTATGCACCATTTCCAAGCATAGACACATAGATTGAATGTATGTACTCATGTACAATTATAACTTCCTGCTATATGGAAGGTTTTGTTGCATTAAGTTCTCACCTTAACGTCCCTGCAACTAAAGTGTTTTCCTTGAATTTCAAAGGTTTTGTTACATTGTATTGCTTACCTTAAGGTCCCTGCAACTAAAATGTATTCTTTGAATTTCAAGCAATGTGTAATTCCATAGATTTTTAGAATGCTTCCAGACTACTAGCATGGCCTCCGGCCATGGCCGGTGGGCACAGCCACTCTATATTTTTGAAAACTTGCAATGCATCGCTAAAAGACAATCATCAATCACAAACTGATTTTGTCCTGTTTTGACCGTGGTTTAGTTATGTATAAAATATTGTAAGCTTTGAGAACTCACAATGTTTATAGGCAATGTGCATTGAGATAACATTATTTGCCATGGACCACACACTTTGGTTAAGCAACATGCTTCAAGCCCCTTGTTTTACGTCCGGTCTCTTTGTGATACATTGCACAACCCCAACTAACCACATTTAAGCAGCACACAAATGGGGAAAAAAATAACCAGTCACAAGAATAACATATGCCCAGGTACTTTCTGCACCCATTGTGAAAATCAAAAGCTGGCACCCATGAATATACACACAATAAGTGAACATATATCTTGAAGTGAAATAGACATATGTAGCTAATTTCCCTTTCCCTTAGAAGAAAGTGTGCAAGACAAAAAAGATTGGACTTTTAAAAAAAAGTCATTAACACCAGAAAAATAACCTGAGAGAGGAAATGATCCAATAACTATGCTGGCAAAATAATAAAAAAAGGTGCTCTCCTTTTAAACTGAGCAATCTGTCGTGAAATGTTCCCTGGTAAACAAAATCCCAATACAAAACAAGTGCTTGTAGTCTTGTGGGTAAGCATCTGCACTTGAAACATGACAACCTGAGTAAAATCCTGGTAGCCAAATAGTTGAGTAAGCTTGCCAAACTAAACAAAACAATGTGTTGCATCCGCCTTCTGAAAAAAAGTTATGCTCTTCATCCACTTGTCCTTTACTTGCGATATGATATGATATGATATTATATGGCATTTATGTTGTGCCTATCACAAGTATTTCAAGGAATGACAAGGCAAGGGAGGGGAAACAGAGGGAGGATAAAAACAATGATCTTACTAGGCCTAGAGACATTGAGATCGCACAAGTGCAGGGGAGCGAGGTGGGGTGAAGTGCCAGGCGGGGTTAGGAGGATGGTCAAGTGGAGGACAAGAAGTCAGGAAACAATAAGTAGTGCAACCAACAGGTGGCAAGTGCAAGTGTGAGAAGTGCAGACAACAAGGGGGTAATTCATAGAATTCAGCGCACAAGTGGCGCACGCGGCTGGCGCACAGTGTGCGCGTGCGAATCCCTGCGCCAGCCGCGTGCGCTAAAATCAATTTCTGCGCACAGCGTATTCATGGATTCCAGCCACCAAAACCAGCCGTGGCGCACAGTGGCGCAGCGACCCTGCATCAGCGCCAGTTACGCCCCCAAGAATGCCTCTCTTACAGGGAAAAGCCATCAATATACCCAATCCAGCGCAAAGGGCTGCCCTAAACCTGTACCAGCACGGCAAGCGGGCTATGTGTATCATTGGGGTGCGCGGGAAGTACCTCACGCGATTGGCCCCATGCGAGCAGGGTATGCGTATTTCAGGGGTGCGCGGGAAGTTCCACACGCGATTCCCGCAGGCTACGTGTATTCCAGGGGTGCGCGGGAAGTTCCACACGCAATTGGGCCCGTGCAAGCAGGGTACGCGTATCCCAGGGGTGCGCGGGAAGTGCCACACGCGATTTCAGCAGGGTACGTGTATTTTGGGGTACGGGGGAAGTTCCACACGCGATTTCAGCATGGTATGTGCATTTCAGGGGTGCGCAAGAATGTCCACACGCGATTGGGCCCGTGCGAGCATGGTACGCGTATCTCAGGGGTGCGCGGGAAGTGCCACATGCGATTTCCGCAGGGTACGTGTATTTCGGGGTGCGGGGGAAGTTCCACACACGATTTCCCCAGGGTACGTGTATTTCGGGGGTGCGCGTGAAGTTTTTCACGCGATCGGGCCTGGGGGAGCGGGCTACGTGTATTACAGGGGTTCGCGTGAAGTTTTTCACGCAATCGGGCCTGGGGGAGCGGGCTACGTGTATTTCAGGGGTTCGCGTGAACTTTTCCACGCGATAGGGCCTGGGGGAGCAGGCTACGTGTATTTCAGTGGTTCGTGTGAACTTTTTCACGCGATTGGGCCCGTGCGAGCAGGGTACGCGTATCTCAGGGGTGCGCGGGAAGTGCCACACGCGATTTCTGCAGGGTACGTGTATTTCGGGGTGCCGGGGAAGTTCCACACACGATTTCAGCATGGTACGTGCATTTCAGGGGTGCGCGGGAATTTCCACACGCGATTGTGCCCGTGCGAGCAGGGTATGCGTATCTCAGGGGTGCGCGGGAAGTTCCACACGCGATTCCATCAGGGTATGTGTATTACAGGGGTGCGCGGGGAGCACCACACGTGAGTTGCACGTGTGGGTCCTCCCATGTGTTCCCTCTACAACCTCCACAGCCCCTGCATGTGGCTCACACCACAGGGGCCTACCCTGCACATGTCCTGCAGGCACCCCATCCACCATGGCCATGCCCCCCAGCCAACCCACATGTCAACTTGCACTACTGCCCACCAACGCATGTCCCCCTGCACCCCCAGCCACCAGGGGCACCCTCCACCAGGCCCCCACCCATGTCTCCCACCACCCCCCAGCAGTGCAGGTGCACCCTCCACCAGGCCCCCACCCATGTATCCCAACACCCCCACCCCCCAGCCACCAGGGGCACCCTCCACCAGGCCCCCACCCATGTCTCCCACCCCCCCACCCCCCAGCACTGTGGGGCACCTGCTAGCAGGCCCCCACCCATGTCCAACTCATGTTCCCCACCACCCCCACCCCCCAGCACTGTGGGGCACCTGCCAGCAGGCCCCCACCCATGTCCAACTCATGTCTTCCACCACCCCCACCCCCAGCACTGTGGGGCACCTGCCAGCAGGCCCCCACCCATGTCCAACTCATGTCTCCCACCACCCCCACCCCCCAGCACTGTGGGGCACCTGCCAGCAGGCCCCCACCCATGTCCAACTCATGTTCCCCACCACCCCCACCCTCCAGCACAGTGGGGCATTTACCAGCAGGCCCCCACCCATGTCCCATCCATGCCCCCCTGCACCTGGGTCCCACCAATCCCCAATCATGTCCGTAATGGCCATCCTCCCCTGCCAAAAGACCCAACCAACTATCACATCCACCCACATATCAAAGGCAATTACATGTTACACACCCAATGTAAATAATGCAAATGAACACATGTCTGTCACACACAATGGCTGCAAGTGAATGTTAAAACACCCAACATGACATGCATGAAAGCAATGAGATGATACGACACATTGAAGGATGAAAATAAAAATGTATTTAAAATCAACTTGAATGGAAATGAAATGAGAAAAACCACAAAGCAAAACAACCAAAAGAAGATGAATGTCCATGAAAAATAATCAAAAACACACAGCACAATCAAAATAAATGGTGTCCAAAGCCACAGTCAGAAAAGTAATCCAAGTGTAAATGATAAACAAAAACCATTGCTCCATGGCGATGAAAAAAATCCAAAAAATAAAAAAATCCATTGAAGAACTATTTACAAGATAATCCCGGGTCCATGAGCCCAACCAAATGAAACCTAACTATGACAACTAACTAATAACTGAACTACATACAAAAATGTGGCGCATTGTCCAATCGCAACCAAATAAAAAGAAAGAATAAAGGAAACCTAACACTAACTATATAACTATATACAAAGGCGGCGGGCAAGTCCAGCGGCTCACTCCGTGGTGTTCCAGGCCAGGGCATCATCGAACTCCTGTTCGATGTCCTGGAGGCGGTCCTGTTCCATGGCCCCGAGGGTCCGCAGGGACGACGCCATCTCCTCCTCCAACCCCCTGCAGATTGCCTCGAGGCACTCGGCCCGCCTCAGGGCCCTCCGCATGGAGTTCTCCGCTCTGACCATTGTGAGCCGCGCCTCTTCCGCCCGCCGCCGCTCCGCACCTATCTGCTGGCCCAAACGCTGCCACACAGAAGACACTTCCCGTCCTGGGTCCTTCTGCCCTCCGGCCGATGCCTGCCCCTCCGATGTTGATGGCCCCGAGCCATGATGCCTCCCACGTTGACTCCGCTGCTGCCTCCGACGCCAATGCCTCTGCCAGCACGACGGCATCCAGGCTGATGGAATTCACCGACGCCGTCGTGCACGTGCCCTGCCTGATGATGCCGGCACATCCTCCATCTGCTGGGGTATAGTTGCTGTGGTGTCCACCCCTGCTGGAACTCTGACTCCTGACTGTGGCAGGGATGGGGTCCCCACCGAGCTGGCTGCATTGGTCAGGGCAGGTCCACAGGGGGCCCTGGTGGCATCTTGGCTGGAAGACGGCAAGGGGAACGACTGACGTATAGTCTCCACAGAGGAGGAGAGGGCCGCCAGATTGGCCAACACATGCAGGAAACCCCCGAACATGGACGAACCCAATTGGGCCACGTCGGCACGGTGCTCTTCGTGATGACGTGCGTGCTCCTCCTGGGAAGCACGCACGGCATCACGAATCACAGCCATGCGCATCGCGACCCCATTCAGGACCTTCTCCATACGGCCAGGGGTCTCCTCGTCCGCAGGTGGAGGGGAGTCAGATGACATGGACATCCCCTCTACCTGCGGACGGGCCTGGGACGGGGCATCCCTGCTGGTGCATGGTGGTGCACCCACAGGGTCAGGGACAGCGACATGCACAGGCCCCTCCACGGTGACCTGTGCTGCCTCCTGCCCCTGCCCCTGGACTGCACCACTTGCACCAGCAGGGATGCCCCCACCAGGCCCCACGTGCGCCTCAGTGGCGGCCTCCTCCTCCTCTTTGGAAACCACCAACCTGGATGGCTCCTCACCGTCTTCCGCCGTAGCAGGCCCTTGTGGGGCTCACCCACCCCTTCCGCTGCAGCCGTGGGGACATCCCCGCCGCCTTACTCCACAGCGCCGTCTCCGGCCTCTTCTTCACTAGCCGCTGCGTAGAGGGAGGCATAGAACACAAGCATCAGGGTACTGTACAATGGTCCCCTAGACAGGAAGCAATAGCAGATGAGTGCCACTGTCAAAGTACACTTCCATCATGTACCTCCACAACACATGTGTCAGTCCAGGCAAAACACACACAGTGACAGTCATGGTGCATGCCATGGACATTTCCATACATGTCCAATGGACTCTCGAAACATACAATGTAATGGAACTCACATGCATCATGGGTCATGCCTATCACATGCACACACTTCACCTCAGTCACATCCATCTGGCCCCGTACTCCCCAATCGAAGTGGATACAAGGATGACTAGGCTGCATCAGTGAATCTGTACATTGTCACAGACATGTGTCATGCATCCATGGCATTCACAAGTCACAGGCACGCAGGTCAGGCACACAGACAGGGATACCATATATGTACCTGGCATCAGCACCCATCCCTCACCCCCACCCATGTCCAGGAACAGAGACTGCCATGCTCTCATGTGTACAATCTGCATAGGGCTCCCCATGTCGCATTTAAACACATGCAACAACCGTGCGGTTCAAACATTACTGGTCGCACATGCATTACCATGATGCCCCTGCACACATACATGCGTACATGGCCTACGTCACACATACAGGCATGTATCAGGCAACCAGCACACTGCAACATGCCCTGTCTCACACAGCAATGCTTGGCCACTTACCGCTCAACTCCAGACGGGTCTCCCTCTCAAGGACCTGTGCGTGGAGCGCTGGGTGTACGCGTTCCAGGACCCTCATCTGGATGGAACTCATGCGGCCCCGGCCCCCCTCCACGAGGCGCCGGGCCTTTATGAGGGTCCTGGACCTCAAGTCCTCCCAGCGCTTCTTGACCTTTTGGATGGTGCGGGTGGCAACCCCTGAAATACACGTAGCCCGCGGGTGGCAACCCCTGAAATACACGTAGCCCGCTCCCCCAGGCCCGATCCCGTGGAAAAGTTCACGCGAACCCCTGAAATACACGTAGCCCGCTCCCCCAGGCCCGATCGCGTGAAAAACTTCACGCGAACCCCTGAAATACACGTAGCCCGCTCACCCAGGCCCGATCGCATGAAAAAGTTCACACGCACCCCAGAAATATACGTACCCCGCTCAATCGCGTGTGTAACTTCCCGCACACCCCCGAAATACACGTACACCGCTCAATCGCGTGTGTAACTTCCCGCGCACCCCGGATATACACGTGCCCCGCTCAATCGTGTGTGTAACTTCCCGCGCACCCCCGATATACACGTGCCCCGCTCAATCGCGTGTGTAACTTCCCGCGCACCCCCGAAATACACATACACCACTCAATCGCGTGTGTAACTTCCCGCGCACCCCCAATATACACGTACACCGCTCAGTCGTGTGTGTAACTTCCTGCGAACCCCCGATATACACGTGCCCCGCTCAATCGTGTGTGTAACTTCCCGCGCACCCCCGATATACACGTGCACCGCTCAATCGCGTGTGTAACTTCCCATGCACCCCCGAGATACACGTGCCCCACTCAATCGCGTGTGTAACTTCCCGCGCACCCCCGATATACACGTGCCCCGCACGCACAGGCCCAATTGCTGTATGTTGCCACTTTTGTAATGCACAGGGACGCTACCGCCCGCCTTCGTGTGGCGGACGTGTTTCGGCTTGTGCGTGTCTTTGGCTGTGCATGGCTTTACCCTATTCGATTCCATTAATACGTTGCGTTCGAGTGCGTGTGGGTGTTCCGTCTGCTTCCCTGCAGTACATCCCCAGTTACGCCCTTATTTTCGTGCGTTGTTCCCCATTCCGCGCGTTACGCCCCGTGTTCCGCCCACTTTCTGGTGTATGCGCCGAGGTTGTGCGCTTTCACTGTGCGCGTCGCGCACGCCTTTCGGGATGTTGCAGTGACTTGTACGCCATGCACGGGTTTGGCGCACATCCCGAGGTAAACACGCGCAGGGACTTCCATGAATCACACGCGTGCGCCTGTTTTTTTGCGCTTGCGCCTGCTTGCGCCAAGATTTTCGGCGCACGTTTGTTCCATGAATCGGCCCCCAAATGTCTAATAATTGCAGGAGAGGGGACTGTAGGGTTACATATACGGACCACAAGTGCAGGGAGTGTCAAGAGGCAGTGCAGATTTGCAGCTAGACAGGCAGGGACCTGGGCCCGAATTCAGAGGGTTGCCAGGTGAGCAGTGCGTGTATCAGACAGGAGATCAGAAGGGGAGAGGAAAAGAGAAGGCAGAAGCAAAGAGGAAGGTCTTGAGGTGCTTCTGGAACTGCAGATGTTTGAACTCAAGTTTCAGAGAGGTAGGGAGTCTGTTCCAGAGGGAAGCACCATCTGAAAAAAAGAGATCTGCCCCCAACTCATTGCTTGGAGAAGTGACTGATCCTCAGGGAGTTGGAAGTGGAGGAGCGAAAAGCTCAAGTAGGAAGATATTTTGGTAGAGAGAGTTGAAGGTATTGCATGCAGTCCCAGGCCCCAGTAAGCCTTGTGGATGATGCAGATGGTCTTGAACTTGATCCTTGCCACCACTGTAAGCCAATGAATATATGTCAGTGCTGGAGAGATACAATCCCTGGGCTTGAGGCCACAGACAACTCTCAGAGTCCTGTTCTGGATGAGTTGTAGAGGACAGAGAGCAGAGGGGGATAGATTTAGAAAGAGGCTATTGCAGCAGTCCAGCCTAAATAGAACAAAAGTTCTGGAGAAAGTGAGCTTCTGGAGGAAAGTGAGGAAAGGAAGAATACCCCTGAGGAGGTGCAGCTGGTAGTTTAACTTCTTAGAGACATCAGAGATGTGAGGAGAGAAGGAGAGTGTGGAGTCAAAGATGACCCCGAGGTTCTTAGCCCCACAGGTAGGAGCAGGAAGAGGGCCCAGAGTGGGCAGCCAGAGAGTGAGAGGAAAGGAAGGTGCAGGTGAGCCGATGAGGAGGATCTCTGTCTTACTGGCATTAAGGAAAAGATCATTGGCAGCACACCACCCCTGGATTGCAGACAATCTGGGATGAGAGAGGGAGAAGAGGTGGCTGAGGGGAGCCTGAAAGTGAGCTGAGTGTCATCCCGTAGCACTGAAAGTTGGAGCAGAGAGCAGCTACGCCATGAGCGAGATGTGCCAGGCATTGGTTGAACAGCCACGGAGAAAGATTAGACACACGGGGACCACCACAGATAGAGAGAGAGATAGAGGAGAGAAAGGACCCAAGTTGGACCTGGAAGGGTCGGTCACAAAGAAAGGAGGTCAGCCAGGCCAGGTCTTTATTAGTGATATGCAGGTTATCACAGAGCCGGTTGCACAGGATGGTTGGTTGACAGTATCAAAAGCAGAGTAGAGGTTGAGGAGGATGAGGACAGAAGGTTGGTTAGTGTCAAGGTTTGAGAGCAGGTCTTCACAGATGTTCAGGAGAGTGGTTTCCATGCTTCTGGCCACTCTGAAGTCAGACTGATGGTCATGGAGACAACCAACAGATTCATTGTGAAGGTTAAACTGAGATATGGCCAGCTTTTACAAGAGTTTGCCCTGAAAATCAGCTACAATCAGCAGAGAATAATTGCACCAGTGTCCAGGATTACAAACTCTATTGCCACTTTGTGGGCAAATACTCATGACTTTCTTGCCCTCTCATCATTTCCCCTCATCACCCTCATGTCTGGCTTTCACAATATTCTGCTTTATAAAGATAACTTGAAGAGTGCACATTCTATAGTGCCACTCAAATATATAAATCCTTATTGAACTATGTTAGGCAAAAAGTGTACAATTGTGCCATTATCCCCCCGCCCCTTTGCTGGCAGACTACAAATACCAGAACGCAATTCAACAAAAAGCAAAAAATTGTCTCTGAATGCAAAACTTTCAAGGACTGACAGTAGCATGGTTTAAAATAAAATGATGCAGATGCCGTGTGTTATGAGATATTTTAAACAAAGAATACACACAACATTCAGAACTGTGGACCATCTCACACCCATGCAGTAACTGGGACCGCTTTGCTTCAAAGTGAGGAAGGTCATGTTTCTCTAAGTGGTCTTGTAAGGAGGACTCGTTTATTAGGTAATATGGCCTTAGGGGCGCTGACCCCTTCAAAACTTTGTAGCTAAGCAAGGTTCCCAGAATGCAATTCAGCAAAAGGTAAAGAAGGGTCTCTGAATGACAGTAGCAGGTTAAAAAAAAAAAAAATATCCAGATGCCCATTCAGTCGCCCATACATGGAGTAAATGGAACTGACTCTGCTTTGCTTCAAAGGGCTTGCCTTTTTTCTCTACATGGTCTTCTAATTTAGGCTCACTTATCATGCAAGTTGAGGAGGCTGGCCCATTCTTCAATTTGAAGCAAAGCAAGGTCTGTCCTGGTTACTGCATGGATGGGAGACCTGGATGGTAATCATTTCACAGGCCTGTGTTTTTTCGCCCCTGATGTCACTATAGCTGAAAACATATCTTAAATAAAAAAAATAAAAAAAAACAGTAACAGCAGTTACTGAACATACCCTTGGCAATCTGAATTACTATTGAAAGCGAGCGTCCCCCAAAAAAGGCATTTATAACTCCCCAGTGAGAGTCAATGATGGACACAACCCAGATGGGAATGAGACCAAGTGCGGGTGAAGTCAAAAAGTAAAAGTTTATCCAAACCAATATATGGCAAGCAGAGAACTCTGAAAACTCAGAGAGCGCTCTGCCAAACATCAGCAAACATTCACATTTTGTTACAAAACCATGTCACCTATGATGTGGGAGTTAAGGGATACATGAATCGATGAGATTGGGCAATGGGCAAGGGCACATATGGATCTGTAAGGGCGAAGCTTCAGGATTTGCGAGGCTCCATGAGGTGTCATGGTGATGCTTGCATGTCAGCTGGACCCATCAGGGTGAAGCTCTGGTCAGATGGTAGTTGATTGATACATCTTGACTGTACTAACATATTGCCCTTGTGGCCACACATACTCATTCAGTGTTAATTGTAATTCATGATGCCCTGTAAATCCTACAAATTATTATGCTAACATCACAAGAAAAATGACACATAACTCTAGGTGTGAGTACTTCATCATTATCAAAAAATGCTACACAAGGGGTGAGCAATAGGTGAGCAGCTTTCATGGGTTTAGGTGGCTTACCAGGGGGCACAGACAGGGATAAATCTATCATTCCTCTTTGTTAGATCTAGTGGGGGACACCTTTGTAGTATGTTAATACAAGACAAAATATATGGTCAGTCGGGGTTAGGGTGAACTGGGATACTATTGGGTCAGAGGGCACTTAGCCGTATCAAGGGGCGGTGGGATGAGAAAAGTCTGGGGGCTCGGGTGGGTAAACACCTTGTGCTGGCTCAGGAGGAAGGTGAGGGGTTACAGTCATAACCAGGGCTTTACATCTTATCCTGGCCAGAGGTGGGGTGAAAGGGGGATGGCTGAGCATGCAGCGCTTCAGGAGAGGGGAGAGAAGGCCCTGCAGCTTGTTGTGCTGTGTCTTGTGCATTTTGCGGGGGGTACACATGAATCATACGAATGAGGCAAAAACAGGCCAGTGTATGTGTAAGTACATTAAGAGTGGTGCAAAGTTTTATTTGCAATATGGGGTGCATGCTTTCAATGCCCGGGAGGTTATACACATGCTACAACGAACACTCTATTATACAGTTCACACACATCATAATAAACCATACATATTGTGATACTAATTGAATATATTAGGAATCGTACATTTTTAGAAACTCATTGAGTATATATTGATATCATACATTGATTTGTGTAGTCTGTAACAACCAATAATCCCTGCTCACTGATGAGAGGCTTGAACATACAATTAATGGCTCTGTGTGCAATCTGTGATGGGTGAGGGTCACCTTATTTCAATATGTACAATCAATCTCGTGGCATACAACAACAGAAGTGAATTCATAGTCCTTTCGGAAGGATTAGCTGTATGGGTGAAACAGGGTGGCACACTGGCTATGTGTGCGTGTCTGGCACTTCAAACGGGGATCAGGGTTGGGGGGTTATCAACAGCATATGTCATAAATGTGGGATCTGCGAGGGGACAGGACAAGTTTTATGGAGATAGCTTGTTTTTCTCAAACCCCGGCTTCAGCCAGTCATCTGCAGGTCAATGATGGACTGCGGAAGGTGAAAGATACAGTGTCATGTAACTTGTTCGCGCCTGGTCTCCCGTGAGAACAGGCCTACAGCAGGGATGCCGAGGGGAGGAGGGCGAGGGAAGTGCCTGGCTCGCTGTGCGCGATCAGGAGGGGAGAGCTGCAGCAGCCCCGCAGACTGCTTGTGTGTGTAAGGCCTAAGTTATTATGGTCAAAATGGAGTCTGAAGGTGCCACAAAATGGAGTCTGGTACCATGCTGCTAGCTGAGCATTGCAGCCACATGTGTCGACCCGCAGCCAGCCCACATCCCTGGCCACAGGCGCAGTGGTGGCTGCTGGACGAGTCATCATCTGCACGTCGGGGAGAATGAAGGGGAGGGGGGGCCTTGAAGACCTTTCCTTCCATACACTATATTGCTGCAAACATCAGGAAAACGGCTGAAATAAAACATGCTTTCTTGCTCGTGTCCAAGGCCCGCTCCAAGTGCTCCTCCACACTGCATATGGCCTGCTTTCTCCCTTTCCACCCACAACACACGCTGTTTATCTGACACAGTTTGCTTTCAGATGTCGGCTATAGCTGAGGCTATCGAAAGCTTTTTGTTCCAACTCCCAAATTTCACTTGGTGCCCTCTTGCCACCCACCTCTAGCCTGATGGTATTTGCATGTTAATTGACCTCCAAATGGCTTTTTTCCTGTAATTTGACCTGCAAATGGTCTTTTTCTCCCTGTGTTTTTCCCATATCCTCGGCTATAACCTCGAATATCTCTCACAGCAAGAGAAAAACAAGATTGCGGCTGCTTCATTTCTAAAAACATCCAGTTTTGGTTAAATCCCCGGGATGTAACTATCTATTTTTGAGAAGGGGGCATCCTCTTCTCTTTCAAATATTTAAAATACTACTGCACGGGATAACCCCAAAACATGCATGGAGCACGAGTTAACGCTTCCTGCCCAAGTTGTTTTGGACTTGGTACAATTTGGTCCATCGGTTTTGGCTATCTGCCTTGACATATATTGACCTTGTTTGTCTATGGGAAAATGAATAGAAAGTAGGTTGCAACTTTGGAATTTCCTTTTTGTCTTCTAATAACATGCTTAGCTTTATGAAACTTTGCAGTCTGCAGGGGGGGAGGAACGAGGGTTCCTAATCACTTTCGAAATGTCGGTCGAATCAAAAGTTATTAACAATAGAATTTTAGGGGGTTCCTATGGGATTCCGACTCAGCTTAATTATAGATCGGCCATTGCCGCCCTATAATATTCGTTATTTACATAACGATGATCATGACATTTATTGCTTGGAAGACAGACCAATGTCTCCTCTTAATATGGTTCAGGTAAGGTAATCTATGTGTATATATTTTGTCTGTTTGGCGTTTTTGTAACACACTTTATTACATTACACATCGTAGGGCTGGAGGGATAAGGGAGAGAAAAAGAAAGGATGAGTCTTTGGAAATTCACAGCAAAATCCCAAGTTCACATTCCACATCTGGACTGGGGGATGAGGTGAGAGGAAAGGCAAGTGAAAAGAAGAGATTAGAATTGTCGATGGAATTCACACCATAGGCTTCATTCTGTTTTCTTTTCACATGAGACCAAGAAAAAGAAAGAAAGAGAGAGAGAGAGAGAGAGAGAGAGAGAGAGAGAAAAAGTGGGAGAGTGCAGAGAGAGAGAAAAGGTGAGAGAGAAGGGAGAGAGAGAGAGAGGAGATGAATCCGACAATGAGGGCGGAAGGAGTGCTGAGGGATCATAGGGGATTTGAGGACGCAATTCCCCCTTTTCCTCTTGTGTGCAGCCACCATGGGGTGAACAAATCTGCAGGCAAGTCTAGACCGCTAGCTAATTTAATCTGAAACAAGCTTGTGCATGACAGTGATGGGTGTGTACACCAGTGCCAGTAACTGGGCAGAGGGGCACCAAGCAGAGAGAGGACAACAACAATATAACATTCAACACCACCAGAAGGGCAAGGCTAGGGAACAGGCCAACTGCCAAGGAAAAGTGTCTACCTAATGACGATCATCCTGAGGTGTTTGACATGCAAGTTAATCAATTAAATCATTATTTTCCTGCATTTGTTCACCAATTTAATATATTAGGAAAGCGTGTTTGCTCTACTTTCGGTGGAAGGAAAGTCAGAATGTACCCCCTACCACCTTTTGAATCCGAGGAAATTGATGACAAGGATGATTTAAAGAAGCAGTCATACATTTGGTGTCTCAATTCAAGGCGTGACTAGTATGCTATTTTATGTTGTCGTCATTGATATTTGTAAATCACAGTTCTGCCATGGGAGTTGCGGCTGCATTCCCAAATATGTTGACACTGTGGGGGTGGGAGTGTGTGGTGAGCTGGCAAACTGACACGGCACAGACTTGGGAACTGCCCCTTATTTATTTCCAGATGAAGCACTGTGTAAAATATACTACCTACAGTAATACACAATGGCAAAACATGCACAGAAAGTACAAGGCACTATGTAATACATACGACATGTTCTCATAATTCAGTGCTTAAATGGGCCGGCGTCCTTTGGTAGCACATTCGACTAAATTTAGCCTAGACAGAACAAATAGGTGTATGCAACATGGATTTGCAATACACCTGAACAAAATATATGTTTTACACAAAAGGCAGCTGATCACTATACAAAATACCGGTAACGGTGGCGTGTTTCATTGATGGATTGCTTTATGGCACGGACACTTGTTCAAAGTAACACTTATTTTTCACATCTCTACCCCCTGAGAACACCTGTTGGATAGAAACGGCATACAAATAGACTTTCCTCACACTTTGTCATGGTGCAGGTGTTTATTATAAACAAAGCGTTGTGCGTTTATCATGTAAACCAGTTTCTTCTTCCCAGCACAATTTCCTTAATGCGTTTTCATTTCGACTATAATTCCCGTACCAAAAGTGCTTTCTCACAGACGAGTAACATGTAAACTATCAACCGAACAGAAAGAATTAGAAAACAAAGCGATACGTGATCCTGAACAACCGATTTTCTTACCCCCCCCGCCCCCTCCAGTGGCATGAGAAATTATAAGCATCCTCAAGAATTGGGGCACAACACTTTCAACTGCGGATCGTTTTGAAGTGTGTGTTTATGAATTCCCTATCTATGTAACGAAAGCTATACATTTCTCTCGGCCTGACAGCTACACACGTATCCTCACTCACTGTTGATAGATGGCAGGGCCAGATCCCTTTACATATTTTCCACATTAAGTTTGAGTAAATCCTCAGGAGCTATGCATGCTCCACAATACCATGAATTTTATTATTGCTAAGTGAGGTGTTTCTGGCCGCATTCATTCTATTTATGTTCCAGAGTAAAACCATATATGCGTTCCTCTTGAAAACACAAGATTTTGACAGTACACGTATACCTGCAGACACATTCCTGTACTGCTTGAGACCAGAATCACAAACATACCACTCCAAATGCTGGTACTTAATTCTATCCTTTCAATTGAATTAGAGTCCTGTCAATTACAAAAAATTGAAAATAAATTATTGATTATACTAACATCATGCTAGGTGTATGCATTCAAAATATCATGTTCCATAATTACATGGCAATGGACATTAATACTCCCATTTAAAACTGCATTAATTGCCCATCAGCGGATGCAGCTTTTGGTGCCCGGAGCGGGATGATGCCTGAGGAGGGGCAACAACATCTGCCACGAATCAGCACAAGCTAGAGTTACTAGTAACGGATCATCATGTAATGTATGGGAGTTCCAGGGTTTTCTCCCCACAGAGAATCTTTTGTCTTAAATAATGTGTTAAAATAGTGCAAAAACGGGTAAAAAGCCGTATAATTTACAATTGGTTCTCTATGTTAACCCATTAAAAAATCCAATAGATGTCATACCACCTACAGTACACAAAAGCATTTCAAAACACGTTCATGATGCCTGTGTTGTCAATATATGCCAGAACTGCCACATTAATTGACATTGATGTAGCAGTGCAGTAGACCCATTTTCATTATGCTGTCTGCACACTATGCCAGCAGTCCCCATCTGCATCACTTTGGTAATGTTGCACACACAATATACGCCAGCATTTCCAATGTTACTCACTTTCATGAAGCTGCACCCATAATGTATACCAGCATTCACAATGTAAAGCATTTTGATGTTGCATCATGTGCCTATACTACATGTCAGAATTGCTACCTTAAATTACTTCTATGAACCTCAATATATGCCAATATCATCTGTATAAATCACATCAATGAACCTGTGCCCAAAATGTCTGATAATGGCACAGTAAATCACTTCCATGAAAATGTGCCCACAATATATGGCATAATTTGCAACATAACAAATCTAATGGAGCTGCACACACAAAATGATCCCCCATTGTCATTAACAACTGTCATGATGAAGGCCTCCATTGACAAACACACGAATGCATCACATTTGCACACACCCCAACACACAAACACACACACACATACACTGAAGTCACACACCATAGTCACGCAAACCTAAGTATGCACAGATTCAATGAATCATACACACGTACACCCACTCAAAATCTTGAGCAATACAAACAAACACATACCCATTCAAACACATGTTTTGCTTTAACCTTCAAAATACTGTTGCTACTTCTTCTCTCAGCCTCGGTGGTTCAATGACAGCACATCTAAACAGGTTGCGTGCCTGGGCAGGCTCCAACAAAATTCCTAAGCAATCAGTATGTGGCATTATGCAGACTCTGAATGAAGGAGAGTCGGTGCTGCCCTGAGCTCATGTCTGCACACTTTTATTGTTTGTTAAAGGTAATGCATCGCAATCCTGTCTAGACCAGACCAGTGTGAGATATGGAGGAGGCACTGGGTATGGGCGAGGGTACAAGTGATGCAACTGCCCTTCTTCCCGGTGTATAAACTCACTGCACTGCTGCACCTGCATATTCATTTGGACAATGGTGAACAGTTAAAGCTGCAAAAAGTTACATACAGGAATTGCCAATGTATAAGGCTGATACAGGAGCAGCAAAGGTTGGCAGTGCCCCAATGAGCTGTTTCACAAGCCCAATGTTTTTGAGTTGATATTTTTCATAATGCACCCTGGTGTTGTAGTAGTCTTTCAAATGTAAGCACACTATAGAGTGGTGGTCACTGTACTATAGTTAAGAAGAGTATCAAGTTTGATAGGAAAAATGAACATTCATTTGCTAATAGCTTTTGAGACACATGATGGATTTGGCTGCTATTTTGCAAATAAACGTTTGTCAGTCTCCCCTTCCCTCCCAACCCCCAGCTCACCTCCACAATTTGACATTTTGAGCAAAGATCTGTTAAAAAAAGAATAAGTTATTAAGAACGTTTAAAAAAACGCAGTTGTATGCTTTCTCCCATTCTCCCATTAATTTCCCCATAGAGAAAAAGGAAACAACCTGGGCAAGAAGAGTTGACTTGATTTGCAGGAGTCGTCTTAGGCTATTCTATCCAGTAGTTGATACAATATTTCATGGAGAAGGGGGGGCCCTTTCTCCTAAAATTATAGCTATGTCTCCAATGGTGCATTGCAGCAGTGAGGCGGAGAGGCTTTCCAGAAATGAAAAAGCAGCCATTGTCCCCCCAAATTCTATTGCTAATAGATTTGACTTCCTGGAGGGATTTGGATAGAATTTTCAAAACAAAAGGATTGTGAAGTCCCCCTCCCCCTCTCACCCTCCAGCCCCAACTTCAAATTCTGGAGTCAATACGGTATAAAATTAAAATGTTATTAGGAAAAAAAACAAACGTTTCACAGTTTTTAGCCCATTGAAAAGTAATTAAGAAAACATAAAAAAATGCAGTTTTCAGCCAACTACGATTTATCCATAATGAAAAAGTGCAGTTTTTGAACAGCCATAGCATGAAAACCGCTGGGCCGATTTGTACCAAACTTTATAAGTAACTACCCCATGACCCTACATAGTCTACTAACATTCTCAACACGAGAAAGAAACCAAAAACCTTTCTGTTTATTTACTCACTTCCAGGGGAACACTGATCGTTTTGAATGACAGCCATTAGATAGCTTGGCTGTAGACGCTATATAAATACCTATACCATTAGCAATAGCAATCACATCAGTCTAGAGGTCAGGAGTGGGAAAGAAGACACCATGTGAAGTTGAGGATTTGGGGGATGGTTGAGGGGGCAGTTATGGGTAGAACATTTTCAGTTCATCTGGGGAAGACTGTGTGAATCTCAGGAGATTACAGCTGCAACGCTGTAATACCCACTCCGAAAAGATTTACGTCATAAAAAGCGATGAGTGATAGGGGATAATGGGAGAGTTTTGGGGCGGGAAAGGGTAATTGAGTTCCTTCTATTAGGACACAGAATACTTTAATTCTGAGCAATTCTTCCCATTATTGTGGGAATCAGCGAACTGCCACTCTACTGCAGGAATTTCTGATAAGGATTACTGTAAAATTATCACGGAAAAAGGTAGTTCGAAAAAAGAAGGTTTAACATCTGCAAGGCCTACATCTACTGGGCAGTGGACAATGACTGTTTGGTAACAAATTAATAGTGTGACATGGCCAGCAGCCGTGGCAAGTAGGCCCAAAAGAAATACATTAGTCCAACACATACAGAGGCTATGACTGATGGACATAGCTAGTGAGACCTCAAGAAACTATGCAACAAGTTTGCCATATCCACTGGCCATCGCTGAAGTCCATGGCTAGTGGGACCAAACAAAAACTATTGATACAACATGTACAGTAGCTGCAGCAGAAGGTCATGGCTAGTGGGCCCTGAGGAAAGTAAGGTATAGCAAAAACTTTGAAATTCAATGAAAAAACATCTGTTGAGAGGATTATGGTGATCAGATTTAACACAAAAAAAACATGAAATTCAGCACACACATTTCAATCAAGTCCAGCTCAGAGAAGAAAATTAGTCACACAAACCAAACAGTGATATCGGTAATGAGAAGGATAGGGCCATGGAGGAAAAAAAGCAATTGAGGGGTTTGTGAGACCATAGACAGAGGAGCGTACATTTGGTGAGTGCCTTTGAGGATAGGGAAGAGTTTGGGATTTTCAAGCGTTATCGGGGAAATACAGTGGGAACCCTGCTCGCATTGGTAGTCCAATGTCACCATATGTGTACTTTAGTGTGCTTATCAGAGTTATATCTGGGGAATCCTACAGGAATGGGGAGAGAGTGTAATACAAAAAGTAATTTTACACCCACAGTGATCACATCTCTTAGGCAGGGGGCAATGGGTCTCTGTGCCTAAGGTCATGGCTAGTGGTCCCAAAGAGACCTATTGGTGCAACATGTAGAGTGTCCATGGCCAAAGTCCATGGCCAGTGGGCTCAGAAGAATCCTATGTGTGTAACATGTACAGTGCCCTTCGCCGAAGGCTGTGGCTAATGGCCATGGCTGAAGGCAATGGCTAGTGAGCCCATAAGAAACATATTGGTGCAACACATAAAATGGCCACGACTGAAGGCCATGGCTATTGGGCCTGAAGAAACCTATTGTTGCACCATGTAAAGTGATAACTGCTGAAATCCAAGACAATTTGCATTGGCCGAAGGCTATGGCTAGTGGGCCCCAGAGAAACCTACTGGTGCAACAATGTACAGAGGCAATGGAAAATAGCCATGGCTGAATCCCATTTTATGTTAATGGTCTGTTAAAGTTCTTTCATATATGTTAATCATGTAATTATTAATAACCTATACAGTGCTAGCACATCATGAAACATCTTCAGTAATCAAAACAGTTGAAATTCAGTAAAACAATGCTGTTAAAGGGACATTATAGTTAAATTGCTCCAATAAAAGCCTTTGCAATTCATTGAACAACCTTGTTTAAAGGGAAGTTATAGTTAAGTTGATCTAACAAAACCCTTTGAAATTCAGAGAAAAATTCTTTGTTAAAGGTACTTTATGGTTACATTTTGCTAATAAATACCTTTGTAATATAAGGTGTTCTAAAAAACTATCAAATTGAGTGAAAAAACCTTTTAAGGGGACATTATGGTAGAAGATTATCACAGATTTGCTCTTAGGTAAAAAAGCAGAGCAAATGTATTCTGCACCAATTTTGCTGCTTTGCTAATAGAGAATGGTGCAAAAATGTTTAACCATGATTATTTGTTAATAGAGAATGCTGCAAAAATGTTTAACCACAATTAGTATGATCTCGAATGGGGGGCATGGCTTACAGCCTGCAAGGTGGCCACTTGTAGTTTGTGTATTTCTTGCCCAAAAAATGTGACATCGCTGGCGTGACAGAGAGCATATTTGTCTGATCTCCTGCCTGTTACATGAAGGGTTCCTCAGGGCTCCTCCCTGTCTCTGCTTCTATTTAACATGTATATTCGCCTATCGATCAACATCTTTTCCCAGTTTGATCTTTGCTATCATTCATATGCTGACGATGCTCAGATCTACGTCAGGTTTAAGCAACAACTGGAGGCAATGGAGCAAAGTTTGTCTTGTGCTGACAAAATAGACAATTGAATGCTGGAAAACAAATTTCTGTTCAATCTGTCAAAAAATGAGATCATTGTTTTTGGTTCTAAAACAAAAGTAGCTAATTTCTTATATCCTGTTCCATGTCCAACTATGTATACTCAAAAAGTGAAAAACTTAGCTTGCTTATGGTAGTCTAGTTTGAGGTGTAACTTGCATATTAATCAGAGACTTGTTATGTCAGTCTACTTTCAGCCATTACTGCCTCTTATTTCTGAGAAAGATCGTCCCATTGTGTTAGGAGCTCTAACCAATGCAAAGTTAGGCTATTGTAATGCCCTTTTGATGGGCATTCCAAAATATCAGCTCCAAAGACTCGATGTCATCCAGAATTCTGCAGTGTGACAATATTTTGAGCTACGTAGTTAAACTGCCATCTTTGCCTTCATTGGCGCCTGGTGAGGCCGTCCCTTGTAGTCTAGGCCATAGGGAGAGCACGTTAACACACAGACATCTTGTAGTGGGGGAGACTAAGTTGTAGTAATCAGGAAGCAAAGAGCAGAAGACTACGGGCTATAGTGGGCCTAAGTCACTCAGACACCATAGTGTCACAGATCTGAGGTTGTGCAGGAGGCATGGCAGTGTTCTGAGCATAGGTCAGACCATCACATTGGGGACAACACAACACAGCATCATAAAAATCTTTCAAATTTTCTGCAGAGAAGCCCAGAGTTGCCTCCCCACACCTGTCACGTCCAACACTGTCTCAGTAGCCCAAAGACCACTGGCGTGACCTAAACCTCATACTGCCCAAACTAGCAAAAATCCAATTCCCTATCACAACAGTTAACAGGCATATGCAGGAAATGCAGGTTTAGGTGAAGTCAAAGCGGGCGAAAATGAGCAATGGGTTTGATCAAAAGGCAATTGTCTTAATATTCACCCAGTACCAATATCTGAAATCCACAGTTTTTGTGAATGGGAGTTTTTCCCCATTCTTTAGTTGCATCAGGGTACGAAACAAGGATACCCATTATCCCTGCTACTGTTCAACTTAGAGATGTAACCCTTATGAAACCACATACACAATAAGACAGACATTAAAGGGGTAGACTTTGGCTACAAGAACTGCTAGGAATTCGCTATCTTCATGGTCCTTATGGCAACATTGGCATCAGAGACATCCTTATGGCACTCTAACCCACCCAAGATGGCAGAGAATGGGTCCTCACTTGCTAAGCAAAATTCAGCTCTCTAGTTGTTCCACAGGATGGCAGAACTGAACCCTGCTCAGAAAGAGACACTTACAGCCATGGGGAAGGTCCATAAGCAGAGAAGGTGAGAGCTGCACGTCACTCTGTTTCTAATGACAATCTTTAATGCTAGTTTTCCTCTGCATTCTGCAAGCATTTTGCTACTTTAATTCTCTCTCCTTTGGATTCCCTTCTCTCCCGACTCAGCCTCTTCCTTGATTGCCTTTCCCTGCAGCCTCCGGGTGCTGCCTTCTGTCCCTTTCTGCTTTTGCAGACTCCGGTTGCAGCTTCCGGGTGCAGCTTCACTCCCCTTGACTCCCGCAGCTCGGCAGCCGCTCCCTCTCCCCTTTTTGAAACTGCAACCTGCGTCAGCCGTTGAAACTGCTCTGGGTCTTGCAACTTTGGCAGCCATTTCTCACCTTTCGGCTCAGCGGCTTTCACTCTCAGCCTTTGCTGATTTCTTCCTATTTCTCTGAGCCTTTGCCTTTTTTGACTGGGATTCCTTACACTGTATCTATCACTCAGACTCAGTGCATCATCAGACATACAAGCCTCACTTTCCTGTGCTCCTGCTCTATCCGGGAAGCACAAAGATCTGCAAAGGGTTCCTCCCCTTTGGAGGGTTTTTTCCCGTTTTTTAGGCTTTGCCCTAGGAGTTCCACCAGAGTTCTAGTCTGACACCAGAGTTCTGGAGAGGCTTCTGGGCCTCGACCCACTTACATCATTTCACCTTCCTAAGACTTCAAAAAAGAGCAGGCAAGCTCCTATTCTTATAGACCGCTACAATTCTGTGCCATTGTAAGTACCTGGTTGTCAAGGTTTAACAAGAACATTAAGCTAGATGCTTGTGTGGATGACTTCCTAGTATTTTTAGAGGATCCACAAGGCTCCCCTTTCTCTGTTTCTATAAGAGATAGAATTATACTCCCCGGTATCGGGCTATAAACTCAATGTAGAGACAACTGAAGCTATGCCCTTTAACAAGTACTGCCTTAGGTCTCATTTAAAATGCATTTTCTTTGTGGCAAGCATCTAATATTAAATACCTAGGTACAATTTTTTCCAGAGAGATAGAACAGACAACCAGATTGACTGTAGAAGCCATCCGAACCAAAGTAGAACACTTAACTAATAAATGGTCCACACAATTCCTATCCTGGTGGGATCAATTAGAAACAATCAAAATGTCCATCACACCAATAATCCTCTACACCACGTCGACTCTATTGATTAAAATGCCCCAACATTTTTTAAAGATCTAGATAAAATTCTAAACTGAGGATAAAGCCTAGGATCTCTATAAATAAGTTATGTCATCACTTCTCTCAGGGAGGCACTTGCTTCCCACTTTTTAAGAGGTACGCTGAAACGTTCTTAATTCAGCAGTGCCAGGAATAGTTCTCTTAATAAGAGGCAGATTCAAGCTCACATGGCTAGAGCTAGAAGCCGAGTTGGTGTCACCATAAAAGCTTGCAGGCATACCAAGCCTAAGATTTAATGCCCCCTGTTCATGTAACAATCAAAATGCTGTGCATGTGGTCACAGGTACCAAGGGGGTAAAAATAGGAGCAGGCACCAGGTGCTCTGGTCCAATGAAAATGTCACTTCAAAGGGCAGATTATTATACTGGCCTGGCTGGCTCGCTTAGGGGATAATGTATGATAATCAACTATTGGAAGGAGGAAAGGTAAGCACATTCCATGCACTTCAACATACAACCTCCCAGCAGGGGAGTTCATGAAATTCTGGGAACTAACTACATGCAAACGTAAAGCGGTACAGCGTCACCCCACTGAGTGAGCAGCCTAAAGCCCCATATTCATTGCAGATTCTGAAATATATAAACTCATGTCTAAGAACATCTCAACACAAGCATCTCAACACACTCAAACAAGGTTCCCAAACTCACACAGAATAGAGATTGCAAGTCTGACACCTTGACGCCCCTATGGCCTTCCATATGGAGGAAGATCAGACACACCTCCATGATAGCATCAACAAACCAAAAGCTATTTATGGTCTACAAGACGGCAATGTACACAAATCTAACACGAGGGTAAAGAAACCCACAATCACCTTCCTGCTGGTAATGGCACGAGGAAGAAGGCTCCTTCAAGCACATGTTATTTGAGTATGTGTTTGTTATTCATTTCTGTTTATCCATTTGAACTGGGACAGATGACCCAGCCCTTTAAGACGAGGTAGCAATGCTTTGAGATGAATGGGGATGCAGAAGATTCTCAAACATCAATAATCAAAACAACTCAGAAAGTTGGCAAAGTTGACTGTTTTAATGTCAATTTTCTAAAACAGGGAGTACAGCGGACATCAACTAAAGTCTCACAGTATGATCTCAATGAGGTTCATAAAAAACATGAGTTATATAGCAAAAGCTCATCATTATCGACGTCACCCTATGTAATTGCTTACGTCATCCTACGTGGCAAACTTCAAAAACCTTGTGTCAAATGTGAGAGGCTTAAATGGAACATCTAGGTATACGTTCCTCACTAGTCTAGGAAAGTGATAGGGTCTCTAGCATCACGTGGGGCAACTAAGCCCTCCCCTCAAACATGTCACTATGAACGTCACTAAATACATGACATCCCATTGGTTGTACACGCTATAAGGCCCTTAACTACGCGCCCCCCTATAATTGGTTGGCACTCTTACATCCGTCAGTACTTTCCCACAAATGCTAGCAGCAAGCAGTCTGGTCTCCAGGTGCTGGTCATGATCATAGCTTCCCACCAATTAGCATATCATCTATCATCACCTCAGTGGTCTGCACATCAATAATGGCTTTGAACTTGGCCTTGGAAATGTTCTTTGCTCTGGAGAAAAAGAGAAAGTGGAGGCACGCTCTGTCTCCTTGTGTAGGTGTGGTTCGTCATGATTGTCCATTTTCACCCCACCACGTGACTGAAGACCACAAATTTGATCTCTGGTGCATTTAAAATACTATTATTTAATGAACCTCTGATGTCTTCCTTTTTTTCGTGCATGTCATCTGAATAGGAGTTTTGTTCTTTCACACGATTGTAACTAATGTCTGTTCATCCCAGCCTGACACAGTCTTGGCTTCTTGGGGCTGGTCCAGCCTCGCCCTTCTGAGATTCACTGCTGTAATTCAATTGCTTTTCTCAACTGCAACACACTGGAAAAGGCCTTCCTTTTCCTAGTCCAGCTCTAATATAATGCGTAGTAGAATCATCTATAATTCACTCAATCCAATATATATAAATTGGCGCTTGCCGCAATCTATTAACTACATAGCTAGCCTCAAGAATACTTTGTCTGCTGGCATTTCTTTGCATCTGTACACGTGTAAAAGAAATTGATATCTTCATCATTTCTGCAGAATAAGCCTCTTCATCTTGAGCCCGAGATGTTACTCATCTTTGTTACTTTCTTGATGCCTATAAAACATCTATGTTTCTCTTGTCTCTGCATTTCTTTTGGGTGTGTCAGTCTTGGTGTGTGTGACATCACCAATCTGCTCTTTTGCTCATTTCTGACTCTTCTTCTGGGATTTCATTGAAATGACCATCATACTGTCTTGTATACATGTATGGCTTTCTTAATGGGAACCTTGCTTCCAGGATTCTCCTTGGCATTGGTATTTTCACTGGTACTGCACATACTTCACACTCTGGTTCCCAACATATAGGCAATATGGGTGAGATGCTTGAGGTGGGAGTACTTGGCTCCTGCTCTACACTCCCTCCTGTGGGCAATACATCGACCACTCTCCCATCATTCTTCTCATCTAGACATCCTGATGTGAAGAAATGCTTTTTCACAACCCATATCTTGATTACTCCTTTCACACATTCAGCTGATTTCACATGTTCATCCCTATTCCAAGTCATGAGCATGCACTGTCCACTTGTACTACAATAGATCAATTTTCCCACATACTTCTTATGGTCCTTTGGATACAGGAAATGTGTTCCCTCAGGTGCATGGATACTGGCTTTCACAAAATCTCCGATTTCTCCATCTGTCAGCTCTTTGGTTTTACATCCTGATTCAACATCAATCATGATCTTCATCCCTATGGCTTTCTTTACAGTCTTCTTGCAGTGTGAGATGGCCAATCTGATTACAGAGAATCAAGCAACACCATCACCAACAGGGCTCCAAGGAATTTGAACAGGTCTGCCATCCATTGTGGAACCCACGAAAAGAGTGTTCCAAACCAACTGTCATCAGCAATGTCTTCCACTGTGTCCACCATTTGGACGTGCAGCTTTGTCAGCATCTCTATGGCCTCTGTCAAGGTGCCATTTTCGTCATCATGAGATGGTGTGAACGTGCAACATGATTCTCCAACTTTGGCACACACACCTCCATCCATAGTTGTGATCATGTCCAGGATGTATTTGTTTGGAAGAGTCATCAGTGGTATGGCTCTCAGCTCTTCCCTGTTAGTATTGAATCATTTTATGATAGTGCTGATTGTCTGCAAAAGCTTCCATCTGGTTATCTGTAACATCTTAGTATTTGCTGCTGTCTGGATCTTGGGCATAAAGATTATCGTGAATATTGATGAAGTCTGACTGAACAATCTGTGCTTATAGGCAATGGAGTCAAAAGCCTCTATTGACTTGGCTGAGAAAAAAATATTTCTCTTCATTCTATTTATCAGCTCCACAGATCTTTTCTTCCTCAGGTGAGCATCTGCTTTTGGAAAATTTCCAATATTCAAATCACTCTTAGGAATCACCAACGCTGGAACGTGAATGTTTCCTATGGAATATCTTCCTCCCCAGTCCTTGGGAAGCTTCATGTAAGCTCCGGATCCACAAGCCCAGTAGTGATCCATTATCACTGCTGTTCTAATGTTCATTCTTGGCACATCAAAGATTCAACCACAATTCTGTTTCTCTCCTACTTTGCTTGTGCCATTGTTTCTGAAGCACAGCTTTGCACTTTCCAAAGGCACTATTTGCAGAGGTCCTCCTTTATCGTCGACCCATGTCAGTAGTTTGACAAGTTTTGACCATAAAGGTTTGCATCCATTCTGTATAATTTGGTTGGCTGATAGAAACCAATGACTACCCATGCTCTGCAAATGACCGCTCCTTCTTCCCATCCATCTGGTGAAAGCGCTGATCCCCAAATCTGCATCTGGCCTCTGTTCTTCCATCTACAAATTTCTTCTGCAGATTTTTGTGGACTCTCAAGTCATCTGTTTACTTCCTATCTGATTCCAGCTCCTTTCACTCTAGGCTTTTCATATCTGATCATGTGATTCTTGGTATGAGCTCTTAACCTTGTCATTGTATCTTGGACATACTCAGATTCTCATGGAACTGTCCATTCGGTCTCCCATTTGAGGTAGGCTGTTTGGCCCATGAACTGACCCCTTGTACAGCAGAGTGCTATATGAGATAGACAATTTGCTGTCTGGACATCTATTTCAATAGCTATTAAGATCTTAGACTTCCCTATACTATAAGGCAGTAGTGCACATACAAATAATGCCTCTTTGGAGGCCTCCTTCCCACTTCTTTCATATGCTGATACTATAAGTTATTTCCCAAATGTGCTGTACTATCGAGGTAATCATTCAACTCATTATCTTCTGTAGCACTTCTCTTAGGTCTCCTTCATTTCTCATGAGCTTCTATAATCATCTCATGAAGTATGTCAGCATTATTCCTCCTAACTGGGCCAATCAATGGAACCATCAGTGAAACTGGTGTTTGTGCATGTGCTCTTTGTGTGTAGGAGAGAGCTCCAGAAGCCTCATCCTATTGATGTAATTTGAAGGTATCAGAGAATCCTTTATGACTTCATATGAAAACCTCCCCCCAAAAGGAAGCCTAGATTTATCTATCATAGGACTAGGTGCCTTTGAATGTATCTCTGAAGTAGGGACAATCACATAAGGTCTCGGCTGCCTTGTAGTGAACACATCTGTACCCTCCTTCTGCATAGGAATATACACAGGAATCTTTACTTGTTTTGGATCCAAATAGTAGGCAGTACGTACTGTAAGTGAGAGAAGGATCATAATAAACAAGATGCATGTATAGATACCCATTTGACGCAGCTGAAGCTCCTCGCCCGTTGTGATGGCCTCTCATCATTAGCAACATTATTATTGCAATCGAGGTTACCCATTCTCAATCTAAGGAAGAAAAAAGAAAATATTTTCTGGGTAACATCATGCAATACTCTGGCAGCATCTGGATATGTTCCACAAGCTCTTGAAGCAGCTGGATGATCGCAGGATGACTAACAGGATTCCTGATATACACACAACAGTCACCCTTTCACCAGAAAAAAATGCGGTTCCGTACTCAGCAAGAAGTAAAAGACTACAGACAATAAGTTCTTAATCTCTTCCCTTGAAAGCCTTGTTCAGGACATTCTCAGTTTTCTCTCAGAATATAGATTGACTTGTTCCCTAATGTCACATAGCAATTCATTAAGTGCCACTGTGTTCCTTGGATCTCTCAGGAAAGTACGAACATCAGTTTCTCTTCCAACAAGATGTGGGCATTCCTCAATCAGTAGTGAAAGACCATGCCAACTAGTCTTTGAGCGTTGTCATCAGATAGGGGCATTTATGGTTTCTAAACTGTACTCAGGAAGCTGGAGTACTTGCTCTATTATAACTGTGGGCAATCTCATCACGATTGGACCATTTTTAGGATATTGCAGGAACAGATGAACACTTGTAGTTCTCCCAACAAGTGCAGGGTATGCAAGAAGAATGAAGAGAAATACAGTAAAAATGATCCAGCAATTGTGGACATTAGACACTACCATGGGTGCCTCCAAAAAGAAACTCAGTGAGAAAGGAATCACAGAACTGTTCCTTTTTCCAGTTTTTGAAAAGGAACTCCAGATCTGGCATATTTCCTTCTCGATCAAAACTTAAATATGTCTCAGTCCAATGTTAACAAGCTCCTGTGGCTCAAGAACAAATAACCTTCTTTCACTCCTTTTTTTTAGCAGTTAAAAAGAGTGTCCTGAAAGAACCACAGTCCAATGTACTCTTTCTTGGTTTATTTGACAGCCCCAGCATCCTTCTTCCTTGTCATGGATCTAGTCTGCATATGCTGAGGTTCTTCCCTGGTGCTTGCTTCCGACTGGGGTGGGGTTGACAGGGATTTTCCAGCGTAGATTTTTACATCTCCGTGAAATATCCACGCACATCTTCCTAGAACCTTCACTGCTGACGGCGCCACGTCCTCCATGACAAATGGCGCGTTGAATCGTGGTTTGTGCCACTTTCTCGTAAAGTTCCTAATTAGGATCTCATCTCTGGGAAAAAGTTTGCGAAGGCGTCATTATTCAAGTCTGGTTGTTGTATAGTCTTCATCTGTGTTCTGAGCCCCACACCCTTTTCTGTCTGAGCTGATCTGAAAAGATAGAGATACTTGAAGCCATACATGTTAAATAAGCATGTAACTCCTTTCCTAACAATTCTGCTATTTTCTGGGCATCACTTCTAGTTCTAGATGGAGGAGTGAGGGGTGTCTTCATTCATCTCCCTGTCACTGTTTCATGGGGCGTAAGATGATGATCAGAGCATGGTTGATATCTCTACGCATATAATGCCAGTGGCGGGCAATGTAACCATCCTTTCTTCAAGGTAAGCTTCAATTTGGCTATCCTTTTTTTAAGCAGGCCGTTGAGTCTCCCACAGACACCATTCACTTGTGGGTGATAAGCCAATGAAATCTTGTGCTTCAAACTAAGCAACAAGCTTATCTGCTCAAAGACGTCATTGACAAAATGAGGGCCATTATCAGATCGTAATGCTTCATATATTCCCCATCTAGGAAACACTTCTCGTACTAAAAATGTTGCTGCACAGGTGGAATCTGGATGTGTACATGGACAATATATCTGTATCCATTACAGACCTGCAGCATATCGACATAGTCGATCTATAAATGCTGAAATGGACCATTAGGTTGCAGGATGACTCCTCTAACTGTACGCAGTGTGTTCCCAGCAGTAAACTTTTGACATACTATGCTGTTTACTACATAAAATCTGCTGTTACAGCAGATTCGGAGTGAACCAGTCCTCCGCAATAGCTGCTGCAAGACTTTCTCTAGTGACATGTGCAGGATAGTGCAGCTGTTCCAACGCCACCCTTAATAAGGCTACAGGCATCACTGGTTTATCAGTGCTTTCCTGTCACCACAATGCTTCAGAAGGGGATAAAGAACACCCCCTTTGCATCCACAGGTCTTTCTCATACTGCTGTGCTTCCCCTTTAATTTCCATTACCTGAGTTTTGGACAAGCAATTAACACTATTAGGCACGCTCATCATCAACACCATGCTTTCACTCACATCAGGTGTATCAAAACTCATTATAATTTCAGAACTTGCAACTGGTTTCATTTCCTTGCATGTGGCTTGATTTGTGCATGGGATAAAGTCTGCTCTCTTAGTATGAGCTGCATATTTAATGACTGTGATGGCTACTGGGAGTTGTAGTGCTCTGATAAGTCTGTCCAATAAGGCGGCATGTTGCACTGGAGTGCGGTCCGCTCAGAGGTAGCCCTTCCTTTTCCAATGTGCTAACACTGTGTGAACTGTTGACGTCACATATGCAGAGTCACTGTAGACGGTTACTTCCTGGTCTGCATCTTTCTTGAGCGCGACAATGAGTGCTACTAGCTCTGCAGCCTGTGCTGAAAAGTGAGACGGTAGTCGTGCACTTATCACTACTTCAAACTCCCCATTGGCCCTGTGCTTCACCGCAGCGGCACCTGTACATCTTTGTCCATCTTTCTGATTCATTCTATGTGAACCATCAATAAAGAGAATTTCCCCAGCTGCCAAAGCATTTTCTTTCACACTCTGGATTTTATCATAGAACGCCTCATGAATTTGAGCAATCATGTGCATGCTCGTCTTCTGTCGTTGGTTCAGTTATAAACATGGCAGGATTCACTATTCGACATCTAACTATCTTAATCACTGGATCGATAGGACCACCTAATAGGCAGGAGCCCTTTGAGAAGTCAACGCACCTTTAGGTTTTTCCAAAATGGCAAACAAAGCATGTTCAACAAATAACGTCATGGAACACCCCATTACTATACTGGCTGCCTTCTCAATGGTGAATGTGGTGGCTGACAAAGATTGTTTGAAAGGAAAATGACCCCACATTACTGGGTCCAGAATCCCACTGTAATATGCTAGAGGCTTGTACCCCTACATAGTTCTCTGCGTGAGCACTGCTGTCATAACTGTGCCATTTGTATGCGAAAATAAGAAGAATTCCTCAGCATAATTGGGAATTCCTAGAACTGGAGCTGTGCAAATTGCTTTTTTCAACTCAACAAACTTTCCTCCAATTCCTCAGTCCAGACAATGTTTTCCTGAGTTGCCTGTGCCTTTTTTAGAGCCTGCAACAAGGGTCTTATACATGCACTATAATCAAAGACCCATGCTCTAACATAATTGCATAGCCACAAAAACCTTTGCATGTGCTTTATTGTGAGTGGTTTTGCTGTTTTCAAAATATCCTCATCCCTTTCAGGATTAATTTTCTTTCCTTCATGCAAGATGAACTTACCTATGTATAACACCTCTTCTTGGCAGTACTGCCATTTTTCCTTGTCCACTTTATATCCTTTTTCTGCAAGGTTAATCATTAGCTGAACTGAGTCACGTCTGCACTCTTCCTCTGATGTGCTACACACTAATATGTCATCTACGTATTGTAGCATAACACTCTGCAAATCAATATTGCTCAAGTCCATCTGCAGGACTCTATTGAAAATGATGGAGACTCACAGTACCCCTGGGGTAAGCTTGTGCTTTTTAACTTAGTTTGTCTGAATGTAAATGACATCAGATCTTGAGAATCCTTATGCAATGGGAATGAGAACAATGCATTTTTTTTAAGTCAATCACAATGAAATATCACCCCTCAACAGGAATGCTACTTAAAATAGTCACCAGATTAGAAACTAGAGGAAACTCGGCTTCTACAATTTGATTGATTGGCCTCATGTCTTGCACTAAACGCCATGAGCCCCCCTTTGATTTTTTCACAGGGTACACTCCGGTATTGCATGGTGACTCCTTTGTCTGCCTCTGGAGACATGGGATACTGTCATGCTCGAGGCAAAATTGCTCCTGGTTTCAATTTAATCTTAACTTCTCCAATACCCTTTAATAGACGTATGTCAAAGGGGCCTGCTGTCCATAATGAAACTGGCACTTTCGCCTCGTCTTCATCAAAAACTTTGGGACATTTCCGTGCTAACATCATTTTCTGAGTGACCTCACGTCTTATTGCTCCCACCCAATAGGTAATACTCATTTCAAATACTACTTCGTCATCTCACAGGTGATCTCTAAACATATCCTCGTCAGTGATGTGAGTCAATCTATAACGCTCTCCGATGGCAATTACTGTGCACCATCGTCTGCCTTCATAATCAACACCATCAAGCATAGCTAACTCTCCACGCACTATAGATGCTTTTAATTCCAAGGGAAAGACTTGTCCTCCTTCTTCATCTATAGGTATCCTTGGCCTAAATAAGAACTCAACATGTATTCTCACAGTTTTACCCACTAAACCTGTTAGCCAGGTTAACAAAATATGTACCCCATAGTGAAAGACCTCGCGTTCTAACAGTACTTCTTATATGGATATTTGCCCTGTAAATGCCATGATAAATTCACTCACATTTAAATAATGCATTCCTGGAGTCGAATTCACTATGCCTTCATCAGTGAATGAAATTGTCATATTTAACTTTGTCATTAAATTTCAACCCAGTATATCAACTGGTGTCTGTTTTGAATACAATAATGGTACAGACTTGTTGCATTCTCCTATAGAGACTGGCATTTTTTCAGTAAAAGGAACTCTGCTTATAGATCCTGTGAAACCTTGGGCATTCATGGCATTCCCAGAAAATGTAAATTTCCTTTCTTGTACACATGAGCTTATTGCCCTGTGTCTACTAAAAAAGAAAAAGAGTGGCCCCCTATAGTGACGTCAACCCTCGGTTCCTCTTGAGGATTGGGAGTCACTGATAGTACGGAACACATCAAGTCTCCCAGTGTGCTGTCCTATTGTGGGTACATACTTATCCCCATGCTTGTGAAAGGATTTCCTTCCTCGACAGTGACACCCCCTAACCTAGGAGTCATTAAATGTCCTGTACTTGGGCCTTGCTCTATCCAAATAGGCGAATACTGTGACTGCCCTTGTGGCGGATTCATTGTTGTCTGCTGTGTTTGTAAATCTTCTTGCATTCTCGGCGCTTATTCTGCTGCCTTGTCTGATTTTGGGCAAACCTCTCTCCACTTTGTTAAGTGTATGCAAGCGGGTGTGTGGTCCCCCCTCTTGAGAACTGCCCATTCTGCACAAACCCTTGGCTTCTACACATGCATGCAATATGCTCTGTCATACCACATGTCCAACATATAGGAGGTCTCAAATAGGGATGTAACGGTATAATGGTATACCGTTAAAAATACTGTGAACACCTTATTTGAACAATACTAACCGTAACATTGTTCATACCGGTATACCGTTTATACCGTTAAGTGTGCTTTTCAATCTGATTTGGAAAGGCTGCAGTAATCAAGTTCTGCGCAGTCTTGGTCTTGCCCTGTTGGATGCCGTCTGCCAAGGGGGCCTTGTTTGGCAGACAAGAGCATAGGGAAAGTGAGGCCACATTAGTAAATTTAGCTTTGCTGCTGTGACCGCTCTTTCTCTGTGATCAGTAGAGTTGGGTTAAAGATCAGCTGACTTTGCGCAAATTGGGCCTCATTTCACGGTAGGCGGTAACCATGGCGCTATTCGCACCATGGTTGCCGCCGGTATTTTACTGTGTCCGCCTTGGTGTATGGCGGAATTACCGCCCTACTGCAAGGTGAACGGGGGCGGTAATTCCCCATTCACCAAGGCACATCCCCATTCCCATTTTTGCCCCCATAGGGCTCAATGGGAATGGGGAAGGAGCTAATTACGGAACCGCAAATTGCGGTACCGTAATTAGCACCAAGGTCCCTTAGCAGGCCCGTTCCTTAACGGCTGGTAAAACCAGCCGTTAAAGTCGGGTCCCGCAAAGGGACCTCGTGGTAAGGCGGTAAGGGTTTACCGGTACCGGTGCCCTTACCGGTACCGGTAAACCCTTATCGCCTAACGTGTAATGAGGCCCAATGTGTTGAAATCTGCCCAGTGCCCCAACCTTTGTGTTCCCCATGCAAAGCTGGTAACAATGAGCTGAATGACTGGCTCTATAAGCATGCCATAGACTCCAGTTCATAGACTCCGTCAGACCTGGATTTCATGGGCAAACTAGAACAAAGTTGTTTTGTTTCGGTCATTATTTATTTGAAAGGCAGCATACAGATTTGAAAGGTTTTCACACAGTCATGCTGCTCCGGGCTACAGGTCAGATCTTCCATGGTGATTGTCCCGATTTTCAATTTGCAATTAGCAATACCACAGGGATATCACGAGGGTGAGCTGAGGGCCTGAACTGAAAGTGAAAATTTTATTTTTCCTTTTGATCGTATGTAAACAAATGTAATAAAACATTCAGTGACTTGCAAAACAGTGGACCCAGGAGCACTTTG
Organism: Ambystoma mexicanum; assembly: GCF_040938575.1. NCBI lineage: Eukaryota > Metazoa > Chordata > Amphibia > Caudata > Ambystomatidae > Ambystoma > Ambystoma mexicanum. The sequence continues at coordinate 135,706,068 of NC_090937.1, read as the reverse complement.
CTTAGCAACCACTCAGCCAGCAGGAGCAGAAATGTATCGATTCAGCCTGGCCCAGTATCATGTGCCATTAGTCAGTAAGTTAAGGTCCAACTGCACTGAGCAAACACACGTCAGTGAAGTCATGCATATCGAATTACTCTCCCCAAGGTTTAGATTCAAGGAACTTAAGTTTCTCATGGTCATGGATTGGATAGCCATCCAGTTCTGTTTTAGCTTAGAATTCTGGGATTTGTAGTTTTCCCACCAATTTGAAAATGGGGAACTACACCTCCCAGAATTCAAAGGGGGGAATGAACTGGATGCCCTTCTGATGCATGTCCACAAACAACTTCAGCTGTGTAGACCAGGCATGGACTGGCCTTTACGGCAATAGGCCCATGGCCAAACCAAAAATGTGAAATGCTGGTGTGGGCCAGTTTTTTGGGTCAAAGTGGGCACCTTTTTGGCCAAAGTGGGCCAGTTTGATGAATGACCTTGGGTACCATTCAAACAGTGTTCCAAAAGGAATGATTTCCCATTTGCAACTGTGGGACACTTTTTTATGTTGGTGCCTGAGACAATTTTATGCCCCAGCCAGACCTTGCTGTAGACTGTGTGAACACTGGGCCTATCAGTACTTTCTGCTAGTACATAAACTGCCCCCCCCACTGTCCTCTTTGTAGATTTGCACATTGGCACTAGAGTTGTTGCTTCGCTTGATCCAACACCTAACAGGCTTCTGCATATGGCACTGGACTCAAGCAGGCAGGACAGATTCTGCATTCAATTTGAAGTATCCAGAGCAATGGGGGTGACATATTTCTTAGGTCAATTCTCAATTTGTGACACCACCCATGAAAGCATTCCTCTCTCTGAACTCCCATCACAAGGGTCCTAATGCACTCAGACCATGCCACCATCTTTAAGAAGGTAAATGAACATGTATTGCAAGAATCAAGAAAGAAATCAAACAGCGCTCACTGAACGCTGTCCCTTTAGAATTACATGGTCAGTGGTGACCTCGACATCAGACCTTCATAATACCTGAGGCAGATAGTAAAGAAGCTATAGTGATTAGATCACTATGCAACCTTTCGGTGTGTCTGTGTTGGCTATGACATTTTGACAAAAGAAACACAATGACATGGGTTTTCAGACCGCACATGAGTGACTTTTCTCCCTTTAATGGGATAAAGAGTTGTCAAAACAAACTTTTTGTTGCAGCAAGGGGGTCATGATGCCCATGCTATGTGGTTCCAAAAAAACACAAGTCAAGGCCAATTTTCAAAGCGATGACCTGTGACTGAGCCGCCTTAGATTCCTGGAGGATCAGCTAAATATGTGCATAGACAAGTTTTAAAATGCTACCTTGCTACAGCAGGAAAATCCTGCCTGTGTATTTGTAAGTTAACTAAAAAGCATTGACTTAATGGCAAGTTAAAGAACTTCAAATGTAAAAAGGCAATGTAAAAAAAAAAGTTCTTTTTTTGGTATAAGTAGTTTCAGTTGGAGCACTTTTTAATGCCATTCTGTAAACCACACATGCCTGACACAAAATCACTATGTTAGCAATAGGAAGAATAAATACAGTGCCAAGAAATAAAAGGAGTAACTTTGGGTTGGCGGCTTTGGGGTTTATATGTTTATAATGGATAAGGTTTTCTAAACATGTGACAATAGGGATTTCCCTTGCTCTATCATTGAAGTTACATATGATAAGTCACACTGTGAAATTCATTAATCTCTGCGGGTATTCCCTGATGCCATACCAAAGGGTAGCATCTCCGTGATTACTGAACACCTTTTGGCCCGCAAGTAAACTGAAGGCTGTAACGTAAAGAGAGAGAGAGTGCGTGTGCATGTGTATGTGTATACACAGAAGCGCATACTACCATCAGCCTCCATTGATCTGTGGCATACAGATTATCAAGATGGCAACATGTTCATCTTCACCAGTAGCCAGTGGGGGAGCTAAAAGTCTAAATGGCCACTTAAGAAAAGCTATTAAGTTTGCTTTGCAAGTCACAGCAGGCCCCCCCCTCCTCCTCTCCACTCACGTGTTTGTGTTGTTTGGTGGAAGCAAAGGGTGGCATTTCAGTGGAAAGTATGTTGAAAAGCCCAATTCTAGCCCTTGGTGCCTGCTTTTGTTTGTGATGATAAATCTGACAATTTCTGACCTTTTAAGAAAATATTTGTTAAGATTAGTTAACTCCACCTGCTATACCGCGATAACCATGATATACCATCATTTGGCAAGAAGGTTATCGTACCTCCATAACACTAATACCGTAACACCCCTAGGGCCTCATTATGACCCAGGCGGTAAGGGGTTTATGGCGGCGTAAACAGCGCCGACCCTTACCGCCTGATTCCGAGGTCCCTTAGCGCCATGGAGGATTTAACACCTGCTTTTAGCAGGTGTTAAAATCCATGGCGCTAAGGGACCTTGTTGTTAATTACGCCACCGTAATTCACGGTGGCGTAATTAACGCCTTCCCCACTCCCATTATGCCCTATGGGGCAAAAATGGGAATGGGGAAGGGTAAATGGGTTAATGGGGACTTACCGCCCAGCCAACCTCGGAATGTGGCGGTAAGTCCGCCAACCACCATGGCGTAAACGTAGTTTACGCCATGGTGGTAAAGGTACGACCCAGGCGGTAACTTACCACCTAGGTCGTAATGAGGCCCCTAGTCTCAAAATGTGTCCTCCCTGCATGCCTTGACTATCGTTCTGCGTGTTTTGAAATCCACTCTCACTATTCTGGAAATTCCCCTGATTATTCTGGAAGCTTCTACCTCGGAAGACTCCCCTTCTCCTTGGTATGAATCCATTATTTTCTTGGTAGAACTGCCTTTGGTTATTCACCTGTGGCATGATTGCTGGTTGCTGCAAATCTGACCCTTCTACGCAAGCCAACATCGCCCCTTCTCTGGTGTATTTTGACAATTGATACTGTACTCGCAGCGCTTTCCAGACTGCCGCTCTACAGTTCTTGAACAGCGCTCAATCATGAGGGGTGTGCTGTGCTGTGACACTCGAGTATCCTGCTCTCGTCCAAATGTCATCTGCTCTCTCCCCAAGAATAGCAGCTAGAAGACCCTTAATGTCTCATATAGCTAACATGTTTCCTCCTGTCATTTACTCTTATTCATGTATCCATTGCCCAGCACCAGAAGTTAAACTCAGAATTGAACAGCTCAAATTGTCCTCATCCATTTGTGACCATGGTTTATACTGTGATCTGGCTCCTCCTTTCTCTAACAAATGGAACTGTGAGATTCCAAACTCACATTCATCCACCATCGTCTGTCTGTCCATAGCAGGGACAATGGTTCCGCACCGGTTTCTTCCTGGTAATGACCTTAAACTGCTCACTTAAGGTGGTGAGTCCCCCCTCTCAGTACGGGATTGCTCTTTGAGTTGATCTAGTTGTGCCAGAGATTCTGACGCCTGTGATTTGGGTAGATCTAGATCTGACCATCTTACTTCTCTGTCCATCGGAGAACAAACTTCAGGACCCCATGCGTCATCACCCTCCTCCCCACAGAAGGTTTCTCTGTCCTTGTCTGACATATTAATTCCCCAACTTGTATGGCTTCCCTCCTTTTCATCTCTATTCAGAGTTAGCCTGAATAATTACCCTTTCTTTTCAGTTCTTTCTCAGTCCTCATATCATGATAGACCTTATCGATCATGACCCCAATGCTACTAGAGTCAAACTCATCCTCTAGATTTACTCTAGAAGGACCTGGCATTGCTTCATGTGTCGGGAAGAATTCTTCTATGTCCTCCCATGCTACTACTGGATTAGGTTCCATTAATTACTTCTCTATGTGATCTATGTTGCATGCTCTCTGCCTTCTCTTACGTTCTATTTCCTTGTCAAGCTCTCTTTGCTTTCTTGCTTCTTCTCTTACCCTTTCCTCTTCTTGTCTTTTCATCTCTCTTCTCTCATTTACACTACATATTTCTTCGACTCTTCATCTTTGTATTCTTTTATCCCTTAATTTCTGTTCTTCCTCTTCATCTCTCTTTCTCATTTGTCTCGTTCTTCGATTGCCCTCTGTCTGTTATCATACTTTCTTTGCTCCTCTGCAATTCCTGCTTTTTCAGCTGCTCATCTTGATACAGCTGTTCTTGTCTCTGTCTATCCTTCCTTCTAGCTCCATCTTCTTTCAATCGTTCCTCTCATTCTCTATCTTTTTTATTTTGTTAATCTTGATCTTCCCCTTGCCTTACTTCCTCAATGACCTTTCCATCAAGTTTGAGCAAAATCTGACCATTCATCCATTCGTTCTGTATCAAGGCGACCTCATCAGCTTTATCTTTCTCTCCTTTCCATCTGTTTATTTCTCGTCCTATATCTAAGGATGTACTTGGTCGATCACTTCTCTCTTTATCCCATGAGATTTTAGAGATCAAGTATTTTTCTGGAGTCTTCTCTGGACTCTCGTCACTGCTATGTGTAGGTGACTCATATGCCGGATTGCTGTACCCTATTGCTGCCTTAGGTTTTATTAATGGGTACACTCCATCATCCTTTGTGCTATCGCCTTTTATTTCAGGCTTATCGGGGGGAGCAGAGGGCTCCTCACCCCCCTCTTTGCATTGGTTAAGTCTCCAGTCATTAGGAGGCGACTCTTCCCTTTCCTCCTGGTACAGTTTCCAGCGCTCTAAGCTCGCTAGCCTTTTGTCTAACGTTTTTTCCTGTGTATGCTGCGTGTAGGTATGTCATCATGTGTTGCAAAGCTGCCTTTGATAGTAATCCACCTTGTGCCCATGACATGAACATCTTATCAGCCTTGTCTTTTACCCATTCCGCACTATTCAGCTTAAGCTTGGGTGCTTGTTTTGGCAACTGCTTGTATAAATTTATAAGCGGAGTAATATCCTCCATTTTGACTCGTCACTCTTGACTGTCAATACTCACCTTAATGCTTTACACTAAATAAATACATTTCAGAAAAATAACACAATATGAGCGTTCACCAATCATCACAGCTCCAAGCCTTTTCTATCATGTTTAGTTTCAATCTACTTATTCACTAAGCATCATCAGTTTAATTATAAAATAAATCAAATTTCAAAACTTTATGTTTTCCTTTCTACGTCTTTTAATAATAATAATAATTTTGCATTTATATAGCGCTACGAACCCTCAGGTATCAGAGCACTGCTTATTATTGCCCACAGTGTGTGGTGCTCAATTATTGACCACGGAAGGATGAAAGGCTGAGTTTGGCCCTGCTGGGATTTGAACCTGCTTTAGCAAGTTCTGCACAGATGTCAAAGCGAGTGCTCTACTCACTGTGCCATTTGACCAGCCCTTAAATTATTCACAATTTCTTCAGCACATATTAATGTTCAACACATGAAACAAACGGACAAACTGACAGACTTGACCGACCGACATATATCACAGTATACGCTTCTCGGGGCTATTCCTTTATTCATGTTCTGACAATCCTTGCCCTTAAAAAATACTCCTACAGAGTTTGAGTCATTCCCTTTAGACAGTCTGAAAACGTGTCTGAAGTCTACGTCATCCACTATTGGGACTCTGGATATGAGTCCTTCTGATACGTGCTATGACGCAGAGTACTGGGCTTACTCTACTGAACGCTCTTCATATCACATATTCTCAATTGGTTGACAATCCTCGTCTGAAGTCAATTACTTAATAACTCCTCGATGCTCATCCTCTGGAGTGGTTTTACCCAAACCCCCCTCCATTACTTATTTCCACTAATCACTCTCTCCACTCCCTGCCCATTCACAGTTTGCCACCTCACTCAGTTCTACTCACAATATGCTTTTCGACTCTGACTCTCAGGATCGTCACCTCTTCAAACCAGACTTTTCAACCTTTCGTCCATTCAGCTTCCTGTAGAAATCAGGAGGGGATTCTGCCTGAAAACAAGGGACCTGTCTCATTTACCCTTGCAAGCTTTTTCTTTTAAGCTAGTTTCCGCTATCTACAGGGAGTTTCATGTCCTTTCAGTTGAATGGCAGAGGACATCCGATATTGCCGGGACCCCAAATCTTACTATGTCACAGGTTCTTTAACCATCATTTCTCTGCTACCACGTGAAACGGGACAGCCGACCTAGCCTTTTAAGACGAGGTAGCAATACTTTGAGATGAATGGGGATGCAGAAGATACTCAAACATCAATAATCAAACCGACTCAGAAAGTTGGCAAAGTTGACTGTTTAATGTCAATTATCTAAAACAGGGAGCACAACGGAGATCAAGGGATGTCTCACAGCATGATCTCAATGAAGTTCATAAAAACCATGAGTTATATAGCAAAAACTCGTCATTACCGACGTCAACCTATGTAATTACTAGCGTCATACTACGTGGCAAACTTCAGAAACTTAGTGGCTAATGTAATAGGCTTAGAGGAAACATAGGAATACGTTCCATACTAGTCTAGGAAAGTGATAGGGTCTCTAGCAACAGGTGGGGCAACTAAGCCCTCCCCCCGAACAGGTCACTATGAATGTCACTAAATACACATCGTCCCATTGGTTATACAAGCTATAAGGCCCTTAACTACATGGCCCCTATAATTGGTTGGCACTCTTACATCCGTCAGTACTATTCCACCTACGCTAGCAGCACGCAAACTGGTCTCCAGGTGCTGTTGGGCTGGTCATGACCATAGCTTCCAACCAATTAGCATATCATCTATCATCACCTCAGTGGTCTGCACGTAAAAGAAGGTTTTGAACTTGGCCTTGGAAATGTTCTTAGCTCTGCAGGAAACAAGGGAGTGGAGGCACGCTCTGTCTCCTTGCGTAGGTGTGGTTCATCAGGATTGTCCATTATCACCCCTCCATATGACTGAAGATCACAAATTTGAGCTCTGTTGCATTTAAAATACTATTATTTAATGAACCTCTGACGTCTTCCTTGTTTTCGTGCATGTCTTCTCAACAGGAGTTTTGTTCTTACACATGATTGTAACTAATGTCTGTTCATCCCAGCCTGACACAGCCTTGGCTTCTTGGGGCTGGGCCGGCCTCACACTTCTGAGATTCACTCCTGTAATTCAATTGCTTTTCTCAACTGTAACACACTGGAAAAGGCCTGGTTAAGTTGCTGTTTCCATAGGGAGAGCACTTTTTGGGTGGCTTATGACTCCGCTTCCCCTGGACAAATCCTCACCAGACTTTGCAAAAAAAGTATATGGGTCACTCTGAATTGTTTTGCAAAGTTTGGTGAGGTTTGGCAAAGTTATAGGGGGGGTCCCAAAACTTATTTTTTTCCCATAGACTGAATGGGGGAAAAACTTTGCTCACGTCTACAGCCCAAACCGCTGGACGGATTTTCACCTAATTTGGACCAGGATTTGTTGAAAATCCATCCAGTAGTTTATTTTAAAATGACCAAAAAGTAGGTCACAAAAAATTTGTGATATCTATGTTCGGTCCGTGGACACACTTCCCTGTTCGCTCCACAGACATTAGACGTGCTCGCTGATTGGGTGGTTGAGAGCGTGTGGTGCGTCAGATTTTCTGGGCACACCCGCCATCTTGTATTCATGGACATCCGAGGAGAGCGCAGTGAAACTTGGTGGAAAAATACTATTTAGTCAAGTGTGTTGGCGTGTAAGACTGTTTGCGGAGGGTGGGGGAGTAAGAGATGGGTTAAATGTTGTATTTATTTAGGTGGCAGGCACCCCTGTTGTGTTCGTTCTGACAGCGGACAAGACGGGTGTCCTGAAATGTTCATAAATAAACTAAATGGGAGTGTCCTGAGGACATTACGCCTGTCCGTATGGTTCGTAGGCAAGTTGAATCTGTTCTAAGAACACATCAAGTGTCCTGGGATGTTCATCAATAAACAAAATGGGGGTGTCCTGAGGACGCTATGCCTATCCGTATTGTCTGTAGTCAAGTTGAAATTGTTCTAAGAACACATCAAGTGTCCTGGGACATTCGTAAATAAACAAAATGGGGGTGTTCTGAGGACGCTATGCCTGTCAGTATTGTTCGCAAGCACGTTGAACTGTCCTAAGAACACACGCAGTGTCCTGAAATGTTTGTAAATAAACAAAATAGGTGCGTCCTGAGAACGCTATGCCTGTCCGTATTGTTTGCAGGCAAGTTGAAACTGTTCTAAGTACACAGGCGGTGTCCTGAAATGTTTGTAAATAAACGAAATGGGGGTGTCCTGAGGATGCTGTCCGTATTGTTCGTGGGCAAGTTGAAATTGTTCTAAGAACTCATCAAGTGTCCTGGGATGTTCATAAATAAACAAAATGGGGGTGTCCTGAGGACGCTATACCTGTCCGTATTGTCCGTAGGCAAGTTGGGACTGTTCTTAGAACACATGTGGTGTCCTGAAATGTTTGTAAATAAACGAAATGGGGGTGTCCTGAGGACACTATACCTGTCCGTACTGTTCGTAGGCAAGTTGAAATTGTTCTAAGAACACTCATATTGTTCGCGGACATTAAAAGTGCCCATATGGCATAGTTAAAATGTGTGGTCTATGGGTGTGATATGCTGCGGTGGCTATGGCCAGGGCCTAGAGTCTTGGGTGCATGGCCGCCTGGCCACAACCACTGCACAATATCCCACCCATAGTGGCTTATAACTTTTTCACCCAAGAACAAATTTATAAGCAACAAAGTTATAAGCTAGTATGGGTGTGATATGCTGTGGTGGTTGTGGACATGGCCTATAGTCTTGAGTGCATGGCCAAAAGCCATGCACCCAAGACTAAATGTATAAGCACTGAAGTTATAAGCCACTATGGGAGTAATATGCTGTAGTGGTTGTGGCTAGGGCCTAGAGTCTTGGGTGCATGGCCAAGACCAAATTTATAAGCACCGAAGTTATAAGCCACTATGGGAGTGATATGCTGTAGTGGTTGTGGCCAGGGGCTAGAGTCTTGGGAGCGTGGACAAGACCACATTTATAGGCACCAAAGTTATAAGCTACTATGGGTGTGATATGCTGCGGTGGTTGTGGCCAGGGTTTAGAGTCTTGGGTGCATGGCCAAGACCAAATTTATGAGCACCGAAGTAATAAGCCACTATGGGTGTGATTTGCTGCAGTGGTTGTGGCCAGGGCCTAGAGTCTTGGGTGCATGGCCAAGACCAAATTTATAAGCACCGAAGTTATAAGCCACTATGGGTGTGATTTGCTGCAATGGTTGTACTTATCATAATATACTTACTGTTTGGTTTAGTAACTGGAGTACATATATTCCTTGTTAATTTCTGTGATAAAAGAAAAGATCATGTTAGTATTGGTAGTTTGTAATGACTTATAACATTGAATAATCAACATTTTGTAAAAAATGTTTGACCCTCATATTTAGTAGATCACAAACCAGTGTACTGTGCAATTTGCTCAGTTTCTGTGTTTGTTGCTAAAATCATTGGGTCTGTGAAAAATAAAATCCATGTTGGATTAAAAAAAAATGTGTTATGCTACAGTATGTTTGTTTGTTTTCAGTGTTCACTTGTTGTTTCTGGCTAATGTTCTATATGTTGGCTTGTTGCAGATTTTTGGAGCAGTTAGATACCTGTTGGCATATTCTAACTGTGTATTTTTTTTTATAATGAAGTGGTATTGATTTATCTGTTTGGATATTGTAAAATTTTGGGGCAGTTAGATACCAGTTGGCGTATTCTAAGTGTCTATTTTTTGTTATAATGTAGCGGTATTGATTTATCTGTTTGGTTATTGCAAAATCTTGGGGCAGTTAGATACCAGTTGGCGTATTCTAACTGTTTATTTTTTTATATAATTTAGTGGTATTCATTTATCTGTTTAGTTGTTGTATAATCTTGGGCCAGTTAGATACCTGTTGGCATATTCTGTCTATTTTCTGTTATAATAAAGTTGTATTGATTTATCTGTTTGGATATTATAAAATCTTGGGGCAGTTAGATACCAGTTGGTGTATTCTAACTGTCTATTTCTTGTTATAATGTAGTGGTATTGATTTATCTGTTTGGTTATTGCAAAATCTTGGGCAGTTAGATACCCCACCCAACAGTCACGGCAAGTGCTGGTAGTAGGGACTTCCACTACCTCATCCTCTTCATCCTCTTCATCCTCCTCTCCATCCTCACTCCTGTTCCCTTCTTCAGGCCCTTGGGGGGGTGTTGGTGGTGGAGAGGGTGGGGGGTGCTGAAGCAGATGTAGCACTAGGTGGCAGTGGAGGAGCTATGGATGCCATCAGGTTTCAGATGAAAATCTGGAAAGTTGGCAGCAAAATGCACTGTGTTCTGTAAGGTAGCCAGAAACACAATGAGGATGAGTTCTGGGGTGTGGCCCTTTATAGGGGTGCTGGTGCCAGGTCCCTGGACACCCACTCCATCCGCAGACAGATTAAACACCAAAAAAAAGCTCAAAAAGTCCCAAAAAGTATGTAGAAAGTCAGGATTATTGTCAGGTGATTTATTATTATAAAATATTGTGGATTGCCTGAAAAAGTAGTTTTAAATTGTTCGCGGACGCGAACAGTGTCCGCAGTCAGAACACACGCTCAGCGTGGGCGCGGTCACATGATGGTGTCGCAAACATGTCCGCGAAGGGAATGGGTGTCCGCAGGACACCAAATGCACTGAAACTGTTTTGCGCATGCGTGTTGGTGTTCTACGGACAGTGTTCGGGTCCTGAAACTAATTAAAAGTGTGACACAAGTGAAACGAACAGTTACGGACAGGCGTTTGTTCTAGAACAGTTTCAACCTGCCTACGAACAGTACGGACAGGTATAGTATCCTCAGGACACGCACATTTTGTTTATTTACGAACATCGCACGACACTTGATGTGTTCTCAGAACAGTTTCAACCCGCCTACGAACAGTACGGACAAGTATAGTGTTCTACGGACACTCCCATTTTGTTTATTTACGAACATTTCAGGACACCACCTGTGTTCTTAGAACAGTCCCAACTTACCTGCAAAGAATACGGACAGGCATAGCGTCCTCAGGACACCCCCATTTTGTTTATTTACAAACATTTCAGGACACCGCATGCGTTTTTAGAACAGTTTCAACTGGCCTGCGAACAATACGGACAGGCATAGGGCCCTGAGGACACCCCCATTTTGTATATTTACAAACATCCTGGGACACTTGATGTGTTCTTAGAACAGTTTAACCTGCCTACGAACAGTACGGACAGGAATAGTGTCCTCAGGACACCCCCATTTTGTTTATTTACAAACTTTTCAGGACACCGCGTGTGTTCTTAGAACAGTTTCAACTCGCCTGCGAACAATACCGACAGGCATAGCGTCCTCAGGACGCCACCATTTTGTTTATTTACGAACATCCCGGGACACTTGATGTGTTCTTAGAACAGTTTCAACCTGCCTACGAACAGTACGGACACGTATAGTGTCCTCAGTACACCCCCATTTTGTTTATTTACAAACATTTCAGGACACCCGTGTTGTCCGCGGACACCAAAACTGGCTTTTAAAAAAACAAAAAAACACAAAGGACTAAATTAACACACACATAAAAACACAAAGGACTAAATTAACACACACATAACATTTATTTTTCCATTATATTATATATATGTACAATTTATGATAGAGAAGGGGTAGTAAAAACTGACACAAACACAGGGGAATTGGGGTTTTCAAGAGGATGGATAGGAGAAGATGAAGGGATGGAAATCTCATCAAAACGTTTTTCTATGTGGTGAGGGTTTGGGGATAATTGACTGGGATATGGAGAGGGGGGGACAGGTACATGTTGCACAATGGTATCTGATTTCTTCTTTTATATAGTCCTCCACAAAATCTTTCAAAAGATGGACATTTGTCATGAGCTTGTTCATTTTTTCTTCCACGCGCTGGAGAGTTTGTTCTCAAGTATCTTGTTGTGTATTGTTTTCATTTTTTGTATGGTCTGTTAAAATATATATATATATATATATATATATATATATATATATATATATATATATATATATATATATATATATATATATATATATATGTTAAGTGCACATAAAGTAATGCTTATTAATTTGGTTATATAGGGAAGTGTCTACCATTAGTTTCACTATCTTCAGACATTTCACCATGTGGGAAATTCTCCTCCAGCCATTCTAAAGTATTTGACATTTCTGTGAAGAAAAAAAATATATATATATTACTTTTATTGTATTTAATATAGACATTTTAGAAATATATAAGAAAATAAAATGTACTTACTAGATTGTGGTAAGTTGTCTTCTCACTGTTCTGTAGATCTGCTTCTGCTCCTAGTTCTGCAGTTTCTGTGAGGAAATTTTGTTAGAAGCATACGTTTCTTGTTTTGGTATATTCCATTTTTCTATATATGGTATTTAAATGGATGTTTGATGTGTTAGATATATAAGGTCTACTTCTTATTTATTACTATATATAATGTGTTTGTGTGTTGGTTTTTCAACTTGTACAGTGTTCATATGGCATGATATAACAATTTAAGATACCCCTGAGTTTTTGGGTAGTATTGGTGTTGTCCGCGTCCGTCCGCGGACATGCGCACAGTCCGCGATCATCAAAATCACTAGCTGGGGGTTCAGTATGTTCTATGTTAGATCTATATAAAGTCAGGGATATTATTGTTAAGTTGTCCTACTAAAAACCTATGAAATTCATTCAAAAAACTTTATTAAAGGGATGTTATGGTTAAGTTGCGCTACTAAAAACCTTTCCAATTCAGTGAAAAAAACTTTGTTAAAGGGACGTTATGGTTCAAAGTAAAACCGAAAAACCCCTGAAATTCGCCAGTTATGGTAAGCTAAGCAACCATAACTTGTGCCGCCATGCACTGCTAACATTAACACCCAGGACATCAAAGATGACATCAAAAATGTCATTGATGACATCACTGATGACATCACATGTCTGGCTGCCCCTTTTTTCCTTTACTGACATATCCAGGCCACCTGGTTCTGTTCAGTAACAGTCAAGAACTAAAAATTGAAAATATACTATATTTGTCAGTATTCAATGTGTATGTATATATATCCAGTGAAAAAACTTTGTGACATTTGTGATGTCATCTTTGATGTCGTAGGTGTTAGTTTTAGCAGTGCACGGTGGTGGCGCGAGTTATGGTTGCTTAGCTTACCATAACTGGCAAATTTCGAGGGTTTTTCGGTTTTACTTGGAACCATAACGTTCCTTTAACAAAGTTTTTTCACTGAATTTCATAGGTTTTTAGTAGCGCAACGTAACCATAACGTCCCTTTAACAAAGTTTTTTTTACTGAATTTCATAGGTTTTTAGTAGCGCAACTTAACCATAACGTCCCTTTAACAAAGTTTCTTTACTGAATTTCATAGGTTTTTAATAGTGCAACTTAACCATAACGTCCCTTTAACAAAGTTTTTTTTTACTGAATTTCATAGGTATTTAGTAGCGCAACTTAACCATAACGTCCCTTTAACAAAGTTTTTTTACTGAATTTCATAGGTTTTTAGTGGCGCAACTTAACCATAACATCCCTTTAACAAAGTTTTTTTACTGAATTTCATAGGTTTTTAGTAGCAAAACTTTACCATAACGTCCCTTTAACAAAGTTTTTTTACTGAATTTCATAGATTTTTAGTAGCGCAACTTAACTATAATGTCCCTTTAACAATGTTTTTTTACTGAATTTCATAGGTTTTTAGTAGCGCAACTTAACCATAACGTCCCTTTAACAACGTTTTTTTACTGAATTTCATAGGTTTTTAGTAGTGCAACTTAACCATAACGTCCCTTTAACAAAGTTTTTTTACTGAATTTCATAGGTTTTTAGTAGCAAAACTTAACCATAACGTCCCTTTAACAAAGTTTTTGTTACTGAATTTCATAGGTTTTTAGTAGCGCAACTTAACCATAACGTCCCTTTAACAAAGTTGTTATACTGAATTTCATAGGTTTTTATTAGTGCAACTTAACCATAAAGACTTTAACACATTTTTTTTTACTGAATTTCATAGTTTTTTATTAGTGCAACGTAACCATAATGTCCTTTTCAATGAAGGAAGACCACTAGCATCCTAGGTTCTCAAAGTGGGAACCCGGGGTGGTAAAAAAAAAGACTTTTCTTCCCAAACCGGGACGCCGCAGGCAGGCGTCGCGGTGTAGGAAGGAAAATCTTTTACCGAGATGGACACCATCGAAAGGGAAGGCGGGGTGTGTAAAGAGAACACAACAGGGCATCGGCGGGGGGTCGGGAGGACCAGGAGAGAGACACGGGGCATGAGTGGGGGGTAACACGAGGGGCACACATGGCATGAGCGGGGGGTGGGGGTGAAAGAAGGGAGACACGGGGCATGAGCGGGGGGGAAAGAAGGGAGACACGGGGCATGAGCAGGGGGTGGGAGGTGGAAAGAAGGGAGACACGGGGCATGAGCAGGGGGTGGGGGGTGGAAAGAAGGGAGACACGGGGCATGAGCGGGGGTGGGGGGGAAGAAGGGAGACACGGGGCATCAGCGGGGTGTGGGGGGAGAAGGGAGACACGGGGAATGAGCGGGGGGTGGAAAGAAGGGAGACACGGGGCATGAGCAGGTAGTGGGGGGAAAGAAGGGAGACATTGGGCATGAGCAGGGGGTGGGGGGTGGAAAGAAGGGAGACACGGGGCATGATCCGGAAAGAAGGGAGGCACGGGGCATGAGCGGGGGGTCGAGGGGGAAGAAGGGAGACACGGGGCATGAGCGGGGGGAGGGGGTGAACAGGGGAGACATGGGTCATGAGCAGGGGGAAAAGGAGGGAGACAGGCACGGAGCATGAGCAGGGGTGGGGGTGAACAGGAGAGACATGGGGCATGAGCGGGGGTAGGGCAAGGTGGGGCCCCTGCTCATGCCCTGTGTCTGCCTTGTTCCAACAGTGGGGGGAAAGAAGGGAGACACAGGGCATGAGCAGGGAGTGGGGGGAAAGGAAGACACTGGGCATGAGGGTGGGGGTGCAGGGTACAGGAGGGAGACACAGGGCATGAGCGGGAGGTGGGGGGGTACAGGAGGGAGATACGGGGCATGAGCGGGGGGTGGGGGAACAGGGCAGACACGGGGCATGAGCGGGGGGTGGGGGAGGAAGAAGGGAGACACAGGGCATGAGCGGGGGGTGGGGGGAAGAAGGGAGACACGGGGCATGAGCAGGGGTGGCGGGGGAAGAAGGGAGACATGGGGCATGAGCGGGGGTGGGGGAGAAGGAAGACACAGGGCATGAGCGGAGGGTGGGGGGTGGAAAGAAGGGAGACACAGGGCATGAGCAGGGGGTGGGGGGGAGAAGGGAGACACGGGGCATGAGCAGGGGGTGGGGGAGGAAGAAGGGAGACACGGGGCATGAGCGGGGGGTGGCGGGGGAAGAAGGGAGACATGGGGCATGAGCGGGGGTGGGGGAGAAGGAAGACACAGGGCATGAGCGGAGGGTGGGGGGTGGAAAGAAGGGAGACACAGGGCATGAGCGGGGGGTGGGGGGGAAAGAAGGGAGACATGGGGCATGAGCGGTGGATGGGGGGAGAAGGGAGTCACGGGGCATGAGCGGGGGTTGGGGGGAAGAAGGAAGACACGGTGCATGAGCGGGGGGTGAGGGGGAAAGAAGGAAGACACGGGGCATGAGCGGGGGGGTGGGGGAAGAAGGGAGACACGGGGCATGAGCGGGGGGTGGGGGGTACAGGAGGGAGACATGGGGCAAGAGCGGGGGGTGGGGGTTACAGGAGGAGACACAGGGCATGAGCAGGGGGTGGGGGGAATAGGGCAGACCTGGGGCATGAGCAGGGTTTGGGGGAGGAAGAAGGGAGACACGGGGCATGAGTGGGGGATGGGGAAGAAGGGAGACACGGGGCATGAGTGGGGGGTGGGGGGAAGAAGGGAGACATGGGGCATGAGCGGGGGATGGGGGGAAGAAGGGAGACACGGGGCATGAGCGGGGGGGAAAGAAGGAAGACACAGGGCATGAGCAGGGACTGGGGGGAGAAGGAAGACACGGGGCATGAACTGGGGGTGGGGGGTGGAAAGAAGGAAGACACGGGGCATGAGCGGGGGGTGGGTGGGAAGAAGGGAGACACGGGGCATGAATGGGGGAATGGGGGGAAGAAGGGAGACACGGGGCATGAGCAAGGGGTGGAGGGGCGGAGGGGAGGCACGGGGCATGAGCGGGAGGGTAAAGAAAGGAGACACGGGGCATGAGCGGGGGTTGGGGGAAGGGGAGAGACACGGGGCATGAGCAGGGGTGGGGGGGAGGAAGGTAGACACGGGGCATGAACGGGGGGATGGGGGAAGAAGGGAGACATGGGGCATGAGCAAGGGGTGGAGGGGAAGGAAGGGAGACACGGGGCATGAGCGGGGGGTGGGGGAAGAAGGGAGACACGGGTCATGAACGGGAGTGGGGGGAAGAAGGAAGACACGGGGCATGAGCGGGGGGTGGGGGGAAGAAGGGAGACACAGGGCATGAACTTGGGGTGGGGGGGAGAAGGGAGACATGGGGCATGAGCAGGGTGTGGGGGGGAGGAAGACATGGGGCATGAGCGGGGGTTTGGGGGGGAAGAAGGGAGACACGGGCATGAGCAGGGGGTGGGGGGAAGAAGGAAGACAAGAGGCATGAGCGTGGGTTGGGGGGAAGAAGGGAGACATGGGGCATGAGCGGGGGGTGGGGGGAAGGGGAGAGAGACACAGCGCATGAGTGGGGGGTGGGTGGAAGGGGAGAGACACACGGGGCATGAGCGGTGGGTGGGGGAAGGGGAGAGACACACGGGGCATGAGCGGGGGGTGGGGGGAGGGGAGAGACACATGGGGCATTAGCAGGGGGTGGGGGGAAGGAGAGAGACACACGGGCATTAGCGGGGGGGTGGGTGGAAGGGGAGAGACACACGGGGCATGAGCGGGGGGTGGGAGGGAAGGGGAGACAGACAAAAACATGGACATGAGTTTGTGTGCAGGCGGCAGATCCCGCGCCTCGGCCCTCCGCTGGCCACTGTGTGCCGATGGCGTGAGCGGGGGCTGGAGGAACAGGGGAGACACGGAGCATGAGCCGGAGTGGGGCAGAATAGGGCAGACACGGGCCATGAGCAGGGGCTGGGGGGAACAGGAGACAGACACAGGCATGAGCGGGGGTGGGCGACTTACTGTGCAGGCAGCAGATCCCGCTGCTGCTGACCAGACAAAGTCCAAAGCCTCTCATGCGAGAAAGAAAGATGGTGGACGTTCCGAAGCCACGACGCACTGCACGCTTTCACCACATCCAATGAGAGAGCACGTCAGAGGTCCGCGGACATCACGCAACCCGCTTGCCCAATCCCTGTGTCCGCGAAGAGTACACAGATATCACTATTTTTTTTACCTACTTTTTGGTCATTTTAAAAAAAACTACTGGACAGATTTTCACTAAATTTGCAAAAGCACGCTTTCGGAACCAAGCTGCTGCTCCTGGTCCAAATTTGGTGAAAATCCGTCCAGCAGTTTGGGCTGTAGGCGCAAGCAAAAAATGTTTCCCATTCAGTCTATGGGGGAAAAAAAATGTTGGGACCCCCCTATAACTTCCCCCCCCCTGGACGAATCCTCACCACACTTTGCAAAAGAATTCAGATGCAACGTTTGGTGAGGATTCGTCCAGGGGGAGCGAAGTTATAAGCCGCCCAAAAAGTGCTCTTCCTATGGAAACTGCAACTTAACCATAACTACATGGCCACTACCGTGGCCATGTAATATATATATGCAAAGTTTTTGTGTTCGATTTGTTTGCGGACATCACGGGTGTTCTGAAATGTTCTAAATAAACTGACTAGGGGGTGTTCTAAGGGCTCAATATGTGTCTGTTTTGTTCGCAAGCAAAGTGAAACTGTTCTAAGAACACTCGCGGTGTCCGGGGAGTGTTCGTAGGGGGTGTCCTGAGGACGCTGTCCGTATTGTTCTCTGTCAAGTTGAATGTGTTCTAAGAACACCCGCGGTGTCCTGAAATGTTCGCAAATAAACAAAATGGGGGTGTTCTGAAGACGTTGTTGAGAACACTCGCGGTGTCCGGGGAGTGTTCGTAGGGGGTGTTCTGAGGACGCTGTCCGTATTGTTCTCTGTCAAGTTGAATGTGTCCTAAGAACACTCGCGGTGTCCTGAAATGTTCGCAAATAAACAAGATGGTGGTGTTCTGAAGACGCTTCTGAGAACACTCGCGGTGTCCGGGGATTGTTCGTAGGGGGTGTCCTGAGGACGCTGTCCGTATTGTTCTCTGTCAAGTTGAATGTGTCCTAAGAACACTCGCGGTGTCCTGAAATGTTCGCAAATAAACAAAATGGGGTGTTCTGAAGACGCTTCTAAGAACACTCCCGGTGTCCCGGAATGTCTGCAATACCTGAGTATAGAGAGGTGAATAATCCCTGTAAAGTCTAGCATGAAAGTGTTGTTGGACTTGGTGGGATTGGAGTTTGTCTTCCTTCTTTAAAGAAGTATTAGTTTCTTTTACTCTCTTTGGAGGATTTGCAGTGACGTCCTGTTGCATTTCTGTTTGATTTAGTTTTCTTTTAGAACATTTTACTTTTTGTTGAACAGGATATGTTTTTAGATGGGGGTGTATAGTGAACAAAGTCTATTGTTTTCTAAAATGCAAGGAATATCAGTGTTTACTTTACTTGCATCAAACTTGATTGGCAATAGACCGTCAAGTGTACGTAACCGTGATAGTGCTACGTAGCTCATGCCTTCTTTAAAGACTGTGTTACCAATGTCTATCAATGCTTTGTCTAGGGTAAGACCTTGTGATTTATGAATGGTGACTGCGTATGCAAGAGTTAGAGAAAATTGTTCTCTGCATACATAAATGTATTTGAAGAGAAGGAATCGAGCTGTTGAGCGTCCTATCCGTTTTACTTCTGAAAGTTTGTCAAAGAGTATATTGACAAACTGAATTTTGTTGTCACGTGGGTATGTTTGAAAGCCAACAACTGTACCCAGTGCTCCATTAACTAGTCATTGGTCCACGTCAAGGTTACGTTTAAGCATTACTCTGCAATTTAAGGATCATTTTAACATCTTTTCTAAGCCTGCTGTGTTTGAGATTGATTTTTCTAAATTATTTAGTCTTGTTGTGGCTTGGTCACACATGGGTAGTGTCATACCATGTACATCTAGTTTGTCTGTGGCGCTAATTTCCATTATTGGTTGCATTTCTTTACTTAACATTATTTCATAGAATTTGAGACAGCTTGCAAGAGTTGGCATTAAGGCCATACAATTGACATTTTTGTGGGCTAATTGTTCCATAACATCTGTAGCACATGCATTATCGCCATAAAGTGCATTAATGTGCTGGGTTTTCAATGTTGCTTCTGCTTCTTTAGAAAGTATACCAACTCTCAAACTTTTTAAAATGTTGGCATAAGTTAGATCTGCAGATTGGCGCATGTTTTCTGTTAATTCTCTGTATTGGAAATGTTGCCAAAGGTTGACATTTCCAATGCTGCCAAAAGTTTTACGGCAGAGTTTGTGCCCTAATGTTTTAAAAATAGGCTCACCTTTTACTGGTGTTAATTGAAGCAGATCTCCAAAAACAATAATGTGTTTTCCTGCAAAGAGCTCTTCATAGTCTGTTTTGAGTACTTCTTGTAATCTGAGGTGAATCAAAGCTAACATCAGGTTGGAGACCATGATCACTTCATCTATTAGTAGCATTTTCATTTGTTTCAATACTCTGTGTATTTCCATTGCAGCTTCTGCAGAAAGTTTGTAATAGTCTAATTTGTTCTGGTGTTCTACTGGTAACAGTAGTAATCGGTGTAATGTAACACCACCTATGTTGTAGGCAGCTAAACCTGTGAGGGCAGTGACAACCGCTGACAGTTTGTTGTTTGTCAATTGTTGAATGAACTTACTAATGATTTTGATTAGGAATGTTTTGCCAGAACCAGCTTCACCACTGACGTACAGTAGTATAGGTTTATAATTATGGCAGGAACATTCTTTATTTTCATGTTTTACACCATGTGCAATTTGTTTTGTTACTTCTTGAAAAATGCTACTTTGCTCATTGTTTAGTTTTGATTGTAGTATAGTTAAGTCTTCCTTATCTTCATACTGACACATGGTGCTTTCTACTTCTATCATAGCTAATTCTGCCTCATTTGTTATTAGTGGTTCTCCCAGTGGTGTTGGCTTCCTGTTATAGAAGGTTGACTACTGTCAGGAGTATCCTTATCTAGTTGGGTTTGGAGTTCTTCTTCATGTTGCTGTTCATTGTGCAACATTGTTTTGTACTGTGTAAAGTTTACATCAGTTATAGTGCTTTCATTTGCTTTGAAAGCATCCTCATATGAGTCATAGTTATCTAGTAATTGTTCTTCTTTTCTCCATGGTTTGAAGAGTTGTAGCAGGGACATGTAATATACTTCTTTATGTTGAGGAGTCTTCAATGACAATTTGATATGATTAATTAAATTTGGTTTAGTGAGTTTAACTAAGCTGCCTTCACAGTTTGTCACTCTATATTTACCTTTTTTTTCATCAGGTTTCATATTATTTTTGTATGTGTAGTTTTGGGCTATTTGGTATAGACACATGTTTTCCAAAGTATTACTTCTGTTTGGGTAGTATGTGTCCAATAAATTGTTTTTTAAAATGTCTTGGCTGTTGGGATCATGTTTGGATATTGTTTCTATATCTTGATATGATTTTAGAACTCTTTTTCTAGATTTAGCTGGACCAAGACTTAGCCATACTATATTTTCAGATTTACCATACAATGAAGTACCAGTTAAACGATCAGCTGCTTCATAAGATCCACATTCTCTATGGGTGAGCATTTTTATGCCCAAGCTGTATAATTTCTGAGATACTGTTTTATCTGATGACAGGTCATTCCAGAGGTCTTGGAGCTCTGTCTTTTCTGCTTTAGTTAAGTATGCTGTGACATATCGTGCAACTGCAGTAGAATTGTCTGCAATGTACTGCACATCTATGTTTGCATTCCATAAGTGGGCAATGATTGCATTATAATCATTGATATATTTTTCTTCTTCTTTTCCTTTTATGTAATATGTATTTTTAGGTGACTTACCTTTAACACTATGTCTAACTGAAGACATGAGGTTGTTTACTTGACCTGTATTTGTAACTGGTCTAGGGAAACCGAATCGGCATTTGGTGTAGTATTTGCCTTTGTTTTTGTATTTGCGACGACAATATTTTCCACATTTGTGCCTTTGAAATTGTAAAATTTGTGCACGAAGATCACTATTTGTGGCTTCTGATGGAATTTCACAAGTGACATATTTTTCAATAAACTGTAAAACAGTGGCATCATTGTCTTGACCAAATTTAGGAGCACCTTTACTCCATAAAAGCATGTGGATATGTGGTGCTCCTCTGGCTTGGTATTCTTTTCTCCAAAAGAAGTGTTGCACTTCTCCAAGGGGAGGAACAGTTTTATTACAAATAAAATGTAGCATAGCAATGAAGCGATGGTGAAAATATCTTGAAACATTAACAGGATCCAAAGAACAAAGTTCTCCAGGTGTTAGAATATCTATGTTTGTTTTGTTTTTATTTGATATGCGTAGGAAATCATGTAAATCTTCCCATGCATATTCTGCACAACTTACTGTAACAAACCAAGTGGGTGGGCCAAGGTTTCTGATCATACAACGTACATCTCCATGACGTCGAAACCAGTACTCTTTAGTACCACGCATATTTGCTAAGAGATTTGTAATATTTGATTGTAAAACCTCATCCTTTTGTTGCACTTTCTCTAATAATTGTGTAGCTGTCATATTTTGAAAGTGTGATCCTGATTTTAAAATGTGTGCAACTCCGTAACATAAAGTTGCTAGTTCACTTTCAAAGAGTAGGTGGAATATGTATTCCACATTTTGTCTAAATCTGGGATCTTCATAATACATCCATAATGAGCGGTATTCTGAAGCTGATATTTGAATAGGTCTATCATCATACCTCCCTCCTTTGCCAGTAGGAAAGAGTAGAGGAAAAGCACGTGCTTCTATACTTTTTTCCCATATACTGATTGGCGATCTTTTTGTTTGACGCATTTGGTACGTTTCCAGTACATCTTGTACGGTGTCATTACAGTGCAAAGGATGAATTGTATAATGGTCTAAAGTATTTGATATTGTAGCAGGATCTAGTAGCTCAAATTGACCAGCTTCTTGTGTTTCTTGAATTATTTCAGTTGTATCTTTCAAGTTTTCTTCAATATTAATTTCTTTGTAATATTCATTATTCTCTTTAAGATATTGGAAGGCTTGTCTAACTTTATATAAATCTACCAGCTGTTGCCATATTTTTTTGTCTTTTGTAGGTACTCCATTTACTAATATAATTAAAGGTTGCTGCATTGGACGTTGCACTCCTAGAGTATACACATTTTCTTTTAGATTTAAAGGTAAATAAACTACTTTTCCACGAATGCCTTTTACCAATTCAGAGGGAGGTAATTTTGCTGTTTTTGGTTGAAGGCGTATTATTGCTTGAAATGGGTGTACTGTTTGAATTATGATGCTCTCATATAAATTAAGTTGTTGTAGAGGTTTTGGTACTGGGTATAATTCCAAATTATTTGTGATAGAACGTGAAGGAGTTTGGTTGTTGTCAAGTTTTGTAGTCCAATAACTGCAAAGTATTAAGGGCTCAGTTATTTCATATTTGTTTTCTGCTACAAGGTAGAGAGCTAATTCAAACCATCTATCTTCGTTGTCTTCTATTTTGTATGATAGGTCCACAGTTTTTGTGTTACTTTTATAAAAAATTCTACGGCAACATACACATACATGGTTTGGTACTTCAGCTGATGTACTTTTAAATTTTAGTATTCCTTTTTTGTATGTGTTTAGCAAAAGGTTGCCATGTGTAGAATTGTTGCTTAATTGGTTTAAAGCTATTTCCTTCTGTAAATGGCTTTCACTTCCAAAATATTTTTTCTGGATATAGTGAATTTCTTCAAGTAGGTCTTTTGCTGTACCATGTAGAAGGGTGTTATTTAACTTTGCTAGTGCTAAAGCAGGACTTTTAGCATAGTAGTTTATAGACTAGATTTCTTATAGTTGAATGATGTGTTGATATCCTTTTGATATCATGGAAAGTGGTTTTACAAGTAGGTCCTGTAATGCAGGCCAATGCATGTCCTTGTAGTCCTGTGTACTTGCGCACTGGACAGGTATCTATATTTTGCAGTAATTTAATTTTGATTTTGTCTTTGCTTTTTACATATTTATTGAGGAATTGGCGTAAAGATTTGAAACATTGTTTGGGAATTTTACACATTGACGTGCATGGCCATTTGTACACTAGACGTTCTGATTCAGTTGAATGGAGGGGTAATTCTAAGTTTTCAGGGCATATTTTTGTAAGAAGTACTTCTTGTTCCATTATGGTATTATTCACTTTTTCATAACCTCGACCACTGCTATGTATGGCAATTGTATTAGTTTGCTTTTGTGTGTAAGCTTCTTCATCAAAATATGGTTCTGTGCTTGTAGTGTGATTCCATTCACCTCCGCTGATACTTAAGAAGTTCTTTCTGTTGATATTTCGCTTATTGAGAAGTCTTTTTTGTAATTTAGCTATTCGTTTTGTTAGTGGTTTCATTTTGTTTAACAGTAAAATAAATACATTTCTTTTGAGAAGAATTGCACTTTCCATCAATGCTTCTAAGATTAATTTCCTACGATAGGTTTTAAGCTTTGAAACTGATTTCTCTCCTGTTTTTGAAGGACTTTGTGGTGGTATATTTTGGCTAAAATACTTTTCTTGGTATGCTTACTTTGCACTATATTAAAATTTGAAGAAGTAGTTTTATCTGTACTGATAGCTGATTTTCTGTTAATTGTTTTTTGGTTTGTTTTACATTTTGATAGAGGAAGCAAAGTTGTTGTACTTGAAACTTCTTGTGTTTCACTAAATGATTGTATTAGCTGTTTTGTTTCAACTTTTTTTACAAATTCTGCTAGAGATGGATGCTTATGTTGGACACCTTTATTTTCATTTGCTCTACTTTTGCGTTGCTTTCTACGGACTTGACTTTTGGAAGGCATTCTTTAGGGTCTGTTGAAAAAAATAAAGAAGATATGGGTTGGGGTGTTCTGGAATGTATGTGTGCTGTGTGCATGAGTGTTTGAGTAAGATGATAAAGATGTATGTAATGGTGTGTGATTGTGCATTGGGAACTAAAACTAGTAGGGATAGGTATTCTTGAATTTATGTGTTACTAAACTGGGGTTCAGATGACAAAAAAAAAAGTAAGCTAGTGGTGTGGAAAAGTACAAATAGTAAATCTAATGTATACAATTAAAACAGTTGTTTGTTCTATAATATGAAAATTGTAGTGGTTCAGTTGGGTAATTTGTGTGTCCAAAAATAGAAATTTGTGGGCCATTCTGGCTGTAAATCGCTGTTTAAGACATGGACATTTTTGGACAAAATGGTACAAAATCTCTATTTTTAGAAACCGAAATAGCTCGTATTAATGTTATAGTATATTTGATTAATAATACAAATATTATGGTGATATTTTACTTATTTCTTTTTAAATTAACAGGTAACTTCTTAGTTTTTCTTTCTTCTTCGAATTCGGCTGCTTCTTTTCAGGAAACTGGTCTTCACTGCAATTGTAAAAGCTTCAAATTAGTAACTTTGTTTGTATAAAGCACTGTTTTTAATTTAGATATTGATTTTTTTAATTGAAATCCTCAGTGCCTTCTGTAAAACCATTAAACTAATGTATTTACATAAGATACATTGCATCAGTTCAGTACATATGATATGTTCTTAATGAACAAATTGTATTGAATGACTAACTGTAGCAAAAAAAAAATATCTTTACTATGTCTTGTGAAATTTATAATATATTAGTGAATACCACTATTTCTGTAAGTAAACTGTTCTAGGTAATAGCGCCTCAATGTCATGTCTAATTTAAAGTAATTAAGTAAATAAATAAATAAAAACAAAAAATATGAAATTGTATAAGTATTTTTATAAAGGTTTAAACATAGATTGTGTTTGCATGCAATTTTGTTTGAATATATGTAGTCTATATATTTCATTTAAAAAATGTTAGTTTAACATGATTTGAGTGTGTGTGTATAAAGAAAGTAAAAAGTATAAAGGTTTATAAGTGATAGTTGATTTTAGGAAATTGAAAAAAGTACAGTAAATTCATTTTACAGATTTTACAAGGTAAACGTCTGTTTGAAAATGTGTTTATCTACTATACAGAAAATATGCATACCTGAAGTTTGTGTTCATGCATATGGATATGCATGGAGCTGCAAGTAGAAATCCTGAAGACTTGTACAGTATTTCTGGTAGATGCTGCTTGCCAATGATATGACACTTGTACTCAGAGAGATTCAGAGTACATTTGCAGTGCTGATCTATGATGATGCAGTTAGATGTAGAGGTCTTGAATGTGATTGGTGCATGGTCATGTGATTTTTGAGGTACATCCAATGAGGGAATGGCAGAGAGAGTGTAGTGGAAATGGTGGAAGGGCTGTTCATGTTACGATATGTCCGCGGACATGGCGGTAGTTCGCGGACATCGGGAGTTACATCTGGGG
Source organism: Ambystoma mexicanum (assembly GCF_040938575.1). Taxonomy (NCBI): domain Eukaryota; kingdom Metazoa; phylum Chordata; class Amphibia; order Caudata; family Ambystomatidae; genus Ambystoma; species Ambystoma mexicanum. The sequence goes on along the minus strand of NC_090937.1, from coordinate 135,680,559 downwards.
ATTTTTGGGTTCAGAAGTCATGCAAATGAGAATAAGCACTGAAAGGGATTGGTCAGGAAAGTTTGGTGGGTGTGTTGTGCCAGGAGAGATTTTCTCAAATACTCTTTTTGCTGAGAGAACAAAAGATAGCTATGGCTGTGTGTTTCAGAAAACTGATTGTTTGGATTTTAGGAGATTAGTGGATACATTGGTTGAAGGTGCATGCAGAAAGCTGTGGAGTAGCTGTAGATCTTGGATTCCCACATGTGGAAGTACACTGGCATGGAGTACGTGGAATGAAGTGGTTGGACTTGCTACCTCTCTGTGCTACTTTGGAGACAGAGCAACATCCAGACATAATTGTAATTCATTGTGGAGGAACAGTTTAGGACATGTGAATGGAATTTTTTTGCAATTTGCTATGAAAGAAGGACTTAGGAAGGTTATGGACATGTTTCCTAATTCTCAAGTGATATTTTCACGGATTGCGCAGAGACAAATGTGGCTTCGTTCTTCTTCATTTGGTCCACAAATGGAAAAAGCAAGGCGCAATGTTAATAAGGCTGTTTTTGGCTTTCTAAGAGATTTTGGCATGTCTTCTTTTCACAATGAAAACATTATGTTTTGTAGTACATACATTTTTCGCAGAGATGGAGTCCATCTTACTTATGCTGGCAATCAGATTTTTCTGAGAAATGTACAAAATGCATTGCAACCTTTTTTGGAATTACAACAACGATTTTGAAGTAGATGTTAAGCATTTACAATTTTTGACTCACAAACACGACCCACAGGCTCTTTTCAGAGGCACCACTTCTTTCCAGAGAAAATTACAATGTTTGTGATGGAGTAGCAACCCAATTTTTTTAATGTTCGCGAACTGTCCACGGACTTCTAAAAAATACAAAGAGCCCTGCTTCATTTATTTTCACTTCTATTTTTTAACTGGGAAAGGCGGCTCTGAAAAGAGCCTTATTTTTTTTGATTTTTGTAATTTTGTATTTTTTTTGTTTTTTCAGACACGACACACTAGGAGAGGAGGGTAAAGGAGGGTAAAGGGGGGACACCAACCACAGGGATAAGAAAGGGCGAGCTGAGAGAGGAAGATGTAGAGTGGGTTTTATTTGGGTAGTGAGCAGGTCTTCTCGTGCTCTGAGACGATAGTCTCAAAAGCACTCCGAAGTCGCTCCCCCCTGCAGAGTACTGTGTCACAGTACATACATACAACTGTGACCCTCGAAAGGTAAGGGTCATCAGCATTCTGTATGGCCTGTGAGGCAGCTTGAGAAAGACACTGTGCCACAGAGGTGGTCCTTGTGGTGACAGGATCAGAAATAGAGGATGAAGTAGAGGAAATCAACCTGCTACGTTCTTCGCAAGGTACAACCCTGCGAATAGCCCCAGAGTGAAATGACCTCAGGTGTCGCTTAATAGTAGTGGTCCCAAAGCTGTACTTACCGTGCTTCCCGCGACTGAGTATCATTTTGCACTCATTGCAGGTAACACGGTTCGCACAAGCCTTAGGACCATTCCCATGAATGGTAAATAACCGCCACACCCAAGACTCACGCCTAGTGCGGGTAGTAGGGATTTCCTCTACCTCATTCTCATCATCCTCTTCTTCCTCCTCCGCATCCTCACTCCTGTTCCCCTCTTCAGGCCCTTGGGGAGGTGGTGGTGGTGGAGGGGGTGGGGGTGGTGCTGAAGCAGGTGCAGCACCAAGTGGCAGTTCAGCAGCCAAGGATGCCATCTCGATGATGGTGTAGTCTGCAGGTGGCAGCAAAAATCACTGTGTTCTGAAGAATAGCCAGAAACACAATGGGAATAAGCTCTTGGGCGTGGTCTTTTATAGGGGTGCTTGTGCGCGGTCCGCAGACATGCGCACTGTCCGCGGACAGATCAAACACAAAAAAAGGATCGGAAAGTTTCAAAAGGTATATAGAAACTCACGATTGCTATGTGGGACTTGTGCCATGGTGAGATTTTATAGAAAAATATTATGGATTAACTGAAAATGTACTTTTAAATTGTTCGGGGACACAAACAGTGTCCGCATTTCAGGACACACGATGAGCGTGGGCGCGGTCATATAATCCGTTTGCAAACTAGTCCACGAAGGAAGCGCCTGTCCGCAGGACACCAAGTGCACGGAGATTGGTTAGCACATGCGCATTGATGTCCTACGGACACTGTTCGGGTTCTGAAGTAATTAAAAGTGCGTCACACGTGAAATGAACATTTCTGGACACCGCGTGTGTTCTTAGAACAGTTTAAACTTGGTAGCGAACAGTAAGGACAGATATAGTGTTCTTCAGGACACGTGTAATTTAGTTTATGTACGAACATTTCAGAACACCAATTGTGTTCTTAGAACAGTTTCAATTGGGTAGCGAACATTACTAACAGGTATAGTGTTCTTCAGGACACCTCCATTTTCGTTTACGTACGAACATTTCAGGACACCAATAGCGTTCTTAGAACAGTTTGAACTTGCTAGCGAACAGTACCGGACAGGTATAGTGTTCTTTAGGACACTTTAATTTTTGTTTGTTTACGAACAATTCAGGACACCGCGTGTGTTCTTAGTACAGTTTCATGTTGCTAACGAACACTACGAACAGTTGTACTGTTGTTCAGGACACATCATTTTCGCTTATTTACGAACATTTCAGGACACCAATTGTGTTCTTAGGACAGTTTTAAGTTGATAGCGAACATTACGGACAGATATAGTGTTCTTTAGAACACTTTACTTTTTGTTTCTTTACGAACATTTCAGGACACCACGTGTATTCTTAAAATCAGTTTCAACTTGCTAGCGAACAGTACGAACAGGTGTGGTGTTCTTCAGGACACCTCCATTTTCATTTATGTACGAACATTTCAGAACACTCGCACTATCCGCGGACACTTTTATTGTTTTTTTTTAAAAAAAACGGAAACTATTCACAATACAATATAAAAATTAAACTTTATTTAACATATATTAATAATTTATGACGGAGAAGTGGGGTTTCAACATGATTGGTATTAGGTGAAAAAGGGATGGAAATCTCATCAAAACGTTTTGGATTATGGAGAGGGTTTGGGGATAATTGACTGGGATATGGTGAGGAGGGACAAGTACATGTGGGGCAATGGTACGAGGTTTTTGGTTTGAAATGATTTTCTACAAAAGTTTTTAAATTATTAAAATTAGCCAACAATACATCCATTTTTTCTTCTATATTGTGAAGACTGTTATCCATAACAAGGTTTTCTGAAGTTTTTTCTATTCTTGTATGCTCTGTACAAAAAAATAATATATATGTTAAATGTATATAAAAAAAATAATAAATAAATGGTTTATATTATAAAGTGTTTACCATTAGTTTCACTATCTTGTGACATTTCTTGATGTGGGAAATTGTCCTCTAGCCATTCCAGAGTACAAGACATTTCTGTGAGAAAAAAAAAAGATAATATATTTTTTAATCTAATACAGAAAGTTTATAAATATATGAGTAAAATGAAGTACACTTACTATTTCTGGTAAGATAAGTCCTATGTATTCAGTGGGTCTGGTCTTGTTCTCAGTTCTGTTGTGTCTGTGAGGTAATTATGTTGGAAGCCAATTTATCTTCTTGTGGTATATTCCATTTCAGAACATATTGTATTTAAATGAATGGTTAGTGTGTTACATATATGGGTTACATTTCTTATGTATTACTATATATAATGTGTTTGTGTGCTGCTTTTTGAATTTGTTAAATGTTCCTATATTATGATATAACAATCAAACATACCCCCCCCACAGTTTTTAGGTAGTGGTACTGTTCTCCGAACATGTCCGCGAACATTAAATAAGTTCGCGGACATCAAGTTCATAAGAAGAGATCTAGTCAGTTCCATATGACATGTATATAAAGTCAAAGTCATTATTGTTAAGTTGTGCTACTAAAAACATTTGTGATGTCATCTTTGATGTCCTGGGTGTTAGTCTTAGCAGTGCACGGTGGTGGCGCGAGTTATGGTTGCTTAGCTTACCATAACTGGCGAATTTCAAGGGTTTTTCGGTTTTACTTGGAACCATAACGTCCCTTTAACAATGTTTTTTCACTGAATTTCATAGGTTTTTAGTAGCGCAACTTAACCATAATGTCCCTTTAACAAAGTTTTTTTCACTGAATATATATATATATATATATATATATATATATATATATATATATATATATATATATATATATATATATATATATATATATATATATATATTCAGGAAAAAAGTAAACAACATTGTTAAAGGGACTGTCATAATCTGTGTGGGATTGATTATGGCTATGAGTGTTGTGTTGTTGAGGGCGGTGATGTCACTATCATTCTAGGTGGAATGTTGATGTGGTGATGTCACTGGGACTCTAGGTGGAATGTTGGTGTAGGTTTGGTGTGCAGGGTTCTACTGATGTCAGTTGGACCTAAGATACTGGACCAGATGGATGTCCCAGTGCTTTCTCTACCTTACAACTAAGAAAAATAAACCTACATGTAAACTACTTACCTTCTGGTGTTCATGATTGGGAAGGAGGCTTAGTTTACATCACTGGCGACGAGGATGGTCCTGCTGGGAAGGGGCAGTAGGTGAGGAGCGCTGCCTTCCAGGGTGACATCCATCCAGCAACAAGGAGCTGCAGGCCGGGCGGTGCAGAGGGGTCCAATCCAGTGGTCCAGGTCGGGGACCCAGAAAGTCCAGAGTTCAGGCGGCGCCAGGGGAGGTGGCCCAGTGTTTGGAAGGTCCAGTATCCAGGCGGCGCCCGGGCTGAGGTGGCCCAGTGTCCAGAGGGTCCAGGATCCAGGTGGCGCTGGGGCTAAAGTGGCCCATCACCTGGAGTTTCCGGCGATCTGTGCACTCTGTCGGGGCGGTCCAAAGTTTGACGGAGGTTCCGGAGGGGGCTGCGGTGACGTCTGGACAGTCTGTGGTACGGTGGTCATGTGGCTGAGGCTACCGCTGCTAGTGAGGTTCAGTGCAAGTTCAATCCAGGGTCCAGGTCGGTGATCCTGTGATTATTCTGCAAGTCGGGCGGTTGCAGAAACAGCGGTGGTGCCCAACAAGTGGCCCTGAGGTGTTTGGAAGGGGGCACGTTGTCGAGTGGTCCAGGAGTGAGGTGCCGCTGTGTACAGCCGTCATCTGGGTACAAGGCACGGCTGTCACCTAGGGGGCCCAACCGGGCAGAGGAAGTCGTGTGAGCAGAGGTTGCCGTGGTGGAGGTTAGGCAATCCGGAGAGGGAGAGGGAAAGACAGCAGTACCTCTCGGGCTGTCGGGAAGCCGTGGTGGCCGCTATCGCTGTGCAGGATTGACATTGGACACGAGCCGGTGAGGTACGGGCCTGTGTGTGTGTGTCGGTGCGGTCTGCGTTTTGCCCGCTGCTGCTGCATTCTGGGAGGTACCTTGTGCAGATTGGAGGCCTGCTGCAGTTGACATTGTTGCTGTGGAAGTGGCGGACGTCGATGTTCACTTCTTGGTGCCGGAGCAGGGACTGATGATGTTGTTAGGCTGGGGGCCTGCGCTCCAGCATGGAGAGCTGGAACGCGACGCTGCCAAGGATGTTGGAGTCCGACTAGTGCTGCGAGAGTGTCGCGCAGTTGAGGGGCTGGTCACGTGGACTGCTGGCGGGGATCGAGCCGATGGGCGGAGTAATGGAGAGATTGGGACGGCATGGAAATGGTTCTCGGGCTGTGAGGATTGCTGTGAGGACGGGTCCCGCCAGTTCGTGATCTCAACGGACACTTCATGTGTGCTCCCGTGTGGAGCTGATGTCGGGAAGTTTTGTGTCCAGTGCGGATACAGGTGCCATACTTTTGCGCTACATTGGAGAGAGTTGGATCCAGATTCTTGGGGACGCGCACAAAACGAAGGATACGTTAGATATGAAGAGTAATATGAAGTAGGCGTTGGGTGAGGCCGGTCATGCTGTCAATGCTGTTGGTGTTCATGTTGTGGCCTCTGGGTTAGTAAATATATGGTTTGGGTCCTGGGTCAATGTTAGTTGTTTAAGGCCTGTCATGGTTTATATAATGTTGTTGTGTATATGTACGTGGCCTTCTGCTAGGACACGTCCTTTGGTTTTCAGTATGGACTCGTGGGTGTGGGGCCGATGGGAAATTGTAATGTTTGTTTTTGACATAATGTTTTCTTTGCAGGTTGGGTGAAGTGGACATGTGGGTGGGGGTATGGCGCAGGACTTTAGCGCCATGTCAATTTTGCGTTTATTTGCTGTCACTTCATGCACATGCTGGGATTGGCGCAGGGATTGTGGCGCAGAGGATTTGCATTTATGTTGTGCATTTCATGGATATTTTGGGGGTGGCGCAAGAACTTTGGCGCCATGATGTTATTTAAAATGATTTTCATGGGATTTATATGTTGTCCTGTGTGTGTGTTCTGTTGGTTGTTGTTTGTAGGGGCATGTCCCCTGGTTATGTGGGGATGATGCTAGTGTTTTAAAGTGGTAGTGAGGTGCTGCCTAGTTAATTTAAAGGGTGGTTAGGTGCTGGTTATTTTAAAGGGCAGTGTGGTGCTGTCTGTCGTTTTTCAGGGACTGTGAGGTGCTGTCTGGTTGATTTTAGGGGCAGTGAGATGCTGTATAGTGTTTTCAGGGACAGTGAGATGCTGTCTAGTGTTTTAGGGGTAGTTGGGGGCTGTGAGGGAGTGAGGTGCTTGTGTTTTGTTGTGGTTGATGTAAGGGCAGGAGGAGATGTTTGGGGTTATTAGAGGTGCAGTGTAGTGAGGTGTTGTCTGGGTCATTTTTAGGGACAGTGAGGTGCTGTCTGGTTGTTTGTAGGGACTGTGAGGTGCTGTCTGGTGTTTTTAGGGATAGTGAGGTGCTGCCTGGTGTTTTTAGGAACAGTGAGGTGCTGTCTGGGTCATTTTTGGGGGCAGTGAGGTGCTGTCTGGTGTTTTTAGGGACAGTCAGGTGCTGTTTGGTGTTTTTAGGGACAGTGAGGTGCTGTCTGGTCGTTTTAGGGGCAGTGTGGTGCTGTTTGGTTGTTTTCTGGTGTATTTAGGGACAGTGAGGTGTTGTTTTAGGGGCATATGCGGTGCGCCCTGGTTGTTTTAGAGTTTAGTGAGGTTCTATCTGGTTGTGTTCTGATGTTTTAGGGACAGTCAGGTGCTGTTTGGTTGTTTTAGGGGCAGTGAGGTGCTGCCTGGTCGTTTGTAGGGGCAGTTGGGAGCTGTCTGGTGTTGTTAGGGACTGTGAGGTGCAGTCTGGTTGTTTCTGGGGCAGTGAAGTGCTGTCTGGTGTTTGTACGGATAGTGAGGTGTTGTTTGGTTATTTTCTGGTGTATTTAGGGACAGTGAGGTGTTGTTTGGTTGTTTCAGGGGCATATGCGAGTGCGCCCTGGCTGTTTTAGAGTTTAGTGAGGTGCTGTCTGGTTGTGTTCTGGTGTGTTTTGGGGGTTTTAGCGCAGTGAGGTGATGTTTGTAGGGACTGTGAGGTGCGGTCTGGTTGTGTTCGGGTATTTTAGGGACAGTCAGGTGCTGTTTGGTTGTTTTAGGGGCAGTGAGGTGCTGTCTGGTCGTTTGTAGGGGCAGTTGGGAGCTGTCTGGTGTTAGGGGCAGTGAGGTGCTGTCTGGTCGTTTGTAGGGGCAGTTGGGAGCTGTCTGGTGTTAGGGACTGTGAGGTGCAGTCTGGTTGTTTTAGGGGCAGTGAGGTGCTGTCTGGTGTTTGTAGGGATAGTAAGGTGTTGTCTGGACGCTGTCCATATGCTGGGAGGTTGGGTAGCGAGGTGTTGTGTTGGCTTTAGGTTATTGAGGTGCTGTCTGGTGTTTTAAGGGACTGTGAGATGCTGTTTGGTGTGTTTGGGACAGTGAGGTGCTGTCTGGGTCATTTATGGGGGCAGTGAGGTGCTGTCTGGTTGTTTTAGGTGCAGTAAGGTGCTGCCTGGTGTTGTAGGGATAGTGAGGTATTGTTGGTTGTTTTAGGGGCAGTGAGGTGCTGCCTGGGTGTAGAGGGGGCAGTGAGGTGCTGTCCATCAGGCAGTTAGGTGCTGTTTGGTGTTTTTACGGACAGCCAGGTGCTGTTTGGTGTTTTTAGGGGCTGTGAGGTGTTGTCTAGGGTCGTAGGGGCAGTGAGATGCTGGCCACATGCTGTTAGGTGGGGTAGCAAGGTGTATTGATTTTAGGACAGTCAGGTGCTGTTGGTTGTTGGTTGGGCAGCGAGGTGCTGTTGTTGATTTAAGGTTTATTTAGGTGCGGTCTAGGGCCCGGTTAGGGGTAGTTAGTGTTGCTATTGCTGTACTAAGGGGTTTTGAGATGATATCTATGTTTTGGGTAAGTGCAGCTAGGTGCTGTCTGGTCATTCAAGGGGCAGTGAAGATATGTTTGGTACTTTTAAGGGGCAGGGCGGTGCTGCCTTTGTCTAGGTTAAGGGGCAGCCAGAGCCTGTGTCTAGGTTGAGGGGCAGCCAGATGATGTTTGGTCATAAGTTTTATTTTTGGGTTCCGTTCTCCTTTGTTGTTATTCAGCTGGTTCATAGCGGAGTGCCTTCAGGCTTTGGGGAGGGCCTGTGGTTGGGTTCCAGCTGTGTGTTGTCAATTTTACAGATTATGGGTTAGAATTGTGGTGTAGCACAAGGGCTCAGTTGGGAGCTGTTCGGAGATGGTATGAGCCATTTAGTTCGGAGCATTGATTGGCGGTGTTCATCCATCCTCATGGTGGGTGATGTCATGGGTGTTGTGATGTCTCAGTGCAAGGGAGGGAGACATATGTCATGACCTGTTCTGGGCCCGATTATGGCTAGTAGTATTGGGTTGGTTAAGAGAGGGACATATATGTCATAATCTGTGTGGGATTGATTATGGCTATGAGTGTTGTGTTGTGAAGGGCGGTGATGTCACTAACATTCTAGGTGGAATGTTGATGTGGTGATGTCATTGGGACTGTAGGTGGAATGTTGGTGTAGGTTTGGTGTGCAGGGTTCTACTGATGTCAGTTGGACCTAAGATACTGGACCAGATGGATGTCCCAGTGCTTTCTCTACCTTACAACTAAGAAAAATAAACCTACATGTAAACTACTTACCTTCTGGTGTTCATGATTGGGAAGGAGGCTTAGTTTACATCAGGGACGTTATGGTTAAGTTGCGCTACTAAAAACCTATGAAATTCAGTGAAAAAACTTTGTTACAGGGACATTATGGTTCCAAGTAAAACTGAAAAACCCCTGAAATTCGCCAGTTATGGTAAGCTAAGCAACCAATACTCACGCCACCACCGTGCACTGCTAAGACTAACAACCACAACATCAAGGATAAGATCACAAATGTCATTGATGACATCTCTGATGACATCACATGTCTGTCTCCCTCTTTTTTCCTTTACTGACACATCTAGGCCATATGTTTTTCTTCAGTAACAGTCAGGAACTAAAAATTGTAAACAAACTATATTTGTAGACTTTTCCTTCAAGTATGTTCTTACAGTAATTCTCTATGGGTCCAGTCATATCATATGAAACATATACATAGGGCAAGACACAAGCTTGAAAGACAGCAATCCCTTCTGTGCATGAAAATAATCAGTAGAGTTATCAGCACTTTCTGATAGTTCTGTTGTTTTTTTTTTATTACTATACTATACTTTCCCAGTATATGTTCATATTTGTATACATTGTACTCACACTACTTTCCTTAGGGTCCAGTCACATCATGTGATACATGTACATAGGGTAAATAGCAGCTTTGCAACAGAGGAATCATTTATTAGCATAAAGATAATCAGTTAGGTTATTAATTGTTTCTGCTACTACTTCTGCTTTTTTTGCTTACTTCACTTTCCCTGTATATACACATATTTGTATGCGTTATTGTGTCTTTGTGTTTTGTCTTTAATAATGCAATTATGTAATACATGGGTTTTATTAGCTACTTATTACATATTTCACAGTACATAAAACTCTAATAAGAAAACAGTTATCATTTCATTATTCAACATATCAACATTATGAATATTATACCTTCCTCATGTATGCTGCACACAATGCCTAGGTTTCTGCATGAGTACCTTAGTATACTGGATAAAACTTCATAACAGAATGCTATTTATATCAATGCATTGCTCAATGCACTAATTAGCTCATGATATTTATTCCAATGGTCCTTGACACTTTTTTCTCAACATTATAATAAGAATCCCTTTTACAGACATTTCATGAAAAGTAAATTCATATGTGATGTCATCAATGACATTTGTGATGTCATCTTTGATGTCGTGGGTGTTAGTCTTAGCAGTGCACGGTAGTGGCGTGAGTTATGGTTGCTTAGCTTATCATAACTGGCGAATTTCAGGGGTTTTTCGGTTTTGCTTGGAACCATAATGTCCCTTTTAACAAAGTTTTTTCACTGAATTTCATAGGTTTTTAGTAGGGAAACTTTACCATAACGTCCCTTTAACAAAGTTAATTCACTGAATTTCATAGGTTTTTAGTGGCACAACTTAACAATAATAACTCTGACTTTATGTACAAGTAACATAGAACATAATGAACCCCCTCTACTGAATTTGATGTCCGCAAACTCTTTTAATGTCCGCGGACATGTGCGGACAACAGCACCACTACCCAAAAGTCTGGGGGGTATGTTTAATTGTTATATCATAACATATGAACATTTTACAAATTCACAAACCAGCACACATACACATTATATGTAGTAATAAATAAAAATTGTAACACATATATATATAACACACTAACAATTCATTTAAATACGATACGTTCTAAAATGGAATATCCCAAAAGAAGAAAGATAGGCTTCCAACAAGATTACCTCACACAAACTCCACAGCTAAGAGCAACAGCAGATCTACAGACCACTCAGAACACTCCTTACCTGAAATAGTAAGTGTACTGCATTTTTCTCATATATTTGTAAACTTTCTGTATTAGATACAAAAAAAATTGTATTATGTTTTATTTCTCACAGAAATACTAGTACCCTGGAGTGGCTAGAGGAGCATTTCCCACGTGAGGAAATGTCAGAAGATAGTGAACCTAATCGTAGACACTTTACTATATAAACCAATTAATAAATATTATTTTATATACATTTAACATATATATTTCTTTTGTACAGACCATACGGAAATTGAAAATACTAAAGAAAAAGCAGTATTGGATAAGACTCTTCAGTAAATAGAAGAAAAAATGGACCTACTCTTGGCAAATTTGAATAATTTAAAAAACTTTGTGGAGGATCACTTCAAAACAAACAACTACATACCATACCATGTATATGTCCCCCCTCACCATATCCCACTCAATTATCCCCAAACCCTCTCCATGAACCAAAACGTTTTGATGAGAATTCCATCCCTTCTTCACCTCATATAAATCCTATTGAAAGTCGCTCAGGTGTCCGCGGACAGCGCGGTGTCCGGAATGTCCGTGAAGAAACGAAAATGGAGGTGTCCTAAGAACATTATATGTCCGTACTGTTCGCTAGTAAGTTGAAACTGTTCTAAGAACACACACGGTGTCCTGAAATGTTTGTAAAGAAACAAATTTGGGGTGTCCTGAGGACGCTATGCCTGTCCGTATTGTTCGCAGGCAAGTTGAAACTGTTCTAAGAACACAGGCTCTGTCCTGAAATGTTTGTAAATAAACAAAATGGGGGTGTCCTGAGGACACTATACCTGCCCTTACTGTTCATAGACAGGTTGAAACTGTTCTAAGAACACATCAAGTGTCCCAGGATGTTTGTAAATAAACAAAATGGGGGTGTCCTGAGGACGCTATGCCTGTCCGTATTGTCCGCAGGCAAGTTGAAACTGTTCTAAGAACACAGGCTGTGTCCTAAAATGTTTGTAAATAAACGAAATGGGAGTGTCCTGAGGACGCTATGCCTGTCCGTACTGTTAGTAGGCACGTTGAGACTGTTCTAAGAACACATCAAGTGTCCCGGGATGTTCCTAAATAAACAAAATGGGGGTGCCCTGAGGACACTATGCCTGTCCGTATTGTTCGCAGGTAAGTTGAAACTGTTCTAAGAACAAACGCCTGTCCGTAACTGTTCGTTTCACTTTTGATGCACTTTTAATTACTTCAGGACCCGAACAGTGTCCGTAAAACACCAACGCGCATGCGCAAAACAGTTTCAGTACATTTGGTGTCCTGTGGACACCCGCTCCCTTCGCGAACACGTTCGCGGACCTATCACGATCAGTGTATGTTCTGATTGCGAACACTATTCGTGTCCCCGAACAATTTAAAACTACATTTTCAAGTAATCTACAATATTTTACAATAAAAACTTACCATAGAACAAGTCCCACATAGTAATCCTGAGTTGCTACATACTTTTTGTGACTTTTTGAACCCTTTTTTCTGTTCTATCTGTCCGCTGACAGTGCGCATGTCTGCGAACCGCTCACAAGCACCCCTCTAAAAGACCACGCTCATTCTCATTGTGTTTCTGGCTATCCTACAGAACACAGCAAATTTTGCTGCCAATTTGCAGATTTTCAACTCCAAGCTGATGGCTTCCATGGCTCCACTCATGCCACCTGGTCCTGCATCTGACTCAGCACCACCCCCACCCCCTCCACCACCACCACCTCCCCAAGTGTCTGAAGAGGGGAACAGGAGTGAGGATGCACAGGAGGATGAAGAGGATGACGAGAATGAGGTAGTGGAAGTCCCTACTACCAGCACTCGGCGTGAGTCTTGGGTGTGGCGGTTAGTTACCATTCGTGGTAATGGTCCTAAGGCACGTGCGAACCAAGTCACCTGCAATGAGTGCAAAATGGAAATCAGTCGGGGGAGGCATGGTTCATACAGCTTTGGGACAACTACCATGAAGCGGCACCTAAAGTCATTCCACACTGGGGCCATTCGCAAGGTTGTACCTTGCGAGGAGAGTAGCAGGTTGACTTCCTCTCCTTCATCCTCCGTTTCCGATCCTGTCAGCACAAGGAACACTCCTGTGGGACAGCGTATTTCTCAAGCTGCCTCACAGGCCATACGCAATACTGATGACCCTTACCTTTCGAGGGTCACACTTGTGTGTATGTACTGCGACGGAGTACTGTGCAGGGGGGAGAGACTTCGTAGTGCTTTTGAGGCTATAGACTCAGAGCACGAGAAGGTCTGCTCACTACCCAAGTAAAACCCACTCTACATCTTCCTCTCTCAGCTCGCCCTTTCTTATTCCCGTGGTTGGTGCCGTCCCCCCGCCTCCCTTGCCCTCCTTTCCCCTCCTCTCCTAGTGTGTCTTGTATAAAAACCCCAAAAAAATATAAAGGAAAAAAATAAAAAATGGCTCAGAGCCGCCTTTCACAGTTAAAAAATAGAATTGAAAATAAATGAAGCAGGGCCCTGTGTATTTCTTAGAAGTCCACGGACAGTCCGCGGACATCTAAAATTTTAGGGTGCTACCCTATCATAACCATTGCAGTTTTATCTGGGAGGAAGTGGTGGCACTGAAAAGAGCCTTTTGGTGGTGTTTGTGTTTGAAAAGTTTGAAATGCTCAACACCTACTACAAAATGGATGCTGTAATTCCAAAAAAGGCTGCAATGCATTTTGTACATTTCTCAGAAAAAATCTGATTGCCAGCATAAGTAAGATGGACTCCATCTCTGCGAAAAATGTATGTACTACGAAACATAATATTTTCATTGTGAAAAGAGGACATGCCAACATCTCTTTGAAAGGCACAAACAGTCTTATTGACATTGCGCCTTGCTTTCTCCATTTGTGGACCAAATGAAGAAGAACAAAGCCACATTTGTCTCAGCGCAATCCGTGAATTACTTGAGAATTTGGAAACATGTCCATGACCTTCCCAAGTCCTTCTTTCATTGCAAATTGCAAAGACATTCCAGACACATGTCCTAAACTGTTCCCATGTCAGAACAACCAGGGTCCACAACAAACTACCTGCTAATGTCGTATTAGGCTGTGAGATTCACATGGCACCTCAGGTGAGCAAGGCTAAATATCGTCTTGAGAAAAATACACAGACGATAGAGTCGGGGTTAACAAAAATATAAATACAATTTTATTATTTAGCACATAGTAAAAAATGGACAGAAAGGATGAAGCCCATTCAAGTAAAAACTTAACAATGACTCACATAAAAAACACAAGAGAAAGAAACATACAGACTGGTATTTTCTGCCATTCAAAAATGTTTTGTCCTAAACCCTCAAAGTGGTGTTAGTAATTGGTAGGTGACTTAGTAAACTATTTTGTTGTACAAAACAAAACAAAAGTCCCCACTAGAGGTGTGTTGACAGTAACATGATCTGTTTCCAGCCCCAGAAGGGTTGCTACCAATAGCCGAAATTAGTAGCAGTTGTGTATTATTCCCATTGAGGCTTTCATCAGGACACTTGCAATCCAATTTAGAAGGCTTTTTGGATGTCGTTTTGATGGTCTTTTTTTAACACATTCCACCAGTATTTCTATAAAAAACCATAAAAACATTTTTACCGACCAATCTTGCTTCGCCATACCACCCCTGAGGTGACAATTGATATTCTAGACATCCTGAGTGTCTAGTCTTTATACGCATCAGCATGCTTGTGTATATATATGCAAGCTCAGGAAAAAGGGGCATAATTTAAGCCCATGTAACATCAGTTTTACATCATCTTATTTTGTTTCACTAATAAACAAGGCATAGTGTTTGGGAAAATACCCCTGCATGGGAGGGGCAAAAGGGTTAGAGGTGAAGGGAAGGGAAGTGAAGGGGATAAGGAAGGGGAAGGGAGGAAAGTAAGACAAGGGTTTAGTGACTTAAACTCTCTGTACACATATCTATTCAGTGCAAAAAGATAAATCAAACAGAGTTAATTTGTACCTCTAGGAGCTTTCCCAGGTCATCAGATCCGATTGTTCTATTTCAAAAGCCATATATAATGCCCCAGATGACATGTGTGTTCTGTGCATTCGGCTGGAAAAAGAAGCAGGGGTATACCACTTTTTAGTTTTTTTTCCCCAATGTCATTTACTAACATGGCCCTGTTTATTTAATGATTGGTAAGTGCCTACCTTAGCTGCAATAAGGAGGGCATGAGCTGCATGCCGTTTGTGAAGGTGCAGCATTGTCAGGCTCAAATCCCAAATGATTTAGTGCAAGGCTGCAGTATATCGGAAGGAACAGTATTTCAGAACTGGTTCCCTTTCAGGATATTTTACGGTCTCGTAGATGACCTAAGAGAAAGCGGAACATGGAAGTGTAAGTCAAAACCACGTGAAATAGACCGCACAAGATTCCTAAATTTCACACGGCGAGATACGCGCAGAATCCAACTTACTTCAAGTATTGAAAGCGGCAGACCCAGCAGTTCGCTGTCTGTTCTCGCCATCTTCGTAACGAAAGTCAGCGTTCGAGAGCCAGAATCACATGATCGGGTTTTGAAACGTCAGTCACGTGAGCGCGTACTCTGTGATTGAAGCGCGTCTGTTTCCCACCTAGTTCCAAAACAGCTGCAGCACTCCTTCCTCTTTGATGGAGAGGGGATGGCCGACAGACACGCCGCCCTAATTAGGGTGGGCATGAAGTAGAGGGCTGGACAGCCCCACATATAGGGAAAGAATAAAACCCGGGTTCCGGAACACCCAAACACCCCGGAAGGGGGAGAGGGCCAAAGTTGAATTCATTTACTGGGCAAACCAAGCAACACCCAGCTAGGGTGTATAAATTATGCTAATGGGGGGCCCCCTTCCAGGAGTGCAAAAAGCATCATATATTAGTGATCAGATGCTACAATGGTCTGGGAAATCAGGTGTTATGTTCAAATGTAGACATACATAAATGGTATGTCTGTAATGATGACACAAAAGGTAGACCGAAGGTGCCTGCCACATGCCCGTACGTATTAGTCTAATTAGTACAGTGTTACACTGGGAACGCAGACCATTATTTATGCAGAAATAGATTCCATTCGATGTACAAATTAAGACCCTGATTGTTGGACTTTCCGCCAAAAACTTCTCTCACCATCGACATTGAAGCAAGAAATAAGGAAAAGCTGATTCCGAGAGGAAACAACTCTTGCCCAATTCATGAATCTATAATACATAAAAAGTCTGATGTGAATGGAAGCACACTACTGTCAACTGACGAGCACCTGATAATTCTATCCTCCCCCATGTCTATTCGTCTTGCTGAGCAAGGGAGTGAGCCAGCTAGAGCCAACGCACTGGAACGTGAACATGCCCTGCCTATTAAAATGCATAATGATCTTCAAGGACCTGATAAATGGCATATTGCTACTTCAAAACCAAACGCAAGGCAGGACCTTGTCTTTGAATCAAATAACATCATGGCATAGGCATCAGGCGTAGGTATGCCTAATGATACCCTAAAAGTGGATATTCGTCGCAGTTCGAAATTACTGCGACATAGTAAAGCGTCTTCTAGCACTCCGCTATCATCAGCAATTCGATTGACGCTTGCGAATTCAATGAGTGCATCATGCGCATTGCCTACAACAAACACATCAATAACAAGTGATTCTCATTCCGAGGCAGGCACAAGCCTGCATACGTCTGTAACCGAGAACTCAGGCCCCAATGCCAAACCCAGCCTTTCATCAGCTGCTGCTATGCAGATTTATAACAACATCCTTGGTGTATCGTTAACAGCATTGTTACCATTTCTGAAGATGTATGAATCGCTGCTTGATGCTGTAACAGATCAGACTTCACTAATTGCTAACCTGAAAGAAAAAATGGATAACTTTGAAACTATGAACCTTTTCTTGCAGGGTGAACTCCTACGTGAAGCAGACCAAACTACCTGTTGGCAAGAAAGGCTGAGTGACCTTGCAGCGCGACATCATTGTCAGAGTGATACCTTGACAGAAGGTCTGCTCGAGGCTGTGATATGGATGCGTCATTCATCTGCTGAGACCCTTCAAAAAACTACAAACATAACGACTTCGGTCCCTCACTCTGTGGAGGCCAAACGCACAAAGAATTTAAATAATTAACAAAGTGTACTTGGCCAACTGACCTCTATGGAAGCAGTGGCTGAGGGAAATCCCATAAAAGCTGTCGGAAATCAGGTCAACTTAGGAAAAATCTCTGTGTCCATGGAAAATACAGTAAACAATACTTCCTTGAACACCAATATTCCGACAGGCAAACTTACCGACCAGCTTAGCAAAGCCTCACAAGAGAAGTCATGCAAAAATATGCTCAAAAACTCAAACACCCAACAGTGTCCTTTGGGATCTTTGAAGGTACTGCGAAATCAATCACATCACTCATGCCACCTGCCCATAATAAATTGTTCAAAAAACAATCCTTCAGAAGCAAATATCATCTAAACGAACTTTGGCTCCTAAAAGGGCAGACAGATCTACAAATTTAAGACAATTAATTAGAAACATGGGCCCTCAAGCCAAAATTGGGCTGCTCAATAAGAATGGACTGTCGCCCTCCATGGCTCCTATAGTGATTGTGCCTGAGGTCTCTACGTCGCATGAACGATGCCTGCAACCTGCCCCTTCAAGCAAACGATGCAGAATTGATTCTGAATCCGACGGGTCCACAGAAGGGTCAACTGCATCTGTCACTGACCTTTGCAATTTATCTACTTACTCCGACGATCAATCTGAGCATGCCACGAGTCATGAACAGGCGACTAATTGTGTGCCAAAAGATAATCGATCCCAACCAAAAAACATCAAACAGGTTGTACAAGGAAATAGGCAAACGGCAAGTTTGAAACTGTCGCCGACACACAAAGTGTTAGTAACCTCAAAATTGAACCCAAAACAAACCAATATCCAGAAAAGGAATTCATTGCATTACATCTCACGGGTTCATCATGCTGAAAGGTCTGGCTCAATAAGCAGTAAACTACGGCTACAGAACCTGCAATCAGAGGATGAGGACTTAAATCTGAACCAATGAAACGTGTTAAAATGTGTTACATCCCTTCTCTGCGCACAATTACTTCGGACAACATCAAGATAGTAGAATAGGCAACAGAGAAATGTTGCGATCAAGTGCTTCTTCACATTGAATCTGCTTCTGTCCGAAAAACTATTCTGATGGCTGTGGACGAACCTCTCGTATTTGGATTTGACCTAACTCTGGAACCATCTAATACCTGCTCAAATATGAACAACTCAAGACTGAGTCCACCGTCTAACCATAATCATCTTGATAGACGTTGTGAACTACGCAAAGCTATGAAAATTTCCGCTAATCTTGGTCAATCAAATACGACTTCCCAAAGGAGTACTTCCTACACCAATGACATTTGGAAGAATAAAGCATCCACCAAGTAGCCACGACAAGTCACATGCGATCAAACATGTGAATTCTTGTCGTGGAATACAAGGGGATTCAGCCATCTTTTTAACAGGTTTGATGTTCCAATGGGAAATATGTTTGTAATATGTCTCCAGGAAACCTGGTTAAGCGAGGTACCTACAAAAGACGGCTTTGTCATTGTAATGAATCCAGCTATTAAAAATGAACAAGGGAGACCGTCATCTGGTCTGTTAACCTTAGTAAAAATCAATACCTGGTGGTGAATTGTGACTTCTTGCTGTCCAAATCCCTATGTCCAGATGGTTTGATGCGGTCTGATGATGTCAATATATCTACAAGGAAACATCTGGTAATTAGAAATGGATATTGGAATCCGGAAAAAATTAGCACTAAGGCCTTCCTAAACTCGGTCACATATATGATAGATGAAGTTATGACCTCGTATTTGAATATCTCGATCATATGTTGTGGCAATCTAAATTGTTCCTGGTTCAAAATCGACCACAAATCAAAGCACTTTTTGCCACTACCGATCAACGAGGTAAATGTTAGTGGCCAAATGTGGAGCTTGGCTTTGCAAAACAGAAACTGTCAAATGGTTAACAGTAACGTGAAAGGTGACCAACCACCATGTGCAACGTGGTCGAACCAAAAATCAAGTTCCATTATTGACTTTTTCTGGGTATCGCAAACCTTTTTTTCCCAAGAACTGAAGCACTAAATTCGCAAGATGCCTGACAAAGATCACAACCTTTTGTGCTTCTCTTGTATGTTGGAATGGTCACAATGTGCAAGGCAGTGTGCCCTTCCGTTAAGAGTGAATGCTGGAGGACACCGTCTTCGGATGAATGACTCTCAAATCCATTTGTTGAGTCTGCAATTATTCAATCAGAAGGAAGGACAATCGGTCCCACTTTTAGTCAATTTTATCATTGTCAAATCTGCAGACAGAGTGATGGGAATCTCCCACAAGCATCTCACATCGTCACTACAAACTACAGCAAAAAGGGAGATGTGTCGTGATATAAGAGCTATGAAAATGTCATCCCTCACTAGATTTTGCGACAACAATCTTGAAAGTGCAATTCGAGCACAACGCCAAACTTATCGGAACTGGCTAAAGTCTGCAAAAATGATTATTGAACAAGACAAAGCAGAACTAATGATGAAACAGTTGCTTACTAAAAATTCACGTGAAATTTGGAGGATTCTGAACACAGGAAATTCGCGACATTCATCTTCTGTGCTAAATGCAATTGATGCAGTCACATGGGAGACTCACTTTGTGAAAATACATACAGGGTAATTCATAGAATTTCGCAGAAAAGTGTCGCAAGCGGCTGGCGCAGAGTGTCCGCGTGCGATTGTCTGCGCCAGGCACGTGCGCTAAAACCGATTTCCGTGCACAGCGTATTCATGGATTTTAGGCTCCCAAACCAGCCGTGGCGCAGAGTATCGCAGCGACCCTGCAGCAGCGCCAGTAACGCCCCCAAGAACGCCCTCGCGCAAGGAAAAGCCATCAAAATCGCTAAATCATCGCAAAGGGCTGCGCTAACCCTGGACCAGTTTACAGGGCTGCCAAACAAGGAACGCAAAGCGGGTAACGTGCATATCAGGGGTACGCGTGAAGTTATACACGCGATTAGCCAGGGTGCCAGGGTACGTGTATTTCAGGGGTGCGCGGGAAGTTCAACACGCGATAGTCCAGGGAACGTGTATTACAGGGGTACGCGGGAAGTTCAACACGCGATTGTCCAGGGAACGTGTATTACAGGGGTACGCGGGAAGTTCAACACGCGATTGTCCAGGGAACGTGTATTACAGGGGTACGCGGGAAGTCTTACATGCGATTAGCCAGGGCACGTGTAATACAGGGGTGCGCGGGAAGTTCCACACGCGAATAGCCTGGGCGCGTGTATTTCAGGGGTGCGCGGGAAGTTCCACATGCGAATAGCCTGGGCGCGTGTATTTCAGGGGTGCGCGGGAAGTTCCACACGCGAATAGCCTGGGCGCATGCATTTCAGGGGTGCGCGGGAAGTTTTACACGCGATTTCAGCAGGGTACGTGTATTTCAGGGGTGCGCGGGAATTCTCACACGCGATTTGGCTTGGTACGTGTATTACAGGGGTGCGTGGGAAGTTACACACGCGATTAGGCTGGGTGGGTCCTCACAGGTGTTCCCTGTACACCCTCCACGGCCCCTGCAGGCAGCCCACAAAACAGGGGACTACCCTGCACACCTGCTCATGTCTCCCACCACCCCCACCCCCCAGCAGTGCAGGGGCAGCCCCCACCAGGCCCCCACTCATGTCCCCTATCACCCCCACCCCCCCAGTCACCAGGGGCACCCTCCACCAGGCCCCCACTCATGTCTCCCACCACCCCCACCCCCCAGCAGTGCAGGGGCAGCCCCCACCAGGCCCCCACTCATGTCCCCTATCACCCCCACCCCCCCAGTCACCAGGGGCACCCTCCACCAGGCCCCCGCTCATGTCTCCCCCCACCCCCACCCCCCCAGTCACCAGGGGCACCCTCCACCAGGCCCCCACTCATGTCTCCCACCACCCCCACCCCCAGCAGTGCAGGGGCAGCCTCCACCAGGCACCCACTCATGTCCCCTATCACCCCCACCCCCCCGCCACCAGGGGCAGCCTCCACCAGGCCCCCACTCATGTCCCCTATCATCACCACCCCCCAGCAGTGCAGGGGCAGCAGGCAGTCAGGCAGCAGCAGGTGGGAGCGTGCTCGGGCTCTGGGGGGCAGTAGTTCGGCCTTCCGGGCAGGAGCGTGGTATTCCGTGTGCGTACGCGTGGCCAGCTTGCTACGGAGTGATTTTGCACGTGAAAATCCTGCACGTCAGCGTGAAAACTGAGGAAAGGCCCTCAGCGCGTAAGCGCGTCTGTGACGTGACCCGCACAGGTGTTTCCCACACAGCACGTGATGACAGAGCACACGTGGAAAGACTGCACGTCAGAGTGTAATCGCGTGTGATTGGTGGAAATGGCCCTACACGCAGAAGTGACAAAGCGTGTGATTGGTGGAAATGGCCCTACACGCAGAAGTGACAAAGCGTGTGATTGGTGGAAATGGCCCTACACGCAGAAGTGACAAAGCATGTAATAGGTGGAAATGGCCCTAGCGCGTACACGCCGCGTAAGTGACGCTGGACGTGTGGGCCTGTATAAAAGGTACGTGTAGAACACGTTTTCCTTGTACGTGCTTTTCGTGGAGAGCGAGTGGGTGAATTCTGTACTTCTTGTCGTTTCACACGCGATTTACTTCACAGCGTTTCTAGTTCGTATTCCCTGTTACCTCTGACAGCTTTTTCTCTGTATTCTCCTTTACTGGTTTACCTGGGCCTGTTCCCTCAAACAGTGTTCCCTTCTACTGTTGTCCTGTCTCCTCAGACAGCGGACAAATCTTCTTTTGGCGGGGGTGTTGCCAACCAAACGTGCTCCTTTTACACGCTCGTTTACCTGGCAGACGGTGAGTCACGCACGTATCTAACATCTGTGATAGCCCCGTGTGTAGCCTACCCCTTCAGAGGTCATTCTAGGCTGCGTGTGACACGCATACGTTCATTCTTGTGTTTCTGGGTGCCACAGCGTAGTGCAGGTTTTTCTTTCTGCACACGTGGTCTAGGAGGGGTTGCGTGCACGTCATCTCCCTTTTTTGGGCCTCCTGTGCGTTGCGTGACCCGTCATCTTTCCCCAGGGGTTACATTCAGCCTTGCTAGAGCACTAGGGTACAATTACCATCTGGTACCCAACCCCTTTGACCCCCAATTGCCCAGGACAATAGTCTACATCCACTCCCATACGCACATTAACATCAGTGCCATGGCTGGGAGGCGAGGATTCCGTAAGGGTGGCAAAGGTGGAAGAGCCACAAGTGGTGGCCGTGGTGGATCCGGTAGGGGACGTGGTCGTAACTTGCAGGGTGAGCCTGTCCCCCCATGTGTGGAGGACCAGTCACGGGCACCCATAATCCCCCCCCCCATTGAGGCTGATGTGGCTGACACCATCCATGCTCAGCCCTTGTTGGACCAGCCCATTGTGGCACCAGACCTGGCTGACTCCATGGCTGACTTCCAGGTCAGCAGGGCTACGACACGTGCGCTGGTGCACGTTGATGCCATCATGCCACGTGGATCTGGGGCAGCAAGGTCATCTGCTGCACCAAGTAGGCAGGGCGGAGAGGCTGCAGGGGCAGCTGCGGCTCCATCCACCCCAGCCCCCACACACCCATCCAGGACAGTGTCGGTCCTAGTCCATGCTGCTGACATTCCCCCTGACACCATCACACTAGAGCTAATGCCTGCACCAACTCCCATGCTGAGTGTGCAATCCCACACTCCTGATACAGAGTCCACCAGGGCTCCTGCCCCTAGTGTCCAGAGCGGCGCAGGACACTCAGGATCACCACCACCTTCCAAGCGGAAGAGGAAGAGTGCTCGTCCGGCACAGGCTGATGCCCAAGACACGGCTACACAGTCCGGCCCGTCCAGGAAGCCCAGCTTCACGGATGACGAACTGAATGCACTTGTCGAGTATGTGTCCGGACATGACAACGAGATGGTCATTGTTGCAGGATCCAAGACCACACCTGCACAACGCCAGGCACACTGGCAGACCGTTGCGGACATCGTAAGTGCCCTTGGAATTGTGAGGCGCACAGCCAATGATTGCTATAAGCGCTGGAATGACCTAAAGCGCAGGGCAAAGAGTAAGCTGGCCTCAAGTCATGCCGCAACTCTAGTGACTGGAGGTGGGTCTCCAGTAGTAGACATGGAACTCACTCCACATGAGTCAGTCGCTGGGACCTACGTCACGGAGGAACAGATCCAAGGCGTGGGAGATCTGGCTGATTACGAGGCATTGTCCGGTGAGTGCACATGCATGTGTGTGTCATCCATGTGCATGGTGTGTGTGTGAGGGCTTCTGTTCGGGTGCCAGGTGAGAGTGTGTGCGCCTGAGTCGTATGGGTCAGCCATGTGCTTCATGCAATCCTTCCTGCGCAGCTGCAATCCTTCCTGCGCAGCTGCATTTGGCCATAGCAGTATCCCTTCTGCCAACAGTAGACATCTAGCCCAACTGCACGCCAGTTGCCCTTGAAGTGTCACCTTGCCACAACATATTTGCTTCTTCTTCACTGTTCATTCAGTCAGTTTGTTTGCATTCCACCACTTTCACTAGGCATGTCGCTGTCCACTAGTCACATGTCTGACATGGGTATGGTAAAGTGGAGTGACTTTGTTACCTGGATATCATTTGTACACACATGTCCATGTGCAATTGGACCATTTCAGACTGGCAGCTCCAGGTGAAAAATCTGACCTGTTAGAAATAGAAAAGCTATTACATGCCGGAACTGGACTGAATGAATAGGTGCTGCCCTCCTCTCCATCTTCACTCAATAGCAATGGTACATGCCATCTGTGTGATGGCATGTGTGTTTCACCTGCCAATCACAGACCAATGTGTGATGCCACTGCCAGACAGCATGCAGAAAATGTGTTCATCTTCCATCTTGGTGTCATCAGTGTGTGCCATTTGCCTGGACTTCATACGCAGTGAGGGTGCATGCATGGGAGGGTTTTAGTCATGTGGGACATGTGTCAATCAAGTACTGGTTCTCTTGCTTCTCAGCCCTCAATGTGTGCCATGGTGCTAATGCCTGTTTCCATTTCTTTGTTTTCATGTCTTTGCAGGGGAAGACGCACCTGATACTGCTGGGGTTGTGGAGATGGTGCAGACCCAGGAGGGGTCCGAGGGCCGACCAACCACCAGTGAGGGACGTGGTGTGGTGGTGGGGGAGAACCCACAAGTGCTGCAGGTCGTGCTCTCAAGGGGTGTCTCTGGCTGCACCTCCCCCGAGCTGTACTCAGGTGTTGATTCGGATGAGACCTACGTGCCGTCGCAGGTGAGTGTTCCAGGGAGGGATTCTGTTCTGTCTCACCCACCTGCACCAGGGTCAGAACCCTCCATGGGGATGTCAGTGTTGGCAGCTACGCCTTCGGTGGTTACGGATGCAGGGTCACACTCCGCGACATCTGATCCTGTTCCTGGGCCAGCAGATCAGAGGGGGAATGCAGTCCTGCAGCCTCAGGCAGTGCCGGCACAGCAAGGCGCAGTTCGCCTTGCCCCAGACAGGTGTGGTGCCCGCCGACGTGGTGGCCGTACGCCACCCGGCAATACCGCATGGGAGCAATCCATTTACGGTATGGCAACCCAACAGGCTGCATCATCCGAGATGATGGCTCAGGCCATGGATAGGGTGGCCACTTCCATTGTCCCCCCAGAATGGCTGATGGAGCGACTAGAGCAGGCAACCGACTCCATCTGCCAGTCACACAGGGAGGACATGTTGGGGTCCAACAGGGACAGGCGGGCGGCACTGGCGACTCTGCAGGAGGCCATCTCCATTGAGTCCCAGGGCCACAGGGAAGCCCTGAGGCAGGAGCTCCTTCACCTCAGGACGACTCTTGTTGAGCTTGAGGCTTCAACACACCAAAGGACAGAACAGCAGCTGGAGCGTCTCACCCGTACGCTCTCAGCTGAGATGCAGGCAACGAGGGCGGAGGTCCGGGCATCCCGTGAGTTGTTGCATGGGGACCTACGCACACTCATCCTCCAGAACCAGACCTACCACACCCGCATGCTTGCAGCCATGGAGGAGCAGACTAGGGCCTTGCGTGGCCTGCCTCCCATAGTGCAACCACCTCCGGATGCAGCTGCACAGGGTGATAATAGCGACAGCAGTGATACTCCCACAATAGGGTAGCCGTGTGGGCCATGAGCCCATGGAGGTGTTTTATCTTCCCAGGATCCACGCAGGTGGGTTCTGGTGTGCATCCTGTCCTCGGACCTCCTGGGTGGCCTCCCCAACCCCCCCGGGCCCATCAATGGCCATTTTTGATTGTTTCTTATTTTTATTTTTATTTTGATTTCTTTTATTCCCAATTTTTTTGGGACGATCTGTTGGCTTCAATCTGTTGGCTTCGATCTGTTGGCTTCCGTGGTTCCTGTGGGCATACGCTGCATTGTGGCTGGGCACATGCAGGCTTGTAATGTATTTGGTTCAGATGCTTGGGTTTGAGTCACACACACCCCTCCTGCTTCCCGTTTCCATGGGCTTGCAAAGGGTGTGCCCAAGTGACAGTGAATTACACAGTGACGTTGGACTCCCATGAGCTGTGTGGCCAGTCTGTAGTCAATACTGTGTATACATTCATAGTGCATATTGCTGTTGTGTTGTACAATGCATGTTGCATTGATGTGTAACTCTTCTTTTGTGTCTACCTCCCAATTTGCAGGTCCCTTCCTCATGTCCACACAAGGACCTCTAGTCTGGAGATGGGGACCATGTTGGCAGCAGTGCACCTACAACTCTACATGGCGACAACACTGCACAGTTGGTAGTGGTGGGAGTGCAGGCATTTCCAGGTGGTGAGACTACTAATATGTAACATTTGTGATGTCATGTTAATGGTACTACATGCTCAAGTATGTTGTTGGTCCGGCATTGCTGTGAGCATTTCAGGTGTTGCAGGTTTCTAATAGTGCCACTGTACATAGTGAGACTGATGTCATGTTGTGGGGATTACTTTGTTTACCTGCAATTAGCATGACATGGCACGGTGTGTCATGTGGCGGTGCTGGGGTTGGGTTGGCTGACATGGCACTGTCCTCTTGTTGCATTTTGCAAGTGGGTATTCATTTTTGCTGCTTCAATGTGTAACTTCACAAAACTGCATTGGTGGTGTCTGTGTGGGTAGGGATGCACACATTGTGACACTTCCAGGTGAACAATCTCAGGCTGACATGGTATTCCCGGTTCATTCTCCAGACATTCAGGATCAGTGTCAGGTTGAGTCATCATTGATTGTCAGATGGAATGTGCCAGGGCAGTGTGCACTCCACAGGGGTGTGATTTCTATGTGAAGTAATTAGCCACTAGCTGTGTACGGGCTGCCTCCCCCCGTGCCCTTTCCCCTCCTATGCGCAGCGGCTGTGCATGTGGTTGGGGATGTGGGGCCACCACCATGTCCACGGCCAGGCCCCGGCGTGTTGCAACGTTGTGCAGGACACATGCTGCCACTATGATCCTGCACACTACTGGGGGAGCGTATAACAGCTGCCCGCCAGAACGGTCAAGGGAGCGAAAGCGTGACTTTAGCACTCCGAATGTGCGCTCCACTATGCCCCTGGTTGTAATGTGGGCTGTGTTATATCTTACCTGGGGTGGCGTGGTGGGGTTCCGAATTGGCGTCATCATGTGGGGGCTGAGAGGGTAGGCACTGTCCCCTGTGGAGGTGGTGATTGGTATCATTGGTGGGGTTGTGACCTTGCTCAGTATCCAACATGCATGCATGTGCAGTGGCATACATACTCACCAAGCAGCCATGTATCGCCATGCCGCCCAGCTTCTAGGTCCCGGCTTAGGGTGGACATTCGGTAAATGAAGCTGTCGTGGGTGGAGCCGGGATAGTTGGCATATACTGAGGTGATGATTCCCTTGGCATTACATGCTACCTGCACGTTGATGGAATGCCAGTGCTTGCGGTTCCTATAGATGTGCTCAGATGCCCTGGGGGGACGTAGAGCCACATGGGTGCAGTCGATGGCACCTAGCACTTTGGGGAATCATGCCACAGCGTAAAAATCCAGGGCGGCAGCATGCCTTTCTGCAGGTGTTCTGGGCAGGTATATGTGCCTGCGGACTGATGGGTGTGCAGTCATGATGTTCAAGACCTGGTGTAGGCAGCGTGACTGGGTGGCCTGTGACACCCCACCCACTATGGCACTTGTCTGCTGAAATGATCCAGTGGCTAAGAAGTGCAGTACATTGAGGACCTTCTCCAGGGGGCTGAGTGCTTGGGAGCACAGGGTGGGTGATGTGAGGTCATCCTCCCACTCACTCACCAGGTCCAGTATGATGTGTGGTGGAAACCTGTACCTCCCATACACCTGGTCATCAAGCATCCCGAAAAGGCTGGTTCTGGGTGTGAATATTCTGGCCCTGACTATCCTCCTCCTCCTCCTTTGGTAGCCCACTGCCACTGCTGCTAGGAACGGTATGTTCATCCTGGCGTCTGAGCTTGTTATTGTTAAAGTCCGCAATTTTATGCTTTGCGCGTGTTCTAGGCGAGCGTGTGACCCGCGCACCCCTGGAATCCAGTTCCCAGTCCAATAGCGTGTGGAAATTCACACGCACCACGGGATACAGGTTCGCTGACGTACTTGCGTGTGTAAGTGGCCGCGCACCCATTAAATACACGTACATAGGCCAATCGCGTGTACGCGCACTTTTGTCCAATTACACGCAATGAAATACACGTACATAGGCCAATCACGCGATGACACTCTGACGTGCAGTATTTCCACGTGTGTTCCTTCATCACGTGCTGAGTGGGGAACGCCCGTGCGGGTCACGTCAGACGCGCTTACGCGCTTAGGGACTCTGGTCCAATAGAATCGCGTATGCGTGCTGACGCGCTTACGCGCTAAGGGCCTTTCCTCGGATTTCACGCTGACGTGCAGGATTTTCACGTGCCAAATCACTCCGTATCAAGCTGGCCACCCGAAAACACACGGAACACCACGCTCCTGCCCAGAAGGCCGAGTTACTGCCCCCCAGTGCCCCGAGCAGCCTCCCACGTGCTATCTGCTGCTGCCTGCCTGCCTGCCTGCCTGCTGCCACCGTGCCCTGCCATTTGGTGCCTGCACATCAGCCATCTGCAGGGGTCCAGTTGCTGTGTCCACCCCTGCTGGAACTGAAGACTCCCAACTGGGATTACATCGCTCCACAGCCCAGCCCCAGGACCCAGTTGCCCACCCACACCTGCCTCTGGGGTTGCCATGTCGGGCACTTCCACATCTGGCACCAGTGGCAACCCCAGGCCAGAGGGGCAGAGGGGCACCAGCTTCACTGCCACCGAAGTTGGTGTCCTGGTGGAGCATGTCCTGGGGCAGTATGATGCCCTCTTTGGATCGTCCCGCGCCAGCAAGGAAGGACGGGAGAGGATCTGGGCCGACTGTGTGGTTGCCATCAACGCGGAGGGGGTGGCAACCCGCAACGTCCAGAAGATCAAGAAGCGCTGGGAGGACTTGAGGTCCAGGACCCTTGTGAAGGCCCGGCGCCTCGTGGAGGGGGGCCGGGGCCGCATGAGTTCCATCCAGAAGAGGGTCCTGGAACGCGTACGCCCAGCGCTCCACGCCCAGGTCCTTGAGAGGGAGGCCCGTCTGGAGTTGAGCGGTATGTGTCCAAGCATTACTGTGTGAGACAGGGCATGTTGCGGTGTGCTGGTTCTATGATACTTGCCTGCATGTGTGCCATGGGCCATGTATGCATGTATGTGTGCAGGGACATCATGGTAATGCATGTGCGACCAGTGATGTGTGACCCACATGGTTGTTGCATGTGTTGAAATGCGGCATGGGGAGCCCTATGCAGATTTTGGGCATGAGAGCATGCCAGTCTCTGTACCTGGACATGGATGGGGGTGAAGGATGGGTGCTGATGCCAGGTACATATATGGTAGCCATGTCTGTGTGCCTGACCTGCGTGTCTGTGACTTGTGCATGCCATGGATGCATGACACATGTGTGTGACAATGCACAGATTCAGTGACGCACCCAACTTACCCTTGTTTCGCCTGTGTTCGGTGTGTTTGGGGCCAGATGGATGTGACTGAGGTGAAGTGTGTGCATGTGATATGCATGAGCCATGATGCATGTGAGTTACATATCATTGAATGTTTCTAGAGTCCATTGGACATGCATGGAAATGTCCATGGCATGCACCATGCCTGTTACTGTGTGTGTTTTGCCTGGACTGACACATGTGTTGTGGAGGGACATGATGGAAGTGTACTTTGACAGTGGTGCTCATCTGCTATTGCTTCCTGTCTAGGGGACCATTGTACAGTAGCCTGATGCTTGTGTCCTTTGTCTCCCTCTACGCAGCGGCTAGTGAAGAAGAGGGCGGAGACGGCGCTGTGGAGCAAGGCGGCGGGGATGCCCCCACGGCTGCAGCAGAAGGGGTGGGTGAGCCCCCACAGGGGCCTGCTACGGCGAGAGACGGTGAGGAGCCATCCAGGTTGGTGGTTTGCACAGAGGAGGAGGAGGCCGACACTGGTGCACACATGGGGCCTGGTGGGAGCATCCCTGCTGGTGCAAGTGGTGCAGTCCTGGGCCAGGGGCAGGAGGCAGCACAGGTCACCGTGGAGGGGCCTGTGCATGTCACTGTCCCTGACCCTGTGAGTGCACCACCATGCACCAGCAGGGATGCCCCGTCCCAGGCCCGTCCGCAGGTAGAGGGGATGTCCATGTCACCTGACTCCCCTCCACCTGCGGACGGGGTAACCCCTGGCCGCGTGGAGAAGGTCCTGATTGGGGTCGCGATGCGCACGGCTGTGATTCGTGATGACGTGCGTGCTTCCCGGGAGGAGCACGCACGTCATCACGAAGTGCACCGTGCCGACGTGGCCCAATTGGGATCGGCCATGTTCGGGGGTTTCCTGCATGTGTTGGACAATGTGGCGGCCCTCTCCTCCTCTGTGCAGGCTATCCACCAGTCGTTCTCCTTGCCGTCTTCCAGCCCAGATGCCACCAGGGCCCCCTGTGGACCTGCCCCGACCAATGCAGCCAGCTCGGTGGGGATCCCATCCCTGCCACAGTTGGGAGTCGGAGGTCCAGCAGGGGTGGACAACACAGCAACTGGACCCCAGCAGATGGAAGATGTGACAGCATCATCAGGCAGGGCACGTGCACGACGGCGTCGGTGGTTTCCATCAGCCTGGATGCCGTCGTGCTGGCAGAGGCAGTGGCGTCGGAGGCAGCAGCGGGCTCGACGTGGGAGGCATCATGGCTCGGGGCCATCAAGATCAGAGGGGCAGGCATCGGCCGGAGGGCAGGGCAACCCTGGGATGGTGGTGTCTTCCGTGTGGGAGCAGTTGGTCCAGCGGATAGGTGCGGAGCGGCAGCGGGCGGAGGAGGAGCGGCTCACCATGGTCAGGGCGGAGTTCTCCATGCGTCGGGCGTTGAGGCGGGCTGAGTGCCTCGAGGAAGCTCGCAGGGAGTTTGAGCTGGACATGGGGTTATCCCTGCGAGACCTCGGGGCAAGGACAGAGTCCCGCCTCCAGGAAATCGACATGGAGTTCGATGATGCCCTGCCCAGCAACATCACCGAGTGAGCCGCAGGACTTGCCCGCTGCCTTTGTATATAGTTATTTAGTTAGTTAGTGTTAGGTTTCCTTTATTAATTTTTGTTTTTTTGGACCGCTCGGACAATGGCCACTTTTTTGTACATATTATTTTCATTAGGTAGTAGTAGGTTTCATTTATGGTGTTGGGCTCATGGACCCTGGAATTTTCGTGTATATAGTTTGCTTTTTGAAGAAACATTTTTTTTATTAATTATTGTGTTCACCATGAGGAAATGGTTTTTCATTATTTTACTTCCACATGATTTTGCTTTGGACAACATTTGTTTTTGGATTACTTTGTTTTTTTTATTTTTACATTTGTTCTCGGACATGGACCATTTATTTTGTTATCCCCATTGTTGTATGTTTGATTTTTTTACTTATTTTTCATCTTTAATACATGTTCTTTTTAAGTTTCACTTGTGGTATTTTCTCATTGGTTTCATACATGTCATGATATGGGTTTTGACATTGACTTGCACCCATTGTGTATGTGTGTGTGACGGACATGTGTTCATTTCCAGACTTGCCATTGGGGTTGTATCATGTAATTGCATTCACTATGTGGGTGGATGCAATCCTTGCCTGGGTGTTTGTGCTGGGTATGCTGCCCATTACTGCCATGATTGAGTATCGTCAGGACCTGGGGGCAGGGGGACATGTGTGGGTGCCTGGTGGAGGCTGCCCCTGCACTGCTGGGGGGTGGGGGTGGTGGGAGACATGAGTGGGGGCCTGGTGGAGGGTGCCCCTGGTGGCTGGGGGGTGGGGGTGGTGGGAGACATGAGTGGGGGCCTGGTGGAGGGTGCCCCTGGTGGCTGGGGTGTGGGGGTGGTGGGAGACATGAGTGGGGGCCTGGTGGAGGGTGCCCCTGCACTGCTGGGGTGTGGGGGTGGTGGGAGACATGAGTGGGGGCCTGGTGGAGGGTGCCCCTGGTGGCTGGGGTGTGGGGGTGGTGGGAGACATGAGTGGGGGCCTGGTGGAGGGTGACCCTGGTGGCTTGCGGGTGGGGGTGGTGGGAGACATGGGTGGGGGCCTGGTGGAGGGTGACCCTGGTGGCTGGGGGGTGGGGGTGGTGGGTGACATGAGTGGGGGCCTGGTGGAGGGTGCCCCTGGTGGCTGGGGGCTGGGGGTGGTGGGAGACATGAGTGGGGGCCTGGTGGAGGGTGCCCCTGCACTGCTGGGGTGTGGGGGTGGTGGGAGACATGAGTGGGGGCCTGGTGGAGGGTGCCCCTGCACTGCTGGGGTGTGGGGGTGGTGGGAGACATGAGTGGGGGCCTGGTGGAGGGTGACCCTGGTGGCTTGCGGGTGGGGGTGGTGGGAGACATGGGTGGGGGCCTGGTGGAGGGTGTCCCT
The DNA here is from genome assembly GCF_040938575.1 of Ambystoma mexicanum. Classification (NCBI taxonomy): domain Eukaryota; kingdom Metazoa; phylum Chordata; class Amphibia; order Caudata; family Ambystomatidae; genus Ambystoma; species Ambystoma mexicanum. The sequence goes on along the minus strand of NC_090937.1, from coordinate 135,648,748 downwards.
GCACTGCTGGGGTGTGGGGGTGGTGGGAGACATGAGTGGGGGCCTGGTGGAGGGTGCCCCTGCACTGCTGGGGTTTGGGGGTGGTGGGAGACATGAGTGGGGGCCTGGTGGAGGGTGACCCTGGTGGCTTGCGGGTGGGGGTGGTGGGAGACATGGGTGGGGGCCTGGTGGAGGGTGACCCTGGTGGCTGGGGGTGGGGGTGGTGGGTGACATGAGTGGGGGCCTGGTGGAGGGTGCCCCTGGTGGCTGGGGGCTGGGGGTGGTGGGAGACATGAGTGGGGGCCTGGTGGAGGGTGCCCCTGCACTGCTGGGGTGTGGGGGTGGTGGGAGACATGAGTGGGGGCCTGGTGGAGGGTGCCCCTGCACTGCTGGGGTGTGGGGGTGGTGGGAGACATGAGTGGGGGCCTGGTGGAGGGTGCCCCTGGTGGCTGGGGGGTGGGGGTGGTGGGAGACATGAGTGGGGGCCTGGTGGAGGGTGCCCCTGGTGGCTGGGGTGTGGGGCTGGTGGGAGACATGAGTGGGGGCCTGGTGGAGGGTGCCCCTGCACTGCTGGGGGGTGGGGGTGGTGGGTGACATGAGTGGGGGCCTGGTGGAGGGTGACCCTGGTGGCTGGGGGGTGGGGGTGGTGGGAGACATTGGTGGGGGCCTGGTGGAGGGTGACCCTGGTGGCTGGGGGGTGGGGGTGGTGGGTGACATGAGTGGGGGCCTGGTGGAGGGTGACCCTGGTGGCTGAGGGGTGGGGGTGGTGGGAGACATTGGTGGTGGCCTGGTGGAGGGTGACCCTGGTGGCTGGGGGGTGGGGGTGGTGGGTGACATGAGTGGGGGCCTGGTGGAGGGTGACCCTGGTGGCTGGGGGGTGGGGGTGGTGGGAGACTTGAGTTGGACATGGGCGGGGGCCTGCTGGCAGGTGCCCCACAGTGCTGGGGGGTGGGGGTGGTGGGGGACATGAGTTGGACATGGGTGGGGGCCTGCTGGCAGGTGCCCCACAGTGCTGAGGGGTGGGGGTGGTGGGGGACATGAGTTGGTGTTCATTAGTTCAAGGAGACATGTGCCTTTGCTGGGGGGGCATGCCCTTGTTGGGTGGGCTGCCTGCGGGACATGACCAGGGATGCAGGGTAGTCCCCTGTGGTGTGGGCTGCCTGCAGGGGCCGTGGAGGGTGTACAGGGTACACCTGGGAGGACCCACACTGTCAAATCACATGTGGGACTCCCCGGCACCCCTGAAATACACGTACCGTGCAGAAATCGCGTGTAAAACTTCCCGCGCACCCCTGAAATACACGCGCCCAGGCTATTCGCGTGTGGAACTTCCCGCGCACCCCTGAAATACACGCGCCCAGGCTATTCGCGTGTAAAACTTCCCGCGCACCACTGAAATACACGCGCCCAGGCTATTCGCGTGTGGAACTCCCCGCGCACCCCTGAAATACACGCGCCCAGGCTATTCGTGTGTGGAACTTCCCGCGCACCCCTGAAATACACGCGCCCAGGCTATTCGTGTGTGGAACTTCCCGCGCACCCCTGAAATACACGCGCCCAGGCTATTCGCGTGTGGAACTTCCCGCGCACCCCTGAAATACACGCGCCCAGGCTATTCGCATGTGGAACTTCCCGCGCACCCCTGAAATACACGCGCCCAGGCTATTCGCGTGTAAAACTTCCCGCGCACCCCTGAAATACACGCGCCCAGGCTATTCGCGTGTGGAACTCCCCGCGCACCCCTGAAATACACGCGCCCAGGCTATTCGCGTGTGGAACTTCCCGCGCACCCCTGAAATACACGCGCCCAGGCTATTCGCGTGTGGAACTTCCCGCGCACCCCTGAAATACACGCGCCCAGGCTATTCGCGTGTGGAACTTCCCGCGCACCCCTGAAATACACGCGCCCAGGCTATTCGCGTGTGGAACTCCCCGCGCACCCCTGAAATACACTCGCCCAGGCTATTCGCGTGTGGAACTTCCCGCGCACCCCTGAAATACACGCGCCCAGGCTATTCGCGTGTGGAACTTCCCGCGCACCCCTCAAATACACGCGCCCAGGCTATTCGCGTGTGGAACTTCCCGCGCACCCCTGGAATACACGTAGCCCGCTCCCACAGGCCCGATCGCGTGAGGAACTTCACGCGAACCCCTGTAATACACGTAGCCCGCTACCCCAGGCCCGATCGCGTGAGGAACTTCACGCGAACCCCTGTAATACACGTAGCCCGCTCCCCCAGGCCCGATCGCATGTGAAACTTCACGCGAACCCCTGAAATACACGTAGCACGCTCCCCCTGGCCCGATCGCGTGAATAACTTCACGCAAACCCCTGTGATGCACGTACCCTGCTGAAATCGCGTGTGAGACTTCCCGCGCACCCCGGTATACACGCACACGTATTTTTTGTCAGCGGGTGTCCGTGTTTGTGGGTACCCCTTTGCACGTCATTTTTCCTGGAGGGCCACAGTATGGGACATTCATCATGGCAGTATATAGGTGCTATTTGTTGGTGCACCTTTTGGCGCACATTTCTTACAGCCGCAGAGACGCTACCGCCTGCTTTCTTGTGGCGGTCGTGTTTGTGCCTGTGCGCTGGTTTGAGCGTGCGCTTTTTTCCCCTATTCTATTCCATGAATACGTGTTGTAGGCGAGCGTGTGGGCGTTCCGCGCACTTGTGCCCTGTACTTCCCCCGTGACGCCCACGTTTTGGCAAGTTGTTCCCCATTCCGAGTGTTACGCCCGTGTTCCGCCTACTTTTGTTGCGTGCGCCGCGCTATGTGCGAATTTCGCTGTGGCCTGTGCGATTTTCGCTGTGACCTGGCGCACGCTGTTAGATGGCCTGTGCGCCAACGTGCGCTGCGCACTTTTTTATCGCACATCCGCTGGTTTTCTCGCGCACGGCCTTCCATGAATCGACGTGCGCTGCTTTTCGTGCGATTTTCGCACTGGCACTGCGATTTTCGCTATTCCACTGCGATTCGCACGTTTTTGCCCACTTGCGCCGCGCTAATTATTCCATGAATCGGCCTGTTAGTATTCTCTTGAGTGAAGGACCGCCTGATCAACCTGATAACATGATCCCATGGGATTTGGAAATCCAGCTAGATGACATCAAAATTGCAATACACGCTCTGAAGAATTCACACGCTGCTGGTCCGGACATGATATCCAACATGATGCTAAAACAAAACGAAACGCAATGGTCAGTCTTCATAGAAGCCTTGTTTTGTTCACTATCCTCCTCATGGACTATTCCTGAATCCTGGCGTGAAGCCATCATCTTACCTATATATAAGAAAGGCAATCGGGTGGATCCCAACAACTATCGCCCGGTTGCTCTCTTAGATACGATAGGCAAGTTATTTGCCTCTTTTCTATGCCAACCACTTGCACAGTGGTCCATGCGAGATGAAATCTACGACGTTCGTCAAACTGGCTTTACTAAAGGAGTTGAGTTGAGGTTAACCTACTGATCTTAAACATATTGAAATCAGAAACCCTAAAAGCAAAAAGGCGACTACATCTGGCATTCATCGATCTGCAAGGAGCGTTCGACAGTGTCAATCGTGTCAAGCTCTGGCAGAAATTGTCAAACTGGAACTGTCCTCAAAAGTTGCCTCAACCAATCAAGGCGCTGCATTCTAAAACTTCCATCCAGATTCGTTTAAATAATCAAGGAGACCTATCGAAGAAAATCTTTACCAACAAGGGGGTGAAACAGGGATGTCCCCTGGCAGCCAAACTTTTCAAATTGTTTATTTCTAACCTTCTGAAACATCTGGAAGCTGTCAGATGTTTCTCGCCAAAGATAAACAACATCGAAATTCGCTGCATAACTTATGCGGACGATCTCGTCCTAGTAGATCTTACACAGATTGGTCTTCAACGTTTGCTAACAAGTCTGTGTGAGTATCTTAATAGGAATGATCTTGAATTAAATACAGGTAAAACAAAGATCGTGACCATTGGTGCTGGTGGTTCCAGAAAAAATAAGTCCTTCTCCTGGAAAACCAATGGAATCTCTTTGAGTTCTGTGAATTCCATTCGATACTTTGGAATAACTTTCAAAACTTCTATCAATGAACATCACTGGAAGTTGGACCTCACAAATCGGATGATTCAATTCAGTATTCAAGCCTCAAAAATAAATAAGCAATATGGCAAATTTTCTCTTGAACCGGTACTCATTTTTTACATTCAAAAGGTAATCCCCGCTATTACGTTTGGATCTGAATCAGGCTGGAACATTGATGTCCTATTCTGGCAGAAGCTTAAAGGCTTATTTTGGCATTGGGTATTGCATCTACCCTCGTACATTTCAATGGTGTCTCTTCAATATGAATTATCAATAAATTCAATACATAGTTGTGTCATGTGGAAATCAATAATGGTGCTACGAAAGATGAAGCTGCACCCACTGCCTCCGTCATACCAACTATTGAAAATCATCCAGGCTGTGGGCGACCGGGCCTTCTTGGAGACTGGCAGCAATTACAGGAAGCCACTCTAAACAATGCCGATTTTAACATAGCTGACTTGCTCAGCCAAATTTGACCGTTGGTGTTGGATCCAGAATTACGATCTGCTGAAAACGAAGCCTACATTCTTGAGATGGGGATTAGGTGTACACAAACTCAATGCTTATTGTCGCTACTTGGTAACTTTCCCCTCTCGACATCATCGTGACCCTTTTTTGAGGCTGCATTTGAATGCATTAAACACCAGGGAAATGCAATTTCTATGACACATTAACAAAGCAAACAGCAATCTTTGCAGATTCTGCAACCTTCAAATCAAATCTATCGAACATCTAACTGCCATGAGTTAACCTTACGTCGACTGCATCACTTAGGAGACTTTACCCCTGTTGAATCAGACAATCAAAATTGGTGGTTTTATGCGGTTGCCAGACATAACATTAGTTGACCTGCGCAATTGTGAACTTCTTGGACTCTCTAAATTTAACTGAAGAATGATGTTGTATGGAACTCTTAAATTGTTATTAATACGATGACATGATACAACTTTATATGCTGGATTGCTGATTGTTTTATTTTCTTTTACACTGTAATGGATAACAAGGCACATATGACGATGTGTTGTAACAAAGGCTTGGCCACTTGTAGGCTTCCCAACAGGTTCGCTGCGCTGAAGTTTCCATAAAAATGAAAACAAAAAAATGTTTTTTATGGTTTTTAATAGAAATACTGATGGAAAGTGTAAAAAAAGACAATCAAAACGACATCCAAAAAGCCTTCTAAATTGGATTGTAAGTGTCCTGATGAAAGCCTCAATGGGAATAATACACATCTGCTACTAATTTCGGCTATTGGTAGCAACCCTTCTGGGGCTGGAAACAGCTCCTGTTACTGTCGACACACCTCTAGTGGGGACTTTTGTTTTGTTTTGTACAACACAATTGTTTACTAAGTCACCTACCAATTACTAACACCACTTTGAGGGTTTAGGACAAACATTTTTTTGAATGGCAAAAAATACCAGTCTGTATATTTCTTTCTGTTGTGTTTTTTATGTGATTCATTGTTAAGTTTTTACTTGAATGGGCTTCATCCTTTCTGTCCATTTTTATACTATGTGCTAAATAATAAAATGCATTTATATTTTTGTTAACCCCGACTCTATCATCTGTGTATTTTTCTCAAGACTATATTTAGCCTTGCTCACCTGAGGTGCCATGTGAATCTCCCAGCCTAATACGACATTAGCAGGTAGTTTGTTGTGGACCCTGGCTGTTCTGACATGTTATTAAGTCCTCTCCCAACAAACCCCTAAAAGAAGAGGACACCCCTTTTGCTCGTTTAACGATTACACTAAACTGTTTCCTCCACAATGAATTACAATTATGTCTGGATGTTGCTCTGTCTCCAAAGTAGCCCAGAGAGGTAGCAAGTCCAACCACTTCATTCCGCGTACTCCATGCCAATGCACTTCCACATGTGGGAATCCAAGATCTACAGCTACTCCACACCTTTCTGTTTGCACCTTCAACCAATGTATCCACGAGTCTTCCAAAATCCAAACAATCTGTTTTATGAAACACAAAGTCATAGCTATCTGTTCTTCTCTCAGCAAAAAGAGTATCTGAGAAACTCTCTCCTGGCACAACACACCCACTAAACTTTCCTGACCAATCCCTTCCTCTGCTCATTCTCATTTGCATGGCTCCCCAACCCAAAATCCCCGGATGTAACACCCGATGTCCGCGGACTACTGCCATGTCCGCGGACATATCGTAACATGGACAGTCCTTCTACCATTTCCATTTCGTTTTCTGTGCCATTCCCTCATTGGATATAGCTAAGAAGTCACATGAACATCCACCAATCACATCCAAGACCTCTACATCTAACTGCATCATCATATATCAGCACTTTAAATGTACTGTTAATCTCTCTGAGTACAAGTGTCATATCATTGGAAAGCACCTTCTACCAGAAATACTGTACAAGTCTCCAAGATTTCTACTTGCAGCTGCATGCATATCCATATGCATGAACACAAACTACAGGTATGCATATTTTCTGTATAGTACGTATACAATTCTTAAAGATTCATATAAACAGATTAACTTATTTTTAGCTTGTATAATCTATAAAATGAATTTACTGTCATTTTTTCCATCTCGTAAAATCAACTGTCACTTCCAAACCTATCTGCTATTTCATTTCTTTTTACACACAAATTTTGAAAGCATGTTCAACTAACATATTTAAAGTACAATATGAAGAGTTAACATACTCAACAAAATTGCATGCACACAGTATGTTCAAATATCAAACAACAATGCTTGTACAAAAACATAAACATTAATTTACTTATATTTATATACTGCGCAAGCAGCCCATGGTATTGAGGCGCTGTTACTTACAAGAGCTTAGTTACAGAAATAGTGGTATTCAGTGGCACATTATGAATTCCACAAGGCATACAAATGATATTTTGGTTGGTACAGTTAGTCATTACAATACAGTTTATGCATTAAGAACATATGATAAGTATTCAACTGGTGTGACGCACCTCATGTGAATAAGATAGTTTTCATGATTTTGAGGAAGGCGCTGAGGGTCAATGTCAATTAAAAAAATCAATGTCTAAATTAAAAACAGTGCTATATACAAACAAAATTACTAATTTGTTTCCTTTACAATTGCAGTAAAGACCATTCTCCTGTAAAGAAGCAGCCGAATTTGAAGTACAAAGAACAACTAAGAAGACACCTGCTCATTTCAGAAAAAAAGTAAGTTGAATACCACCATATTATTTGTACTATTATTCAAACACACTGTAAGGTTAATTCATGCTATTTCTGTGCCTAAGAATAGAGCTTGTTCACCATTCTGTCTACAAATCCCCATTTCTTAAACAGACATTTACAGGCAGAATGGCGCACAATTTCATGTTTTTCGAGACACAAATGACCCAACTCAGCCCCTAGAATGTTGAAATTATAGAACAAACAACTGTTTTAATTGTATGCCATTATACCATTAGATTTACTATTTCTACTTCTCCACACCACTAGCTTACTTTCTACTGTCATCTGAACCCCAGTTTAGTAGCACATAAATTCAAGAATACCCATCACAACTAGTTGTAGTTGCCCAATGCACAATCACACACCATTACATACATCTTTATCATCTTACTCAGACACTCATGCACACAGCACAAATACATTAAGAACCCCCAATCCATACCTTCTTTATTTTTTTCAACAGACCCTAAAGAATGCCTACCAAAAATCAAGTCCGTAGAAAGCAATGGAGAAGCAGAGCAAATGAAAATAGAAGTGTCCAAAACAACCATCCATCTCTAGCAGAATTTGTAAACAAAAGTTAAAACAAAACAGCTAATACAGTCATTTAGCGAAACAAAACAAGCTTCACTACAGAAACTTTGCCTCCTCTATCAAAATGTAAAACAAACCACAAAACAATTAAAAAAATCAGCTACCACTACAGATAAAACTGCTCCTATAAATCTTGATATAGTGCAAAGTAAGCATACCAAAAAAAGTATTTTAGCAAAAATGTTCTGTCACAGAGTCCTTCAAAATCTTATAAAAACAAGAGAGAAATGAGGCTCAACCCTTAAAACCTATCGTAGGAAATACATTTTAGAAGCGTTGATAGACAGTGCAATCCTTCTCAAAAGAAAGTTATTTATTTTAGTGTAAAACAAAATGAAACCACTAAGAAAATTAATGACTAAATTACAAAAAAGACTTCTCAATAAATTAAATGTCAACAGAAATAACTTCTTAAATATCTGTGGAGGTGAATGGAGTCACACTACGAGCATAGAACCATACTTTAATGAAGAAGCATACAAACAAAAGCAAACAAATACAATTGCCATACATAGCAGTGGACGAGGTTATGACAAAGTTAATAATACCATAATGGAACAAGAAATACTGCTTACAAAAATATGCCCAGAAAACTGCACGTCAATGTGTAACATTCCCAAAAAATCGTTCAAGTCTTTAGGCCAATTCCTCAATCAATATGTTAAAGGCAAAGACAAAATCAAAATTAAACTACTGCAAAATATGGATACCAACCAGTGCGCAAGGACTACAAGGACATTCATTGGCCTGCACCTCAGGACCTACTTGCAAAACCACCTTCCATTATATCAAAATGACATCAACACATCATTCAACTATAAGATCTCTAGTCTATAAACTGTACTATGCTAAAAGTCCTGCTTTAGCAATAGTCAATTTAAATAACATTCTTCTACATGGTACAGCAAAAGACCTACTTGAAGAAATCGACTATATCCAGAAAGAATATTGTGGAAGTGAAAGCCACTTACAGAATGAGATAGCTTTAAAGCAAATTAGCAACAATTCTATGCATGGTAACCTTCTACTACACACATAAAAAAAAGAAATGCTGAAATGTAAAAGTACATCTGCTGAAATACCAAACCATGTGTGTGTATGTTGCCGTAGAACTTTTTATAAAAGTAACATAAAAACTGTAGACCGAACCTACAAAATAGAAGACAATGAAGATTCTAAATTGTTTGAATTAGCTCTCTACCTTATAGCAGAAAACAAATACGAAATAACTGACCCCTCAATACTTTGCAGTTACTGCACTACAAAACTTGACAACAACCAAACTCCTTCACGTGCTGTCACAAATAATTTGGAATTATTTCCAAAACCAAAACCCCTACAATAACTCAATTTATATGAGAGCATCATAATTCAAACAGTGCACCCATTTCAAGCAATAATACGCCTTCAACCAAAAACAGCAAAACCACCTCCCTCTGAATTAGTGAAAGGTATTCTGGGAGAAGTAGTGTATTTACGATTAGATCTAAAAGAAAATGTGCACACTGTAGTAGTGCAATGTACAATGGAGCAATATTTAATTATCTTAGTAAATCGTGTACCTACAAAAGACAAAATAATTTGGCAACAACTCGTAGATTTACATAAAGTTAGACAAGACTTGCAATATCTAAAAGACAATAATGAATACTACAAAGTAATTAATATTGAAGAAAACTTGAAGGATACCATTGAAATAATTCAAGAGACACAAGAAGCTGTTCAATTTGAGCTCCTAGATCCTGCTACAATATCCAATACTTTAGACCATTATACAATTCACCCATTGCACTCTAATGACACTGTAGAAGATGCACTAGAAACGTACCAAATGCGTCAAACAAAAGGATCACCAATCAGCATATGAGAAAAAAATATAGAAGCACGTGCTTTTCCTCTACTCTTCCCAACTGGCGAAGGAAGAAGGTACGATGATAGACCTATTCAAATAACAGCATCAGAATACCGCTCATTATGGATGTATTCTGAAGATCTCAGATTTAGACAAAATATGGAATACATATTCCACCTACTCTTTGAAAGTGAACTAGCAACTTTATGTTACGGGGTTGCACACACATTAAAATCAGGATCCCACTTTCAAAATATGTTAGCTACACAATTATTACAAAAAGTGCAACAAAAAGATGAGGTTTTACAATCAAATATTACAAATCTATTAGCAAATATGCGTGGTACTAAAGAGTACTGGTTTCAACGTCATGGAGATGTACATTGTATGATAAGAAACTTTGGCCCATCCACTTGGTTTGTTACATTAAGTTGCGTAGAATATGCATGGGAAGATTTACATGATTTCCTACGCATATAAAAAAAAACAAAAAAACATATATATACTAACACCTGGAGAACTTTGTTCTCTAGATCCTCTTAATGTTTCAAGATATGTTCACCATCGCTTCATTGCTATGCTACACTTTATTTGTAATAAAACTGTTCCTCCCCTCGGAGAAGTGCAACACTTCTTTTGGAGAAAAGAATACCAAGCCAAAGGAGCACCACATATCCACATGCTTTTATGGATTAAAGATGCTCCTAAATGTGGTCAAGACAGTGATGCCACTGTTTTACAGTTTATTGAAAAATATGTCACTTGTGAAATTCCATCAGAAGCAACAAATAGTGATCTTCATGCACAAATTTTACATTTTCAAAGACACAAATGTGGCAAATATTGTCGCCGCAAATACAAAAACAAAGGGAAATACTACACCAAATGCCGCTTTGGTTTCCCTAGACTGGGAACAATAACAGGTCAAATGAACAACTTCATGTCTTCAGTTAGGCATGGGCCGTCATTACGACCCTGGCGGAAAGCGACTGACCGGAGCGCCACAGCGTAAATAGCGTTTCCGCCATTGCACGAAGGATCAAAGTGCGGCCCATTCCGACCCATCGGGCACGAGCACCACGGCATGGCGGAAGTGCAAAGTCCGCGATGGCGGAAATTACCCCAAAACGGCCCACACCGCCGCCATACGGCGCCCTAGGTGCAATACCGCCACCCCTCTTAGCGGTCACCGCAGTGTGCGCCTACCGGAAAGTACGGTGGCCGGAAATATACGGAAACGGAAGTTAAAACATGGGCCCGGAACGGGAAACATCCCGGCGTACACCTATAAATACACTAAAACCACACAACCACTAAAATCACTACCCTGAAACACACCCCAACCCGTCAACCACCCTAGCGAAACCAAGAAAAATGGGAAAAGTAGCGAAGAAAGCGTGCGACCGCAAGCGGCAGGTCCACTTCTCCCGTGAGGAACTCACCGTGCTAACAGAGACCCTCCAGGAGAATGCTGCCGTCGTCTTCTGCACGCAAATGACCAGGACGGCACTTGCAAACAAGAAGGCCATATGGGCTCTGGTGGCACAGCGGGTAAGTGCGGTGGGGACCGCACCCCGCACCCCACAGCAATGCCGCAAGCGATGGGACGACCTGCGGATACGCGTCCGCAGCATACTCTCTGCCAACCGCAACATTGCCACAGCCACCGGGGGAGGTCCTGAATCACCCATCAAGTTGACCCCCTGGGAAGAAATCTGTGCCTCCACCATCGGAATGGAGAGCATAGAGGGAGTCGGAGGGATGGAGAAAGGAGTGCAGACATCCGAAGATTCAGGTAGGTGGGCCAGATAAAACAATGCCAAATCCACACAGTCCATCCATGTGAAGTACCATGCGTCCACATAGTGCAACAGAAACACATGTCCAGGAGAACGTCCACACACATCGGCCTGCAAGCGCACGTTAAAACCCACAATAAATACATAAATAATTAAAAACCCCTAATACACGCACTACACGTGCAGCAGGCACACCCTAACTGCAGGCTGCCAGACAACTGCACCCTCACTCCACACACAAATCAAAGCACCTCCAAGGCCCCGACCCAAATCACCCTCAGGTACCACCCCAATGCATGTGATACAATGCCATTCCAATTCCCACAGACCCATCAATAACCCTCGCCCTCCTTTACTCCACCACAGGGTCCGATCCAAACGACGAGCTACAGGACACCCCTACCAGCACACCTGCAAAGAGGGCCAAGACCAACGGCCAGAGACCCTCCACCTCAGCTGCACGCATCAAGACACGGCAGCAGCACAAATCAGGTGGCAGCACAGAGGAGGGAACATCAACAGGCACCCCAGCAGCCAGCATGCCCACAACACCACCACCACAGGTCCCCCCAATGGATGCCACAGAAGGCACTGCCTCTGGTGGCAGCAGCACCATAGGTGACACCCCATTGATGGCAGCATGCTCGGACACAGAAAACGGGGATGCCGAAGTCAGATCCATCCATGACCTGTCCCAATCCCCCTGTCTGTTCCATCCCGTACAACATGAGGATACCACGCAGGGGCACCCACCAGACGACGACTGGCCATCCCCCACAAGCCCTGTGGCAAGGCAACATGAGGACAACAGCCCCTCTGTGACACCCCCGCAAATGGCCATGGCCCAGCAGAGGCAACAGTCCCTCGACCAGTTGATCGAACAACAGCAGCAACTGGCCACACTCCTCAAGGACCATGCCGATGAATGTGGGGGCACTAAGGCAGACATAGAAACATCAACTGAGACACTTAGGGCAGAAATGGCGAGAGGTACAGAGACGCTAAGGGCACAAATTGAGAGAAGCACCGAGAGCCTGAGGGGGGAACTGCATGCGACGTCCAAAGACGTATGTGCCGAACTTGCCGCAGTGCGCCGTGTGCTCACTGAGCTCTCGCAAACCCTTAGGGACATGCATGGACGTGAGCAGGCAGACACATCATCCGTTGCAAGTTCCGTCCAGGGCAGCCCCCAACGTAGATCTGGGAGGAACCTGCGCTCCACAGGCAGGGGTGCCCCTGATACCCGCAGAGGGGGCATGCAATAGCGACAGCCCACTTACAATGAGCATCTCTGGACACTGGTGTTCGGGGGGGAGGTAGGAGGGTGGAGGGGGTGTGTTGGGCTCACTTGGGTGGCGGGTCGATAGGGTGTTCAACATGATATCACATATGCCATAAAAAGTGCACGATCAACCAATGAGAAGTGTGGACATTGATCTTTGTGTACTAGGCCATCATAGGCGTACAGTCCATATTGTGCATGTCCCAGACACACGCAGTGCCACGAGTCCCGTGTCCATGTATCAGCCACCAGGCGTGAGTGCTAGAAGCATACATCAATGAGATGCTGACGAATGTCACGGGCCTCCGGTGCCTCGCAGACTCCATGAGGTGCTGCCACATCCCCACCCTCATCATGACCATCATCAGGTGCTTGCAGTTCTGCGTCAGGGGGCATGGGCACATTTCTACGTACGCACATGTTGTGGAGCATGACACATGCCATCACCATCTTTGCAACCTTCTCATGGCGGTACAGGAGTGCCCCGCCAGACCTGCTGAGGCAGCGGAAACGGGTCTTCAGTAGGCCGAATGCCTGTTCAATGACTACACGGGTACGTGAGTGGGCATGGTTGTAGTCCTCCTCATGCTGGTCCCGTGGGTTCCGGACTGGTGTGAGGAGCCATCTCTTCAGTGGATATCCAGCATCACCTGTATGTGGACGAGAAACGTATGATGTGGAATGCCATTGATACGTACGCACACCCCCCCCCCTTCCTGGCAGGTCAATGCCAATTCACATACCCCACATCATCATGCATGTAATGAGACTCACCGAGTAGCCAGGATCTGTTCCCTGCGTGTCGCTCCATGTAGCGTGGTATTGTAGAGTTCCTCAAGACCATCGAATCATGGGTTGATCCAGGGAATCGGGCACAACAATGTGTAATGATCCTGTTGGAGTCACACACCATCTGTACATTCAGGGAATGAAATTGTTTTCGGTTGCGGTACTGGGCCTCCATGGCATGTGGGACGACCAATTCAACATGGGTGCAGTCGATGGCACCAATGCAACCCGGTATGCCGGCAAGTGCATGGAATCCCACTTTTGTGTTGGTTATTTCCTGCTCCGAGCGTGGTAGAGAGATGTAGTCGTCTGCGTGCTTCAGGAGGGCATCGAGCACTTGCAATAGTGTCCGTGAGAACAGTGGCTGAGAAATGCCATGCAACTGTCCGACTGTGTGCTGGTAGGTGCCTGTGGCCAGGAAGTGGAGTACAGACACCACCTTCAGTAGGGGTGGGATGGCGGTTGGGCTATCTATCATGCTGACAAGGTCAGCCTGTGTCATGTCCACAATGGCGGTTATGGTGTCCCGGTCCAGACGGTAGAGGGTGTGGATCTGCTCATCAGTGAGGTTGAACGGATGTGCTCGGAGGCGTGGGATTGCGGGCTGCCTGCGTGGTGGTAGTGGCTGTGCTGGCAGCCCTTGCTGGCCCTGCCTTGGCCTCCTCCTCCTCCTGCGTCTCCTCTGTGCGGCTGGTTGTAGTTGGTGTTCGTCTTCTTCTTAGAGTCGGAGCGCTTGCAGTGCTATCAGGTCCCCCAGGGCCAACATCGCGAGTCCTGCCGGTAGCATTTCGGTGTGGTTGTGGGAGGAGACTGGCTGTGCAATTTATGTGTTTTCAGGCTGTATGGCCTCCACCTGTGGTGATTGATTCCACCTGTGCAAACTGCTCTCCCCTTTGGCCGAGCACGTCCCGCGCACAACGCTGCAATTCGGGGAATTGTATCTTGCTATTGCAATCATGTATTTGTACCCGATGGCCGTGTAAGATTGGTTGATATGTTCATTCTGCTGTGGTCCCATTGTTTCACATACTATCTGTGCAGTCGCGAACTGACTTGTGAGGGGTCAGTGGAACGTAGTACTCGAGTAACGGTGGACCCTCATGCATCACTGCACCGAGGTTCAACGACGGGCGGGGCGTCCCATTCGTGGGTGAAGGCAGTTGCTATTTTCACACACAGCCGCACTCGATGGAATAATTAGTGATTTCAAACGGCCACAGATGCCTTTTCAACGTGATGTTGCAAATGAGGAATTCGAGGGGCGGCGCTTTCGGTTTCTAGCTAGCGGCGAGGAGATGCCCACAGGTCTGACTGCAAATGTAACGTTCTATTGTTCTATGTCCTTGAGACAGGGCCCATGGCGAGGGAGCAATGATTGATATGAATAGTTTGGGATGCGCAATAGCTACGTGGGCGATGAGGCCGTCCGTTCCCAAAAACATGTTACTTCACAACACTGGAATTACGGGCTGGGGCACTGTGGATTTAGCAGGCTGCATAACGCACGGACTCAATGGATGTTTCTAATGTTATGTGAGTAATTATTCAGGCATTTTGATCCCGGGATGAGGGAATGATGGATGGATGCATGGGCAGGTGATTTGATACAGAGTTTGCCATGTACAGGGCTTCTTGGGATCTATCCGCCTCCCCTACGCTATGTGATGCAGGGCTGCCATTGTGGGACCATCGTCCATCTGGCCTTGTTGAGCCCTCCCTGTCTCGAGGCGCCCTCAGACACTTGTGTCCATGCACGTTAACATTCCCATCTGATGGAATCTGTTTTGACAGACGCATGCACAGGTACACTCGTTTGTGATGGTGTTTGCACCTCGATATAGATGGCTATGAGTCGCAAGTGGTTTTGGGGTGGTGATGATCCTTTTGGTTGGGCTAGCATGCATATGGCTGTGGATTTCGTGTGATCATTGAAGTGAGTAGTTGGAATGTAGTTCTGATGGCCATTCTGTTCTTTTTCTTTTCTTTTGGTTGACAGGTATCTCCTCCCCTTTTGCCACTGCCATCTGTATGCCACTCCTGCAGATGGATTTTACTCCCGACACCTGCTGCTTCGTGTTAATCAGTGGAGCAGCATTATGATCTTATGGGACGATCGCCAATGGGCCACATGCCCTTACGCAGTACTGGTGGCTCGGAGCAACATTTCGGCCTTTCAGCTGGACTAGTGCCTCCCCATTGGGACGGGCCTGCAGTTCTGTGCGCTTCCATGTTGCCTTTTCGTACGTGATTGTGGCTCTGTGTACCATGGGGGAACAGGGCGACACACAGGTAGTGGCTGGTCATTTCTTGCGGAAGCAGCCCACAATGGTGATTGGTGTTTTGGAGTTCATGGCCTGATGGCTGTATGGGCTTGGTGATTTTGATGTGCATTAAATTTCTATTCGGATTTGGCCCGTGTAGCGTTTTTCTTTGCAAGTGATGTGGCATATGCCAATTTGGGGGGCGATGTATTGTGAGGAGATCTGCATCGGGTTCCGGCTTCGGGGTTTAGTTGCGTGGTACTGTACTGGCCGCGTTTGCCTACGAAGCCCAGTGAGGTCAGGGATGGGGGCTGGCAATATGACAGTTTGAATGTTGTCATGCTCAGGGGCGGGGGATTGGGTTTTGTGTGACAGATGCCGGTCAGCCAGGTGGACTGGTGGAATGATGTGATTTTCGGAATATTGCTGGTCACAGGTGCCTGTGTTTGCGTGCGTTTCTTGGTGGGGGACTGTGGTCATGTCCATTGGGATGGCTTCTGTATTCGTGCCATCTGTGCCCTGCAGCTCCCATTGGCCCCTGTTGTGTTTCTTTTGTTCGTTGGCATGCATGGGTGACTTGTACATTTCAATGGTTGCATTGTGGCTTCATTGCACCTACGGGGAGTTGTACTTTGTGGGCAGGGAGCGGTGTACAGGCACTCAGTGGGGCCGTTTACGGTTGATTCGCGATGCCGTACTTCTCGCCATGGCGGAATGGTACATTACGCCATGCCTGATGGCGTTAGGTACATGTCCGCTAGGGTCGGAATTGGCGTACCGTTGCACCATGGTGGTGTTTGCGGTTTGGCATGGCGTGCGCGCGCGTGCTTGGTGCAGTTAGCGTTGGCGTTCACTACGGTGTCGCTAATGGCTTCGTACTTTGCGGTGACGGGTCATAGTCGCACCGAGCGCTATTCGATGGCGGTATTGCATTTCCGCCATCGTTTTTCGATTTCCGCCAGGGTCGTAATGAGGGCCATAGTGTTAAAGGAAAATCACCTAAAAATACATATTACATAAAAAAGAACAGAAGAAGAGAAATGTATCAATGATTACAATGCAATCATTGCCTGCTTATGGAATGCAAACATAGATGTGCAGTACATTGCATACAATTCCACTGCAGTTGCACGATATGTTACAGCATACTTAACCAAAGCAGAAAAAACAAAGCTCCAAGACCTCCGGAAAGACCTGACATCAGACGAAACACTGTCACAGAAATGATACAGCTTGGGCATAAAAATGCTCTCCCATAGAGAATGTGGCTCCTATGAAGCAGCAGATCGTTTAACTGGTACTGCTTTGTATGGAAACTCTGAAAATATAGAATGGCTAAGTCTTGGTCCAGCTTAATCTAGAAAAAGAGTTCTACAATCATACGAAGATATAGAAACAATAGCCAAACATGATCCAAACAGCCAAGAGATTTTAAAAAACAATTTACTGGACACATACTACCCAAACAGAAGTAACACTTTGGAAAACATGTGTCTATACCACATAGCCCAAAACTTCACATACAAAAATAATATAAAACCTGATGAAAAAAAAGGTAAATACAGAGTGACAAATTGTGAAGGCAGCTTAGTAAAACTCACCAAACGAAATTTAATTAATCATATCAAATTGTCATTAAAGACTCCTCAACATAAAGAACTATATTACATGTCCCTACTACAACTCTTTCAACCATGGAGAAAAGAAGAAGAAATACTAGATAACTATGACTCCTATAAAGACGCTTTCAAAGCAAATGAAAGAACAATAACTGATGTAAACTTTATACAGTTCAAAACAATGTTGCACAATGAACAGCAACACGAAGAAGAACTCCAGGCCCAACTAGATAAGGACACTCCTAACACTAGTCAACATTCTGTAACAGGAAGCCAAGAACCACTTGGAGAGCCACTAATAATAAACGAGGCAGAATTAGCTATGACAGAAGTAGAAAACACCATGTGTCCGTATGAAGATAAAGAAGACTTAACTATATTACAATCAAAACTAAACAATGAGTAACATAGCATTTTTCAAGAAGTAACAAAAGAAATTGCACATGCTGTACAGCATGAAAACAAAGAATGCACCTGCCAAAATTACAAACCTATACTACTTTACGTCAGTGGTGAAGCTGGTTCTGGCAAAACATTCTTAATGAAAATCATCAGTAAATTCCTTCAACAATTGACAAACAACAAACTGTCAGCTGTTGTCACTGAGGTTTAGCTGCCTACAACATAGACAGTGACACTTTGCACCGATTACTACTCCTGCCAGTAAACAAAACAAATTAGACTATTACAAACTTTCCACAGAAGCTGCAATGGAACTACGCAGAGTATTAAAACAAATGAAAATGCTACTAATAGATGAAGTGAGCATGGTATCCAACCCAATGTTGGCTTTGATTCACCTCAGATTACAAGAAGTACTCAAAACAGATAACAAAGAGCTATTTGGAGTAAAACTGTTTTCGGAGTTCTTCTTCAATTGACACCAGTGAAAGGTGAGCCTATTTTTAAAACCTTAGGACACACACTCTGTCGTAAAACTGTTGGCAGCATTGGAAATGTCAACCTTTGGCAACATTTCCAATACAGAGAATTAACAGAAAACATGCAGCAATCTGCAGATCTCACTTATGCCAACATCTTAAAAAGTATTAGAGTTGGTATACTATCTCAAGAAGCACAAGCGATATTGAAAACCCGGCACATTCATGCACTTTATGGCAATAATGCATGTGCTACGGATGTTATGGATCAATTAGCCCACAAAAATGTCAATTGTATGGCCTTAATGCCAACTCTTGCAAGCTGTTTCATATTCAATGAAACAATGTTAAAAAAAGAAATGCAACCAATAATTGAAATTAGCGCCACAGACAAACTAGACATACATGGTATGACACTACCCATGTGTGAACAAGCCACAACAAGACTACATAGTTTAGAAAATTCAATCTCCAGCACAGCTGGATTGGAAAAAAATATTAAGATTATCCTTTAATTGCAGAGTAATGCTTAAACGTAACCTTGCCGTGGATCAAGGACTAGTTAATGGAGCACTGGGTACAGTTGTTGGCTTTCAAACATACCCATGTGACAACAACATTCAGTTTGTCAATATTCTCTTTGACAAACTTTCAGAAGTGGAAAGGATAGGATGCTCAACAGCTCGATTCCTTCTCTTCAAATACATTTATGTATGCAGAGAACAATTTTCTCTAACTCTTGCATACGCAGTCACCATTCATAAATCACAAGGTCTTACCCTAGACAAAGCATTGATAGACATTGGTAACACAGTCTTTAAAGAAGGCATGAGCTACGTAGCACTATCACGCTTACGTACACTTGACGGTCTATTTCCAATCAAGTTTGATGCAAGTAAAGTAAACGCTGATATTCCTTGCATTTTAGAATACAATAGACTTTGTTCACTATACACCCCCATCTAAAAACATATCCTGTTCAACAAAAAGTAAAATGTTCTAAAAGAAAACTAAATCAAACAGAAATGCAAAAGGATGTCACTGCACATCCTCCAAAGAGAGTAAAAGAAACTAATACTTCTTCAAGTACCACAAGCAAAAAAGAACCTATTAGGGAACGTAAACCAGGTACTTCTTGAAAGAAGGAAGATAAACACCAAAAAAAGCACTCAGATACAGAACTACCTGGTCCATTTAAACTTTCAAATGTAATTGGTGTAAGGTGCTATGCAAATGTAGCAATTAATATTCTATTTCAATTACCACCAATTGTTGACAACATTTACTTACACAGTACAGATCAATTGTGTTTGCAAATGTTATTACCTCATAGAAACGCAACAAACAATCCTGACAACACGTATAGTGTTTATGGAATAAGACAGCAATTGGACTACTGTGCTGGAATGGTGAAATTCACTATAAACTCAAAGGAAGATCCACAAGAATTTCTAATGTACTTACTACAAGTACTGGAAAACAAAAACATACCTCTACATGAAATCTTCCACATTTCATACATGTGGAAACATACATGCACTCTCTGCAACAATGTGACACAATAACAAATCCCCAATGAGCACTTTGTGTATGTATCAATACCTAATTGTGAATCTGTTCCATTTCAGCAACTTGTACAAAATGCAAACCATGGTAGATTATGTACTACCTGCAATTCGGATAATCGCTCCACCTTACTAATACAAACACATAGTAAATAAGTAATACTAATGCTTCTACGTTACAATGCAGATGGTACCAAAAACAACTGCAAGCTGACTGGATTCACACATGGTCAAGTATCACTTGGTAAGAAAACCTTCACAACAATAGGTATAATCTACCACACAGGAGCCACAACCACTGAAGGTCACTATACTGCATTGATAAAAAAAAAATGTGGATGGTTCGAATGTAATGATAGTACCATTACTCTAAAGCAGAGATTACCTGCAAATCTTACAAACGCTTTTTTAATCTTCTTAAAACCAGAATTTATTTACTAAACTGTACTTAAACATTAACTAAACTTCTATTAAAAAATTATAAACTGTTACAATATGCCAACATCTATATAACTGGCCCAAGATTCTAGAACAACTAAACAGATAAATGAATACTACTAAATTATATCTAAAAATAGTTAGAATATGCCAACAGGTATCTAACTGCCCCAAGATGCAACAACAACTAAACAGATAAATGAATACCACTAAATTATATCAAACAATAAACAGACAGAATACGCCAACTGGTATCTAACTACCCCAAGATTTTCAATAACCAAACAGATAAATCAATACCACTACATTATAACAAAAATAGACAGTTAGAACAAGCCAACTGGTATCTAACTGCCCCAAAATTTTACAATATCCAAACAGATAAATCAATACCACTTCATTATAACAAAAATAGACTGTTAGAATATGTCAACAAGTATCTAACTGCTCCAAAAATCTGCAACAAGCCAACATATAGAGCATTAGCCAGAAACAACAAGTGAACACTGAAAACAAACAAACAAATAGACTGTAGCATAAACAAAAGTTTTTTTTTAATCCAACATGGATTTTTTTTTCCACAGACCCAATGATTTTAGCAACAAACACAGAAAGTGAGCAAATTTCACAGTACACTGGTTTGTAATCTACTAAATATGAGGGTAAAAAAAAATGTTGATTATTCAATGTTATAAGTCGTTACAAAATACCAATATTAACATGACCGTTTCTTTTATCACAGAAATGAACAAGAAATACATGTACTCCAGTTAATCGACCAAACAGTAAGTACATTATAATAAGTACAAACATCACAGTAAATCACACCCATAATGACTCATAACTTTGTTGCTTATAAATTTGTTCTTGGATCCCAAAGTTATAAGCCACTATGGATGTGATATGCTGCGGTGGTTGTGGCCAGGGCATAGAGTCTTGAGTGCATGGCCATATGACCATGCTCACAAGACTCTATGCCCTGGCCACAACCACTGCAGCATATCACACCCATAGAGTCAAACATTTTGACTATGCCATATGGGCACTTTTAATGTCCGCGGACATGATGAGTGTTCTTAGAACAGATTCAACTTGCCAGCAAACAATACGGACAGCGTCCTAAGGACACTCTCATTTCGTTTATTTACGAACATTTCAGGACACCGTGAGTGTTCTTAGGACAGTTTCAGCTTGATTGCGAACAATACGGACAGATGTACCGTCCTCAGGACATTCTCATTTTATTTATTTACGAACATCCTAGGACACATCATCTGTTATTAGAACAATTTCAACTTGCTTGCAAACAGTACAGACAGTCATACCGTCCTCAGGACACCCCCATTTTGTTTATGAATGGACATCCCGGGACACTTCATGTGTTCTTCGAACAGTTTCAACTTGCTTGCGAACAGTACGGACAGACATACCGTCCTCAAGACACACCCATTTCGTTTATTTTCAAACATATCAGTACACCGCATGTGTTCTTAGAACAGTTTCAACTTGCCTACGAACCATACGTACAGACGTACTGTCCTCAGAACACCCCCATTTCATTTATTTAGAACATTTCCGGACATCCGTGTTGTCCGCGGACAAATCAACCACAACAAGGAGATCTACCACCTAAATAAATACAACATTTAACCCATCTCTTACTCCCCCACCCTCCGCAAACAGTCTTACACACCAACACACTCTACTAAATAGCATTTCTCCACCAAGTTTCACCGCGCTGTCCGTGGACGTCCGCAAATTCAAGATGTCGGGCGTTCCTGAAAATCTGACGCGCTTCATGCTCTTCGACGTCCAATCAGAGAACACATTGCATGTCCGCGGACATGACGCAAGCCAGTTGGCCAATCAGGACACTGTCCGCGGAGCGAACAGGGAAGTGTGTCCGCGCATCGAACATAGATATCACACATTTTTGTTTACCTTTTTTTTTGCCCATTTTATAAAAACTACTGGACGGATTTTCACCAAATTTGCAAAAGCACGCTTTCGGGACCAAGCCACTACTCCTGGTCCAAATTTGGTGAAAATCCGTCCAGCAGTTTGGTCTGTAGACGTGAGAAAAGTTTTTTCCCCATTCAGTCTATGGAAAAAAAAGAAGTTTTGTGACCCCCCTTATAACTTTGCCCCCCCTGGACCAAACCTCACCAAACTTTGCAAAAAAGATTCAGAGTGACCAATATACTTTTTTTTGCAACGTTTGGTGAGGCTTCGTCCAGGGAGAGCGAAGTTATAAGCCACCCAAAAAGGGCTCTTCCTATAGAAACAGCAACTTAGCCATAACGACACAGCCACTACCTGGCTGTGTAATATATACATACACATTGGCACTTGCCACAATCTATTCACTATATAGCTAGCATCAAGAATACTTTGTATGCTTGCGTTTCTTTGCATATGTACACGTGTGAAATAACTTGATATCTTCATCATTTCTGCAGGATAAGCCTCTTCATCTCGAACCCGAGATGTTACTTATCTTTGTTAATTTCTTGATGCCTATAGAACATCTATATACTCTTGTCTCTGCATCTGTTTTGGGGGCGTCAGTCTTGCTGTGTGTGACATGACCACTGACTCTTCTTCTGGGATTTCATTCAAATGACCATCATACTGTCTTATATGCAGGTATGGCTTTCTTAATCGGAACTTTGCTTCCAGGATTCTCCTTGGTATTGGTATTTTCACTGGTACTGCACGTAGTTCAAAGTCTGGTTCCCAACATCTAGGCAGTATGGGCGAGATGCTTGAGCTAGTGGTGCTTGGCTCCTTCTCTACACATTTGGTTTCCAATATTATGAATATGTAAAGTGTTGATATCCTTATCCAGTGTGGTGATTGTGAGTGGAAGTGTCAACCCCCACTTCAACTGGGGCATGAAACAGGGCAGGCTATTCGACATATTCATTGGTATCATCCTCAAGCTAATCACGTCCAACTGGAAGAGTGCCATGCAGCTATCCAAAAAGGATCTTGTGGAACCTGATTACAAACACACACCTCATTGAGACTCACTGGGTCAGGAAGCATGCATGCCCGCTGCGATCTACACATGTATGGCAGCTACTGGAGGACTTCCTTGAAGCAGCGCACAATCTTTAGACACCTGATACCACATAGCTGCGGACACATCAGGTGTTTTAAAGCAGTTCATTGTGGGACCCCTGAAGAAAATAGTTGTTGCTCTGTTTGCTAGCAATAGAAGTGACCCCCCCCCCAAAAACATGTATTTTGAGACTTGTTCACTGAAAATGTGATCTAACAAGTATGATGTGTCCTGTTTCTTTCTTGTAAGACACAATATGGCAAGATAAGAATTGAATTTTGTTGAAATTACCTGTGCTGTTTTAAAAACATATGAAATGAGGAGTGTTTCAATCAGATATGAATGTGATGAATCCCACTCCACATCAGAAATGCTACGGAAGCAAATTAAAACATTTATTTTCAGTTATTTCATGCTCTTTCATTTCCTCCGCTCCTTCATCTTCCCCTAAGCCTGATGCATTTTTGGCCAAGTGCAAATGTTTTTAGATAATATGGATTGTGACAACATCTGTTTGCTCCATTTTGTATTATCAAAGCATTTGCTCACTTTTTAGCACCAATGCAAATTTTAGGTAATCTGGCACGTGGCAATGTAAATCTAAAATAAACAAAGACCTTTTCCAGATATTTGAAGCTATGCAACCATAATGTGTGCCTACGCCATGCACTAGTCACACTAAGACATATGATATCAAAAATGTCATCACAATGATGCCATTAGTGATTTCATCTTTTATTTCCTGGTTCTTAGTTTGAGCAGCATATGGTTGGGGCACAGGCTATGGCTGCATAGCTTATCATAACTGGCAAATGTCTTGTTTTTTTTTTATTTTGTGTTGCCACCACAATGTTCCAATGACAAAGATTGTTTACTGAATTTGATAGTATTTTCTTTAAGTGGCTTCACCAAAACGTCCCTTTCACAAAGATGTTTCACAAAAATTCACAGATTTATCATAACGTCCCTTTGATAAAAACTCTTTTCACTGAATATCATAATTTATTTTAGATGAATGTATCCATATAATCCCATTAATAATATTTTTCATTGAAGATCACATGTTTTTTTACAATGATCCTCTAGCACATATACTGGGTAAGACATCCACGGACAGTCACAGAGTCCATGCACATACCCGGGGACAGGTGACATCAATAGTGCCCAAACAAACAGGGGTATACAATATTATGTATTTTTTTTACATAACACCATATTTTAAAGAATCACAATAAAAACATGTACACCTTATACACTCTCTGGATAATAATGGTTCCCTGCTCAATTTAGTTAAAACATTGCAGCGAAATTCCACAGCGGTGTACCAAGTGAATGGATATACTCCTACTGGAAACTTATCATATAGTCCTGATTTAGATCGCTTGATGTGTTCTCCCAGCAGAGCTTTGGCAAGGTTGCGGGACTTGCAAACACCCCTGAGTGGGTTGAGCAGGTTCATAAGCAGGTGGATAAATCCAACGCTGAATTTGCACTAATACTTGGTAAACTCGAGTTGGTTTTAAATATTTGTTTGAAATTGGTTAGTAACCAAGGAAATATCCAACGAGTACTGGGCACTGTGGTGGAGGCCTGGGTGCTCAGACGCTGGATAAAGGAAATAGGGTCGTGGAGGTGGTAGACCTGGATGAGATACATATATTTCTGCAGGGGTACTGCCCCACACAAATCTGGTATTGACCCCTCCTACTAAGTGGGGATATAATCAATTTAAATTACAAACAAAAGAGGAGTACTGATCCTTAATATACATTGAAATTGTCAGGATTGCACAACAATTGGTAGGTACCTAGACATCACCACATACACTCAAAACTCATCAGTATATGTCTTCAACAAAATGTTCCATATAACATATTTTAATATTAAAGAAAATTCAAAAACATTCAAAGCTACAAGACCCTGATAATTTGATCTAAAACATTTAAAAAACATATGCACATGTTACAATACAATATATACAAAGCAATAAACAGCAAATTTAGACGAAAAGACACAGGAAACAAAAGTTAGAACCTGAAAAACCGAGTACAGTGCCAAATTAATTGTTATTGTTACACACTGTGCCCAACATAGACCGACTTATATAAGTTTCTGTCCTTAATGTTGTATGTTAACTGGACATTCCTCAGGGGCAATCATATCTCTTGTGCTCTGAAATGGCGGTCTTTTTCCACTCAAAATTCTATTCTGAAGTTTCAAACGATGGTACTCCAAAATCTGTGGGTGCAACAAAACAACACAACCATATCAATATGTGGGCATCACAGGATTTCATTACTTCACCTAGCCCTCCCCCTCAATACCAAAAAGGGAAATGAACGGTAGGAAATTATAACTCTATCTCTACCTGAAAAATTTGTCCCAAGAGAACAATTTTCTTAGGCCAACTAAGGTAATAACTCCTCAGTTCTGTTGACACTGGTCGTCCTGTCCAACAACAGTGCACACGGTCCCGCTGTACAAAAACACAATAAGAGGGCAAAGAAGCCCCCCAAAACAGACTGTAAGCAAGCATCAAACAATTTCGTTGTAAAACTGCACACCTAATCTCAAAGCATTCCCTTAGGATACAACATGTAACAAAAAAACAAAGGTTCCTCACCTTAGTGGACCCATTCTGAAATATAGCAATTCCAATAAATTGTATGTGTCCCAATAATCTTCAAACGTCCCCAAATGGATTAGGAAATCAAATGGTGTTCAACCTCCAAAGTTGTTCCTAAACACTGGACCAACCAATAGTCCATTACAAACCGTCCAAACCAAGCACAAACACACTCTCTTGAGACATTAAATTCCAATTCTCTGGTGTCCAGGCTTACCTACCCAAAAGTTCGTAGCGTGTTTGCATGTAAACACCCTTTACTGAGACAAGAAAGCAATTTCACTCGCTTACTCCGTTTGGAACAACGCTCAAATGCAGGTACGTCCCGTGATTGCACGGCATAACAGCTGCTGGGAAATACGTTGCTAAGCAACCTATTTCAATCCAACGTGATATGATCACGTGATTTAATCCCTTAGGGGTTTGTGTTCAAACAAAACACGCCTACACAGGCCGTCATCATTATGGCAGGACCAGCCTCTAATGCCCGAAAACGAGTCATTTCACAACCCGAAGTTGCCAAGCAACCCACTCACGTCGTAACATTGCGGCCACGTGATACTATCACGTCCTAGTTTATTCACACGTGGCATTCCTGGCTGGGAAACAGAAAATTACCTGTAAATCCTAAATACGAAAAACCAGTGACCAAAATATCCACACTGGCAACACCCACATCCACCTAGGTGGATCGAAACGGGGAAAAACAGCCACCTCCCTTAATGAATAGATATAGCCATAGTGAAACGTACAAAGAACACCACCGGGTCAGAAATATATCAAGGTCTATGATTGGGCCCCATCCATTGGAATGGAAAAACTATTCCAGAATATGTGACATACAGTGTAAATATCTGGTCACTAATCCCCAGAGCGGGACTGTACATGTTATGTAAAACCTATCCAAATACGGGTAGACCTGGATGAGAACCATGATCGTATATCCTTGGATGAGTCTGATGTATCTTGGAGGTCGCAAGACTCTGTGAATATTGCTGCAGCAAATGAGGATGACACACTTAATGCTTTGTGCATGGAGATATCATTGATGAAAAAAACTGAGCCAATTGTAACAGCTAAATTGGTTGAAGCTGGTATATTAAATGTTGTAGGAACTCTGAAAGTTGTAGACCATAAATATGTGCATGAGGGGGACAACCTGGGGAAAATTGAAAAGCCTAAATGTGCCGGGGAGGGTGGGTCCACTAAGGTAAGAAAAGTTACGCATACTCTTACTGATGGGACCCAAAGATCAGTGATATTACAGGGACCTATGGATAGGTGGACCCTTCTGCAACCCCCGTGGAGGGAGCAGATTAGTAAGATAGCATTGTCTGTAACAATGGATGAGGGAGGTGGGAAAGTGTCCAATTTGGGGCCTAGGCCTGGGAATATTGTGTTGGAAGATAAAACTGTACCAGTGGACAAGGCTAAGCATAGAGTAACATTTGTAGATGAAGATAATAATAAGTGTCAAGTAACAGCAAAAACATACTTTGAGGGAAGGGTGTAACCTGGTGTAAAAAACATTCCCAAGGTAAAACAAAGGGGAATGGGAATGTTAGCACTGGGGTATATGGTAAGGGTAGAGGAGAACCACCCCTTGGCATCTAGCCCATTTTTGAATAGGACTACCTTACTTAGGTTATTGGCTAAGGTTCTGTGGCTGTCCTCAATAACATCATCTGATATTATTGAACTTGCTCTCCCTAAATTGAATAGCATAAAGAACTGGGTACTCCTACGGGTAGTCAGCCTGGCAGTGGCAGCATTATTTTGTGCCAGTACGGATGTCCTGGAAGAGCTAGGGTTCAGTCTGAGTGTTAGTGGAATAAAGATTGGGGATAGTGAGACGGGTAGAGTGCAAGGTATTTTTAACATGGTGGAAGTGGAAGGGAAAACCATAATTTTATAGAAAACCACCATTCACGCCTGAATAAAGATTGACTGTTTACGATGGTCTGTTGGAATACTAGAGGACACAGGCATTTACTGCAGAATTTGGGCTCAATTAATCAATTGATTAACCTTGACGTGATTATGTTACTAGAAACATGGTTAGACAGCCAGGTTTTTATAGAGGGCTTTCACTTGTATCGCGTCTTGGCTAAGAAGGGCCCTAAGGGGAGACCTTATGATGGTTTGCTCACGGGGTTAGTAATAGGCTGAGTTCACAGGAAGTCTGGCATAATACCGATGGTTGATATGCACTTGGAGTAGAGATAGGCATCGGTGAAGGTTGTAATAAGATCGTAATGTTGATCATCAATTTATATCTGCCACCGAGTTTAAAAAGTATCGAGATATTCTTAAAATATCTGGAAGAAACTTTGGCATCCCATCTTAATAAATATGGGGAAGATAGTGTGGTATTGCTATGTGGAGATTTAAATGTGCGCTACAGTGATCACCAGGAAAGCTCAAGGTATGCACACAAGAAATGAAGCACTTAGTGCCAATCTCATCCTGTTCAACTCCTCCTCAACAAACAGAAGGTCTGAATGGTTGATCCTCCTGACATCCACAGACATCCATGATGTCTACAGCAACCACAGTTGTCAATGACACACTATGCAGGGAAAGAGACACCAACACTCTCCCCCGAACCACAGAAGCCGAATGAATTTGACCCTCCC
The DNA here is from genome assembly GCF_040938575.1 of Ambystoma mexicanum. NCBI lineage: Eukaryota > Metazoa > Chordata > Amphibia > Caudata > Ambystomatidae > Ambystoma > Ambystoma mexicanum. Next base: position 135,620,084 of record NC_090937.1, on the reverse strand, counting down.
ACCGTGGTTGGCACAGGCACCTGATAGATATTAAACAGGTCACCACGTGGTGGCCAGTGGGGGGAAGAGGAGTTAGGTAGCGGTTGTGGATAGGGTAGGGGAAGTTAGGAACACTGGACTGAGGTTAAGGGAACACCTAGGTTGGATAGGGAAGGGGAAACACCAGGGAAAAACCCTAACCTGTCTAAACATATACTTAACTTGTCTTTTTTCCTACAACCAATTTCCCAAGACACTGCTCGACATAAGCAACCAGAACACATCTACAAGATACTGCATAAACTTGTTTGGAGCACACCTTAATACGTGCACTCGACCATTACCACACATAGAATAAACACATTTTGCAGTAAGCGTGATGAAACAAACAAATGGGTGTTTATCCCGTAATGATAGACAAACACATGGTCCAGTGGGCAAGCTCAAGCAACATGTACAGGTCAAACAGAACCACCATAATAGTTTGCAGTCCCACTTGGTCTAACTTGATTCACATAAGTCTTTATGCTCCTATACTCTCAGGGGTGCCGTGTGCGCACTGAATATATTACGGTAGCAATGATAGCAAAGTTTTGTATTCTTTAACACAGGCAATAGAGTGGAGTTGGGTCTTTGGACCGTGTAACATAGCCCATCAGAGTAAACCAAACGTTCCCCTGAAACCCTCCAGTACTTATCTGAAGTCCTATGCTTGTACAGCGGTAAGCAGACCGGCAGCGTCCTCGCCTCTCCAAGTGGTATCAATGAATGAATTTTTCTCCGTCAGCCCCTCAGCACGTAGACCTCTACTCCCAGTTCCAAGAACAACCGCACCATAACTTCAATAAGCCACACCTGCCTCGTGCCGTTGCCTGCTAATAAACTGTCCCTAATCAGAGTCAGCTGTCAATGCACGCGTGGCTAAGAACTATACGATTCCCTATTGCTGCTGGGAAATGAAGTTTTTAGCCTTTTCCCTAGCTCCTAGTTCTTAGGAAGCATATTTGAGCACTCCACTCCTGCTCCATCCCTTATTCTTGATATTACCTCCTCTCTCACATCTCTTCCCAGGACCTGCTTTTGACGGATGTCGCAGATGAAATTATCTGACCAACCTGGGTGCATGTACGGCTCCTGCTGGTTCCTAAGAGCAATCCCCCAGACCACAACCTTCCCATTGAATCAAATACCATAGTTTCTGAGTTCTTCTCTTGACGTCCAAAATGCGTTTTACTTCGTATTCAATTTGACCTTCTTGGAGGCCGTTTGTTTTTCATTCCCGGAGCTGTGGGTTTAAACAAAGATACATCAAATGCCGGATGTATAGGTAAAGTCTTAGGCAAACACATTTCATAGCTGTAGGAGACATGCATTTAATTATGTCATATGGGCCAATGAACCGGGGCATACATTTACGTGACCCCACCAAGGACAAATTCCTTGTTGACAACCAAACCCTGTCTCCTACTTGATACTTAGGACTCTCCTGCCGGTGTTTACCGGCCTGCTTTTTACACCCTTCTTTCGCTTGTTCCAAATTTGCGCGTTTCTCTGCCCGATTTCCAGAAGCAACTGTTTGCGCTCTTGTAACATTGGCATGTGTTCCACCTCCGGTAAATGTTCCGGTATCATGTTCTGTGCATGGCCATATAAACATTAATTGGGTGCCATTCCCAAAGAGGTGTGGAAGGTGTTGTTGAATGTAAACTCTGCTAACCATAGTGCCTCCACTCAAGAGTCTCTACCATCTCCCAAATAGCCTCGCAAATATTGCTCAAGTGTTTGATTCACCCTTTCCGTCTGGCCATCTGTTTGGGGGTGATAACTGGTAGATAGAGCACAGTTGATTCTCAATATCTGGCAGAAAGCACAGCAAAATCTTTAAGTAAATTGTGGGCCTCTGACAATACTCTTCGGTAAACCATGCAATCTCACTACATGTTGGAGAAATAACTCAGCTAACTTGCCAGCCCCCGGTATTCCCACACAAGGGATGAAATGGGCTTGTTTAGACAAAAAATCCACCACCACCTAAATGGTGTCAAACTGATTATCGGGGGGCAGATCCATAATGAAATCCATCGAAATATGAGTCCATTATTTCTGAGGAATTGGTAATGGTTGTAATAAACCTCTCTTCTTAACATGCTCTGCCTTGTTACGCGCACAATTCTCACATTGTAACAAATATTTCTCCAACTCCTGTCTTAATTGATGCCACCAGAAATACTTTTCCAACATTGTTTGCATCTTCCTTTGACCTGCGTGTCCTGCTAAAGTAGACTTATGGAAACAATATAAAGCCTTATCCTGTAACTCTTTGGTTGGTAAATACAAACGGCCCTGATGATAAGGCAGCTCCTCCCACACTGTTCATGCTGAATGACTGTCCCGCCATTTCTGAAGTTGCCTGGGTGGTAAGGCTATCTTTATTTACTCAATGAATTGTTTCGTTACAGACCCAATGACCTTTTCTGGGGGAATGATTGCTTTTACTTCACTCACTATGTTGTCTGAATTTTGCTGCTTTGATAAAGCATCCGCTTTCTCATTCTTACTCCCAGGCCTGAATGTCACCACAAAATTAAAATACTGAGACCAGCAGAGTTGCCTAGGACTAAGGGCCTGGGCGGTCTTGAAATACTGCAGATTCTTGTGATCAGTTACCACCACCACCTGATGCCTTGCTCCTAATAAGTAATGCCTCCACTCAAGGAAGGCTGATTGAATAGCCAATAATTCCTTATCCGTGATAGAATACTTTTGTTCACACCCGACAATTTTCTAGAGTAAAATGCCACTGGATGCTATACTCCTTTGTAATTTTTCTGCAATAACATGGCTCCTACCGCAACATTACTAGTATCAGTCTCCACTTGAAATGCTCTATCTGTTTTGGGATGTTTTAACACTGGGGCGGTAGTAAAGGCTACTTTCAAATCCTGAAATGCTTTTTCTGCTTTAGGACTCCAACTAAACCACACCGCCTTTCTAAGTAGTTGCGTAATTGGAGTGACCATTATTGAGAAATTGCTGATGAAACACCGATAGAAACTGGTGAACCCCAAAAAGGATTGGATGTCTTTTATGCAATGTGGAGAAGGCCATCCCATTACTGACTGCACTTTCTTTGGGTCCATAACAATCACTGTTGGTGTCAGTACGAATCCCAAAAGCTCAACCTGCGTCACATGCAACGCACACTTCTCCAATTTTACACATAATTGGTATTCCTGTAGATGTTGAAACACTGCCCTCACATGTTTTATATGTTGCTCTGGGGAACCTGAATAAACCAAAATGTTGTCAATGTAGACAATTACAAAAACATCAATGTACTCTCTCAATACCTCCTGCATGAAAAACTGAATTACCGCTGGAGCATTGCATAAACCAAATGGCATAACAAGATATTCCAACAAACCAAACTTCGTGCGGAATGCAGTCTTCCACTCATCACCTTCCTTTACTCTTATCAGGTGATATGCGCCTCTTAAATAAAACTTAGTATAGATCTTTATTGACCTCACTTGATCTAATAGAACTGAAATCAAAGGCAAAGGAAATCTATTTTTTGCAGTTACCTTATGTAGTGCGCGGTAATCAATACAAGTTCATAATGTCCCTTCTTTCTTTGGAAGAAAAAATAAAGGCGAGGAGACCGGGGAAGTAGAGTGTCTAGTAAACCCCTTAGCCAGCATCTCGTCTAGATATTCTTTTAAGTACTTATTTTCTGTTTCAGTAAGAGTGTAAATTCTGCTACAAGGCAACTTTGCCCCCTCCTCCAATTCAATGACATAATCATATGGTCGCTGGGGAGGTCATTGTTCCGCTGCCCTCTTGTCAAATACTTTAGCAAAATCCATGTACTGAGAGGGAACTCCTGATCCCACTGCTCCCATATCCGATCTACTTGCCCCTTTTCAGCCAACAAAGCTACTGGTCCCAGCTGGGCAGCATGTGATCCTGACACCTCTGTTCCTCAAACCAAACCGTTTGCCTTTCCCAATCAATCCTGGGGTTATGTTGTACCAACAAAGGCACCCCAATATCAGACCAAACAGTAGTGTTGCTATCTAATCAAAAGTAATCTCTTCCATATGACCTGATACACATATCATTTCCAATGTTTCAGTTTGTTTCCTTATAAGTTCTTACACTAAAGGTGACTTGTCTACCGACTGCACTCCTTCTGCCCTCTGCTTATCCTGCAACAGTAATCCTAACTGTTCTGCCAACGCAATGTCCACAAAATTGCCAGTAGTCCCTGAGTCAACCATTGCCAATACCACCTGTTTATTCATAGCAAAACATAATGTCACCAAGATATAGAAATGAGAAGTCTTACTCCTGACAGTATTTGCTACCCATCTAGGGAACCTTGATTCATTCAGGCCTGTCACCCGTGTTCCCCCTAAGGCCGGGCCATCTCTTTTCTCGCTTCCTTCTTGCCCCTCTCACCTCCCACACTTCTCTGTGGAGTATTAGGGCATGTACGTATAAAGTGTCCTGTCTGCCCACAATAAAGGCACAAATTGTTAACCTTCTGCTGTTCTTTCTCTGCCTCTGATAATGGCCCTCTGACACTCCCAATCTGCATTGGTTCCACCTCACTAGTCCCTCCTCCCCTACTCCTGTCTAATCGCACGAAAGGAGCTGCTTCTGGCCACTTCTTATCTCCTTTCCTCTCATTCATTCAGTGTTCCAACCTTAAGGCTAGATCTATCATGGCAGTACAAGTCCCTGGTTGCGGTTCTACTTGAGCAATTGTATCCTTCAGTTCCTTGCGTAACCCTTGATAAAATAACACTGTTTGCTTTGCCATGGGCCATTCTGTCTCAATCACCAGTCTGTTGAACATGTCACATATGTTACTAGATCCCGTGATCCATGCTTCAAACCCAACGGCTCTTTATCCTGTGCTAAGGACACTTCTCGCCTGTCAAATAGCCTGCCAAACTCTGCCAGAAACCCATCCCAATTATATAGCAAAGGATAATCTTTTTGAACCAAGGGCATTGCCCATGCCGTGGCATCTCCTCTTCAATATGATATCACAAATGCCGTCCTGGCCTGAATTGTCTCAAACGCTGTGGGTTTGCACAAAAATAGAAGTCTATATTGGGTAAGAAACATCATATATATTTGAGGGTCTCCCGAAAAGCGTTCCGGAGCTGCTAAGGGTGCACTACTGGGAGGTTGGACAATTACAGTGGGATTCTGACTTGCAGAAACTCCCTGGGCGGTAGATGCACTGGCCCCCTCCAAGGGGGTTCTCTGGGCTACCAAACTCTGTATGTGTGCTTTCAAATTAGTGGATTCCTGTCGAGCATGAGCTAATTCCACCTGAATATCTTGAAGGGCCTTTAGTACATTGGCTAAAGGCAGACGAGTTGCTTCCATTTGGCTTGGGTGGTCGTGAGTATGCAAATCTGGGGGTGGCTTATTATGTCAATTACACACTATGTAGGGAAAGAGAAACCAACACTCTCCCCCGAACCACAGAAGCCGAATGAATTCGACCCTCCCACCTTGGTTGGCACAGGCACCCGATGGATATTAAACAGGTTACCACGTGGCAGCCAGTGGGGGGAAGAGGAGTTAGGGAGAGGTTGTGGATAGGGTAGGGGCAGTTAGGAACACCGGATTGAGGTTAAGGGAAAACCTAGGTTGGATAGGGAAGGGAAAACACCAGGGAAAAACCCTAACCTGTCTAAACATATACTTAACTTGTCTTTTTTTCCTACAACCAATTGCCCAAGACACTGCTTTGCATAACCAACCAAAACACATTTACAAGATACTGCATAAACCTGTTTGGAGCACACCTTAATACGTGCACTCGACCATTACCACACATAGAATAAACACATTTTGCAGTAAGCATGATGAAACAAACAAATGGGTGTTTTTCCCGTAATGATAGACAAACACATGGCCCAGTGGGCAAGCTAAAGCAACATGTGCAGGACAAACAGAACCACCATAATAGTTTGCAGTCCCACTTGGTCTAACTTGATTCACATAAGTCTTTATGCTCCTATACTCTCAGGCAATAGAGTGGAGTCGGGTCTTTGGACCGTGTAACATAGCCCGTCAGAGTACACTAAACTTTCCCCTGAAACCCTCTGATACTTATCTGAAGTCCGGGAAGCCCTGCGCGACTTCCCAGATGATGCTTGAACAGCGGTAAGTAGACCGGCAGCGTCCTCGCCCTTCCGAGCGGTATCAATCAAGGAAGTTCGCACCATCAGCTCCTCAGTACGTAGACCTCTCCTCCCTGTTCCGAGACCAACCGCACCATAGCTTCAATAAGCCATACCTGCCTCGCACCATTGCCTGCTAATAAGCTGTCCTTAATCAGAGTCAGCTGGCAACGCGCGCGCGGCTAAGAACTATACGATTCCCTAGTGCTGCTGGGACATGAAGTCTTTAGGCTTTCCCTAGCTCCTAGTCCTTAGGAAGTAAGTCCCCCTAGTAAGTAAGTCCCCCTACCCTACCTTCCCACTCTCACCTTTTCCCCTTCCCACCTCCTTCTCCTCCTCACCCCTCCCCCTCCCACACAGTCCTACTCCACTACTCTCCCCATTCCCTTCAGTTAATTGCTCTTCTTACTGTTTTGTTGACTGATTCATATTGTTATTTGCTTCTACCGTTATATTGTTTATGTTTCATGTATTAAGTTGTTCAATTGTGCAGCGCTTTGGTGTAAAGCTCTATATAAACAAATAAATACAAATACAAATGCAAGTAAATTTGAGCACTCCACGCCTGCTCCAGCCCTTATTCCTGACAACAGTCCTCTTTTCTTGCCGGGTATGATAAAAGTGTCTAGATGGCAAGTGCGATCCATCCACAAACATCCGTATGTATCTGCGGACATCAGGAAAAGGGCACAAGTCATATCTTTTTTTCTTTTTTCTTTTCTTTCTGTAACGTCCTTTGTCTGACTGCATTCGAGCAGCCACACAGCCTTTCACCAATCGCATCCACGAAACCTTCTCACCTCAGCTCAACGGTGGAGATGTATTTTTGAATTCTCAGAGTACATTTGTCCTGGGATTCAGAGCTTGCTCTATCAAAAGCTACTTTTCAAAATGATACCGAATTCAACTCGCAAGATCTACAGCCATCAACAGCTAAGATAATTTTCAAAAGTAATCAAGTATGCTAAAACAATATAGTAAGCACATATAAAATAAATAATATAGGAGAAGCAATACCTGTGTACTATATGCACAATTAACCTTTTCCAATCTAGAAAATCGGACTGAAACACAGCACTTTCTTAAAACTACAAATAAAGTGCAACCGGTGTGTTATCAATTTTGATCTATATTTTAAAACTTCATACTGAAATACAGTATATCATCTTTCTTATGCATCGAACAAGAATGTGGGAGCCCCTCTACTGAGAAGGACCATGGGTGAAATACCCTATTCTACGGTATTGCCTCCACTGAGGAGGGTCCACAACAATGTTTTAGCTCACTGTACCCTTCACAGAGGAGAAATATAAATCTGCATATCAGTCTGCTCTCACCCATCAAGGCAATCCAGCACCAACATTCTAGGCAATTCTCCTCTAAACAAGATTACTATCAGCATCCCCAGACATGTGTGTCAGCCTTGTTGGGTCCACACAGTGAGGTGAAGTTGAGCCTTTCTAATCCATCATGAGCAATTTCCAAACCAAGTAACACAAGTTATAAAGGTAGGCCCAACAAAATTATTGTTGCAAAATAAAATGAGCAAAACATGCACACGAGCAAGCCAAGTTATGTCTCACTCTGTGAATTCAACACATCATTGTACACAATTAGCATGATTGCCATCATCAATTAGGTGATGCCATTGACCTTAAGGAAACAATCCTTATAATGTGTGTAAAGGCATGTGGTGAACCCAGAACAAGTGTTATATACTCAAAATCCATAATGTGATGGCACATATTCATAACACGTTCACAGGAAGACCTTTGAAATCTCCAGACTCCCGAAATACCTCCTGCTTCATAGCAAGTTCCATACTTTCTAACATGCTGCATCCTGCATTTCAAGGTGTGTGTCCATTCTGTTACAGCTTCATTAATGCATCACTGATCACAGGAAACTTCTCACAGAATCTAACGGAACGCCATACAAATGAATTTCTAAACAAAATCATTGGCAGGAATCAGGGACCCATTTAACACATACTTTTCATAACATTAAACAATTCAGATGAGGATGCAGCACTGGCTGGTGAAGAACAGCGGGTGCATTTCTCCACTTCTCCTCAACCTCAATACTGCAATATTTGCTCTTTCAAACATGTAGCACTCTTCAACATGTAGTATCACTTGGCTCGTCAATGATAAGTCTCCAATATCTCATTTGGTTCCTTGGGAACTATGTGCAGCAAGTACAGATTTAAGACTTCACATCACTGCCCATATTGTTGTCCACCACCATGTTTAGCATGCACATGTGACCTCCCAGTCTTTATCAGGATACCCGGGCATAACAATAAATAATTTCTTCAAACATATCCAGCAGAAACCTTAAGATAAAATCTAAACCCGTCATTTTATGTTACATATTGTTTTATTAGAAGAAAGACTGAATGTTACAATGTCATTCAATGTCATTCAAAGATAACATTAACTAGTATCCGCAGCAGCACATATAGCTGATCTGACTGGCTAGAATGCAAGCCTTACCCTATAGTAATACTTGCTAATTCCTCACATTCAGTGGATATTGCTTGCTTGGTGTGCCCCAATTGAGGCATGTCCCTTGACAACCATCTTCCTCCTTTGATGTACTGTGCTGCTTTACCTGCCTTCGCTAGCCTCTGTGTGCACCAGACTTCCTAGCTTGCCCATGCATCCTGCTCTGCAATCTCACACTGCATGTTACCATCGTGTGACCCACCAGTCTCCCTCCTCCCCATGCCACACACTGCCTAATTTATTTCTTCTGCTTTTGCTACCCATGCAAAATATTTACTTTCGCCTCACCACTTTGGTACTCTCAAATCCCTGCTCCTCAATGATTGTAATGGGATACTAAAAGCTATAAACCACTTCTTCGGGGAGTTTACTGTCACAATTTTAGAGCCTTGTTATAGGTCTTTTATTTTACTAAGGCCCTTAGAATGGTGCATGGTTGTACACTCCTTTCTCTCTTCACAAAATATGGATGCCAGCACTTTCCCTGCAGTTATTTTCCAGCTTAGATCTCTGAGTTTTTTTTCATTCAAACCGTTGTTTGTAGTTTGATTAGCAAACTTTTACAACTTTCTCTTACATTACAAATTTCAGTTACAGATCTTCGCATTTTCATATACTTTTCCACATAACATTTTTTCTAAACATAATGTTTTTAGAACTGTCCCTATAAATACAAAAGTAAAAAGCATGTTAAAATACATTCTGCAACACAGTAATAATTGTCGTGTTGTAATTTCACCCCATTCTTACACTTACACTTTTTAATTTCGATGGATCAACCCCATACATGCAATCCCATTGTCAATTTTCACTTTCACAATATCGATTTGATATTTTCTACTTCAATGGAACATTTTAGCATAGATACAACAGAGTATTTTTGCCCATATTTAGTTCCATTAGAGTTAAACGTAAGATGTCTTACTTAGTAGGCAGTTTGTTTTTCTAAATCAACGTTCAGTATAGTTAAAAAGCGTGTAAGCAGTAATCTGGCTTTGGTTGTCAAACCCCACATACATACCAGCCAGAGCCAATCCCTTCATTCCGGAGAGTCACTCGCATGTTTGAGTTCAAATATTTCTTTATGTCGCACTTCAAAATAGTTACAATAGATGGTCAAGTGCTTGAGTGTTCCGTGCGAGATCTCTGAGTTTTGCTCTGACCAGTGAAATTCGCACTTGCTTCTACTAGACAAACAGGATAAAATTAACTCCGCTATAACACTCAGAATCGTCTACAAAGTTAATCACAAAGTCAGATCTATGCTCAGTCATGGAGGAAATGGTAGTAGCCTGTAACGATTACTGCAATCCATTCCAGAAAGACTTGCAGAAAAAAATAGGACCAGTAGTAAACACTAATCCTGATGCTCTCCAACACCAGACATTTTGACCACATCAGTCCCATGCCAAACTCAATGTGGTGTATTCTAATAGACACAGGGTTTGCTTTTAGGGTAGTGTAGTTCTCATATTAATCCATCTATGCCAGCTCTTTAAGGTACAAGGGTTTCAAGATCTCATTTGGCCGGAGGCTCACAGACACCATTTTGTGGCTAGTAGAGACTGTACTATGTTGCCATAAAGACTGCTGCACACATAGATATGGGTCCGCTCTTTATTCCTCTGGTTGCTGTCACAAGGTTACAGGTGGGATAAGAAGGCTTACAGATGAAAGGTAAAGGACAATAATACCTGAGTGCCCACTACCCAGCATGGTCACCTTCCAAATGACACAGATGGAACCCCAGTATTCACAAGATCCTCTTTGTCATTCCTTCGCCAGACCTATGGACTTTTCATATGGTTTCTCTGCTCTCTCGTTACTCTTCCTCTCACATTAATGGTGGCACCCGCTGGGAAGACCTCCTGACTTCCTTCCATTCCTCTAAGTACATCATCAATGTTTACCTTAATAGCACTGCCTTGGTCCAAGGCCCTCAGGCCAACGTCCTCCTCTTTGATGGACGTTTCCCAGTGCCTTATCAATTTTTTTCCCTCTCCCACTGTCCCGTTTCTCCCTTCTTCAACTTCCTTGCCTCCACCCTCTGCCACTATTCTGGCACCTTCTTCCTTCTCCTCGGCGACCTTGCCCTTTCCTCCTACCTCCTCCGCCCTCCCTCAGCCTCCTTCTACACCTCTGCAGGGAGTACCTATCTCCCCAGAAGTCTTTCAAGGATGGCAACCTTCTCCACCTCGCCACTCTTAACTCTTGCTCCGCTGTCAAACCCTCCTCTGACATCTGCCATCTCCTGGAAGAACTTGACCTTGATGTCCTATGTCTCAAAAGACATGGTTCACAGCCAGCTCTGTCACAAGCTTTGACACTCTCCTCCCTGATGGCTACAAGATCCTCTCTGTGCTCAGATCTAACCATTCTGGTGAGGGTGTAGCCTTGATCTTCCCGGAGTGGATTCCTACCTCTATCATTCCTATGCAGGCCTACTCCTCCTTTGAATGCCTTGTATGTAGGATTTCTCTCTCTCTCCCAGCCACTCTCTAACAGTGGCTACTATCTACTGGCCAGCTTTTCAGATCTACCTCTTTCTCTCTGAGTTAGTGGACCTCTCCTAATCCCTCCTGCCCTCAACCACTCAACTTCTCCTTCTTGTAGACTTAAACATCCACCTGGACACATCATGTCCTTCCACGGGACTCTTGTGACCTTTGCGACTCTCTCTCTCTATATTCTTCCCTCTGGCCCAGATCACTCTGCAGGGCATGCTCTCGAGGTTTTGACCGCCCCCTCTCCAACCCTCTCACCAATCCTCTCTCCTGAAGTGACCACTTTCTCCTCTCATCTCTCTCTCTACCCCTCAAGCCAAGGCTACCCCCATACTGCCAGCCACCTTCTTAGTCATTCGACCCATGAACGTGTGTCAGAGGCTTTCGCTGCCTCTTTCTATCCCCCCTCCTGCACCTCTGGTTGACTCACACCCAGGAATATAGAACTGGGTACTCTCTAATTTTTGTTGACGGGGGGTCAAATCTGTATGAAAGGGAGAGTGTACAATGGATTAGAGCAAAGAACCGATTGACTACCTCTCTCTAGAAATCCCTTATGTGCAGCAGGGTAGAGTGATGTGTGTCTACCTTTTTAATGGGTAGAAGGGTCACCTGGGTAGACTGAAATATTTGGGCAAACAGCTTTCATTGCAGAACAAAATTTTCCTTCATTATTTTTCATAAAAATATATTAAAAACACATTTTAACATTTGATCCTTTGATCATCATTCACCACTTCCAGCAAACATATACTTGCACAATAACGGGGTATTTTAAATTTGTTTTTCTTCATGCATAACAGTCAATGGATTATGCATATAGGACATAGGGAAAACACATTAAATTCCCTTGTGTTTTCCCTATGTCCTATATGCATAATCCATTGACTGTTATGCTGACGTTCTTAAATACTGCTGACGTTCTTAAATACTGTACGTATGGAAATTGACCATTCCTCTGGGTGCTCTTTCAACATTATGTTTGTGAGGCCATCAGGGCCCGATGCTCTAGATGGATTCAGTTTGTGTAGTTTATCCTGAATAGCCTCCACCTCATACTTGAACAACCAGGTCTTCTCTTTGAACAATTTTGGCACAAGTTGGACTGTTGGTGTTGAGCCCTGATATATCTTAGTGAAATGGTCTTTTCAAACAGGTTCACTCACAGAGGTCTGCTATTTGTCTTGGGCAATTGATGTTTGTTTTATTAGGGACCAAAAATCTTGGATTGTTTGCCACTTAGTACCTTTAGCATTTGCTCTGAGTCTTGTTGGAGCAGCTTATGCTGCCGAATGATGATCCAGGATGTATATTGTTTGCATACTTCTGCTGCATGTTCTTTGAAGACTTTACAATTAGAAGCAGCCACAGGATGTTTCATATATCTCATGTGTTTCCTTTTTCCACTAGAATTGGATCATAAGTGTGCGGCACAGATTTTTTTAACGTACTGTTCCCCTGCTTTTTACTGCTGAAAGTATCCAGGAGTGGTCTACAATCTACGGGGTTGATGACTCTTTCATTCCCTTCCAAATCTGTGATATATTTCTCTGTCAGAGTTTCAATGTCTTTAGACTTTAGCCTTAGACGATTTCCTCCATTATTCACTTCAACTGCCATCTTCATGAAGTGATCCAGATGTTTTGTGTTCGAAGTGAGGGTCATACAGCGAAGGCTATGATCACTATTAGAAATTCTGAGGATCTCGTATCTCTTCAAGTTCTGTCAAAATTCCTTCGAGGCAAAGATGTGGTTAAGTTCTGCTCACTGATCTCTTCGTTCCCAGGTAGGGATCACATGTTGACCACTGCATTCTCTTAGTTTCAAGCGGTGCAGGTTCCAGGCTCACATTACTCTTGACCACAACTTTCCTCTTGTAAATGCTGAAGAGTTTGCCTTTGGTTTGTTCATTCCTTTTGGTGAAAATTAGCATACCGCATTCAAATCCCTACAAAGCATTGTGTGGTGAACATTATTATTTATCAATGCATCTTCCATTATATTGGTGATTGTCTCAAGGAAACTGGTATTTGTGGTAGCAAGGGGATTCCAATAACACGTGATTACGACCATGTTTGCTGTTATCCTTGCCTCATTGTCATCAGTGCCATTTATCCATTTCACCAGGATTGCCAGGCAATGAAGGTCCGAAAACAAAATCTTCAGTAAGTTTAGCCCACAACCCACTTCTAGGGCTATCAAGAGGCCCAAAAAATGGACGGCCTTTTGCTCCTTTTGCCGCCGGGGCTGCGATCACCTCATAAGCATCTAGGTACAGTGAACTCAGCAGTCAGGTTTCCTGCAGGCATAATAGGTTGTATCGGCCCAAGTTGACATTGCTAGGCCTTGTTAAATGGGTAAACCCCATGGTATTCGAAGATGCTATTTTGAATTCTTGATTTGTATTTGTAGATTGGAGTGGCGGTTTCTGTGTCGTCATCAGGTGCTTGGGCTTCCACATCAAGGATCGCTATTCTTGTTGCATTGCTAATGCCCCTGCAATCCAGTACCAATATTCCACTTGTTTCCTTAATGACTGAGGTGCCTGCTCTATGATGGTTTCGGAAGGGCCTGCTTTTGTACTTTCAGTATCAAACATCATATTTATGGGGGATCTTGGGCCTCTTGGGATACTCCCCACAACCAGTGGGTCCTTGAATTTGATTGGTTATTGGGTTTGGGCGCTTGCTGAGCCAAGGGTGAATAGTCCAACTTGCGCTCGAACTGATCACTTGTCAATTCCGGTCCTAGACTCTTATTTGTCTTTATTGTTGGTTTTCAAGGGACTTTTTGCTCAACCAGCAAAATTTGGCTTTTCTTTTCAAAAGTAAGAATGAAAGTAAAAAGAGATAATTTAGGAACATGTAACAAAACGTAAGAGACAAGAGTAAGTCTTTGCATCAGTGCTTAAATCAGAAACACATTGGGCACAAAGCACTCGAACGAAATCCTTTCTTGGTTTGGCATTAATCTGTCCAGTAGTTTTGTTTTTCTTCTTTAAAGTGCTGTACAGCAAGGTGCCCTGTACCCAAAAAGTTAGTTATATTTCCCATGATGCGTTGCTGGTGCCAAGGCTTCTCATGTCTATAAATCTGCTTTTACACAGTTCAAGATACAAGAGCTAGATCTGTTTTTGGCAACTGCTCTATAATGATATGTGGCGTGTAAGTAGTTTAGTTTTGAGGCTAGGGTGAATGTGGCAGAGTAAGACAGAATGATTTGTAAAGGTTGTGGGCTTTGGATGGTGGCAGACATTTTACCCAAATATGTTTACAAGATCTCGATTCATTTAGAGTGGCAACACATGTGTAAATACTTCAAAACTATTACATAATGAGATGTGACAATCACTGTGCTTGTTAGTGCAAGAGGAGTATTGTAAGTTAATTTAGGAAGCAATCTGTGTTTTTAGTTTTAAACTACACAGTTTACTTCCTAAATTAACTTAAAATGTCAGGAAGGGGAAAATTGGGTATGTTTGTGTTTGGTGGTGTTAAATGTGCTTGAAAAGCTTATATATCTTTAATAACTTTGAAATAAAAGGGCATAAGATAAAGGGAAATTGATGTGTGTTTGCTACATCCTTTGTTTTGATTAGACACACTTTTTAAGTGACTTAAGAGTGAAGATCTCGATTTTGTTCTGATATAAGCAAGGGAGATCTGAACATTATCTCACCTCCCTCTTCTTTGTCACAGTACCTGTTAAACAGAAGGGTAAAAGTGCTGGCGAGGAGAAAGCTCTCCCACAAACACCTACCAAAAAATGCCCAAGCACACAAGACTTCAAATTGTGTTCAAAATTTCATTTTATTTATCCAAAAAGAGTGAGCATAGTATAAAAAGCATACATAACAATACCTAAGCAGACCAGGTGTCATGCAGCACTCACCCACAGCGGGTGGAAAACGCCACGCGTTCCGCTCGACTCGCGAGCTTCCTCAGGCTAGTATGATTCCAAACGTTTGTTTCCTTGTGTTTTTATACCCTTGCACTGAAGGTGATTGGGTCTGCACAGCTGTGCAGCTTACATAACGTAAAAAAAGTTGACATTTACATAACATGAAAAAAAACCTTAACAGTTAATTGTTTAGAACTCTATGGTTCTGATTGCAACACATCCGCCATTGTTCAGTGTGTAAATACATTGTTGCCCACATTTGTGAGTTGCCTAATTCCCCATTACTATACTGGGTGTATGCCAGCTGACGATAAGCCATAACAGCCCTTCACCTTCACTTGCTTTACACTGTTAAAAAAAGTGACCACAAGTAAAAGCGCTAGTGCGCCTATTTAATTTAATGCTGCACCGTGATAGAAAAAATGTCTTCACGGTGCTGCTCTCTTCCCACTAGTGGCATAAAATGCCCTGGGACGAATGTGTGCTGCTACTGCCCTGAAACCACAGTGCCCGCTTCCGTATAGTAAAATAAGCCTTCAAGTGAAAGCCCCCTATATATGCACACTATAAATGCAACATGGCAATACCAGTGTATGGCCATATAAAAACAACAATGGTGTTCACTATATATAGCCACACATCCATATTCCTTATCCAGGTACCCTATGGTACCCTATGGTAATCTTACTTTTATCCACACATCCCTTTTCCTTGTCCCAGTACCCAACAGTAATCTTACATTTACGCCAAATCCCTCTTCATTGTCAAAGTCACCCAATAACCTCACCTCACTCTTCCATTTCAAGGTCCCTCACATCCCCAGCTTGCACTTCCTTGTCACAGTCCACACTCTGGACTCTCGGGAGGATAGCTCAAGGGCAAAGTGCTCGCCTCAGAAACAAAACAACATGGAGCAACACAGGTTCGATCTCCGGGTCCGCACTTAGAAACCCTGGGTATTAAGCGTGTTATAAATAACCAATCATATCATATCATATCCCCTTCTCATTCTTCCTTATCACAGTCCCCCACTACCTCAACTCACTCTTCCGCGTAACAGCCAACATTAGCCCCACCTCATTCTTCCTCATCACTGTCCCCCTACTGCACCTCATTATTCCTCATCACAGTCTGCTACTTCCCCCACCCCACTATAACTCATTACAGTCCCCTTACTATCCACACCTCCCTCTTCCTCCTCACAGTTCCCCACTAACCCCACCACCCTCTTGTTCATCACAGTCTCGCTCTACCTCACCTTATTTTCCCTCATCATAGTACCCAAATCATAATCAATAGATTTTCCCCCATATCCCTCTTCCTCACCCCAGAACCTAATAAGTAATTCTATCTTTACTGTCACCTCTCTCTTCCTCATCCCAATACTCAAGAGTAATCTTACATCTACCTTCGAATCCTTCTTCCCCAACATACTAATCAATACATCAGTGATGTCATCAATGACATTTGTGATGTCATATTTGGTGTCCTGGGTGCTAGTCTTATCAGTGCACGGTGGTGGTTCAAGTTATGTTTGCTTAGCTTACCATAACTGGCGAAATGCAAGGGTTTTTCGGTTTTACTTGTAATAATAACATCCCTTTAACAAAGTTTTTTCACTGAATTTGATAGGTTTTTATTAGTGCAACTTAGCCATGAAGTCAATTTAACAACATTTTTTCACTGAATTTCATAGATTTTTACCACACCCCTGCTTAATTTGCTACACATTCTTTATATCATACTCACCCCAATATAGAAGAAGTAGAGTCCATGGACAGTACGAAAGTCCACGGACAACATGTAGCATCAAACAAAACCCAGAAGCACAGGAGACAACTGAAAATGTTGTACCCATCAACCAACAAAAACATGTACATAAAACATTACTTATATTTACTACACCCACATATACCTTTTTGTACAATTCAGCATTTCAAAATGTAAACATTATTTTTAATTTAGCAAACAAAATAATGTAATGCACCAAGCACACACCATAACTGTACACCTCATATTATCACTTCAGTTCAACTCTTTATACATATTCAGATACAGAAGGAGCTCATTCCAAAACAACTGTGTACCAAATAGTAAGTACACTGTATGGGCCTCATTACGACCCTGGCGATACGGGGTAAACAGCGCTGTAAAAGGTGCAGGCGCCGTTTACCCCGTACCGCCTCATTTCGAGGTCCCCTCACGGGTCAAACCAGGCATGCTTACCGGGTCCCACGAGGGGAAGAGGGAGCAAACAACGGGCCAACTCGTAATGGCCCGTTGTTTGCTCCCTCTCCCATTCCCATTTCAGCCCTATCGGGGCTGAAATGGGAATGGGGAAGGACCAGGTCCAGGTCCTTGGAGGGAGGAATTACCGGGCCTTTCCGAACTCGGAATGGCCTGGTTATTCCTAATTCTGAGGACCTGGACGCGATTTCGGCGGCAGCCATGCCGCCAATAGCGGCCTGGCTACCGCCGAACTCGTAATGAGGGCCATAATGTATTTCTCTATTATAACCATGTATTATATTAACATTTCTTATAAGGAAATGTTACTATTTTTTTTATTCTAACCGAAATGCTAAACACACTAGAGTGGCTGGATGAAAGGTTTTCCAAAAAAAGAACTGAGTGATGATAACATCTCTAATGGTGAACAGTACATCTTTCAACATAAACAAAACAGATATTTATACAGAGCTCATTGAAATAATTATGTTTTCTTTTCATATAGTGCATGCTTTACATAAAGAAACAACACCCAATTTAATTATGGAGAATCCCAAGAATCGCAAAGATAATCCCTAACCTCAACTGTACATAATGAAATAGTGATCTTGCCTGCAAAATTGGATAAACTTAGTAATGACTTAAAGAATGTTTAAATTATGTTAAAAATCATGTTATTAGAAATGTTGATTATCACTGTCCTTCGTGTACCTGTCCCTCTTGCTCCAGCAATCACCCCATCAAATTCCCAAAATATAAATGAAAGACACTTTGATGAAACTTCTCTCCCTCCCCTGATGATCATTGTATAGAAATTCCAAATTCTCCCATGTATGCTTCCCATTCCGATACCCCATACCTTTCATAGATACATTTCTTTTGCATGCTATAAATATCTTGTATTTTATTCTTTGATAAATGTATATTTTTTAAACCCCAATGAATAGTCCACAGACACCACAACTGTCCGGGCTGTCTGTTCATGCAATGGGGTGTCCGCGGACATCGTGCTGTGTCCGGACATGTCCGTACTTGCATGGCACACTTTTAATTAGTCTGCAGACAGGGCCACCGTTTGTGGACATCTATGTTCATGACCCTGTGGACTTATGTTTAATGCTGTCCGTGGACACACATCAGTGCTGCAGACATGTGGCGATGACATAATGTGACCGCACCCATGTGGCGTGATGACGTGTCGTGAACAGTTTAAAACCACATTTTTGGCCAATGCAGGAATATTCACTTTCAAAGTGAAAGTGTAGCCTTCCAAAGCTGCTAAACCCATTCTTCGTTGATGTGTCAACTTTGTACAACTTTTTAAGGCCTATTTTCGACTCAGTAGCCAGCAGAGAGCCGCATGGTCCACTAACAGTTCCTCTGAAGGGACCCAGATATTACTTTTAGTAATTCTCAATCTGGCTATCCAGAAGAGAGCAACTGGCAGCACCTGCTTTTCAGAACAACTTCAGTTGCAGCAATGGCATCTATTATGGCTATTCTTCCTCTTCCCCAGGGACCACCACCACAACAACCATCTGCAGGGCCTGGAGAAGGGAACAGGCGCAGTGATGTAGAAGACAATGACAAGGAAGAGGAAGATGAGGTAGAGGAAGTGCTTCCCTCCAGCACCCAGCATGAATCATGGGTGTAGCTGTTTTTCACCCCCATTGGGGGTTTACCAAAGACATGGGCAGACAAGGTCATATGCACTGAGTGCTGTGTCGTACTCAGGAGCAGAAAACCTGGTCTGTATTCCTATGTGACCAGCTCCATGCAGTGTCAACACCAGATTCAACAACCAGAGTGCTCTGAGAAAGGCTGTTGCTTTCTCAGGGAGAAGGAGGTTGACATGCTCTACCCCATCTTCCTCGATTGCTGCGGCAAACACAGGGAACTCCTGTGGGGCAGAGGATCCTAGTGGCTGCCTCGCAGGCCATACAGAATACTTTTGACCATTACCTTTCGAGGGTCACAGTACTATGTTTGTAGTGCGACAAACTGATTGACGGGGGAAGCAATTTTGAAGTGTTTTCAAGGCCACGGTCAAGGAGCACAAGAAACACTGTGACCTACCTTAAATGTAAGGGCGACCCAACATATTCCCCTCTCTACCTGCCCCTCCGTCTCTGTGGTTGTTGCCCCTTACATCCATTTCCCCACCTTACCATGACTCTCCTGTAAAAAAAACAAAAAAGCCCAAGAGAATAATAAATCACAAAATAAAAAAAACATCTCTTTATGAGCCACCTTTCATGGTTAAAAAAAAACTTGAAAAAACAATCACAGGACCCTTTAGCAGCCTGTCTAGTCCGTGGATAGTGTGAATGTCTACAGTCATCTGGAAAATTCCATGGGTGGGGTGGTGGAAATAAAATCAATTTACCTGTTTCTCATTCAGAAATGGTGGCTCTTAAAAAAACCTCTTTTGTGGGTTTTTTTAAATTGTGGTTTTATTTATTTTTTAGTCGGAACTGCAGGGCAAGGTGGGGGATGGAAGGAAAGGAAGGCAGAGAATGGGTAAATAATTCATTACATATTGTATGTGTTCACAGAAATTGCTCTAATGCATTTTGATCATTTTCAAGGAAAATCAGATTGCCAACATCAGTCAGATGCACTCCATCTCTGTGAAACATGTTGACACTATCAAATTCAATATTTGCATTATCAAAATATATCATGAAAACATCCTGCAAAAAATAAAACACATGCAGCTATGTTAACATTGTGTCTTGCTTTCTCAATTTATGGACAAATACTTTTGAATGCTTCAACATTTGTCTCTCAGCAAAATGTAAATAAACACTTTTAGAATGTGGAAACAGTTTCATCAACAGTTCCATATCCTTTACATCAAACAGCAATGAAATTGCAGTAATATAGCCCAAACGAATGCCTCCACAGTGAACAAAATTAATGTCTAGATGCTTCAAATTGACCATTCTCTCACTGAAACTTCTCATTGTTCTAATCCAAGATTCTCAGACAATCCACAGTGTTCAGAATAGACCTTCAGCCTAAGGATCCAAGAGAGTCCCAGAATCCATACACTCTGCTTCCTCAAAGACATACCCATAGCCATCTTCAGTGCACTCCACAAACAAAACTCCTACTACTCTGTCTTACTGTACACCACAGCCAAGAAACCTGATTGCTAAACCCCCGGTGTCCGTGGACATCAAGACTGTCCATGGTCCCGGCAGTCCCCTTTTCATGCCAGGCATCCTCAAAGGATCCGGATAGCACGTGCAGTGTCAACAGACTACTGCCTTCTACGTGGGTAGCACGTCCAATTAAACAGAGTGGAGAGGTTTACACTCAATTTAAAACATGTATTCAATTTATTTTGTTTTTCTCATTTTTTCATCCTACACCTAATAACTAATGCTTTACTATACACTGCACATTGTTCCATTTAAGTTGTTCATATGTGCTTTTTAAGTGCATTTGCTAATTTTGAAAAGAAAGATTTGATTCTCAAGAACATTTAAATGCACTCCATAGCTCCGAAAACTATTTACACCATCCAACGTGATATTTTAATTCTCCAAAGATGCCATTGCTGAAGCATATAAAAAAGCACATTCACCTTTAATAACAAGCTTCCTAGCTTTTTCGATGCCTGGACTGAATGCATTTGGACATCTCCATATTAGCCTTGTATTAACTGCAGAAAAAATTACCTGCACAGATGGAAATATTTCCATAAGGCTTTTCAAGAAATCCGTAATGGCAAAATGCAATGATACAGCATTCACATGGCCCAAATAGGTCTCTTCACAATGCACAATAATAATGTTTGGATGATTAAAGTAAGCCATACTCTCACACAATGATAATAAAGTTGTCCAGTTTACCCCACAAATTGCATAACATGACATGTCCAATTCTTGCAATCCAATACTACCAGAGAGGCCACAACATTCATTATAAACCTTCAATGATGGCATCCAGCAATCTCCCACCATCCACACACCCTGCTTCTTAATAGCAATATACAAACCCACCTCACGGCACAGAACAAACAGAACACCTGCTAGCCCGTCTTCTTATAAACCACAACGACAAAATATATTTGGCTAATCCCTGCAGTCCTCTTTCCATGCACAGCATCATTAAAGAACCCAAATGGCATGTCCGATGTTCGCAGACCACTGTGGCATCCGCGAACCATGTATCACAAGGCAGATCTTTCTACTTTCATGTTTCAAATGCTCCCTCATTGGCTGCTTTCAAACAGTAACACATCCATCCACCAATCACATAAAAAACTGTACACATGACCCAGTGATCTCAGTTCAACACTTCATATGTACACTTGAACTCTGAGAGTACATATATCCTGTTAATCACAGCCACCTGCACCAAACACTACAGTGAAACCTTCTAAGATCTTAGCTTGCAGTTTCAATATCTGCATCTAAGAAAGCATACTACTGGTTTGATTATATTTCATAAAGTATTTTTGCAACCGTTTTACGCTCTGCAGCTGGCAACTTCAAGTGGCAGTTACATGCACTGCCAACTTATTGATGTTCCACACACCAAGTGCCACTTAGAAATCTTCTACAAATCTATTACATCAGTTTTTCCTTTCTTTTACAAAATACTTAGACACAGGGCTTCTTTAAATGCACATATGCATTTTTTTTTACTTTCAACAAAATACTAAATCCATACCATTTTTCATTTCTCATTACATGTAAACATCAAGTTTTCCAACCTTTCCCATTACATTCCTTAAAGTGCCACCATTCTCCACCCGCTCTCACATGTGTGTATACTACCAAATGGCCCACTTCATCAAATTCTTTGAATAGTGCAAAGTGATTTTACATAGCCAAATAGTAACTTTGCGCTACCAACACAAGCCCTTATGTATGGTACTGTGCAAATTGTATTTTTGTAGTACAAAGTCAATGAAAACTCACTTTATACTGCAACAATTAATTTGCATTGACTTTCCACTGCAAAAATACACTTTGCATGTTTTCAGGAATCAGGGTTACTATCGGCAGTGCAAACTCACTTTTCAGCCGTGCACTGAGCAAAGAATTCTATAAATCGGGCCCAAAGTACTTATATACATCACTTCCTGTTATATATGAACTATTTTTCTTTTCCAACCACTACTATAACACACTAAACACTGTTTCAACCACAACCTGCAATTGCATTACCACAAGGCCATAATTTCCCTATTTTTTAAAAACACTGTAACACATTAAAAATACATTGCACCACTAACACAGCCCTTCTCTTGTTAAAATAACCAGCACAAACATAACCTAAAAACCCACCGGTAGCTGGAGTATTGCCATCAACCCCATATTACCGTTACCACCACCTAACATCCTGATGCTACCAAAATATCACAATCAGCATCAGTACACTAAATTCCCATTCCCATGCAGTCCTAAAGGACTGCATGGGAATGGGAACGATAAAGCACCGGCACCATTACTAATGATGCCGGGGCTTAAGTGTAAAGCCTGCCAGTAGCGGCCTCAACTCCCAGCAGGTAAGACCTGTGGGGAGTATAGTGCCCCTAAATCTAAAGGTGGGAAACACCTTTTTCACAGGCATCTGGGGTTAGAACTGTTAAATATAGACCAAAAAAGATTGCCATATGGAACTGAAACACTATTAATACTACTCTTCTTTCATGAGAGTACAGAAAACTAAGGAGAGGAAACTAAGACTGCATCCTTAGTAATTCATTCAATGTTATTATTATTTTGTTATAAAAATAGCATTGAAATATTTTTCAATAAAAAAATCTTTTAAACATACAACTAAACTCATTTTTACAAATGTTGCTCAAAATTGAGTCTTGCACCATCTCACTTCAAATCCGGTAAATTATTTCATTAATAAAGAACATTTTTGTGCAAAAACATAGTGTAGCATGTAAATAGTGGAACTTTCTTCATAACATTTATAAATTACAGCTTACAATTCTCTTGCTCTGAGTGGTAAATCCACCCCTAATATTAGTCCACACATAATAATCAACTATAGGTGTCCTAAATAGCCAACAACATTTTCACATAGGACTTCCCTTATTCGATAATTTTGATGTAACAAATCTAGCTAATCCCTTCTGGCTGCTGACATGCGTCTTCTTCAGGACTGTGAACTTAAGCCGATTTGCACTTTACGGCTTTTCAAATACTAAAAACAAATAAAACAGACTGTTAAAAACCCAGTAAAAACTACAGTCTGCATTTCCTCTACATTGAACCAATTCCCACTCTTAATAGTTGCACGAGGAGCAGTATACCTATTTAATGCTTTAATCGAGCTCTTGTAGATAAAGCTCTACAATGGGTAATATATGTCTAATTTGCCTATTTTTCTCAGACATACATATGTTAGACTCAACATTGATCAGTCCATTTATGTCCATACTTTGACCTTATATTATGGGCAGAACATTGTGGGAAAAAAATTAATTGATCCCAATTTTTAGTAACAGGGCAAGTCAACAGAACACCTCTCCGAATTGAGCAAAACAAATGGCAGTTTTTCAACTAATTCCAGACAAAGGATACCAAAATCTTCAATACCAAAGCTTTAAATCAGATAGTCGAATCTAAACAATAGTTACCTAGACGTAAAGAAGGTGGCTTCTAGGATAAAAGCTTAAATGCTTCTTGCTCCCGTGGCAGTTCATATATTGAATAGCAGTTGTTTCTCTACTTTCTGCATAGTCACACCATATATGTGCGCTGTTCTAATAGAAAAAGAAAGACAAAAGAGAAGAAAAGAAAATCCCATTACTTTCAAAGGTTTAAAACCCGCAAATTAGTATAGCGGGCAGATGCAATATTATATTATACCTTAAGGTACATGGTTCCTCAAACGGAAGAACTTAAGTGCATCTGTGCTCCGTTTCACTTTGGAATACCCTTCATCTTCTCTTCCTTTTTACGCAAAGATTATGCTCTATTGGAAGGAAAAGGGAAAAAAGAAAGGAAACAATCTATGTTATAAAAGGGGGATCGTGAGGAAGTGCTTGCAAAGCCTCCAATGTGAGCCCTCAATTGAATTAAAATCTTACCTTCAAGAATAGAACGCCGTCTCATCATTCGTGCGAGAGTCCAGGTAACTTTTTTGAATCTGCGGGGTGTCCGTTTAAATAAATATACATCCTAAAGGTAGCCATAAAGATAGGACTACTTGGTGTTCCTTACTATGTTGATGATCATAGAGCGAGCGCTGTCATCTTGCAAGCAATCATAGAGAAAGGACTAGCACTGACTTAATTTAGTCCTAAAATATTCTCTATAATGATATTGTATGTTTTATCATTGATTGTCCATTGAACGGTAAAACGTCTAATCCCTATTGGTGTGGAATCCAATAAGGGGCATAACAGTAATTAATCGGTAAGAGCCTAATATTAACAGATCTGTGAACAATAAGGAGTGGAATGGAGCTCCCTCTCAAATCATTCCAACTGTAGTAATATAAATAGGACAGTATCATATTTCCTTGGCCAATTATTAATCAAATTAGATGACTCGTCACTGAGATAATAATTTCGAAAAGCAAATGATGATAGTAAATTGCAAATCCTAAATATTTAAACAAAGGGAATTGAGTAAATCGCAGAGGGAATGACAAATAAGGTATTAAAGTTGTCAGGAATATTACCCAATGCATTGGTTCCACTCTTCTTGAAGGTTAAGGCCACTCATATAACTCTGGGTATGGCAGAGCCACCGTTGCTCTCTTTGAGATAATATAATAGCTACATTTGCTGTGTCTGTACTTCAAACCTTTTCTATTGCCCACCATCGTAAATCTTCACAGCTGTGACCTAACTTGACATAATGTATAGCAAGGGGTGCACTCATTTGTTTGTTCCTAATCTTGGATTTGTGTTCTGTTATTCTTTGCTTCTCTTAACGAGATGTTGTACCGATATAAATGTTGTCACAAGGGCATGTTATTGCATAAATAACTTTGTTACTCTTGCTTGTGGTATGATTCCTCAACATCCATTTTCTTTTGTTAATGGTGACACTGGTGCATGCCGAAGTCGAAACACAGTTGCAACAATTGCTGCATGGGTAATGTCCCAGAATAGGGAACATCCCCCATGTGGTGGTAATCTGAGATTGTTTTGCTTGTATCAAATTCCTATCTGCTTTAGACACCTAGGGGCTGATTCATGGAATGAATTGAGCCGAAAAACGGGGATTTGTGCGCCATTCTGCCCGCAAATCCCTGTTTAACAAATGGGGATTCGCGGGCAGAATGGCGCACAAATCCCCGACTTTCGGCCCAAATAATTCCATGAATCAGCCCCCTAGTCTTTTATATTTTTCCTTTCTTTTTTGAAGGTGTAAATGGCTTTGTTCAAAGTAGGAATGTATAACTGAAGTAAATGCCAATTTTTGGATATCATTTTCTTTACCTTGTTGTGATGAGTGTTATATGTCAATGCGCACACATGACGGTCATTCTTGGATGTTAATGTATTGTCTTTATTTAATAGCTGGTCTCGATGTTGATACCTAGCTCTTTTTTTGGAATGCCTCAGTCATTTGGTTGGATAGCCTCGGCTTTCAAACTGATATTAGATTGTCTGGCAAAGTCCTCTAATTTAGAACAGTTTCGTCAAACTCTAAGGAACTGGCCATAAGGGATATTTGATCAAAGTGCCTGAAAGGGAAAACTCTCGTAATGCAAGATGCTGATCCTATCAGACTCTTTCCTGTAGAGGTCCACCAATAAAGCCCCTTCTTCCTTAATTAATGGATATACAAATTGAATTTATTAATAGTTTACTTGCATAATGAATTTCAAATTAGGATTGAGATTATTCATCCAGTCAAAAAAAAGCATGATGATCACCCTTTGTACCATTGCATACAATTAAGATATCGTCAATGTATCCTTTGTAAAATTTGAGAGCCTCTCTGAATGAATTAGTGCCCACCATTATATTAGACTCCTCAAAGTCCCACATATTCAGTGTGGCATAATGGGGGCAAAGACTGCCCCCATCACCATGCCTTTTATTTGCATGAAGTAGGAATTCTTGAAGCGAAAGACATTTTTGTCAAGGCAATCTCCAATAACTCAATTAGAAAGTTACTCGGAACTTTGTCCCTACCATTAAACACAGATTGAGCCAGTCCAGAAAAGCTGTTGGTAACATTTGACTGGTACCTTTAATTACAGACTAGCTCATTAATAATAAGAGCTATAGTCCATTTTTTTATAACAACGTACTTAACATACCTTAATACACCGCTCATAACCTACCTTCATTAACTGTTGTTCCCAACAACTTCTACTACCTTAATAAATAACAAACTCTTTTACTAAAAGTATTTTGCCCTTACCACATATACCCACCAACTTTCTTTTACAATTACAGGAAAAAACAAGACGGAAGAAAACAGCTACCGAAGAAAGAATACTCTTCACGTCCTACAAAGTAAGTAAATGAGTTTAGTGTGTTCACTGCTCTAATTGTAACAATGTACTTTCACTATATATTAGCCGAGAATATTCCGTTCTACCCACCAACATTGTATTTAACTGTTACTCATTCTATTGCAACCTTCACACTCTTTTCATTCCAATCTAAACACTGTTCTTTATTCAAAACCCCGCCTATACCTTAATACTGAAAAACACAGTCATCCCTAAACAACTTCTATACCACAATTTACTTCCTTAATATTCCATTCCCCTATGCACATAAGGACCTAATGCCAAGGCCACAACTTTGAAACTCATTACATTCCAAATCACTAACACACATTAGCAGACTGAGGGGGTAATTCATAGAATTCAGTGCACAAATGGCGCACCCGGCTGGTGCACAGTGTGCGCGTGCGACAGTCTGCGCCAGCCGCGTGCACCAAAATCCTTTTCCACGCACAGTGTATTCATGGATTTCAACTTCAATTACCAGCCGTGGCACAGAGTGGCGCAGCCACCCTGCAGCAGTGCCAGTTACGGCCCCAACCCCTCCCTGTGCACCATGCACAGCGCACAAATCCCGTACATGGCGCAAAGGGCCAGTGGACCAGCATACAGCCCGACAACCACGAAAACGCCTGTAAAACTCCCTGCACACCCCTCTGAATACATGTACACCCCTGCGCAGGGAGTTTCACACGCGATTGGGCCTGTGCAAGTGGGTACGTGTATTAATGGGGTTTGCAGGGAGTTTCACACACAATTGGGCCTGTGCGAGCAGGGTACGTGTATTACTGGGGTTCGCGGGGAGTTTCACACGCGATTGGGCCTGTGCAAGCGGGGTACCTATATTACTGGGGTTCACAGGGAGTTTTAAACGCAATTGGGCCTGTGCGAGCGGGTTACGTGTACTACTGGTGTTCGCAGGAAGTTTCACACGCGATTGGCCCTGTGCGAGCGGGGTACGTGTATTACTGGGGTTTGCGGGGAGTTTCACACGCGATTGGGCCTGTGCGAGTGGGGTACGTGTATTACTGGGGTTCGCAGGGAGTTTCATGCACGATTGGGCCTGTGCAAGCGTGGTACATGTATTACTGGGGTTTGCGGTGAGTTTCACACGCGATTGGGCCTGTACGAGCGGGGTACATGTATTACTGGGGTTAGCGGGGAGTTTCACACACGATTGGGCCTTTGCGAGCGGGGTGCGTGTATTACTGGGGTTCATGGGGAGTTTCACACGCGATTGGGCCTGTGCGAGCGAGGTATGTGTATTACTCGGGTTCGCGGGGAGTTTCACACGCGATTGGGCCTGTGCAAGCGGGGTACGTGTATTACTGGGGTTCGCAGGGAGTTTCACACGCGATTGGGCCTGTGCGAGTGAGGTATGTGTATTACTGGGGTTAACGGGGAGTTTCACATGCGATTGGGCCTGTGCAAGCGGGGTACGTGTATTACTGGGGTTCGCAGGGAGTTTCACATGCGATTGGGCCTGTGCGAGCGGGGTACGTGTATTACTGGGGTTTGCGGTGAGTTTCACACGCGATTGGGCCTGTACGAGCGGGGTACATGTATTACTGGGGTTAGCGGGGAGTTTCACACACGATTGGGCCTTTGCGAGCGGGGTGCGTGTATTACTGGGGTTCATGGGGAGTTTCACACGCGATTGGGCCTGTGCGAGCGAGGTATGTGTATTACTCGGGTTCGAGGGGAGTTTCACACGCGATTGGGCCTGTGCAAGCGGGGTACGTGTATTACTGGGGTTCGCAGGGAGTTTCACACGCGATTGGGCCTATGCGAGCGGGGTACGTGTATTACTGGGGTTTGCGGGAAGTTTCACACGCGATTGGGCCTGTGCGAGTGGGGTACGTGTATTACTGGGGTTCGCAGGGATTTTCATGCACGATTGGGCCTGTGCGAGCGTGGTACATGTATTACTGGGGTTTGCGGTGAGTTTCACACGCGATTGGGCCTGTACGAGCAGGGTACATGTATTACTGGGGTTAGCGGGGAGTTTCACACACGATTGGGCCTTTGCGAGCGGGGTGCGTGTATTACTGGGGTTCATGGGGAGTTTCACACGCGATTGGGCCTGTGCGAGCGAGGTATGTGTATTACTCGGGTTCGCGGGGAGTTTCACACGCGATTGGGCCTGTGCAAGCGGGGTACGTGTATTACTGGGGTTCGCAGGGAGTTTCACACTCGATTGGGCCTGTGCGAGCGAGGTATGTGTATTACTGGGGTTAACGGGGAGTTTCACACGCGATTGGGCCTGTGCAAGCGGGGTACGTGTATTACTGGGGTTCGCAGGGAGTTTCACATGCGATTGGGCCTGTGCGAGCGGGGTACGTGTATTACTGGGGTTCGGGGGAATTTCACACGCGATTTACTTTCAGAGCGGGGTACGTGTATCCAGTGGGGTGCGCATGGAGTCCCACACTTGAATTGGCAGTGTGGATCCTCCCAGGTGTGCCCTCGACCCCTCCACAGCCCCTGCAGGCAGCCCACACCACAGGGGACTACCCTGCACCCTGGTCATGTTCCACACGCAGCCCATCCACCATGGGCATGCCCCCCAGGCAGCCCACATGTCATCTTGCATTAGTGATCACCAACTCATGTCCCCCTGGACCCCCACCCACCCAGCATTGACGAGCACCTTGAAGCAGGCCCTGACTCATGTCCCTCAGCACCCCCACCCACCCAGCAGTGATGGGCACCTGCCAGCAGGCCACGACTCATGTCCCCCTGGACCCCCACCCACCCAGCATTGATGGGCACCTGCCAGCAGGCCCTGACTCATGTCCCCCAGCACCCCCACCCACCCAGAAGTGATGGGCACCTGCCAGCAGGCCCTGACTCATGTCCCCCTGGAACCCCACCCACCCAGCATTGACGGGCACAGCACATGCCAGCAGGCCCCGACTCATGTCCCCCAGCACCCCCACCCACCCAGCATTGGCGGGCACCTGCCAGCAGGCACCAACTCATATCCCCCAGCACCCCCACCCACCAGCAGTGATGGGCACCTGCCAGCAGGCCCCGACTCATGTCCCCCTGGACCCCCACCCACCCAGCATTGACGGGCACCTGCCAGCAGGCCTGACTCATGCCCCCCCAACACGTCATCATGATCCACAATCATGTGCCTCATGGCCTCTTAATCCCACCGCACGCCACCCCTGTGCAAAGACCCAACCAAGTATCCCATCCACCCCACATTGAATTGCCCATTACATGATAGAACCGAAATGGCAAGAACACATGTCTGTCACAAACCCACAATGGGTGCTGGTGATTGTGAAAACCTACACCGTGACATGCATGAAACCAACGAGAGAATACCACACATCAAAGTAATAAAATAAAATGTATTAGACAGAAAAATAATGTAATCAAATGAAAACATGAAAGAAATGTATCAAAAAAAGATGAAATGCAGCATGTCCAAAACACAAACAGAAAAACATGAAGTCTGAATCCAAATTAATCGAAATGAAAATGTGTCCAAAGTCTCCAGCCAACAAATCAAATCCAAAGTAACCGGAAACAGTAAAATCCATTGATCCGTGGTGAGACAAATAATAATAGATAAATCCACTGTTCAACTATGTACAAAGAAGTAATCCAGGGTCCATGAGCCCAACGAATGAAAGGAAACCTAGAAAAAAAAAATACCTAATAAAGAACTATATACAAAAAGGCGGGGCATAGTCCAAGCACTCCAAATGAATGAAAAAGATAAAGGAAACCTAAAACTACAAAATATATACAATAGCGGCGGGCCAGTCCAACGGCTCACTTCCCGATTTCCCGGGCCAGGGCATCATCGAACTCCTGCTCGATGTCCTGGAGGTGGTCCTCTTCCATGGCCCCGAGGTTTCGCAGGGACGATGACATGTTGACCTCCGACTCCCTGCGAATTGCCTCGAGGCACTTGGCCCACCTTCGTGCCCTTTGCATGGAGTTCTCTGCCCTGACAATTGTGAGCCGTCCGCCCGCCTCCTCTCCGCATCTATGGCGTGGCCCAACCGCTGCCACATGGAAGACACTTGTAATCCTGGGTCCTCCTGCCCTCTGGCCGATGCCTGCCCCTCCGATGTCGATGGCCCCGAGCCATCATGGCTCCCACCATGTTGCTGCTGCTGCTGTGCCTGTGCTTTTGCCCCTGCTCTTACTGCCTGCACTTCCTCCTCTGGCTGGGGTGCAGTTGTTGTGGTGGTGACCCCTGCTGGAGGTCTGACTCCCGACTGTGGCAGGGATGTGTCCTCCACCAGCCTGGCCGCTGGGTCAAAAGCAGCTCCACAGGGTACCAAGGTGATACATGGGTGGGAAGATGGCATGGAGGACGACTGGCGCGTAGGGTGTTCAGGTGAGGAGGGGGTCGGAACATGGTCCATGATACGGAGGAATCCAGCCCTGGTGACCAGTCCCAATAGGTCAACGTGGCCAATGAGGCATTCGAGATGACGTGCAGTGCCTTCACAAAAACACTGCAGGTCGCCTCGCATGCCCCGTTGACGCAACGCCATCCCACTCAGGACAGGCTCAACCCGGTCCCAGATAGCCACGTCCACAGGGAGAGGAAGGCCAGTTGTTGTAAGCAGATCCCCTCCCTGAAAACGGGTCTGGGCGTAGGCATCCCTGCTGGTGCGGGATGATGCAGTCACAGGATCGGGGACAGGATTACACACAGGCACCTCTGCGGAGGCCTGTGCTGCCTCCTGTCCCTGCCCCTGCACTGCACCACTAGCTCCAGTGGAATCCCCACCTCCAGACCCCGTGTGTATCCCTTCCACGGCCTCCTCCTCCACCAAACCCCCCCACCAACCTGGATGACTCCGTGCCATCTTCCTCCACCGGACCCTGTGGGGTCTCAGCTGCCCCTTCTGCTGCCGAGGAGTCCACCTCCAACCTCTGCCTCTTGGACATGCCCTCGGCAGCTGCGGCCAGGGATGCGGCACCAGACTCCTCACTCCCCGACAAGATGGCAACCTGGGAGGGGAGCCGGGCCTTGCGTCTCTGGCTGGTGGTGCGATCCCTGCCGCTTTGCTCCACAGCACCCTCTCCGCCCTCTTCATCAGTTGACACTGCAGACAGGGAGAGATAGAACACAGGCATCAGGGCACTGGACAATGGACTGATACACACATGACAGTTGTACATGAGTGTCAGTGTCAAACTTCAGACATGGCAACACACTCCCCAACCCACATGTCATTTCAAATCACACACATGAGCAATTCAACAGCAATATTGCACCAGGCAGCACCTCCATACACAAACAACAGCACGAGCAGCCGAAGGTGAGCCTGATGTCACATGAAACACGGGGAGCGCACAACCCATGCACACAGGCCACCACACTTACATGCATGTATACATCTCCACCAACTGTCGCAGTGATGAGATCGCCATCCAAGTCACATCTGGCATTCAGCCTTCTACATGTCAGTGTCACATGCATCCATGTTGCATCACAGTTGCACACTTGTCAAATACACACACACGCACATGTACACAGTGCAGATACATGCAGCTGGAACCACCATCCATGTGTGACACCACAACCATGCCAACGTACATACACAGTAATTAAAACATGTGTGCTCCCACACCTGCATTTGGCCTGTATGCTTACCAACACATACACAATCGAGGTGTCTCACACATGAGAGGACTCACATGTGTCAGCCTCACACCCCTGTACATACACATCCATACATTTACAACACGCACAGCGTCCAATCAGTATGCATGTACACTTACCGCTCAACTCCAGACGGGTCTGTCTCTCAAGGACCTGGACGTGGAGCGCTGGGCATACGCGTTCCAGGACCCTCATTTGGTGGTCAGACAGGTGGCCCCGGCACCCCTTGGCATCCGCTGCCTTCAAGAGGCGTGGGGCCTTGTCGAGGGTCCTGGACCTGAAGTCCTCCCAGCGCTTCCGGACATGTTTGAAGTCGCGGACTGCCACCCCCTCCTCGTGGATGGCAGTCACAATGTCCTTCCAAATCCTGGTATGTCCTTCATTTTCGGCGCGCAAACTTCCAAAGAAGGCATCATACTGGCCCAGGACTTGCTCCACCAGGACACCAACTTCCCTGGCACTGAAGCTGGTGGCCCTCTGCCTCTCTGGCTGGGGGTTGCCAGTGGTGTCAGATGGTGTTGTGCCCTACATGGCAACCCCAGAGGCACATGTGGATGGGCAACTGGGCCCTGGGGCTGGGCTGTAGAGAGATGGTATCCCAGTCGGGAGTCTTCAGTTCCAGCAGGGGTGGTCACAGCAACTGCACCCCTGGCTGACGTGCAGGCAGGAAATAGCAGGGAACGTGGGCAGCAGGCAGTCAGGCAGCAGCAGATGGCAGGTGGGAGTGTGCTTGGGGCTCTGCGGGGCAGGAAAATGGCCTTTTGGGCAGGATAGTGGTCTTCTGTGTGTGTTTGCGTGGCCAGCTTGATACAGAATGATTTGGCATGTGAAAAAATTGCACATCAGCGTGAAATCCGAGGAAAGGCCATTAGCGCGTAAGCGCGTCAGTGACGTTACCCGCGCAGGCGTTGCCCACAACACGGGTGCATAGTGAATCAGCACGTGAGAAAACTGCACATCACCGTGCTATTGGAGGAAAGGGCCTTAGCGCGTAAGCTCGTAAGTGACGTTTCACGTGTGGGCTGGCTTAAAAGGTACGAGTATCACGCTTTTTCCTTGTACGTGCTTTTTCTGGAGATCGAGCGGCTGTATCTTGTACTTCTTGTCGGTTCACACGCGATTACTTCACAACATTTCCAGTTCGTACTCCCTGTTTCCTCAGGCTGCATGCTTTTCTTCTTTTGGCGGGTGTGTTGCCAAACGCGCACATGTGCATCTTTTTCACATTCTTTTTCAAGGCAGACGGTGAGTCGCGCACGTATTTTCCAACTGTGGTTGCCCCCGTGTGTCGTGTACCCCTTCAGAGGTCAATGTAGGCTACGTGTAACACGCATATGCTTATTTTTGTGTTTCTAGTTGCCAGAGCGTAGTGCGGGTTTATTTTTCCATGCACGTGGTCTACCAGGGGTTGCGTGCACGTGTGCTTTTTTTGGGGTGCTTGTGTGTTGCGTTTCCCGTCATCTTACCCCAGGGGTCAAATACAGTCTTGCCAGAGCACTAGGGTACAAATTCCATCTAGTACCTTACCCCTTTCACCCCAATTGCCCAGGATAATTGTTTACTGCAACTCCCATACGCACAACAACATCAGTGCCATGGTTGGGAGGTGACCAAGCAGTAAGGGAGGCAAAGGTGGCCGACCTCCAAAATGTGGGCGTGGTGAGCACGGAGGGGACGTGGCCAGGATTTTCAGGGTGCCCCTAGAGCCCTGTATGTGGAGGACCAATCGGGGACACCCATGCCCCCCCAATGGTTGTGGGAAACATAGCTGACACCATCCCAGCTCAGCCCTTGTTGGGCCGGCCCATTTTGGCACCTGAACCGGCACAGGATGACTCCCAGGCTGACTTCCGGGTCAGCAAGTCTAAGCCACGTGTGGCGGTGAAAGTTGCTGTCACCAGGCCACGTGGATCTGGGGCAGCAATGTCATCTGCTGCCCCAAGTAGCCAGGGTGGGGAGGCTGCAGGGGCAGCTGCAGCTCAATCCACTCCAGCTCCGAGTCTCCCAGCTGGGACAGTGTCGGTCCAGGTCCATCAAACCGACGTTGGCCCTGCCAACATCACCCTGCAGCCAATGCCTGCACCAAGACCTATGGTCATTGTGCCTTTATAGGCTTCTGTTACCCAGTCCACCTGCGCTTCTGCCCCTACTGACCAGAGCGGCGTAAGCCACTCAGGATCCGCACCACCTTTGAAGAAGAAGAAGAAGGGTGCTCTGGCACTACAGGCTGAGACCCCAGACACGGCTACACACTCCGGCATGTCAAGGAAGCCTAGCTTTAATGACGCGGAACTTGATGCACTTGTGGCCACACCTGTTCAACGTAGGGCACACTGGCAGACCATTGCGGACCACATTAGTGCCCTTGGATTTGTGAGGCGCACAGCTGATGATTGCTACAAGCGGTGGAATGACCTGAAACGCAGAGCAAAGAACAAGCTGGTTTCCAATCATGCCTCTACTCTGGTGATTGGCGGTGGGTCTCCACCAGAGGACAACCAACTCAATGAACATGAGTCTGTTGCTGGAACCTTCGTCACAGAGGAACTTATCCAAGAAGTGGGAGACCTACCAGATTACAAAGCATTGTCTGGTGAATGCCCATGCACGTGTGTGTAATCCATGTGTATGTTGCATTGGTGACGTGTTCAGATTGAGTGCCAGGTGAGGGTGTGTAGTCCTGAGTGGTATGGGTGACCCATGTGCTTCCTCCAACACATTCAGCGGCCTTGGATTTGGGTATGACAGTATCCCTTCTGACCACAGTAGCCGATTGGCGCAACATTACTGCAGTTGCCCTTGAACTGTCATCTTGCAACAACATTGTTCTGAATTTTTCAGTGTTCATTCAGCCTGATTGTTTCAATTCTCCCATTTTTCAAACGCATTGTTCATCCCTAATGCCACATATGTGAAATGCTTCTGTCATTGATTACACCCCACATTGGGCCACATTTATTACCTTGTTATGGGAATGATTAGACCATTCAGGCTGATTGAGTAAGGGCCTGCTCACAAAAATCTTTGGGGCCTGTTCGAATGTGGAACATGATAGTCTTTTCGTTTCATGTTGAAGTGACCAACCATTGATGTATCCATATGCATGCCATCACTGTATCATTGTACACTGGATGTGTTGCAGTGTGTGGCACATGCGTATTTTGACACACTATTTTGCATTTTTCATCTCATCATGTCCATCTCACATGGATGGGTGACAGTACTCATTCACTGACATATGGCTGTACTTGTCAAATGTACCCTAGATGGCATCTATGTGCTGGCATGAGTCATGTATGTGTATTGGACATGACACTCACAGGCTAATGTGTGATGCCAGTGCTACCCAGCATGCTTCAAATGTGTTGCTTTTCCATCTTGGTGTCCTCAGTGTCTGCTTTTTGCCTCCCCTTCCAACTCATTGACAGTGCATGCATGCCAGGGTTATATTCATGTGGGACATGTGTAAATTATGTACTGGATCTCTGGCTTGTCAGGCCTATGTGTGTTCTATGGTGCTCATGCCTGTTTCCATTTATTGTCTTTCATGTTTTTGCAGGTGATGACGCACTTGATGCTGTTGAGGTGGAGGAGATGGTGCAGACCCAGGAGGAATCTCAGGTATGACCGGGCACAGTGGAGGACGTGGTGTGGTGGTGGGTGAAAACCCAATCTTACTGCAGACCATATTGTCCAAGGGTGTCTCTGGTTGCACCTCCCCAGACCTCTATGATTCAGGTGCTGAATCGGATGATGAGACTTATGTGCTGTTGCAGGTGAGTGTTTCTGGCAGGGATTCTATTCTGTCCAACCCACCTGCACCAGGGGTAGAACCCTCTATGGGGATGTCAGTGTTGGTAAGTCCGCCTTTGGCGGTTACAGATGCAGGGTCACACTCCACAACATCTGATCCTGTTCCTGGGCCAGCAGATCAGAGGGGGAATGCAGTTCTGCAGCCTCAGGCAGTGCCAGCACAGCAAGGTGCAGATCGCTTTGCCCCAAACAGGTGTGGTGCCCACCGACACGGTGGCTGTACGCCAGCAGGCAATACAGTGTGGGAAAACTCAATGTACGGTATAGCAGCACAACAGGGAGCATCGGTTTAAATGATGGCTCAGGCAATGGAGAGGGTGGCCACTTCCATTCTCCCCCCTGAAAGGCAGATGGAGCAACAACAGCAGGCAACAGACTCCATTTGCCAATCACACAGGGAAGACATGTTGGCGTCCAACAGGGACCGACGGGCGGCACTGGAGACTCTGCGGGAAGCCATTTCTGTAGAGTCACAGGGCCATAGGGAAGCCCTGAGGTTATAAATCCAGTTCCTCAGGGAGACTCTAAGTGAACTTGAGGATTACTGAAATTTAAGGTCAGAACAGCAGCTGAAGTAGCTCACATGTTCACTCTCAGCTGAGCTGCAGGCAACTCGGGAGGAGATCCGGGCATCACGCGAGGCCATGCGTGCAGAAATGCAGGCAACCCATGAGGTGCTGCATGGGGATCTCTGCACTATCATCCTCCAGAATCAGACCTTCAACACCCGCATGCTTGCTGCCATGGAGGACCATACCAGGGCTTTGCGTGGGCTGCCTCCCACAGCACCACCACATCCTGATGCAGCAGCAGAGGGTGAAGAGAGTGACAGCAGCAGTTCTCCCACATTAGCGTAGCTGTGCAGGCCATGAGCCCATGGAGGTATTTTTTTTTCTCGCAACGTCCACGTAGGTTGGTGTTGGTGTGCCCCCTGTCCTCTAACTTCCTGGGTGGGTAGAGTGTTGCCTTGTGTGGCTCCCGTGGGCATCGACTGTGTGTTCCAGCTGGGCACATGCAGGCTTGTCCTGTCTTTCGGTTAGAAACTTGGGTTCCTGACACACACACCCCTCCTGCTTCCCTTTTCATGGGCTTGCAAAGGGTGTGACCAAGTGACAGTGACTTACACAGTGACATTGGGTTCCCATGAGCTGTGTGGGCAGTCTGTAGTCAAAACTGTGTGTACATCCCTAGAGGGGATTGTTGTTGTATTGAACACTGCATGGTGTATTGATATGTGCTTGTGCATCTGTGTCTTCCTCCTTATTCACAGGTACCTTCTTCATGTCTTCACAAGGCCGTCTCCTTTGCAGATGCAGTTCATGTTGTATGCAGTACACTGACACATTAGCCTGACTGCAACACTCTGCAGTTGGAAGGGGTCGATGTGCTGGCTTATTCAGGTTGCAAGACTTGCACTACTTTGATTTTGTACTGTCATATTTTGGCAATGTTTCATCCTGTGTTGCTGTATTGTGTTGCTGGTAAGTATTTGGTCATGTGTGCTGTTTGTTATTGATTACTGGGAGCATATTGTCTGTGGCCTGCTTCCTTTTGGGACAGTGCACTTTGTGACACTTGTGTCATGTGTTGTGCATTCCTTTGTTTACTTTCACATTGCATGACATGCCATGGTGTGTTGGGTAGCGGTGGAGATGGGGAGGGGTTGGGTGACATGGCGCTGTTTTCATGTTGTATTTTGCAAGGGGGAATTCATTCATGCAGCATAAATGTGTGTCTTTTTGTGACACAGCATTGGTTGTCTTCTGGTAGGTAGGGATGCACACAACGTAACACTTCCAGGTGACTAATCTCAGGCTGGTATCGTTGTGACAGTTGACTGTCCCTTATGTCATCATCATTGATTGTCAGCTGGTATGTGCCAGGTCTGTGTGCACTCCACAGGGGTGTGATTTTAGGTGAAGTAATTAGCCACCAGCTGCGTACGGGCTGCCTCAGCACGTGCCCTTTCCCCTCCAATGCGCAGAGGCCGTGCATGTGGTTGGAGATGTGGGTGCACCACCATATCCACCGGCAGGCCCCGGCAGGTTGCAACGTTGTGCAGGACACATGCTGCCACTATGATCCTGCACATTACTAGGGGCGCGTATAGCAGCTGCACACCAGAGCGGTCAAGGGAGCGAAAGTGTGACTTGAGCATTCCGAATGTGCGCTCCACTATGCCCCAGGTTGCAATATGGGCTGTGTTGTATCTTACCTCGGGTGGTGTGGTGGGGTTCCGAATTGGCGTCATCATGTGTGTGCTCAGAGGGTAGGCACTGTCCCATGGGGAGGTGATGATGGGTATCATTAGTGAGGTTGTGACATTACTCAGTATCTGACATGCATGCATGTGCAGAGGCATCTATACTCACCAACCAGCCATGTATCGCCATGCCGCCCAGCTTCTAGGTCCCGGTTTAGGGGTGACATTCTGTAAATGAAACTGTCATGTGTGGACCCTGGATAGTTGGCATATACTGAGGTGATGATTCCCTTGGAATCACATACTACCTGCACATTGATGGAATGCCAGTGCTTGTGGTTTCTATAGATGTGCTCAGTTGCCGTGGGAGGACGTAGCACCACAGCCCCTCCCTACATTAAGGCAGTGCCCAAATGTCTGCCCTCATCCTAGTACCCCCGCTAATCTGCACCCCAGCCCTGAACATTAAGGCAGCACCCACTACTCTGCCTTCATCCCAATACCCCCACTAATCTAAAGTCCAACCCCTTACATTAGGGCAGAACCCACAAATCTGACCTCATTCCAGTAGCCCCACTAATCTGCGCCCCAGCACCCTACGTTAAGGCAGCACCCACAAGTCCACCTTCGTCCAAATACCCTCACTTACCTGCACCTCAACCCCCGACATTAAGGCAGCACCCACTAGTCCACCCTCATCCAATTACCCCACTAATCTGTGCCCCAACCCCCTATGTTAAGGCAGCACCCACACATCTGTTGACATCCCAGTTCCCTCATTAATCTGCACACCAACCCCATATATTAAGGATGCACCCACAAATCCATCATCATCCAAATACCCCCACTAATCTGTGCCCCAACCCTGTGCATTAACTCAGCACCCACAAGTCCACCCTCGTCATAGAACCCCTACTATTCTGCACCACATCCCCCCTACAAAAGGAAGTGCCCACAAGTCTGCCCTCATCCTAGTACCCCACTAACCTGCACCCCAACCCCGAACTTTAATGCAGCACCCACTAGTCTGCCCTCATTCCCATACCCCCACTAATCTACATCCCAACCCCTTACATTAGGGCAGAGCCCACAAATCTAACCTCATTCAAGTATCCCCACTAATCTGCGCCCCAGCATCCTACATTAAGGCAGCACCCGCAAGTCCACCCTCATCCAAGTACCCTCACTTATCTGCACATCAACCCCTGACATTAAGGCAGCACCCAGTAGTCTGACCTCATCCAATTACCCCACTAATCTGCGCCCCAAACCCCTATGTTGAGGCAGCACCCACAAGACCACTCTCATCCCAGTTCCCCCACTAATCTAAACACTAACCCCCTACATTAAGGAGCACCCACATGACAACCCTCTTCCCAGTACCCCCACTAATCTGTGCCCCAACTCCATGCATTAAGGCAGCAGCCACAAGTTCACCCTCGTCCCAGTACCCCCACTATTCTGAACCCCAGTCTCCTACATAAGGGCAGCACCCACAAGTCTGCCCTCATCCTAGTACCCCACTAATCTGTACCCAAAACCCTATGTTAAGGCAGCAGCCACACATCCAACCTCATCCAAGTTCCCCCATTAATCTGCACACCAACCCCATACATTAAGGATACACCCACACGTCCACCCTCATCCCAGTACCCCCACTAATCTGTGCCCAACCCTGTGCTTTAAGGCAACACCCACAAGTCTGCCCTTGTCCCAGTACCCCTACTATTCTGCACCACAGCCCCCTACATTAAAGAATCTCCCACAAGTATGCACTCATCCTAGTAACCCCACTAATCTGCACCCCAACCCCCTACATTTAGGCAGCACCCACAAGTCCACTGTCGTCCTAGTATTCCCACTAATCTGCACTCCCAAATCCAAATCCCTTTATACCCACTCTTCTCCCACACAGTAATTGCCCCAACAAGATGCCACATCACAATAATGTCCCAAATACACATCACCCCAACACCCACTCTTACCCTTTCAGTGCACATTACTGACACTAAGAGTTGCAGGAAATGTGAAATGTCTGACAGAATATTCAATGAACCATCTTGCTTGCAGAGATCCATCATGAATCCCCAATTCAATTAAGCAGACCACATACATACCCAGTAATGTGGCTACAACATTTGTCTGACAACAGCTCACAGAATGCCCACCTTTCCCTAGCACGTAGAGACACAACAATCAGTGTACCACAGATATATAAGTCACATTGCCTGCTAAAGGTATCCCTATAAAATCTCCCCATCAAAAAAATGTCCGTACATATGGCTGTTTGTCTCGCCATAGGCAATATTTTTGGGGGGTATATTTTGTGGGAGCAGGGGTTGCGGGGTTGTCCCCCGCACATTTTAAAATAATGCAGGGTTTACAGGGGTGTCCCCTGCAGGGTCCATGGGTCAATATTGCTGCAAGAATATGGCGATATTTTTGTATCTCAATATTTTTGCAGGGATATTAACACATGGAACCCTGCTAAACAGGCGAAACAGTATGCTTGCATACACTCATGAACTGTTGAGAAAAGTGTACAGTCTCATACCCAACAGTAATGGAGATCCAAGTGATGTATATCCACACCCATACTATTGGCTTCATTACGAGATTGTTGGTAAGCCACAAGTAGTGTCCGCTGCTTACCGGCAAATATGGCTTACCATTTCCGCCACCCGATATCCTGCTATTACCGGGACATAATGGGCAGTAGAGGAACGATAAGCTCCCATTCCCATGGAGTCCCATAGGAACCATATGATAGGATGGGAACCACTGAAGCACCAGCACCATTTTTAACGGTGCGTCAGTGAATAATATGCTGGTAGGGGTCGAAACTACCGGCAGGTCAGGCCTGCCAGTAGTTTATTGCCCTTACTGGCAGGCTCAGAGTATGCCGATCTGGAAAAGGTGCTGGTAACCGTTGTTATCAGCACCTTCTTCCGGATTGGCATGCTCGTAATGAGCCTGTATGTATGTGGTAAACAGTCTTGCAGGCCTTGTTCTGTATGATCATGGTATGATCATGGAGTTAGCCTGACTATCATTGTAACATCAACAACACTTGCCAGCTATGCATCTTGAACACCCATGTCCCAGTACAAGGAACACTTACCTACCTCAACTCCTCTTGTATGCGTCTTCCATGATCTACAACTGGTAGACATCCTGAACCAACACAATCACTTGGCAAACAGTGCTGGTGAATCCAGGACAGTCACCTATTGAATGACCAACCATATTGTTACTACAGCTACACTTTGGTCCCTTGATGTTCAGGTGAAATAGTCCACATGTGAGGTGTGTAGCCCAGTGAATCAGAGTGAGACCACATCCCTTCTCATCATCCCCATTGCCAATAGGTTATTCCTGTTTTTGAAATGTGAGCACATCCACGTGGACAAGTAAGGGCCAACGTGCCACTTAAAAAGGTGTGGTAGAATAAAGAAACTCAATGTGCAAGAAACATAAATCTGGAGAAATGAATGGGCAGAGGTTAAAGACCTGTCAACAGATACCTCAAAAATCCCTGCTCTATGCAACATCTGGCCAGACATCTGAACTAATGAGGATCAATCCTCAATAAGAGACCCAAAACATTAGCATGAATCTTACCTCTCATCATCAAATGTTTTCCAACATCACCACCATTAGACACACAATTCAAAACATAATCAACCAACACTGATACACCCACAGCAAACCTGCAATGCCACTGCAAAGTAATGGAATCAGGCAACAATCCCTTGCTGGCCCCACCCTTATGATGATCCCTTCCCTACTTGTAAAACACAATTCCACATGGCCATATAGGCAATTCAATCAAAGTAATGCCACAATGCCTACCTCAAACATACCTCAACATGACTCCACACCCATGAACACATGTACAAAGGAAGTG
Organism: Ambystoma mexicanum; assembly: GCF_040938575.1. Taxonomy (NCBI): domain Eukaryota; kingdom Metazoa; phylum Chordata; class Amphibia; order Caudata; family Ambystomatidae; genus Ambystoma; species Ambystoma mexicanum. The sequence continues at coordinate 135,577,742 of NC_090937.1, read as the reverse complement.
CCATGCCAACCACAAAATTGACACATCCACACACAAAAACAGTAGAAGAATGAAGGTTTCAACAACAGTAAAAAAATAAATAAAAATATTTAAACATATTTCATCATTAAAGGCCACCTAAGCGGGATCCTGAATTAGCAGCAAATCATTGTAGACACAACTACACCTATAAAAGCCAACACACTATATTCAACAAAAGTCATAAAGTGCAACCTGCTGTGAGAAACCTGAGGCATTTCTCCCAGGCTATTCCTGGGGATTCTTTGTTTAGGTGGCCAGGGGAGGGCCATCGCTCTTGGATCCCAACCCTGGGGGCAGACGAGTGAGGGAGGTTCACTTGGGCAGGGTGTTCGGAGACTATGGGAGATACACCCTCGGCCCTCGGTCAAGGCATGGTATTCCTCCCGTTTTGATACACCCCTACCCGACATCTCCTCAGTTGTCATGGGATATTGTCAGCAGAGTCCCAGCATACTTCAGTACTTTTCTGTAGGAAAAAGGAAAACATGACCAGGGGAATTAAAACTCAATAGAACATCCATTTACCCATCACAATACATTCACCCCCTTCATCTATTTCCATGATATCCAGGAAAACCTACAACTCCCACTATCCCTACTTCCATTCTAGAAGTCCAACTACTGGGACAAAGAAGAGGCAGATGGGAGTCATGAGGATTACCAATAGGAATCAATGGGCAATGGATTCCTATGGGCAGTCTCCAAGTTGTCCCGATAATGAGGTCAGGTAGAGTTTGGCAGGGAGGGGCAACTACACCCACCTGACTCCAATCAACTGTTTCAAAGATTATAAAAGGTCAGCCACCCAGGCACACTCTGCTCGATCAGGGGATGCTGAACGAACCGTGAACACCAGAATGAGAAGTTACCAGCTGGGAGAACCTTGGGAAGACAGAAGGGGGGATGGTCTGCCAAAGACACTGAGGCCTGAGAGTACAAAGGGGGCTACAGTGTGGCAAGGGAGCCGTGCCCCATGGAACCAGAATTCCAGCTACACTATTCTGGTAGTATTTAAATTGTTTAAATTAGTGCTGGCTCCCTGGTTGAGTTCCAGAAAACCAGGTAGTTAAGGGGCAGGTGCTGGGACCCTGACTTCAAGTGAATCCCCATTGAGGAAATGCTAACACCTCATCACTGAGGGTAAAAGATGGGGCCCCGATGACTCGAGGGAAGCTGAGGCAGGATAACGTGTTGTGTCAAGAACTTTGTGTAAATTCAAAAAGTGCCTGTAACTGGCAAAGGGGGATAAAACCTCAAATGTGCATTCTGGGAGTTGCAGTCCAAAAGAGCAAAGTTGTGAGACAGAGTGGTCTGGCACTGTGTGTGTGCCCAATCAATGGTCTCTGTAAGGTATCCAGCTGAGAAGTGGGAGATGGGAAAGTTAAAGAGTTGTAAAGAATTGTAAATCAAAGTGGCCCTACAACAGGTCAAGCTAAATCCTACACACAGTCGAAAGTCTTCGATTCTGGTGTTAAAAGGGATCTGAGCCTGGAAGAGGGGGATCCATGGTCTGTGCCCAGATGAGGGAGACCAAATTGTGAACATTGTGTGAAAAGGGATCTGTGCCCAGATGAGGGAGGTCTGGGGTCCGAGCCCGGATGAGAGACACCAAGTTGTGAATTGTGAACATTATAGAAAAGGGGTCTGAGCCCATATGAGGGAGGCCTCTACGCCAAGCCTGAAGGAAGGAGACCAATCATGAACTTATGAATGTGAGAATCTTGAAAATGGAAAGGAAGTTTTGTTTTGTTTGCTACATCAGACCCTCTGCAGTAAGAGACTTTAAATGGCTGTTGTGAATCTCCCCCGTCTCACCTGAGATCGCTTCTTGCAGGGATCCGTGGGAAGATTATTCTTGCGGTCGGATCGGGTTTTGTACAGGCCGGCACGAGTCTCTTCCGACTCCAGGGTGCGTTCAGCGTTCCAGGATACTCGCGGCTTCAGGACGTCCAGGAAGGTAGAAGCGGTCGCATCTGGGGTACGTGGATTCCAGGAACAGGGTGGAAAGGAGAGGGTGGAAGGAGTGGGAATAAGGGTCCAGGAACTTGGATAACAGAAGGGTTGGCCAAGCTGCGAAGTACACGTCTAGTTACTACCTGTTGATAGCGTTGGACGCGTGGGGCCGCAGGGGCGTGGCATATTTATGGGACGTACTACATCCGCCGTGAAGGCTGGTGCAAGGCGTGTCACGTGATACGGCCATGTTGGGATAAATAATTAATGAAAGCCCCACCGTGATAAGGGCCAGGAAGTCCAGAAGGGGCGTGTTCTGTGGGTCATGACAATGGCAAAGAGACTTTGGCACAGAAGGTCCAGATACTTAGATATTGAACTGCACGAGTAATAAAAGGAGCTACATTTACCAACAGTCACTGGGAAAGAATGTAATACTGTGTGTTTTGACAAGCAAAGTGAATTTTCTTTCAATGCGGAGGAAGCCTGTGTTTTGAAAAGAGATGATTCTTTTGAGAATAATTTTTGTTTCTTAAAGACTTTGCCAGAGTGCTTTGAGACCAGCTGAACAATTGAACTGTGCCCTTGTGCAAAGGAAGCCAGAGTGTTCACGAGGCTCGATCGTGCTGCCTTGTCCCGTGCTGGAACACTTTTCCTTTTTTGCATACACTACTGTCCCACACCATTTTGTGTTTAGAAGTAAGGATTGGCTATAGGTTTATTACCATAGGCCCTTTTATTTTGACAGACTCAACTAGGACTGCGTTATTATTTGATGGTTGTAGCTTGCTCCCATCGTTAAATTTAGGTGTTTACCAACCTTTTAAAATTCAATGAGCACCCTTGAACTGTGTCTCATTTGTGTTTGTTTTCATTGATGATACCAAGCCATTCCTTAGAGTGCTTAAAGTGCCATTGATGTATCCCCAAAAGTGGTTTTCAAACTTAATGTGCAAATTACGCAATCACCACCTAATAATTAGAGAAGAAACTCCCCTTTGATTCAAAAACTAATACATGAGCACTGAGTATGCACCTAAGTGGAAAACCTACAAACAATTCAATTATGCCACAATCTGAAATTGAAGAAATTGGACAATGTAATCATTTGCTTTCTCAAAAACAATGACCACGATAGACCGCCAGGGGGCGCGGAGCATGCTGGACGTGTGAGACCAGCGCTCCTCCACCAACGCAGGGCCTAGCACTCTGAGCCAATCCCCGGCCAGGAGTTTGGAGTAACCCCGATGGAACGTGCGCCCCCGCGGCAGCGGCCTAACGAATCGAGCGCTCCTCCACAAGTGGATACAGCCTGGCCCCGATTTGAGGCCCCGCTCGCCGAACAACAGAGAGGACATATTTCCGGACGTCATGTAGCGGAGCCACTGGAGGCGTCACATCTCACGGTGCCCCGGGCCTCGGCCGGACCCGCCACGGAACCCAGAGCCGCCGGTCGTCGCCTCCGCGTCCGCGGCCTGTGCCCATAACACTGAGAGGGGGATGCCAGAGCACGCCCCCCACCGTGCGTGTACGCCGAATGGGCCCCGGAGCTCTGCCCTGGTGGCGTGTGGACATTGCGTGGGGCCAGGGACGAGTGGGGCGTCCTGGTGGGAGCCCCCCACCACCAAGAACTGCTCCGGTGCGGACCACCAGCAGGAAATCAGGACTTCGGGAGCCTCCCGACCCATCCTCCGCGCACGGAGGCCTACTCGAAAAGGAGCCCAGGGAAGGGGTTCGAGCCCACAATGGTCACCCTCGACGGCTCGAAGAAGTTGAGCAGCGCAGGGGGGAGAACTGTTACTTAAGACTCGGCGGACTGTGTTTGGCCCCCCTTCCGGTGCCCTCCGGGCATGGACCAGCGCAACTCACCCCGTAAAAGCTGGCACGGCCTTCCCCCCTGGAGTACAGGGTCCACCTGGAACATTTCAGCCGTGACGAGACAGGCCCCAAACACAATCTTAGCCCCCCTCGTGAGGACCGGAGCCATCACCGGGGTCCCCCCCGCATGCGAGCTTGCCTCCGCGGAAGCGAGGAGGGCCCAAGACAACCAGAGGAAACCCCAAGGCATTAAGGCAGGGTGAGAGGCGCCCCGCCCCCACCCAAACTCCAAAGGGCACCCAGAGACCAGAGCCCTGGAACTGACCCAGCCCACGTGCGCAACCCGCTCCCTCCAACGCTTCCGCCGGTCCAACGCACCCCTCAGTGAACCACACGGAGTCACCATGCCTTCAAGTGCCGACCCCCCCGCAGTGCTAACGAAGGACGACCTCAAGGACATCCTCCAGGAGATAAAAGCGATTCAAATGGACATACAAGCCTCTATAGTTGATCTCAGGGGGAGAGTGGAGACGCTCGAGGACAAAATGGAGGGAATGGAAAACAACCACCTCCAAATGGACCTGTTAGACATGAAATATGAAGCGAGGCTAACAGACCTAGAAATCAGAGAGGAAGACATAGCCGTGAAAATGGACGACCTAGAGAATAGAGAACGCCGAAACAACCTGCTCATTATGGGTGTGACTCAACAGAGAGGCGAGACTGCCGCAGACATGGGGAGAAAGGTTCAGGGCCTCATCAACCAACTCTTCACACTCGAGGGGGGCAAGGAAGTCCATCTGGAAAGTGCCCATCGAGGGGGGGGTGAAGCGAGGGGCGGCCCAAGGTCCATAGTTGTGCGCTTCCTCCGCTACAGAGAAAAAATGGAGGTCCTCGAGAAGGCGAGAAGGCTGGAGAGTTTCTTGTTCGAAGGAGACACAGTGAGGATTATCCAGGACCTCTCGGCTTTCACTCTTACCCGCAGAAGAGAGTGCCGGCCACTCACCCAGTGGCTCACCAGCCAAGACATAAGATACAGGTGGTCCTTCCCATTTGCCTTGTCTTTTGAATGCTCAGGAGTGGACTATAGAGTGACCAGCAGCAAGGAGGCATCCCAAGTGCTGCAGGTACTCAAAGGGGATACCCCAGAGGAAGGAAACGGGATGGAGGTGCAAGAGCCTCGGAGCGCCAGAAGGGAGTCGTAGGGCCCCTGGTCCACAAAGAAGAAGATAAAGGGCCATAGGAAATTCAAGAAACTAAACACCCCCACAACGGAAGCTGAAGGGGACTAAGTGGTCAGAGGCTCGTTATAAGAGAAACTGAGAGATTGAATCAAACAGCCCCAGTTGGGGACGCTGAGCTTAACAAGGGGACTGCGGTGGATGGTCTTGCATTCACCCTGGTGGCTTGCCCATTGGCATGCGTCATGATAAAGAGGGGGCGGGGGGAGGATGGAAGGGAGGGAGTTGGGGTTGGGGAGTTTGGGGACCCACACAGTCTCAAAATCACATGCGAAGGCGGCAGCAAGCACAGATCCGGGAAGACGGTACACAGAAGACAAGGACCCAATGGCAGGCAATGAGAATAGGGGCCGGGCTGAGTCACTGAGAATTGGTTCACTCAATGTAAAGGGTCTGAACTCCCCAGCAAAGCGCTCCCTCTTGGGGAGGGAAATGAAGAATGCTAAAATAGACATCCTCTTCATACAGGAAACTAGAGCGGTCACGGGAGAGGAGAGGGCCATCCCGGGAGCACACGTGGGCCAGACCTTCTGGGCATCCGCTCCCACGAAACGGAGTGGAGTCAGGATCATCCTGCAGAGAAACCAGAAACTCACAGAGGTAACCAGGTGGGGGAGGGAGGATGGTAGAGCCATGATTATATCGGGTGACTTGCACAACTCCAGGATCTCCCTAGCAGCTATCTATTGTCCTAACGTGGGCCAGGTTGAATTTCTCAAAGAGGCGATGGGAGAGATAATGGCCAGGACAGAGGGGCTCCTTATACTGGGTGGAGACTTTAACATGTGGGCAAATCGGGAATTAGATCATAGTTGAGGGGCCATCCCGCTAGGCAGCCGAGGGTGTAGACCCCAGGGGAAATTCCGGGAGCTGATGTGGGGCTATGGGCTCGTGAACACATGCAGGGAATTGCATCCGGAGGGAAAGGGATACACCTTCTACTCAGCGGTCCATGGCATTAGACCGAGAATAGATTACCTTTTCATGGGGCACCAGAACATGAGCCGAGTGAAATCCTGCATCATCCGCCCGGTTAGCTGGTCGGACTACGATATGGTCTGGGCAGATATTAGTGTATTGGGTCTGAAACCCAGAGAATCCCTGTGGAAATGCAATGACTTCCTGCTAAGGGATGTGGTTTTTAAGGAGGAGATGGAGAAGGCGATCAATGAATATTTTGAACTGAATAACACGGGTGAAGTCAACATAGAGACAGTTTGGGAGGCAGCAAAGGCGACCTGGAGGGGTGTTCTGATTAGAGAGGGGGGTTCCAAAAAAAGGACCAGGACTCTCCTGGCTCATAGGCTACGGGCGGAGATAATAGCATTGGAGGGAACTAAAGGGAAGAGTGATGAGGAGAGGGAATGGGACTTGGGGGATGCAAGAGAGAAAAGGCAGGAGCTGAGAGCATTGGAGATGAGGAAAATTGTAGCAGGCCTCCAACACCTGCATCAAAGGTGGGTAGGGCTGATGCCATGCTAACGGCCAAACTCCTGGGCCAGCGGAGAGATAGATGGGTGTCAAGGATCTCATGCAGGGATGAGGGGACGAAAACAGATCCCGAGGGAATAGTGCAGGAATTTGCGGGGTTCTATGAGACTCTCTACGGAGGGAAGGAGAAGTGGAGGCGGAGGCACTGGGAGCATACCTCGGAGGAGTAACATTACCTGTGATGGACCCCCCAGAGGCATCAGCCTTAGACTCCCCAATAACGAGCGAGGAGGTACTCAAGGCAATATCGGGTCTTAAACTGGGCAGGGCCCCCGGGGAGGACAGATTTACCGCAGGCTTCTATAAGGCCTTTGCAGGCTTACTAGCGGGGTTTTTGTCAGGCCTATTCATGAATATCATGAGGACCGGGAGTGCGCCACCGTCTTTTGGCAAGGCACTGATAACAGTGATCCCGAAGGAGGGCAAAGATCCAACAGACTGCCGGTCATATAGACCAATTTCCCTCCTGAATGTGGACGCTAAACTGTTCACCAGGATCATAGCCACGAGACTAGACAGCCATATGCCGGTACTCATCCACTCTGACCATGTGGGCTTCATACAGGGGAGATAGGGGGCAGATACCCTCCGAAAAACCCTGCACCTGATGAGGGAAGCGGCCCCGAAGGAAGACAACCCTGTCCTGGTGGCCATCAACGCCGAAAAGGCGTTCTACAGGGTGTACTGGGAGTTTTTACACAGTCCTTGTCAAACTGGGCTTTGGCGAGGGAATCAGGTGAGCCGTTAAGGCCTTATACACAGACCCCTCTGCTAGAGTCACGGTAAATGGTCGCCTTTCACGAACATTCAGCCTTCAAAGGGGGACGAGGCAGGGTTGCCCCCACGGGCTGCCCCCTCTCCCCAATCCTGTTTGCCATGACCATGGAAATACTCGCGGAGTACATCAGATGTGCCCCGATGGTCCGCGGTATTGACGTTGGAGGTCGGACCTTCAAGCTCGGCCTCTATGCAGACGACATACTGCTCCACCTGAGGGAACCCACTAGTTCGGTCCCGGCTGCCGTTCGGGTTATTGAACGGTATGGCCGATTCTCAGGCTTCAGGATGAACATAGGAAAGTCAATGATCTTCCCCTTTGCCCCGGATGCAGACAGGGACCTCACGGAACTGTCCCCCCTGGGGTTTCAAATTTGTACCGAAGGGATTAAATACCTGGGGATCAACATCGTCCGGCCCCACGAAGATCTAAGCCAGGCAAATTACCCCCCGCTGTTTGACAACTTATTCAAAGAAATGGAGACATGGGGTAAGGGGCAAATCTCGTGGATGGGATGGATAAACGCCGTAAAGATGAACCTCCTCCCCAGGGTCCTGTACATTTTCCAGATGCTCCCGTTAGAAGCCCCAGAAGCACTCCTTAAAAAAGCCAAAAAACGCATAACGAAATTCATATGGCAAGGCTAGAGACCCAGAATAGGTTATGAAACACTCACCCTCCCCAAGGATAGAGGGGGGGGGTTGGCCTCCCAGACTTACGAATTTACCACAGAGCAGCCCAGCTCAGAATCCTGGCCCCCACCTCAGAGAGGACCCCAACAAACAATAGGTCTTTCTTGAAAACTCCCTCCTGAGCCCTGTCACAGTGGGTGAGTGGTTATGGGTCTCGATGAAAAAGCTCCCAAGGAGAATTAGGAATCACCCAATACTTGTAACAATGTGGAAGGCGCTGGAGGGTAAGGGACACGGTGAGAAGGTGACCACTTGGCCCTCCCCCATGAGCCACATCTGGTCCACACCAGTTTTAGAGGAAATCCAAGGCCATGAACACTATCAGCCCTGGTTTGACGCAGGCCTATGCAGAGTTGGTCAGTTGGTCAGGGAGGAGTCCTTTAAAAGTATCCAGGAGCTTGAAGAATCCTTGGGAATAGGTAGGCTCTCCCCACTCCTTTACCTGAGACTTAAGGGAATCCTAATGAAACCAAAACTAAAGCCCAAATTACAAAGAAAACTCACCCCAGTTGAGAAAATGTTAGATACCCATGTAGAAATGAAAGGTCTCATCTCACTCCTTTACTCGGCCCTTTTAACCCCCCGGGAGGAAACCACTAAAAGCCTCAGAGGGAAATGGGAAAGAGACTTGGGCTGTAGGATCGGAGACGGTCTCTGGGGGAGACTCTGTAGTAGATCATTTAAGACCTCGATTTCCTGCCAATACAAAACCCATGCTGTTAAACTCCTGCACAGATGGCAGTATGACCCGATCACACTCTCTAGGATGTTTCCAGACGTAATCCCCCTTTGCTGGCATGGGTGTGGGGAAAGGGCAAACTATTGACACATGTGGTGGACATGCGGGAAGGTCTGAACTTATTGGGCCGAAGTCCTCAGCTGGCTGAAAGAGGCGGGAGAAGGTGTGCTCCCACTGGACCCGATGTTGATACTCTTTGGCCTGCAGCATAAGGATGACCACTGGGAAAAATTACCGGACCTCTCACACTCCCTACTGTTGGCAGCCAGAGCGGCTCGCACCAGAACGTGGAAGAGGCCCGCCCTCCCCACGAAGAAAGAATGGGTGGTGATTGCCAAAGATATATTCCTTATGGAAATATTTACAGCGGCTCTACATGGTTCAAGCACCCAAATAGAGACAGACTGGCTGCAATTTCAAGAGGTGTTTGGCAATACATAGGCCACGTCCTGAGACCCTCAAGCGTTGGCCCGGCCCAAAAACAAGCTCCGACATGGAACGAATGGCCCTGGAACTTGGAAAGCTGGTTGACCACTGGTGGAGAAAACCCGGATTGACCCCGCCCTATGCTGCATCATTTCTATAAGCAGACTGCAGTGCTCGAGATACTGTGTGGGGTGGGTGGGAGGGGGTGGGGAACAAACGTAGGGAATAAAGTCCTATAGTTTGATTTGTTGAGGGTGAATGCCCAAATCTTGTAACTCGTGTACCTATGCTGTTGTTTTCAAAAATCAATAAAAATTGAATTAAAAAAAAAACAATTACCACTTTAATCATACAATGCTAAATCCCCCAAAAATGTTTTTATAGTAATATGAAAGTGGCACTTACTGATTGCTTCTAGACGTGTGTGTGTCAAGTTGGCTCAACAAAGTCGCTCAACAAAACCTTACCAAACAAACGGCAAATAAAAAATATTACTTGTCGTTCTATCAGTGATAGAACTGTACCTTTCAACCAAAACCATTTTGGCTCCCAAAGTGGAACACTATTTACTACTGGCATTCAGCAAGGGTGACATGGTATGGTGGGTGATTGATAATGTTTTTGGAGTGGACAAAAGGAGCACTGAACAGATACTAGCATGGAAAGAGCAATATTGGATGTACACTTAAGATAGATATGATCAGGGTTACATCAACAAGAGGAGTGGCAGAAGGATATTGTAATGCTCTTTTTCCCCCTTTTCTCTTTTTACTCACTTTCTGTTTGCTTCTGTTTCCACTCATTCTGTGTCACACACAGTGTGCATACTTCTCTTTCATGCACAGGGTGTGCAATTTTGAGGGAGTACCACACAGATTTACAGGCAGCGATATTTAGGGTGTAACATGCAGATTTGGAGGCAGCAATATTTGTGAGTACATTGCCATGAACGCAGTTTGCACCATGTGTGAGAGGGCATTGCAGAGAGGAGGTGGACGGAGATGAGGGCAGAAGAGGGGAATAGCATACAAGTGCCCCAGTACCACTGAGGCCCCCCCAGAGCCAAAAAGGCACAGACAGCGCCCCATGAATAGGCACAGGTTAAGGATAAGGGGTCATCAAGGAACAGGCACTTCACAGATGAGAAGCTAACAATCCTCACAGATTACGTCGACAAACACCATGTCGACCTTTACACTTGGGCTGGCAGTCTTGTTCCTGTGACCCAGCGATGGAGGATGTCTCAGACGGTCACATATCTCATCAATGCATGTGGTGTGGAGAGGCACACAGGGGAATAGGTCCACAAGATATTTGAAAGGTCACCAGTGGACTCTTCGGCAGTGAGCAGGTGGTTGATGTGGGAGGCATGGAGACCTATGCGGCTACATCAGGTGAATTCTATGTGTGCATCTTTTATATGATTTCCTCAATATGTATATGATGTATTAACATGTAGTGCAGTTGGTTGTGGTGCCTCTGACCCATAAATGAGTACTGCAGTGATACATACATGTATACTTCGATTGCATGTTGTGCATCCAGGAAGGTGGATGCTTGAAACATTTGTGCAGTTGACATTGATCATATAGCACACACAATGGTATGCAGTATTCTTTAGAATCATCGCTATATGTGGCAATGGCCTGCAAGAGACATGTCATTGGACACACTCACAGTGTCATGCTTGTGGATTGTGCAGTGTGAATACTAATTGTGACTCACATAAAGTAACAATGAGCAGTGGTGGATGTCAGAGTCATCCATTCACTGGTCCTGGTGTCCAGTGGACATGGATGAGCAACAAAGACAGTGAAAAGTTGCATGAGTCAGAATTTGCTGTGGTTGGCTAAACGATGTTTGATGGTTAATGTTCATTCCACATTTGGAGTGTCAATTATTCAGTGGTCTTTCCAGTGCACACTGGTCATATCCACTTTGCACTCTCCTCACACATGGCCAATATGCATACGCGGGTGGGCAACCACAAATCTGGCCTTGGCCATCATGGCGAAGGGGATGATGTGGGTTTTGGCAACACAATTTCCTGCATGCAAGTTTTGTCAGCATGAGAAAATATGATACTGTCACATGTTTCAATTAGCATAGATGTCGTGGTGGAGGGGCTCAGCATTTTAGCACGGAGCTCCAGAACCATCTACTGTTAGATCCTTCACTCACATACATGTATTTGTGTATGTATGGTTGCCTATTCCCTCAATCCATAGCTTAATGCAGGACCTAGTGTGCACCAACATGATTTAATAGAGCATTGTGTATTGTTTTCTGACTTTGTGCAGTTCATAACACAGCTGATGAGGAGGAGTGGGGGGGCGAGGGGTGAGCCACAACCATCCACCAGTGCAGGACAGGGATCTGTGCCTGGTAAGAATGACCTTCTGTTGCAGACCATCATCATCAGGTCTGCCGACGTGTCTTCCGATGATGCTGATGAATCTGATGTGGAAGGCATGAGGGTCCACCACTGAGTGGTCTGGATGCGCTTGAAGCTCCTTGGCTTGCTTGAGGGTGCAGAGTCCAAGGAGGAAAGTCAAGAGACCCTAAGTCTGACAGAGGAGATGCCTGCTTTAATGGTGGATTCTGTGTCTGCAGGTTTGCCTCCTACCACCATGGAGTCAGCAACAGAGACTGATGACCTTGGGAGGATTTTAGACTGCAGCCTATGACAGTGCACTGACTTCAATCAGCCCGTACCCCGGAAACCCAACTTGGTAGGCTGTACACACGTGGTGAATGTGTGCCTGCCATACACTTTGAGTGGGAGGAGGAGTTGCTGTATGCAAGTGTCCAAAAGAGTGAGGTCCTGCAAGAGATGGCCAGGAACATCCATTGCCTAGTGGATAATGTCCAATGCCACACTCTCTGCCATACTACGCCTATTTTAGCATGGGAGCAGAGAAGACACACAACACCAGAGCCAGGAGACTTGTGAGGAGGGTTCTATCGATAGACAATCTCTTTGTGATGAGATTTTGGCCTCAAGGGATGTCCTGCACAAAGATATGGCCACCTCCAGTTAAACCCTGCATACATAGATCTTGGCATCAAGGGCAAGCCACCATCAAGACACGGATCACTTTAAAAAAACTTTGCATGAGGAGATGTTGGTCTCAAGAGAATTCCGCTGTTCAGCTACATATATCTTGAACCAATCTCTGCATGAGCAAATGCTGGCCTCAAGGTAATTCTGCCATCAAGAAATGGATTCCTTGAGTCAATTTCTGCATGAGGAGTTGTTGGCCTCAAAGGCTCTCCACCGCCAGAAGATATCTGTCTTGCAGGAGACTCTCAACATGCAGTTGGAGACATCAAATTCACCAGGCATTCTGACACTTTGACCACATGCGATAGCCATCATCAGGACCTTGTTGCAATAGGGGCCCTCATGCACATATCCCTCTCAAAAGTGTCCAAAGCCAGTGAAGATCAGGCTTCGGTATTGTGTGGTCAGCGTGCACATCCTTGGATCCACAACAGGATGGGGGTTTCAAGTGAACCACACATGTGATGCCATTGACTATGTTACCACACAACCCTTTCCTCTTGCCACCACCACCCCTTCTTCATGCAGCTTGGTGTTCATGAGCCCATGGAGGGAGCATGCATTATTTTCCTTTTGTTTTCCCCCCGTCCAAGGCGAACTGCATTTTGTTTTGTCCTCATATCAGGGACATAGTGCTCTAGTGGGAAGTGACTCAACTACACATGCTACTGGGCACATTTTTGAGCTGGGGGGCTGGACATGCAGCCATGTTCAGTGAAGTCAACTGACATGGTATTGTGGACTGCTACAGCCTCCAACACACAGGTGAACATTCCATTCAATATTGAGGTGTACTAGTGCAGTATGTCAGACAGACTCCTTTAGCAGGTCCAAACAAATGAACAATGTCATTTTATGTATCTTTACTCCTCCAGAACACACACTCCCCGAGAGGACACCTCAATCACCCTATTTCCACCCAAGCCCCCATTCACTTTGCTGGACACTGACCCTCCTAGCAAAAGTGCAGAAACACAATGTTATGTTAGCTGGTGAGCGATTCACAGCACAACAGCAGTACCACCAGGTAAGACTGCACTGCCATGCATTTTCATGGCTTGTGACATATGCATCCCAATAGGGGCATGATGTGGCACACACAAGGTTGAGCATGTCTAATTACATATGGTGATGATCGGGTGATGGTCACTGTCACTGAAGATGTGACAGTGACCATCACCCGATCATCACCATATGTAATTAGAGTTGTCCTACATAATTGTGTGTGTGTGTATGTCTCCTTGATCAGCTATGCATTTGCTTTGTGATACAGGTTACATCTTAACAATTTGCTGATTGGAGACAGCTCCTCGGGATGTTTCTGTACACATGTTTTTGGTGAGGGCTAATACAGTAGCTTCTTTTTGGTGTGGAATTACATTTAGAATCTTGTCATGTCAGCCTTGCATGCCATCTCCTGACATGTGTCATGTCAGGTTGCCATTCCATGATCACGGGTGGGCGGGCCTGTAATGATTTCCGGAAATGCCATTGCAGGGTTCTGCACCATGGGCTTCATGTGTGTGGTATTTCTTTCAAAATGTTCAGAAAAGGGTTGGCCTTGTTGAAAAAGTGTGATATGGGGCAACTCTGAGTATTATTTGTAGGGCCTCTTTTGGTTCCCAGTCCACCCCAATCCATGATGTATAAGCATGCAACACACTTGACTCTCACAATACATGTAAGAGCATGATCCAGATGGCAAGTATGCATGTGGATGATGTGTGAAGTCTGTAGTGCATTTATGGCGAAGTGCAGGTGTGGGAGGCCTAAATGCCTTTCTCATGTGGCTTCTGTATTCCCAATGATGTGAGTGGCTACATTGCTTTCTGGAAGATTCGGGGGCATCATCATGATTGGACAAGGGACATCTTAAGGTATTGGAGACATGCATTAGGAGGTTGTAGGTGGACAGCTGTTGATTTTCCAGTTGCAGGAGCACACACATGGCAGTAGTGAATGGATGCGAGCAAGTCCAGCAGCAATGGTGCAGAGGGACCCATCATCAAGATGGCAGTCAGGTGAGACATTTTATTTGCTCGTCATGCATGCTTGCTACTCATGAGTACACATGGTGTGCAGACATTGTGCCAGAGGTTGGCTTTACAATATTTGGAATGTTGGGCCTGTAACATGGTAACTTCCATTTACTCTTAAAATACTTTGGCCATGATTTGTGCACTTTATGTGATAGATGGTGATGTGGTGGCATTGTACTTTTAATGTTATGGAGCACACACTGTTTTCCAATCCAAAAGGCACATTCTCAGGGTGTTGTTATGGGCATGCTTGATTAGCCTGATTGCATCATTGAAGGCCATCAGGGATGTGGAGTTACTGAGTCTGTGTGTGTGTTCAACTGGGGTTGCAATTCATGTGAAGTAGGTTTGTACTACCTGGTTGCTTGTGTCCTGTCCCTGTGCACTTTGGCCTGCTAAAGGAATTGGGGATGAATGTGGACTAGCGTGGAGGCCCTCCTGCAGGTCTACTGCTATGCCACATCGTGTGGTAATATTATGGAGGACATGATTTTGCATACTACAGGGGGTGCATATAGCAATACGCCAACTGTGCACTCCAGTCTTCCCCTACTGGCTATGTGTGCTCTGTTATTGAGCGCCTCACCTGAGGTGGCTGGATTCCTGATAGGTGTCAACAGGAATGGTGAAAATGGGTAGGCACTTTCCACTGCAAAGGACAAAATGGTTATTATTTGCAAGTATTGTGTTTTATTATGTTCCTGTGTGTCATGTGACTGCTTGTGTGTGTGTGTGAGATAGTTGATTCTCACACACAAGTCAGGTGTTTCCAAAGATTCCTGATTCAAGGGCCTGGTACATAGATGAATGTCAGAAAATGTAGCAAGCATGCGTGCATCCGGGGTAATTGGCATTCGCGTGGATGTTGTATCACTTGGCATCACAAATCACGAGCACATTGATGGAATGCTAATGTTTCCTGTTGTGATAGATGTTTTCTGTCTCTTGAGGGGTTGCGGTGCAACATGGGTGCATTTGATGGCTCCCACGACCTGTGGAAAGTGTGCAACTGCATTGCATTCCTGGCTCACTCTATGCCTTGCCTGCAGTGTGCATAGCATGTGAATGTACCTATGCACATGTACTAGGATGCAACACAAGACCTGATGCAGGCACCTTGATTGTGTGGGCTGATATATATATACCCAACAATGGCTATGGTATGCTAGAATGATCCAATGGCCAGGAAGTATAAGGCTATTAGCACTTTGACCAGAGGTCTGAAAGACTGTGATCACATGGTAGGTGATACCATGTAATTCTTCAACTCCCTGACCTGGTCTTGGATGAAATGGGGAGGAAGTGGTATCTCCCATGCACCTCTTCATCTAAAATTCGTAATATTTGTGTTTGTGTATGTGTTTGTGTATGGAACATTCTGGCTCTCCTCCTTCTTCTCCTATTCCTCATCCTCATCCTCCTCATTCCATGTAGCAATTTCAGGGCTAGCAATGCATGATCCGGCATTGTGACAATCGTGTGTTCATTGGGATTATATTACACTTGTTATGCATGGGCTTTCATTGCACGTTGTGCTTTGTGATGGGTGGCAGTGTGTTTTTTCTCTGTTGGAGTCAAAGCGATAGTGGCATTGTTTCTGTGAATAGGTTTTACTTTTTGCTTGGTGGGGCGTGTTGCTTGTTTGCCGCGTGCCTCCCTCCCCAAACCCCCATGTACCTCCTAATTCTCCTCCTTTAAACTGGATTTTGCATGCTCCGCCCCCTATTTTGTTCTTTGTGCTGGCACTCGCCACGCATTGAGTTCAGTGTCACACAAAGCGCTCCTGCACAGCGCTAAGTGGGAAGAACCAGTGCAAAATACGATCTGTGTATAAGAAAAAACGAAGGGCACGTTTGCGGTGCAAAGTCACTTTGCGCCACGCTAAACTTTTTGTGAATTAGTCCCCTTCTCTTTAGTTTTTTTATCTAAAAAATACCGTTTCTATGCTGTGGGGTGGGGGGTACACATCATTATGCTTTCTTTGTCAATGGAAGGGGGCATTTGCTTGAATTGTGTCTTCTAACTTTCTCGTTTAAAGTTCACAATAGCCTATAGTAGTTTAAATATTGACTTGGCCCACAAGAGTATGCTAAAGAAAAAAGCGCAGATGAAATAAAGCTATATATTTAGTTGCACAGGCCATAACCCTAGGTCCAGGTGTATACTGTGCAGGTCCTCTCAATAAAGAAATACTGGCTATAACGTTTCTCAGGGCAAATCCTGAAGTGAAACAGAAGCCCAACTTAAAATGTCAAAGAAGCCCTCTTTTCATGTCTATGAATATATTGTGGCTGGTGAATGACATAACATGATTGAAGGATGGATGATTAACATAAAAAGATAAAAAAAACGTATAAAACGAGTTGTGCTTTCCGGAATGAGTGAACCTGCTTCTGTAATACAAAAGCAGCAGGCTCAGTTGCTGAAAACATGCAAAGATCTCTAATATAGTATAGATAAATGCCTCCAGATTTCCTCTCTGGAGAAACAAATTGGTATTTGTGTTGAGAAATGCCTGGGTCACGTGAAAATGTTTGGAAGTACTGCGGATCACGTGGTGGGTGGAGTTTGGAACTACTCTGTAGCATTACATAAATGAGCCTGTGACAGAAAAAGACTACTGTCTAATCATTTACTTGAACATTGGTGTCTGGAAAGCTGTTCAACCTGTACACCTTTAAATGAAAATATGTAGAACTTACCTTTTTATCTACACGCATGTTTTTACCAGCATCCGAAGAACCTATTATCCCAGCTCTGAATTGAAACAAGTATTGGTCAGATGATTGTAATCTCATTGGTAATGCGGATTTGAAAGTGTTGCATTCCTTGGTCCAAATGGATAGAGAGTATACTGGAAAATCTCGCCTTACATGTACATGCATTAGTGAAATGTTGAATGGACATGTGTCCACACTGAATCAACTGGACAAGATCCAGTTCCCAACAACAAATGTTGCAATTTACAGACACATGTTTTACTCCAAAAGATGGGGGAAATATAGACAAGAATGTAACACTCACATGATGGCTAGCAGCCTCGTTCATGCAATTTTGGCAACAATGAAATACTTTAGTTATGAGGAAGGTAAGGGGCCTAATGTTGGGGAAAAAGTAGTACATTGCACAAAAAAGACCCGTTACGTTTTGCAAAATGTTCCATGTAGTACAGAAACAATTGTAACATCAGCAGACCATGCCAATACACATTTGTTCCACCTCGTAGAGCAAATAGTCGAAATTCACACCACAAGTTATTTGCAGGGGATGCTGCCAACAGACAGAGGGCACCAGTCCAGTCCGATCTTAACCCTAATTTGTGGGGGCTGTATCTGAACAGTCAAATGTACATTTTGTCCAGCACAAGCAAGAATAATTACAACCTAATTTGGGAACAGTAATTGTTTAAAATATATTTTTAAACAAACATTTGGGAAGCAAACCTCGACAGGAGATGTTAAATGTATTGCACCCATGATAGGAAAAGCACCAATAAAGATAATATGCAAGATTGGCCCAGAAGTGACTGAAACAACGCATGGTTGCATGGGCAATGAAGGTTGACTCACAACATATAAAACCCAAATGTTGGAAAGGAGAGTGACGTATTTAAGTTTTGAGGAAGACCTTTTTGAAAGGTGGAAACATGTGTTGGCTATTCATAGTGTGTGTTAATAAAAATATTGTAAAATAAGGAGTAACATCTCTTCAAATCACTTACATTCAGTAGAATATTTTATTGTAGGTGTAGATGGCCAATTAGAATTCCAGTATCAACCCACACGTTATGCTTGTTGGAGTCATTTATAGTGTATTGCCATAGCATACGCCTGTTTTCAGCAGATTCTTTAAATAGTCGGATTTCCTAGGATTCCATTTTTTTACAGCAGCATGTATAAAACAAGGTATGTTTTTACGGTGCAGGAAGAATGAAAGAGAGAAATGGGACATCAATTCTGTGTCTCACACTCTGTCTTCAAAATCCTAACTCCTGCAAAATTAGGAAAGGTTTTAAGGGAGATAAAACACATTTCTGTCCGTCTTTAGCAATTTTCCAAGTGTTCTGCGGACTGGTATGTTGAAAATTAGTCCAGTTGCTAATACTAAGACATATCAGGCATTTGGTGAAACAGGTATTAATTGAGTCATGCAAGGAATTTTCTCCTGTTTTTTCAGGAGAAGCAAAAGAGGTGTACAGAAAACAACCGTAGTTAATATAAAAATGGGTTATTGCTCACTGTGAGAATAAAGGTAATTGTGCTTCAAAGTCTAAAGAAAGAATTGATGGTATTTGTAGAGAATGCATAGGGGTTTCTGGCTGCCCATTCGCAATTATAATCCATGATCTGTAGCGAAAGCTGTGTAAAACAGAATAGGCAAGTCGGATACAATGAATGGTGGAGGTTTAAAGGAACTACATAATGGCAGAAGGAAAAAGCAAGTACTGGTTGACTTTAAAAACAGATGGTGTGGTGAAGGTCTATGTTTCACACAAAGGAGAATGGGCCTGTTAGGAGCACCAGATCAAAGAAGTGCTCGGCACCAAAATGCTGCAATTTTTTAGTTTTTTATTATTATTATTTTTTTTTATTAGCATTTAGTTTTAATTAATGCTTTTTTAGCAATTACATTTAAATACATATACAGAATAAAAAAAATAGAATAGAGAAGGGAAAGAAAGAAGAAAAGAAAAGAGAAGAGAAGAGAAGAGAAAGATCCAGAAAATGAAAAAGAAAGACAAAATCAAAATAAAAAGTTAATCCTTATATCAAAAATAAATGTAAACAGTTTTCATTCTTTATTCCAGAAAGAAAAAGTCATTAGTCTTTCTTCATCTCCTCGAGCTTTCCCAATATTATTGATACCAGTTCTAACAAAGTGTATGTTAAAGAAAGCCTGGTTCCTTGCAACAGAAGTAGCCAAATGTCCCCTTTAGTCAGAGTTTGATTATCAGCAAAAAGAATGTGCCGCAAATTGAAACAGATATGTTCCACTACCGACCAGTTCATGATCAAATGCCGCAAGGATTCTAGTTAGTGACCACATAGCCTGCAGACATAGGGCTTCATTACGAGTATGGTGGTAAGGCAACAACAGCACCAGTAACGCTACCGGCACCGTTGCTACCGTACTGCCATACTACGAGTCCTACTCGCGGGTGCCCTTGCAGCCACCAGGTCTGACCTGGTGGCCATACCGGCACCCGCGAGCAGAACATAATGGTAGCACCGGTACCGTTACCGGTGCTACCACCCTCCCCATTCCCATTCAGCCCTATGGGGCCGAATGGGGATGGGGAGTCCTTTATTACCGGCACCCGCGAATGGGCAATTCTTCCAAACACGGCATGACCCGGTAATTGCCCATTCGTGGTATTACAGGCAGGCTACCTCCAAACTTGTAATGAGGCCCATTGTCTCTTAGTTCCTTTGATTTTCTTATTCTAAGATCTCCTTGGTTGGAAACAAGTTGAAACACAGTCTTAGAAACTGATGTCTTAGAAATGTAGAGGGGAACTTACTCAAATATGGAGGAATAATTCAGTGTTTGCTTGCTGTTGTACAATGCTTCCCATAAAGTTTTGATGTAGACACAAGGTCTATGGTCTCAATCCAGTCATGGTCGTACAATCGCCATTTGACCTGATCCAGATTTTCCATAAGCAATTTTTCTGTTGAGCCAATTGATTTTAGTATGCCCTTATATTTTTCACTCCATTCTTCTAATAGCCACTCCCTTTTTGTGTTGAGTGCTTGTCCAAGTGAGGTGAACCCACCATCTGATGGGGGCAGCAAGCTCTTCCTATAGAAATGTAACGTCTTCTAGGTTGTGACTGTGAGAAGTGACGTGAGGCCTAGTGCTTTTCGGATCACAGCCACTGGTATACAGTTCAATACCCCAAGTCATTTGTGTGGTCTCTTGTATTTTCTCTCCACTTATGTGCCATACCTTAAATTTACCGGCTTTACTCGCTGTCTTACCAAAGATCAACACAGCGGATTTAGATGTATTAATCTGGAGATCATTTGAAGTTAAGTAACAAGCCAAGGCATCTAATTGGCGTTGAAGACCGATGGGTGTTTCATCGAGTAATACAACATCATCAGCGTACAATAATCTATTTACAGATGTGCCAGAAATGGTTGGTGAAAAGCACCTTATCTCGTTGAATGCATCTCCCATGACCAAAGTATACAGATTGAAGATATCTTGTGCAAGGTGACATCCTTTTTTGAGGGCAACTGTTGTCTTTATGGGGCTTGTCAAGTCCCCCCATTTGTTCAACTTTATTTGGATCGTTGTTCCAGAATGTAATGCTTCAATTGCTTCTCGCAAGTCGATAGGGCATCCCCAAGCTTTCAACTTTGACCATAAAGTCTGCCTGTTTACTCAATCGAAAGCTTGTGACAGATCGACTGAAGCTAGATATAGGGCCTCATTACACGGTAGGCGGTAAGGGTTTACCGGTACCAGTATTTTACCGGTACCGGTAAACCCTTACCGCCTTACTACGAGGTCCCTTTGCGGGTTGGAGAATTTAACGCCTGCTTTTTGCAGGTGTTAAAAACCAACCCGCAAAGGGACCAGGGAGCTAATAATGGTACCACAATTTGCAGTGCCGTAATTAGCACCTTCCCCATTCCCATTATGCCCTATGGGGCAAAAATGGGAATGGGGGAAGGGCAATGGGGGAAGGGGGAATTACCGTCCCACCAACCTTGGGATAGGTGGGTAATTCCCCTTTCCACCAAGGCGGTGCCGGTATTTTACCGGCATGGACCAAGGTGCTAGTAGCACCTTGGTCCACCTCCGTCCGTGTAATGAGGCCCATAGTTTTTTGCTGTTCTTTTTTATGGTTCGCAATTTCATACAATTAAATAGAAATAGGTTCAGGGCTGTGCTGATGCCTTTCCCAAATCCGGCTTGCCAACAATCACGATGATTTGATTCCCTGCTCCAATTGTTAAGGTGTTCCAAGATCAAGGCTGCAAAGAGTTTTCCAATGACATCCATGAGGGCGAACGTCTATAGTTTGAAGGGAGAGGCCTAACAACCCTTTTTGTAAATTGGCACGACAATTGAGGTGGTCCATGAGGCCAGTTTTTTCTCCACAATTTCACCAATGTCAATAGATCATATATGAGAGATTCCCATTCCTCTGGATTCTTCTTGAGGATCAAATTGGTCAAACCATATGGGCCTGCTGCTTTGGAATTGCTAGAGTTTTTAATCAGTGCAAGAATATGTCTCGTTCTGTTCCGAATATCCAATTATGCAAGATCGGGTCTGGGTCAATGTCTTCATGCTCAAACATGTTGGAAAAAAAGGCAGTGAAGTAATCTGACCACACTTCCCCTGGAATTGAATTAGTTAGTGTGTGCTGTTTCAGAACGTCCATTGCGTGGAAGATTTGCCACATCTCTCTAGAATTTTTTGTTGCTACTAGCTTCAACATTTTCTCAGCATCCTATTGGTTTAGAGTATGTCTATGCTGTTTCAACCAATTGTGATAAGCAGACCTGATCTTCTTAACCATATCCAAGGATTCCATTGACAGATGTTTATTATATGCTCTTAATAAGCGATTTAGTTCCTTTTTCGTCAGACCAACTGGTGGGCCGAATTTATGTGTATGTCAAAAGTTTTTCTTCCTGACAGGAGCAGTCTTTTCTGTGTATAAGGATAGATATTTTGTATAATTTAAATCGGCTGAATTCCCCACTTCGCTCAGATTTTTTGACAGCTTGATAACATTGTAACCGGACAGCCTTAACCCGTTTCTCCCAGGTTGGAGTTCTGCAGTGTTCTTTTCCATCTCTGGATTATTCCTAGCCTCTAATTTTATGTTGTGGTCACTCCAAATAGTATCAATAACCATCATGTTCATTATCTTTGTGTGTAGATTATCTGAGAAAAAAAAGTCATCCAAAATGTGTCTCTCTGTCCCTCTCTTCCATGTAGGATTGGGTGGTTTATCGCCTACTACAGCCCCATTTAGCATTGAGGTGTTTCTTAGAGACAATTCACTTCTCCACGACAGGCCTCCTGCGATGTACCTATTGGGCGCTCTATAAGAGTCTTGGAATTTTTAAAGCAATAAATATTTAAGTCACCACATAATATGATGTTCAAATATGGTCTTGAAAATGTTGCGTTGTCAATCTCTTCCATGACCTGTTCAGCGAAATACTTTGATGTTGGTGCCCTGATATTCCAATACCGGTTGCAGAGTAGAATCGGCCCTGTATTATTGGCTTTGGAGCTGTCTCATTCCAGTAAGATGACTTGTATTAGTAGAGAGATGTTCTTTGTCCATATGACTTTGATCCCACTGCTCTCTTTTATAAGGGTTAGTGGCCCGGCCATGGGTGTTCCCATCAATCCCTTTGTTGCCGGATTTAAAAAAGTGGCAAACCCCTCAAGGAGTGGTTGATCTCGTAGACACGTCTCCAGGAGGCAAATTACATTAAACTCTTCAAACCACAAGCTACCTTCCCCAAACAGGCGCTTAAAGCCTTGCGTATTCCAGAATCCCAAGGTGACATAACGCTTGATGGCCTTTCTGCCTGATATCTGACATTATGACTTCAAGGCTAAAGCTCCCGCCATCCAATTGCAATTTTCCTTCAATGTTTGTTTGCCCCTTGTAGGGCAATATTTGTCCATGGGTGGATTTGAATTATCTATCACCACTTTAAATTTGTTGAGTTGCTGCAGCCTGACTTCATCCCGTTTACCGTAGGTAGTTTGAGTACGCTTTGTTAGCCTTGATCCTGTTGTATTGTATTTACTGCTCATGTGTTTGCAAAGTTTTTCTAGGATATATTCTAAAATGTCATCTTCTTGGTTGCTTCCAGAGTTAAGATTAGTGACTGTTTTTAGTCAGAACCCCATGGTTTTCAATTGACGTGTTTCCTCTGCGTCGCTCCACTTGGAGAAAGGGTTTTTCGCAAGTTGGGAGTACAGCCTTCTCTCGGCATATAGTACCATAAAAGATGAATGAGGTGTATCTCTTAGCCTTGTCTGTTTTACCTTTATGTTTGGGATCATTGTTGGTTTGTAAAAGTGTGGGGGCTGAGTAGGCTGTTTAGCCACTACTCACTCTTGTACTCCTGCAGAGCAGAAGTAATTTTGTCATAAGGAGGACATATGTTTGGAGCTGGTGGAGCACGGAAATAACCAACAATAACCAACAAGAAGGGGAAGAACAAGTAAGTGGAAGAACAAGTAAGTGAATGAGAACTAAAAGGAGGAATTAAGACAGGAAACATTGGAGAAAGTTTAAGAAGACCCTACTGAAGGATAATTGCGGAAGATTAGCCCAGGAGAGCATAGACTCCACAAGCAGGAGGTTCAGGCATGGCTAAATCAAGACTGAAGACCTTAAAAAGGTGGAGGGAATTTGACATATGCAAATGGAAATGAAATCAGAGGAGATGCACATATCCTAAAGTGAAATATGCACATTTCTTCCAATGTGCCTTTCCCAATTGAAGAAAGTGCAAAAGATAAATAAGCATTTGCCAAGAGAATCTATTTTCCGATAACATTGTACCTAATGTAAAAGGTGTGCATCTTTTATATCTAGTATCTGTAACAAAACATGCCCTGCATCATTGAATGTCAATAGGAGATAATTTGCAGTTTTCTGTTAAGGCATTCCTTTGGTCTTGTGACTATGTGTCTGGCCTCACTGCTGCATTACATGGGTTTGAATCCCGGGTATGGCACTTTTTTTCCATAGCAAATTATTACATTTTTGATTCCTTGAAAACACACATTGAGGATGGCTTCCACCCTCTGGAAAAAGTAGGCAGATGCCATCCAATTGTGGTTTGCCTCGACTTGAACCATCGAT
Source organism: Ambystoma mexicanum (assembly GCF_040938575.1). Lineage (NCBI taxonomy): Eukaryota > Metazoa > Chordata > Amphibia > Caudata > Ambystomatidae > Ambystoma > Ambystoma mexicanum. The sequence continues at coordinate 135,553,621 of NC_090937.1, read as the reverse complement.
TTAAGTCATTCAGAAGGGAAGTGAGAATGGGAAATACAATAGGCATGCGATTGAGTGACAAGGAGTTGGTCTAGGAGATAAGCAGTGAGAAGAGCAAAGTGCATGGAGGTTCTTGTGGACTCCATCCTGAGATTGCCTCTTCTGCAGCACAGCTACCAAGTAGCTGATTGGACTGTCCGTATCTGTCACGTGGGGCTGTCTATGGTCTTTGTCCTGTTTTCTATGAACAAACCTTTTTATCTTGCCAAAACTCTTTAGAAGTATTGAAACTTTAATCTAACAATTAGGAATTTGTATTTTCTTGCTTCTGCTGTCATTTGGTATCAATTCTGGGAAACCCTACGTTTTCCTTGCTCTATTTCTAAACCCTGATGGCTCTGAACTATCTTACGGACAGTATGTAAATAATATCCCAACTCCTCCCTTATCACGTGTGCTTCCTTTCCAGTGCATGGGGAATGGTATGCTCATGATTATCTGATAGTTTGTAGCTTCTTCCTTAGACTCATTGCAACACAAAACCCGATAACTATACTGAGATGTCTAGCAAATCAAAATTCTATGGAAAGAAAATAATTTATTTGGGATGGCTCCATGCAACTTTAATGAAATTGACCAAACACAAACTACAGTCCACACACCCAGATGCAACTCCTCATCAAATGACATTTTGAAAATGGGTCCATTGAATGGGGCACCATGTAGCCTAACTGGAATTGAACCAACACTTTCACAAACATAGAGCCAACCCCAGTGACGTTGTACCTGGGTGGTGTATGCCTTTGTGTTGCTTTCACATTCCCCTGTATGCATGTATGCTCGCCACTGGACATACAACAATGCTGTTTACCCCACTCTTTCCCATAATTAACCAACTCACTTCTAAAAGGTGTGCCATCTTGACTTACACTCACAAACATTCTTACACATGACAACCACATGCCTATCAGTAACCATAACAACATTAAAGGAGCTAAAACAAAGCTAGTTTCTTTAGCTTCATTGAACATTCACACATCAGTGGCTATCTTAAAGTACTGTAATTTATCAGATCTTTGGCTCCCCCCATCTGGATGAGCACAAACACATGAGTCACTGCCAAACGGATAGAACAGGAGCAGCTCTCAGGTTTCATCTACTTGTAGCTTGCACTCACCAAAACCCCAGGCATTTAAACTGCCTCTAACTCTACCCTACTGTCAGCCTGTGCTCCCATCTTTCCTTACAGAGCCATGCGAAGGAAAGACCACCTCAGTTGCAGAAGAGCCCTCTATAAAACTATGTTATATTTAATTAAATTACAGTATATTAGTAATGAATACTTGTATACAATTTTAAGAACTACTGGCTGTGTTTTTTTTGTACTTGCAGGGCCTCATGGCATGGTCTACAAAGAAATGCCTCTGAGGTAACAATGTGTTCACGGGGCTAGGCTTATGCCATGTTACCTCTGGGAATACTTAATGGGCTGGGAGTCCGAAAATGGATGCCTTGTGCAACCTTTACCCTCTGACAAAAGCAGGGAAGGGAACTCTGTCCATGTACAATTGTGCACTTTGCAAAGATGCAGTTGACTAATTTAGAATGGCCGGGGGAAGCACAGTGATGTGCTTTACAGCCCCATGAACGTGTTGGTCCCGTGTGACAACTGCTTATCTGCCCAGTATCCAAATGATTGAAAGAATGGATCTGTCTGACTCAAGTTTTCCCCAGGCCTTCTATGCTGGAGTGCAGTCCATTATACTTGGTGTTAAATGACCTATTATGAAAAATTGCAAAATATCTAAAATTATTTTCTACCCTTCACAAAGGAGACACATTTCACAGATCCTTCAGGATGCATGGTTCAAGGAGCATATTGATCTTCACATATCCTATTTACATCGGCATCCTCTCGGCCGACTGTTCAGAAAGCAGTGCAGGTATCTAAGTGTAATTGATGCACAACTTGCTGTCCTTCCATGTAGGATACATGCTAGATACTGAGAGATGGAATTGCCCCCTGAACATATGTTGATGTAGGCATGAACAAATCTACTAATATCAGCCTTAGCTGATACCATTCCAAATTATCAATAGGGCAAACTTTGCCATTTTGCACAAATACAGTGAAAATGTATCTTTTATTGCACTAGAGCAATGTGTGCCCTACGACTTATAACATGCCAAGATGCACTTGTCATGGTGCAATGGTTTTCTAATATTTGCAAGTGTTTTTAGAAATATGGTAAACTTTGCCTTAGTGCTAATACCAGCAAAGTTTGCACTTGCATCAGTGCAAAGCTTCTGTAATCTGGTCCCTGGTAGTCATTGGCTCATAAATTTTGGAGTATGTGCATCCAACTGTATTGTTTTGAATCTTTTTGAGTTGAACTTCGGAGACTCAAGGGATATTGATAACAGCTGTAGCCAGAGGTCAGTATTTTGTAATGTGATACTCAAGTTTAAACAGAGAATCCCTGTTGGTGTGCAGTGCTCTTTTTGGCTATTGCTTTAATCATTTATATGGATGTTCCCGAACTTACAATATCTCAATCAAGGAGTTTTCCTGAATAGTAGGGTCTTGCTTGTAGGCATAGGTGCACAACAGGTGAAAAAATCAACTGTATGGGAGATTATCCCGCAAGGAGTAGGATCTGACAAATTCCAGTAACATCGACTTACAATCGTTGGCTTTCAGAGAGAGTGTGGTATAATTTTCTTCTTTATGACAAATACAAATGTCCAGAAAAAGAAATTAATCCTTATCATTTAACATAGTAGGCTCCAAAATAAGATTCAGTGAGTTGAGCCAGTTTTGAAATTCAATCAGGACGGATGTCTTCCCTTTCCAGATGATCAGGATATTGTTTATAAACCTTTTCCAAAATATTAGCTTGTTCATGAAGGTATTATTTTGGAAACTATTTCCCTCCTCAAATTCTGACATACAAAGGTTAGCTAAGAATGGCTCAAATGATGCCTCCGTAGACGTGCATTTTGTCTGTCAGAAAGGCCCTTATCCAATCTGCCTAATCTGTGATTTTCTGCGGTGTTGGTCTCTTTCTAAAGTGTTTTTAATGATCATTGTGTTTTAGTTAAGTGTTCTATATTTTTAGTGACTTTCTTGGTCATTTTACTTTTTGAATATTTAGTGGATTAGCATTGTACTCCTCCTCTGCAGACCCACTCCTCTTGACCAGTATAGTCTTTTGTCTGCCAATGCAAATTCAGGTGAAAACATTGCATAATTGACTATTGTCTGTGGAACCTATTTGATTGAATGTCATCTGAGACAAGATGTAATACAAGTTTGGGCATTGCACAAGGAAACTTGTACGTCCTAACATGTACTTTTGTTTCACAGCAATGATTTTGTCATAGACGGTCACCAGTGATTGGCTGGGTGACAAAATACATGCAGGTATGCAACCCTGAAATTCAGTTTTGTGTTCCTTGTCCCTAACGAAAATGTCATGTCACTATGGAGGTTTCACCAGAGAAGCTTGTTTTCATGTGGAAGACATCATGAAGATGGTGCGTGGTGTGAGAAACCAGAAGGTGTCTCACCCACTAGTCCCTCGGGATCTGTCATCCAGGTGGCCAGGACACGGCCATCGCTTTTGGATCCAGTTCCTGGGAGTGGACTAGTGCGGGATGATCAGATCACCTGAGTGAAGAGTCTTCGGGGAGTGGGACACCGGATAGTGAGACATGGTATCCCCTTCATTGTAACACCTTCACCCCATCCTACCAGGTAGGATATTTAGAAACTCTACTCCCGCCCTTTACAATACAAAAATGTTCTCATGGTCAGCCCGCTATAAGAGAAAATAGACTAACACCCGAGCAGTATACCTTACGTGTACCAATAAAATAGTCAGGCAAGGACAGTCAATTACTGACTATCACACACACACACACATCTGACTTCTATTACGCTTCCCCTCAGGGATAAAAGGTGGATCACAAGCACACTCTGAGCAAGGCAAAGCAAACGAGGAAACAGCAGTTTTGAGACAGCAGCTGAGCAAGCGAGGAAAGACATAAAAAATAAAGGAGATCGCAAGGAGGGAAATTCCCTTTACATTTTCGACACAGAACCATTGCTTTCCAGAGACTTTGGGAAAAGACAGCATAAGACCAGGAAAGCAGGCTGAAGAATCCTGTATTGTGTGTCGGAGATACCTGGGGCCCTCGCGCATCAAAAATCAATGCGGGGAGAATCATCAGCCACCCTGGTACCATCCTTGGCTCCAAGAACAAAGCAGCTTCAGTGAAGTAAACACAGCAAGTGAGTTTGGGAGACCGAAACAAGACCAGTCTGTGTTGAAGTCAAGGTTGCAAGCAGCAACATTGTATGGCGAACATTGTTGAACGTGTGTGATAAGAGACACATGTAAAGTTGAACTGTTGATGAGTGATTGAACTTTAAAGCAAACTACAATACTTTTGACAGAGTGGTCTGGCACCACGTGGGGGTTCAATCGAAGGTCTCTGAAAGTATCCAGCTCAGAAGTGACAGAAGTAGATATGTTTGGTCTGAACCTAATGGATGGAGACCGATTGAAAGAGAATGAATAAATGTGAATCAAAGTAGTCCTGCGACGCGTGAAGCAAAATCCTGCGCACTGTCGAAGGTCTTCGATTATGATGAAGTACATAAAGTTTTGAAAAGTACATGAATTTTGTCCCAGCCTGACGGAGAGAGACCAATTGAAGGTTTTATGTTAAAGTGGGTCTGAGCCCGGCAGAGGGGGTACCGGTGTGAACAACAAATCACGCGAGAAGGTGTATAAGTGAACATCCTGCAAAGAAAAGAACTTTCATGTTTTGTCATGTTGCATCAGGCCCTCTGAAATAAGAGACTTTGAATGGCAAAGAGACTTTGGCACAGAAGGCCCTGATGTTGAAGGATCCTCGTGCTAGAGAAGTCAGAGTGTGCTAAACTCGAGTGTGCTGCCTGTCCCGTGCTGACAACGTGGGGGAGGGAATCCAATGGCTTGAATATCCTGACATATCATTTATTGAACACTTTTCTTTTCAATAACATTGTTTCCCACATTATTTGTATTTATAAGTAAGGATTGCCAATAGGTTTATTCTTATAGGCCCTTTTCTTTGACAGACTCCACTAGGACTGTGTTATTATTATTTGATGGTCGATCTCTTGTGTCTGTCTTACTGTTTGATACCATGCCTTCCTTACTGTGGAAACATATTAAATAACCTACAATAATCAGCTGACAGCTCTGACTCTCTTTGGCACCTTGGGAAGCTTTGCCTCCTATGCCCCTGAATAAGAGCCCTGATCCCTTGTCCTGGCAGGACGAGCTGGATGAAGTGTCTATTGTAATTTGATACACTGCCAACTAGTCCCAAGTGTAGAAGTGAAGCAACTACTGGGAGAGAAGTTCCACATGAACCAAAATATTACTGAGCTGACAGCTAGACATTCTGCACATCTGAACCAGAAGGGAGCCCACGGGACTGTTCCTTCTCTTCACTCTAATAACCATTGTATAAGCAAATGCCTTCCTCCCATTTCCTGTATTCGTCAAGGATATTTCCATATTTCCATTCTTGTTTTTCTTGCTGGGAGCAGCCCCTACCTCTGCTTGTACTTCCATCATTGAAGCCATGCCTCTAGCAGACTGTAAGTTGTTCAGTTTGCCCATACATTGTTGTTCAGGGTTCATTGACCTCTCTGCAGCTTTGACATCGGCCAGGACTCCTCTGCCAGCTCCACACCAGCATGTATATAGAATTAAGCAAGACAGGTGCAGTGTCTCACCTTAAAGACAGATACATCACCACTACATTGCTAGAGGTAGCAGAAGTGACATCATAGGTGCATTGTGGAAATGACATCACATGATCTTGGGATCCAATTGTGTCATACATAGTGATATTTTGGATGTTTGAGGCTATGGTTCCCAGGATTTGACATCACTGAATAAATGTCATATTTCTGTAAGAATAACACATAGGGCCTCATTACACGGAAGGCGGTAATGGTTAACGGCCACCGTTAATGGTAACGGTGACCGTTAACCATTACCGCCTTACTACGAGGTCCCTTAGCGGGTTGGTGCTTTAACGCCTGCTTTTTGCAGGCATTAAAAACCAACCCGCTAAGGGACCTCGGAGCTAATTACGGCACCGCAAAATTGCGGTGCCATAATTAGCGCCTTCCTCATTCCCATAGAGCCCTATGGGGCAGAAATGGGAATGGGGAAGGGCAATGGCGGAAGGGGGATTTACCGCCCCTCCAACCTTGGAATAAGGCGATAAATCCCCTTTCCGCCAAGGCGGTGCAAGTATTTTACCGACATGAGCCATGGCGCTAATAGCGCCATGGCTCACCGCCTTCCGTGTAATGAGGCCCATAGTTATAGTAGACTACATGTTATATTAGTCACCAACCATACATTAAGAATGGTGACTTGATATGCCACAGTACAGATATGCTGAAACAGGGGCACATTCAAAAGAGCCAGCATTTACAAGAGCATTGCCTAACTGAATGACTCTTGTAGCTATTTGCTGTCGTCTGGTGCCAGTTATGGTTTCTCTTCACAACGTACATCACCATATGTAAAGCACAATTCCTAGTGTCCAGGTGGTGCTATAATATGAGACTCCTTATAGTTCAGGTATATCAATCTTATATTTCTATAGCTTCATATATGGGTGTAATCATCATATGCAAGGCGCAGCCTCCAGTGTCCACATACTTCCACCCTATGCCAACAATCTCTCTAATATGTCAGGCGTAAACAACACATGCATCATTTGCCAAATGCAACCTCAAATGCCCAACTTCTGGCGTGCTCTGGCAAAACAGCCTCACAATCCATTTATCGTCATCATTGGCAAGGTTCAGTATCAAAGCCGTGTGTGCTGCCATCATATACTACATGTAGGACCAGTGCAAGGATTATTTTTATTTACAGATGCTGTCTCACACAATCGTTCCCTCTTCCGAGCTCCAACACAATTATATTCAGAAATGCCAGATGTATTAATACATTCCATTTAAGAAATATTTTTGTGTACACTTCTTTTTGGTTCTGGTTGATGTTATACCGAGCCAGTAAAGTCCTCACCAGCACTGTACTGTGCGCGATGCAAAGCAACTGGGTAGTACTTAAGTGAACACTCTCAAATAAACACCACGGTAACATGATGTCCAGATGGTGAATCTTCTAAGTGAGGGTAACATATAGCTAAACAAATACTCATTTGAATAGTCGGACCATCATTTTACACACGTTTGTATTTTAGTCAAACATAGACTGCTTGCTATTTGAACATAAGCTCGCCCTTTGACCACTCACGCAGGAGTCGCAAGAGCAGCTTAAGGCCTGTCAAAGCGTGGGCCAGGGGTATCTGCTGGTATCTCTGGTGACCTCCCAAGTTAAGGCTTTCCCTAAAGAACTGTTTATTTTACAGCTGGCTGAACAAACTGATACAAATGAAAGGTTTAATAGCTGACACCTGAGAACAGCAGAAGGGTTGTAATTGTGCAAAGATCCATTTTCGTCATTGTTTTTACATTTTGGAGAAACGTATTCTTCAGATTCTGAAGTTCAGAAGGCAGTAAAACATCCATCCCAAGAGATTAAATTTGCAACATGATATGATATGATATGGCATTTATAGCGTGCCTGTTTCTTGGCGCAGCAAGACAAGTAGGTGGAACAGAGGGTGGAAAAAGCAACAATCTTACTAGGCCTTGTGTCATTCAGATTGTGCAAGCGCAGGGAATGGGGAGGGGAAAAGTGCAAAGGGGGTGGCGGGTAAAGTGCAGGTAATCAAAAGTGCAGCCAGCGGGTGGCTCAGTGCAGGTAATCAGAAAGTGTAGGGTTTCAGATGCAGACCACAAGTGCTGGGGGAGCCAGAAGACAGTGCAAGGTGCAACTGGACAAGCAGGGACCTGGGCCCAAGTTCAGAGTGTGGCCAGGTGACCAGTGTGTGGAACAGATGGGTCATCAGCAGGGAAGATAAAGGGAGAAAGCAGAAATGAAGCGGAAGGTCTTGAGTTGCTTCCGGAGCCAGAGATGGTTCTGCTCAACTTTGAGAGATGCAGGAAGTTTGTTCGACAGGGAGGCAACAGCCGAAGAAAGAGATCGGCGGTGAGCGGAGCGTGATCAGAGGGTGAGCAGTCAAGAGCAGTCTTTCTACTCTGCTTCTTTCTCAGAGTACCTACATACACCTGGACACACCGCGGAGCGTTGAGCGGAGCGTGAGCAGAGGGCGAGCAGTCGACAGCAGTCTGCAGTCTTTCTAATCTGCTTCTTTCTGCGAGGACCTACATACACCTGGACACACCACGGAGAGGTGAGCCGAGCGTGAGCAGAGGGTGAGCAGTCGACAGCAGGAGCGAGGCATGGAGCCTGCCATAACTGCCGTAGCTCAGCCTGCTCAGTCTGCCAACTCACCTCCAGAATCTTCATCAGAAGCCCGTAGACTACAGAGCAACTGTAATATACTCGAACTGAAAATACAGAAATTGGTACCAACACCGATTCTTAAAAAACTGAAGGAGGTAAGATCAGACTCTAACATTAACATTGCCTCCTCTCTGAGTCCAATAATCAAAAAAGGACTGTGCAATCTGGAAAGCCCCACTGTCGAGAAGCAGCGGGTGTTGTCCACTGTTCCACCCAAGCTACCTTTAGACATTCAACAAAACGGTTTGGCCAGGACCGAGACAGAGACTGTGATGGCCCTGCTTCCCGCCTTACCTGTTTCACCTGTGCCACGGGCCGATGGTTCAGAGGTCTTTATGCGGCCCTCAGTGCCCTCACTGTCAGGGGTGCCTTCCTTGTCCCTGATCCGCTCCTCTTAACCTTGCGGCATGTCTCTCACCCAGCCTATTCAGCCTCCCCGCTGCGCTGCTGTGGGGTGCCCTGGTGTCGTCTGTCAGAGGATGGCCGACCTCGGACCCTGAGCTGACAGCGCAGGGTGGAAGCACGATGGTCCGTACCGGTCAGAGTGCACTGGTTCTGAGTCCCGCTGCAGATTTGGAGACAGACACCGAACGGTGATCCAGCCTGCCTCTGACTCCTGAGGCGCTGCGTTCCTCTTGCATCGTTCGGGTGCTGGACCCTGCCCCCCACCCATTGAGGCACACTGACTTGGTGTCTTCGGAGTTGGGGGGTTCCCATGGGGTTAATTCGACTGCCGTAACCCCAATGACAGTCCTGGTGTCGGCACAAATTCACGCTGCAATGGAGCCCCAAGTCACGAACACTAAAGACTTTTTCTTTCCATTGACAATTGCCGAAAACTTGGAAAATCACTCTGTCCCTGAAAGCACACCGGCAGCAGCCAAAGCAACTCGTGCAAACCCTAAGACCCCCCTTCACGCTTTTAAAAGCAATACACGTGCACCACTGGTAAATCAGGAACATCCCAGTGCACCCTCCCCTGAAAAACTGATCACGGAGCAGCAGGCAAAACAACAAAGCCAGGATTTGCCCAATACTAAAAAAAAAAAACACAAACACTAAAAACAAAAAAACAGACGTATTCAGAAAAAGGGCTCAAACGACCCCTGCACAACGACACAAGTTTTGTTCCTCGTAAAACCCAAATGTCACAACTCAGATTTAAAAAAGCAGGTAAAATAATTCTTCCAACACCACTTCTCTCCAGCGCTCTCAAAGATTTTTTTAACAAGCAATACAAAAGAAAGCTGGATCAAACACAAGAACTCTCTGATGCCGAAATCCTGGAGGCCATTCAGAACCTTCCTCCAGCTAGTAAAGCAAGAAAACTAACGTCTGTAACCTTGAAACTGACTCCAATACGTCCGCCAATTCAAAAGCCGCAAATCAGAACAAATACTGCGTCTATACCGCCTGTGCGAGCTGCAGTCACCCGGAACACCTCAGCCGAACCTAACACCGAGGTGATCTAGAGCCCCTAGAAGTAGTAACCAATCCGGACAACTCCAACACAACCAAGACGCAAATGAAATCAAAAATGGGTGGGAGTCCCCCTGTACTCAATAACTTGCCCAATTCTAAAGAAACTGCGACCATACAGCAAAAATAAACATTTTCAAAACCTGTGTGTTATTCCGAACCTCAAGATATCAGACCATCGACTCAACTTGCATTAGGTTGCTCACCACTCCAGCCGAATCTCTATGACGGGCAGACTCAAATAGAAGAGCACTCTGGTGTGCCATTACCGCCTCTCCCGACTACACCACGAGCCTGATCTCCCCTCAAAAACAGAAGATTAAGCGAAATAGCCACCCCAGGAAACAAGGAATCACCTACAAAAAAAACAGACCTCACAACAATCATGCCGGCAATAACAATAGCCTTAGCACCATTCGGGAAGTTGTATGAAGCCATCAATTACTCGTTGAAAGATAGCACTACTATCACTGCGATGATGCACACCAAATTGATCTTTGTGGAAGGCTATATCAAAGCACTAGATCAAAGAAACAAGGAGCACAGAGTCCTATGGGAATCGAAGCTGACCCTTCTAGAAGACAAACTAAACTCCCTTAAACCCGCCACGCCGGTCATAGTCAAGACGTATGAAAAGGAAACCCGGACAAAATCACAATTTTCGCCATTAGAATTAGCCCCTGTATTCACAAGGCAAGCGGACAAGCATCTTTATCCAACACCAACATCTGTCAAACACATGAGAGTAGTTGATAATCAGCAAAAAATACCGCAGGGTACCAAAAACCAACCATTGTTGAAAGTTGCAACTACCACCCAACCAGATACCTGTGTCCCACAAACAGTGCCGGCCTTCGACCCTTTGATTCCCTAAAAAAAAAAAAAACACCTAAAGAAGTATTGAAAGAGAAGTCTGCATCTTTATAACGAAAACAAAGCCTCAACAACTCAGTGGTTTACATCTCCACTTTTCCTAAAACAACAGAAGAATTTATGTTTTAACCCAACATTGGGACACAACTGAGACCCGGGAACCACAACCTGAAATCTTAAACAAATTGGTTACACAAGAAACAAGCCCGCCAACTTGCTCTTGGGAAAGTAGCCTACTGACCCCAACTAGCCAAGTAGATCACAAAGGCACTAAACCGACATTGGACCTTTCGGAAAGCACTCAACAAACCCAAAAAAATAAGCTAATTTCCTCCATCAGCCTGGCCTCTACCAACCAAACAAATCGGAGGAATAGTCCTCCGAGACGCTTAAAGGAAGATCAAAGAAAGCTAAGGGGTCCGACAACACGACCGACCCTTATCTTCAAAATAGAACAGAAATTATCAAACAACCATTACATGATCCTAAACAGAAATACGGTTCTCAGAATATTAAAACAAATTGAAAATCCTTCAGACTTTAAAATCAGATGACTTAATCCTGATTGAACCTTATCACAGGAACAACCAAGCTAAGGCCTACCTCCATATTAAAAAACAAGCACTTCAAGATATCTCGCAAGAAGTGTACACGGAATTTGCTCATCTTGGTTTCACCCTTCACGAGATCCCAATTACGAGTGCGATCGACAAACCAACAGATAATTACAGAAAATCTGCTAATAAAAATTACAGATACAAATCGCAGACAGAAGATCTATACAGACCTACTAGAAGGGGAAGAAGTCCACTACCACCAAGCAAAACTGGCCAGAGGTACAACAGTTCAATACTAGAAAGGCCGGCTACACCAAACTGATCGAGGCACACCTTAACCAACAATGAAAGAACAGAATTAAGAGGAGAAGCTAGAGAAAATTACGATCGTGAAAGACAGCAACCTTACCCAACTTCATCTGGCACTCGACACCAAGACCACAGACCCTCCCCGCAAAATGAACGAATTACAACAAAAACCTCAGAGTCGATCACAGCGTCTCCTGATAAAGCACTAAAGAAAGACAAATGGACATGGATCCGCAACGCCCTAACACCAGGCTTCAAAAGATAGCAACCACCAAGGGGTGTTGCTCTACTTCCACAGCCACCCCGACCAAACCACGAACAACACATAAAAGCAACCCTGAGTATAGCGTCTTGGAACACCAGAGGCCACGTCCACCTAACTAAGCCTGACAGCCATGATTTGGGAGCGTACGATGTACTATGCCTCCAGGAACCCTGGTTGCTGGAAAACACGGCTCTCGATGGCTACTCCATAGAAATATCACTGGCATCTAAAGGACCGCTGGGATGCCCTTCATCCGGTCTATTGATAGCCACCCGCACAGGTTCCGGTATATCCATCATAAAGATAATAGCCGAAAGCTACGAACTCTTGGCCGTACTGACCACGTGGACTCCGTCAATTCAAGCTGAAAAGACCCCTCCTTCTGATTTCTTAGAAATTATCAACATGTACTGGAATCCCCAAAAAACATCAACAGGTAATTTCTGTGACACAGTGGCCAACATCATTGATGAGATTGCAATTAAATACCAATCTTCCAACATCCTCATCTGCGGGGACCTCAATGCGAATTGTACCAATTCCAACCTCACTAAGATGAAATATCCAACCAACACACCAACAACAACCAGGGGACGTGTATGGACAACCCTTATGAAATCTAGGTTCCTCCGCAATACAGCAACCGTCAGCAATGCACATGCCCTAATACCAACGTGGGAGCGCGACAGGTCATCAGCCACACTCGACTACATTTCGCGTCAGAATCTGTGTACCTCTGCATAATGTCATTTGAAGTAATTAGAACTAAGGACAGTGACCACAACCTGCTGAATCCTATCTGCAGTACTAACGTTCATCACTTGCAAACCTACGATGCGTCTATTGAGACCAATTCACAACAAACTCCTCTCCATATGACCTCTTCAGATGTCCACAAACTTTCTGAACAATACAAAAGACTAACGACTGACACCGTACTTCAAGAGGCCACTTTCAGGTCTAGCTACATCCCCCTGCTTCTCGCCTTCAAAAAGCTTAAGAAGAGTCATATTAACTTCACCTCTCACCATAACCATGAGTACAACACAACCGTGGTTACCAAACAAAGACTCCTGAGGAAGCTAAAAAGAGACGCAGCCACCATAACTCTAACCACACTTTGGGAAACTCTCAATTCCGAAACAAGAAAATACAAGCAGTGGCTCAACAACACCAGATCTGCCTTATACCAGTCTGACGCAAAGGCCATGATGAAGGGACTAATCAACAAAATCTTGTGAGTTCTGGTCCCTCATCAACAAACCAAATAACCACTCAAATACCCATATGATCAACCCAGTCTCAGAAGAAAACTGGACCAACCACTTTTCGAAACTGTTTGAACCTCCAAAAGAGAACCATTAGGTAATCAAGCGACCAACTGATTCAGACTGGGTTGACCTGTCAGACAAAGGCGAGATAAAAAAAAATCACCCTAAAACTGAAGACATTGAGAGCCCTGTGCCCTGATGGCCTCGCCAACTGTGACCTGAAACAACATCCGGACGACTGGTCAATTCTAATCAGTTCAATTTTCAAGGACTGTAGAGAAAGAAAAACAATCCCTGACTCATGGACCAAAGCTGTGATTGTCCGGATTTTTAAAAAGGGCTCCAGAGAAGACTCCCTGAACTACTGGGCAATAGCCCTTCTCGATATGATCAGTAAAGTCTTTGCTACAATACTTCTGACCCATTTCTGTATATGGGCACACACTTCGTCAAGCACTTATCCCCTTCAAACAGGATTTCAGAAGAACGCTAGCACAAGTGCAAACATAATGCTCTTGAAAATACTCAAGGAAAGAGTCCTGTCAGGCGCCCCCCAAGTCCTTCCAGCATTTGTCGACCTGTCCCAAGCATTCGACATAGTGGACAGACAAAAACTGTGGTGCAAATTAAAGACCTGGAATTGCCCAGAAGGAATCTTGGACCCCATAATCGCCCTTCATTCGTACACCAACGTTACTGTCTGCCTAAATCACCAAGGCCTACTTTCTGATCCAATACCTTCGCACCGCTGAGTGAAGCAAGGTTGCCCTCTGGCACCGGCCCTTTTCATATCCTTCCTCAGCGATTTCAAAGACAGTCAAAACAAGATCAGGTCGTTTGCACCCAAAATAGGAAAAGAGACGGTCCCAAGACTCTTATATGCTGACGGCTGATACTACTCGACCTCACCCAGATTGGTCTCCAACGTCAGCTTGACAATTTGACGCAATATACTAATGAAAATAACCTTGAGATTAACATATCAAAAACTAAAATATTGATCTTCCAAAAACAGGGGAACAAAAAGAAAGAGACCCTACAGTGGTACCTACACGAGAACAAAATTGAAACCGTCGAACATTCAAGTACCTCAGAGTCCAAATTGACAGCACCAAGAAAGCCGTAAACTCTTTTGTCAGCAATGAAGCAATATGGTGGAACCGTCTCATCACAGGCGACAAGACCAGATGGTCCACAGCGACAGCAAAGCTTTTGAACATCGCGATGGAAAAGATCAAACACAGCATTGCCTCCAATACAATCCAATACAATTCCCATTTGAAAACTCGGTTAATCTGAAGACTGATCGTCGTCTTTTATTTGTCGTATTTCTTCAATGAAAACTTCTTGTAAAAATCTAAATGATTATACACAAGTAAATTAATTAAAAAAAATAATAATAATAGAAAGAGATCTGCCCACAACTCTCTGCTTAGAAAAGTGGCTGACCCTCAGAGAGTTGGAGGTGGATGAGTGGAGAGCTACTTAGGAAGAGAGAGTTCGAGGTAGTGTGTTCTAAAGCCCCAGAAAGCCTTGTGGACAATGCAGAGGGTCTTGAACTTGATCGTTGCTGCCACTGGGAGCCAATTAAGAGATTTCAGAACTGGAACGGTATGATCACTGGGCTTCATGCCAAGCACAGGTTTTGCAGTCCTTTCCTGGATAAGTTGTAGAAGACGGAGCGTAGAGGCAGGACAAATTAGAAAGAGGCTGTTGCAGTAGTCCAGCCTTGAGAGGACCAGAGCTCTGGAGACAGTGAGCTTCTGGGGAAAGTGAGGAAAGGAAGAATACCTCTGAGGAGGTGCAGCTGATAGTTTGGTTTCTTAGAGACATTGGAGATGTGAGGAGAGAAGGAGAGGGTGGAGTCGAAGATGACCCCAAGGTCCTTATCCTTACACGTAGGAGCAGGAAGAGAACCCAGAGTGGGTGGCCAGAGAGAGAGTGGAAAGGAGACAGATGGTGTTCCGATGAGGAAAATCTCTGTCTTACTGGCATTAAGGCAGAGATTATTGGTGGCACACCACTCCTGAATTTCAGAATGACAGTCAGGAATGAGAGAACGAGTAGAGGAGGCTGGGGGGAGCCTGAAAGAGAGCTGGGTGTCATCCACATAGCACTGAATGTTGGAGCAGAGAGTAGCGATGTGGTGGGCAAGAGGTGCCAGGTATTGGTTGAACAGCCAGGAACAGAGCTTAGATCCCTTCAGAACATCGAAGGTAGAGAGAGATAGAAGAGAGGAAGGACCCCAGTCGGACCTGAGAGAGTCGATCATTGAGAAAGCAGGTGAACCAGACAAGGGCCTGATCAGTGATACCCAGGTTATCACGGAGGCGCTTGAGCAGGGTGGCATGGTTAACCATGTCGAAAACAGAAGAAAGATCGAGGAGAATGAGGACAGAAGGAAGGTTAGAATCAAGCTTGTCTTCACTCATGTTCAGGAGAGCAGTTTCTGTGCTTCTGGCTGTTCTGAAGCCAGAGTGATGCTCATGGAGACAACCAACAGATTCAGTACGAAAGTTGTTTGTTTGTTTATTTTTTTCTATAGCGCTCCGGACCCGGGAGTAAAAGGGCACTCAGTACAGGTTACAAGGCACAGTATATGGTAATAAGCAGTAATAATAGCAACAGATATATACAGAATATGCAGACAGTAGAGGAACTAGCAATCAATAATGACAAAAAGAGTCAAGTGCAATATGTACAGTACAATATGTAGGTTAAGCTGGGAGATGGCCAGCTTTTCCAACAGTTTGCCCAGGAAAGGAACGATAGAGATAGGGCGATAGTTAGCAGTGGGTCGATCCTTCCCCAAATTGCTGAAAACATACAGTCAAACCCCACATCTGATGTTATGATTTAGCACTAACCTTTGTTCAATCTACAAGCCCATGGTTGGCTTATACAGATAAAACACAAGCATGCCCACCATTGTAACTTCACAAATAGCTTTAGATGAACCTGCAGTTGATGCAAACCTTAAGGCCAACTCCTTCCATCAGGGTCGATAAAATGAATGTCAATAATTTCATTTGGGTAATATTGACAAATGTTATATAAATGGTTTTGCTGAAAGCAAGAGATAAAACACAGATGACAATTATTGCTATTTAGTTGTACATGAATAATACAATGCATCAACGAAAGATCAAATATTTAATTCATGGAATGGCAGTCTTTCCTTTTAAGTGTTTCCCAGCACCTAAGCCTCCCTGCTCCAATGTTTAAAGCTTCACCTAGGTTGCTCAACTACATATACCAATAGATAATCAAAAGGTATTTTACAGGCCCCCTGTCTGTTTTGGGAACAAAACTCAGCATCTATTGTACAGTCCAGAGAGCATGTCTGGCATGACTTATAAGTTGTATTTTGAGTTTGAGTCACACTTCAAGCATGACATCATTGGTGAATTCAGTGATTCACTTTTGTGAATCAGTCAAATCCAAAATGTATTACCTTTCAGCACAATTAGAAACTAAAGCTAGGTGCCCCCCAAAGTAGGCAGTACATCAGTGGTCACTATGTTATATGCAGATGATCTAGTTCCATTTGACAAAACATTCTATTGTATGAAAGCGATGTGAAATTAACTGGATCTTTATGTTTGTGACAATGACACAAAGTAAATTTAAGTAAAACAAGAGTAATGAAATGACATATTTTATTTATATCGCGCTCGTACACAAGTGTTTCAGAGCGCAAAGCGCTTAATGATGTTAACTATAAAAAAAGTGAAGAGACCTGTCATGAACACCATGTTGTGGAAAATTGAATATACAGATACTTATTGATACCTGGGGTTAGATATGTCGAATCATAAAAACGACGAGTCTATTAAAGAGACGAAGATTAGGAGAGCTACGCAGTTGACTCATCTAACTCATAAATTTGCAGAACAACACGAAGGTTACTCTATTCAAGGCATAATAGCATTGTATCAACAATGGTTTTGTCCTACAGTTTTATATGGTGTAGAATCCTTGTTCATGAGGGACATGGAATGGCTAAAGAAGCTTGAAGGCCATTTTTGCCATACTATCTTTGGTCTACATAAATCTACCCCAATGGAATATTTTCACTTGGAGTTGGGCTTAATGTTACTGAGGAGGCTAGTACTGAAGAAAAAACGGAATTTGTCCTTGAATCCAGAATCATGCCCAAATTCCCAATGCTAGCTTAAATTGGCGAGAATTATGAGAGGAGCCACTAGTTAATGGAAATTACTTTTTGAAGATAAACAATGTGCTCTTTCAGCAGATGGAATGGATACCGGATTTTGCACACTGTATGAGTTTGGTTACCCTGAAGGGGGCTTTTTCGAGAAGATTAAAAAGGTGGGATTGGGGAAATAACTATGATCATTTATCTTAACTTCGGGGCCATGAGGCTACAATGATGGTTACTCCCCACCCATTGGGCCGCAAATTTCATCTTATGCTTCGGGCTAATTAATTGCCTTTGGTAGCAATGTGTGGTACTAAATGGCAGATACCTTTGGAGGAAAGATTGTGCCAAATGTGAAGGCTCACTGGTAAAAATGAGACTGTGAGACATGTTCTCAGAGAATGCACAAAGTTAGCTACACACCATATGAATATTTTAGGCAGAACTCAAGATTTTGGGAATTATTGCCTAAATACAGAGTCTACCTCAACAAACAGCAATTTATCGTTTATGGTTTCATGTTATGGAATCTATTACGGAATCCATCCAATCTGGCTAAGAACATCTTATTACTAAATGATCATTGGAGAGTTTACTTGATTTTGTGGGGAAAGCACAACCACCAGTTGTACTGCTTCAGGATCCTGTGCATGGAAGGAAATCATGGAAGGAAATGTGTTTCTGAAATGGGCCAGCAGAGTAACCGTGAACACTGTTACTTTTTGTATAATTGTAGTCAATGGGCCTCATTATGAGTCCGGCGGTAGCCAACTCGGTAAATGCCGGCACAGCTGCTGCCGGAGTCATGAATTTACCGGCACCCAGCAATGGGCACTTACTGGGGCATTACAGCCTCGGCAGACTTGGTAAATCCACATTGCCAGGTGCCGGTAATTATTACTTCCGCCTATAACTATGGGCCCTGGGGCATTATCTGACTCAGTAATTCCCCCGCTTCTCGGGGCTTATTGCTTAATTATTGGCACTGGCCCAAAAAGTATATTATTTCAATGCAGGTTTGCACCGGGATCAGGGAAACGCTCTCGGCATAGGGCAACCATTGCCCTGTTGCAACAATGCACTGAAATAATAACATACTTGCTGCACTAGTCAAATTGAAGTTGCCCCAGTACACATTTTCTGAAAGGCCAACAATAACTATTTGTGAATATTGCTATTTGTTTCCTTTGATTTTCAGTTGCCAGGTTTAAGGGGCTTCTTGTGCTTTCAATCACCTGGAATTTAAGGTGAACATGGAGTTTGCTTTGATCTGCTGGGGCCGATTTCGATCTGTATCTCGTTACACGCATCGGATCAATGATTTCATATGAATAATTGTGCACAAGTACTAATCAAAACTCCTTCTTTTACAGAGCATGTGATAATGCACATGAATACAGAGCAACTAATAAATAGGGATACATGCAGACGGATATATGAAAATATAAATGCCATACAATGGAGACGCTTGATCATGAAAGAGCATAATGTGCATTGTGTGCTAGTGCCCAGGAATGCCTATGCATGCTCACACTTGAGAGTATGGCATGTATTGACAATCACGCATACTCCAATGCCCCCAACCACCGTCAATCAAAGCTTTATCCAATTGCAGTGCACACCAGCGACAAGAAGGCATCTACATGCGCGCCTTCAGATGCACCTTTTGTAATTCACTCAGACAGGCATTTATGCTTTTTTCAAATTGCTTTTCCACAATGTTAACATCGAAAATGTGTTTCTGAAATGGGCCAGCAGAGTAATCGTGAACACTGTTACTTTTTGTATACTTGTCAAGTCAATTGACTCAGACCATTTGGTGAGCAGCAAGGAAGGGTGCATAATTAATATTCACTTGTGGTGAAAAATAGGTTATTAGCATAATTGACCGAAATACATTTGACCTAAAACATGTGATCACATTTTTTTAACCTTTTTTTTCAGTGAAATGTAATCAAATATATATATGGCGGTGGGTAATTGTATAGATTAGGTTGAGGGGAAGTGGGTGGGGTTGCAGGGGGGGGTCTCTCCCTGCATTTCAGACCGAAATTAATGTCAAATAAATTTGATCAATTGTGATTAAGTCAAATGGACCCAAACCGAAACATAATGGTCAGGTGTAGTGGAATGATGGTTCCAATACACTTAATTGTAAACAGATGTAGGCGAGCACAGCAATATAATTTGTATCACACTTTATCTTACCTTTAAATACTTAACCTGCTGCTTACTTTTCTCCCGCAATCCCTGCTTACCTGAGATCGGGATCACCCAGGTGCACCTCTGTGTGAAATGGATGTTAGATGAAAAGGTAAATGTTAGGTTCCTCCAATCCCCCAGTAAATCACTTCAAATACACACAATTAAATGTAGACAACACAATGCTGGTGTATGCTTCCTTTAATTGGTATTTAGCTATTTCCTTTCTCCCAGTGCAGCCACAGTTTTTAAATGTTTGCTATAAAAAAGGGGGAATCCCAAGGCACTATATACACTATCACTATACATAAGAAAATGCATAACTAAACAAATAAGATCTCAAAACACTAAAGAGAGACCTTTTAAAACATATAACAAGTTATTTAAACATATTAGTGTCGATAATAATATATTAAAAAAGTGTTATACAAAAGCCATACTTCTGCTGCAGTTCTTGGATTCTCTGCTTCTAGGTGGACAGTTGGCAGGCATGGCAGAAGCAGCATATAGGGGGCCCTAAATAATATGGGTTCTCCTTTCCTTCTTAGGGGTGCACCAGCCTATTAGCCTGGGTTGCAGCAGTGAAGCTGGAAGGCATGGGTGCAGAGCGCCAGCTCGACCTTCCATTGTGAGGGTTGGGCTCCAATTGTTGTTAGGGAATTTTGCTCACACCACTGTGGACATTCTTTTGGTTTGTTTTTAAGAATACCACCCAGCTTCATGTGCTGGGGATTCTTCATTTTTGTTTTTTTCTTGTGTTTATTTTCGTTTTTTTTCCCCCAGTGGGGGTTACAAACAGGTGAAACACAGTCACAATGTATACATGAGCAGTATCTAGTGTGCGTTCGGTGTGTCTATATCTTCAAGTGTTCATCCGTCAACATGGCATTAAAGCATAGAGTCAGCAGTCAATTTATTCATTTAAAAGAAAAAAAATCGCAAAAGTGAGACGCAACTGACTGTACATGATTAAGTAGGTGGATTACCTCTAACAAATGGATCCATCAGTTTACATTTATAATAACAGTAAAAGTAAAGCTTTTAATATCATCATGAAGATTGAAGCGCTATTGCAATAATGTTCAATTTCTAAAGTGATAATAGAACATTCATGACAAATAAATCTGTTATTTTGACATTAAGCGGTGAAGTGGTGCATTACTTTCACTGTATATATTAAGAGACGATGACATTCTTTTAATATCTTCAGTTGATGTGATGCTAAAGTTTCAATCTTAGCTTCTACAGTAAAAGAACGTAGCTTTGAAGGTGCTCACCAAAATAAAACTTTGCCTTACAATTCTCTGCATTTGACAACAGAAGTAGCATTCGTCATGCCCAAATTTACACCTTCAGTCACACAGGACGAGGTGCCATTTGGGGGTTTCTGGGTGGTGGCAAGCGCAGCAACACCTAGTGTGACAAACACACCATTGTGTGAATATGTATCTTCGCTGCTGTGTTCAGTTATTGTTGTAAGCAAGACTGAAATCGACCCCCCCCAAAAAAAATAACATGTTTGTTGTTCAAATGAAAGATATCACAATTATTCAGGACGTGTTAACTTATGATGACCTCTACCTCGACCAAATTTCTAATGTAAATAGTCCTGAATCATGCATAAGAGGCTCCTTTGTCTTGAAGTGGGATGGCTTAGATTGCGCATGTGCTGAATCAATGTAACACTTCTGTTTCTGAGCTTAAAGTCCACCACCTGGTGGTTCTTCGTTGTGGTAAATGATGAACTCCCCAGTGGAAAACCTGTAAATGCATCAGAAGCTTGGCGTCTTGAGGTTGGATTCATGCTCCCAACAGACCATTCTCCCTACTCCAGAGAGAACACATCCACTGCTACATATTTATAGTCACACTATTTAAATCTGAGGGTGAAAGCAGTCAACCAACACCTGTTACTTTTTATAAAATACAAATACATCCAGCATTGCAACCTAATTTATAGGGTTTATTAGAGTACTCATGCATTGTAATAATTAAATCTCACATATATACCTTTTTTTATAATAATGAATCTATTGTGATTTACTTTAGTCTAGAACTTTACAAAAAAAAACAAGAAATCAATACAAATACAAACATAGATACAAACACAACTAAATACAAATCTTACCTAAAACAATTCTCAGATAAACAATTCGCACATAAAACAATTCACCCATGGAACCCACAGAACAGTTCATGCAGCAGCACCTCAACTTGCTTCGAATTCATCATTTTTTAGACTAGATGTTAGTTTAGTCATCAGATTAAACTACAGAAGTAAACAGAGTTAGACAAGGTTCATAGAAAAAATCATAAATTCGTAAAATCATGAAATAAAATAAAACAAAATATAATAATAAAATGGGTAGGATCCATCTATCTTTGGGTCTGTAGAATCTGTTAATCCTATAATCCTATAAAGGGGCTAACGCATCAATCACCTTCTATTCCTAATGTTGCAGCATAATACCCCGGCTGGCAGGTCTTCTTTCTTAATTCTGTTGCCCTCCCATACAACAATTTCAGTCCAAAAGCATTAAGAAATAAACATAGGAACAAAGAGGACTTGATGCAAGATATTACCGCCACTTCAAGGCCCAATCATTGTCTAGGGAGCCTTCCGCCAGTGCTACAGTTTTTACAGCTAATCTCCATGGTACACATGCCCCTATAGCCAAAGTTCCTAAAAGGTACCAAATAATTCAGTCAGAAGGGATTTAACATGCAGCCACACACGATAAAAAGCAATTTGTGCAGAAATAGTATCTACATTCAAGCAGTAATCTCAAAAGGAAGCTGATACAATTCCTTCATAGCTGTGTACGAAACTACCCAAATGACACGTCTACAAAGACCCCAATGTTGAACACTGCGTGAGCACATGCCTGGCGGATTCTAAATTTGCTTTTGCTCCACATATGCGGCAGTACCTGTTCTTAGCAGCTAGGCCCAATCGAGGTCCCAGATCGGGCCAGCAATTGTTTTGTGCATAGCTTCAGTAAAAAATGTCTTATGGACAAGTTGGGGCATAGAAGCAGGTAAGGTTGATTTTTTCTATATCGATGAATCACGTGCAACACTGCTTCATACCCCTTTAGTTTTCAGAGATGGTTGTAAATCCCGCACCAATCCCAAATTTTCTCTGAAAGGATTTTTTCAGGTGAATATAAGGTGTATTTTTACTGAAGTCAGGGGTCCAACTTATCTCTGTGACGAGTGTCTCATTTAGGGACTTCTAGTTGGAACCCCGAAATACCCTTTCCACATCCTGATCCTGCCCCAGAATTGGTAGTAGTTTGCAAACGGGACCAGATCAAGATTTTAGGTAAAAGCACCCGCTGGCCCGAAGTGCCATACCCCTTAAAGAAGTTAGGACCAGCTCAAGACACAGATATTTCATTGAGCAAGAAAGTCCTAAGCCCAATGTCGACCACCACAAATGTCCTTTCAGCCTGTTTAACCAGAAAATATTCTGGATAGCAAGCACCATACAGGATGGAGGGAGCAAAACATTGCCTTTATAGCATGACAATCCTGAGTATACTAAATCCTGCATGACCTCTGGCAAACGTGCACGCCTAGAGAGTCAGATGTTTTGCTCTTCTTATTTTGTTGTTGATTCAGATACCTAAGCTTAGCCCAGAGTATGTCCCTATTGACCTGGGCAAAGGCACTTCTAAAGTCGACGAAGGCGATGTACAGTGTGACACCCCTTTCACTCCTAGTAGTCTGGATAAGCTGATCCAGAACTCTAAAGTTGTGGGAAGTGCCAGAACCAGGTCGAAAGACGGTCTGGGCAAGATTGAGAATGTTATTGTTAGATGCCCAGGTTTCGAGTTCCTTTAATACCAGGGATGCAAAGATTTTTCCAGTCACATCCAACAAGGACTACAGTCGGTAGTTGTTAGTTTTAGTCCGGTCCCCTTTTTTGTGAACCAGAATAAGCACTGACTGCTGCCATGAGGCCAGTATCATACGTTGTCTACATACTTGAGAGACAAGGATCAACAGGACCTGGGACAAATTGGCAGGATCTTTCTACAGCACTGTATTGGCCAGACCATTTGGGCCTGTCACATTAGAAGACTTAAGCTTCAAGATAGTGTCAGTCAAAATCCCACGACTCAAGGGCAAAGGCCACGGTTCATAAGAATAGTCAATCGGGTGCAGTGTTTTGTTGGTAAAAAATGTGTCAGTAACATTCACAACCCATTCTGTACCCAATATAGGGTTTAAAATCTTGGTCAGCCTTTCACCCCTCTCAGTCGCCAGAACTTTCCATATTTCACGGCTGTCTCGAGTTGTCATTAACTTGACAAAATGCTGCCAGGCAGACCTCTGTTCGGACAGATGTAATGTAATGTTTTAATCAGGTGCAGAATTTTCCCTTTACAGCTTTAATTGCATGATACACCCGGGATACCAAGCGCTGGTGGTGGCTATGCGCCCTAAGAGCTCTGATCTCCCTGCGCATCCTGCGCTTACGATCTCTGATGTTTTTCACCCCCACCTTTCCCAACCAAGCTGTTTTTTCCACCAAACTTACCAATTGAATGAGTTAGCCCATGAAGTCAGGCTTCAATAGCCTCTGTGTCTTTGCCTCTGAGGCTGTTCCTGTCAACAGACCCCAGGAGAAAGCCGAGGTACACAACCTGGTAATTTTATTCTGACTCCAGCAAATTCTGTTCAGTGCTTGATTAGAGATCATGTCCCCACACAAGCGGATCTCTGCGGTGTTGACAGAAGACTTAACAGCTAGAAAAAGAGTTCCATGGTCGCTGTAGTCATTAGGGGTTACTTTAAGACATGCTACTAATTTCAGCAAACTATCATTGCCAGCTATGTAATCCAATATCGCCTCTTTTGAACCTGCTAACCAGGTTGGGCAACCAAGTTGGTCCCCAATAGTACGACCATTTAATATAGTCAGATTCCATTCTTTTAGGAAATCCAACCACTGCCTTCCCCTGTCATTAGAGTTTTGGCTTGTCATGACACAACATTCAAATACATTTTCATGCACCCCACTCCCATCTTTATCTATGCATTTAGCGTTCCAGTCTCCACAGAGAACCACCAGGTTACCAGTCAAATAGTTACACCAAGATGACAATATCAAGTCCAGATCATCAAACATGACCTCTGATGTATGAATATCAGGTGGGTCATAGATGTTTACTACCAGCATATTCAGTTGTGTCCCTCCCCCCTCAGGGACAGATACTTCCACAGCCAATATATTACCACCTGGTGGACCCAGGTGAATAATTCCTGGATTAAAGTTGTTTTTTACTCCAATCAAGAGGCCACCAGCTGGTTGTCCATTGACACCTTTTATGGCTGGTGTTTGGAATATTACATAACCATCTATGTCTATTTTAAAGGTTACCCAGGTCTCCTGCAGCACAAAGATTTCACTTGCCGTAAGGAGATCATGAGGCTCACACTGGTGGAGACAATGATTGATACCCCTAGTATTCCAGCATAAGATGGAGTCAATCTCTTTTGTGAAATCATTCTCCGAAGCCATTCCCACCTTGGGCATCATCAAACTTTACAGTTACTTGAGAGATATATTTTGGGATTGTAGATTTTATAGTAGCCTGTCAGCACTTGAACTCGGTACATCACAAAGGCCACTCTGATGAGAGCAATGGAATATCCAAAGCAAAGCCAAAGCGTACCACAGATGTCTGATGTTGTCAGATAAGTGCTGCTGTCTCCGGCAGACAGCAGGGGGATCTGTGTTGTTTTTCAGCGCAGGTTTTGAATAGATTCAACAAAAGCAACGTCCCCTGGATTCAAAATCCTCAGCGAAGGTATCTTGTTTTAACAGCGCCATTAATGTAGATCGACTGAGTTGGCAAGATCCTTTAGTATCATCCACTGGGATAATAGTACACATGTTTGCATCCAGAGCAGCAGTGGATCTTTTCTGGGCTTCCTGTGGGCCAAGGTAATGCAAGGCAGAGTGAGGTATTCTATTAACCTCACTCGCAATGATCTTGTTTTCAGAGTGATTAATATTGACACTGCTGTGAACAATTTGCCGTTTGGGTGAGATTAAATCTTTTGCTGGAGCCTCTGCCAGCTTGTTAATGTTCCCAAATCCTTTGCAAACTTTCACTTGTGTCGTGCCACTCTTTTCCATTGCTTCTTCGACATAATATTGTTTTCTGGACATAAGTTATAATTTAAAGGTTGGTCGTCCATTGGTGAGCTGTGTCCAGGCGGTATAGGTCTACATGGCTTTTACTAGTAATGTTTTGGTCAATCTAAGTTGTTTCCTGGATGGAAAGTGAGTTGGAGTGCTCACTTCTGCGTCAGTAATGTTTAAGGGTTTACTGTCAAGAACCTGAGCCTCGTCAGGAATCAAGATCGGTAGGGGGACGGGAGGGTGTAGTTGGTAGCAGAATGGTTTTTTTATTTAGTTGCTTCTGAGGTCTTACGGAGGGTGGCACATGAACAGCTTTGTAATTAGGTAATATATCCTGCATCACTGATATAGTTGACCCCTGCACTTTAAGGTCCTCATGTATTGCCCCACAAAAGTTTTATTAATATCTTACTAGCGAAGTGTTATTTTGCAAGGTTCCAGAAGTTTTGTGTGTACTATAAGCATCAAGGACTGAGTCTGAGTGCACTGTTCCAGACTCATAGAGCAGTTTAGAGCTAGTGTATAGTCTCTGGTTAGTAGGCCTGTTTGGTTGAGGCAGTGGAATAGAAACAGAGGAAAGTAATTAAGGAACTAAAGATGGAGGACGAGGGGAGGAGGGAGTGCCCAAGTCTCAAATCATATTTGCTGAAACAGCAACAGCCACCCCCAGATCAGAGACGACACCGGCTTTGGATAAATTAACTGCAGACACCACAGGTGAAGTCAATGACACAGTGTCAAAAGTGACCAAGGCAGAGTGGGCACTGCCTTGGAGTGCTTAGCACAGTTGCAATAAAGAGTTATTATCAAGATTGAGAGACTGAGAGCTGATGTCGACCTCTGACGAATGATTACCTTCCTCCACTGTTGGCAATGCAGCTGGGGCACCAGGTAATTTGGTGGGAAATAAGCATCTATTGGACCTTTCCAGGCAATCTGTGCCTCCACCACAGGGAGTGTGGTGGCCGTCCACTGTCCAGTGGCTTCCAGAGCAGGTATGCTCACGGCTATGTACTTTCAGGAACGCAGTCCGTAGGGATTTTTAATACAGCAGGTGGCAGCCTTTGTGCTGTTCTGTGTTTTTCCTGGCATACCAGTGAGGGAAAACAAAGAAAAGGAGGAGATAGGTAGGATACAAGGGATGGGGGCGGGGGGAAGAAGGGAGGAAAATATATGTGGCTTCAACCCCAGATTTGACTAAGTTCGCCGGAGTCTCACAAAAGTCTCAGGGGCGTGCAAAGCAAGCATGGGACGAAGGCACAGTTCAAAGCAGCTCCTGGCACTAGTGCAAAATTATGTTTGTAGACTAAGCTCACCTTCCAAGACTGCCGTAGTCCGTGCACCAGGCAAAAAACACTCCTGCAAGGTGAATTTCCAGTAGGTTCATGATAAGTTCACTGACAAAAGGGAGAAAGCGAGGCGGGGACAAGTCCTGAGTCCGCAAACCCAGAGCAACAAGGCTCAACACTCCAGCCTCACTCACCGTTGCTCAGTGTGTGGGCAGACTATTTAGCCGTGAGTGTCAGACAGGGCTAACAAACACTGTAGAAAGACTCCAATTTGCCGATCCTCAACCACAGACAGCAATGCCAGCAAAATGAAACAGAGCTCCCAACACGGTTCAACACTCCTGCCTCACTCCACGTTACTTATTTTTAAACTCCACCTTGTATGAGTAGGATCCCCCCCAAAAAAAAACATTACAATTTTGGTGGCCTACTTCAGAGGCGGGTAACCTTAATGGAGCGTTATGCCCTAAATTGGTGTATTTATGATTACGTATGCCTGACAGAATGCCAACTGGTTAGGTAGGCAATCATAAGCCTTTTTAAAAAAAGAAATTGTAGGCCAAAATGGTGCGTGTAACTCTGTCAAAGAAAGTGAGCTCACCTAATCAGGCCGCACTTTCTAAGGGTGTGATGCTGAAAAAGTATAGGGCACTCGTGATCTCTTCGCTGTCCACTGTCTATTGGCACACCAGCCACTTCCATGAAGATTGGCAACATGGCAGCAACTGAGTAACATACTTTCCTGAACAACAGTGTGTTACAAATTCCAGCCATCGGCATCCCTTTATAGTGGGCTCCCAAGATCCAAATTATGTATAACTGTGCACCCCCAAAGGTCTGTTGGCAAATTATTTGGTGAAATATAAATAAAAGGGGTATCTGGTTTGATATAGTGGGCTCTGTGATGACACAGTTATTCATTACCAAACCCCATCTAATGACATTTTATTGTAAACCGTCCTTGTAATGACCTGTAACTGTAAACTGTCAGAATCTTGAATAAATTATTGTCAAAACAAGTTGGTGTTACATTGATTGACATTATTCCAAAAGAAAGTTATACAGAGAGTGTTTTTACTTTTTTAACAAAGTACGTCTCAACATGCAATGTCGATTGTTGTCTAAAAAGAAAGAAGACTATGCAAAGTACATTTGAACACATCACATCACATTGCCATCAAGTGTTTGGCTCAATGCGTTTTGGGACATTCTGATCCCTTCATCAGAAGCATGCTTTTTGAATCTGTTAAATAGCACACAAAATGTGTGAATTAATTTAATAATAATCACAAAGACCAAAGTCATCTGGAAAATGTACTCAATTCAACAGTGTGTGAATAGGTACATACATTTCCCAAACTTTAAAGTGAAGATGCAGTGGTCATGTATAGTATTTAGTATATAGAAATACCAAACTAACTCGTGGAAAGAGTCCAAATTAAATACCTGATGTTAAAATGGTAATGATATAAGAAAATCTTCTTCCTCTGCAAAAAAAAACAAAAAAAAAAAACAAGTGCTAAGTTACCTCTACTTAGGAAGACCAGCATGATAAATCATGCCCAAACAAGGTAGATGTAAATACCTTTTCTCTTCAAATGTCAAATGTAGAAATGAGGATCACATTTGAAATTGTACAGTAAACTCAACAGAGCATCAATGGGACAAAAACGGTGATTTAATCTCTCAGAAAGGTGGTTGTTGCCCATTTGTTAAGTGTATCATCTTGAAAAATCTCAATGTAAAAAAGAGCATATCATTAAGAGAGAGAATTAAGTTTCGACAGACTGTGAGGTCAACCGTATCGGAACACAGTATGGAAAACCTTTCAAAATGTCTAAAATGTATCATTAATGTATTGACGTTAGCATACATGACGTAATGACATTATCATGTCTGCACTGTAAATAAAGAAACTCTCAAAAATATCGGTCATGAAGGAAAGAGGAAAATAGAAAATTAAGTAATGTAAAATAACATAAAAATATCAGTTTATATTTCTCAATCACAATCTAATATGAATCAATACATTCATTGAAAATGATTCGTAAAACTAATGAGAAGTGGGTTAAGAAGAAGAAAGTTCTCCCTGAAAAATTATAAGAGTACAATCTGCCAAATGATCTAGTCCATTGAGGTGAGAAGAAAGCTTTGCAGGAAGTGAGTTTGACACTCTTCTCAACTACTTCAGAGGACTATTTGAAGTTACTTCTTTTTGGACAAGGCTTGAATGCTACCTGAATTCTGGTTTCTCGGGACACCGCTGACTGGAGCGGCACATCTAAT
Organism: Ambystoma mexicanum; assembly: GCF_040938575.1. Classification (NCBI taxonomy): domain Eukaryota; kingdom Metazoa; phylum Chordata; class Amphibia; order Caudata; family Ambystomatidae; genus Ambystoma; species Ambystoma mexicanum. The sequence goes on along the minus strand of NC_090937.1, from coordinate 135,524,336 downwards.
AGTGCTTTCTGGAAAATGTCTTGGATGGGAAGGTCATAAGAAGAACATACTGTATAATCTGAAATGCTCAAAGGGGTACCACAATAACACAGAGGCAAAGGAACAGCTGTGGGCTCTGTTCTAAACCTCCACCCACATTTTGGTTTGGCTTGACCACTTCCGAGACATTCCAAGCTGCATCAAGACCACTGATATTCCTATAACTTTCTAAATCTTTCCAACCACTTTTATCAATTGTTCAGCCAACTTGACCAACGAGGAATCATTTGACTTGAACAATATTTATGCTGGCTCACCCCCTTGGGAAGTATTCCAGTAGTTCTGATCCATGAGCCTGACAAAGATACCAATCCTGAAAGATGACAGTGTGTACAAATGATGAATACAAAAATTCACAAATGGCTGTATGGAGTTTTGACATGACAAGCCAGGACAAATATAACCTCATAATATTTACTTTAACTGACATTATATGGGCATCTCAGAGCTTTATGGGTTGCACTTGGCTTTGTTGATACAGGCGTCTTGAATTTTCAGCTACTAATAACAGTGATTTGAATATATCCAAGTCATTACTGTAACATATTGAGAAGCATCTTACAATGAAATTCTTTATTAAAGAAAAGAATGTCGTGGCACATAATTATATTTGTGAAATACTTTTCCTTGATAGATATCTTTCCAAGTTTGGAATACTGGCAATGCTGCTCGACGCCTGCCTGTGAACTGGTCACAAATAACAGCACCAGGTCCCACCGGGTTCACCATGAGTAATGTCCCTCCTTCTGTGAAGATAAATGCAGCTGTTCTTCGTCCTACACCACTCCCACCATCTTCCCTTCCTGAATACAGAAATGCCTCGAGAGAACCAGCCAATAATCCTGCATAACCAGTAGAATTCAAAAACAAGCAAAAGCCCTCAAAAAGTGAAAACACTCCAACAACTAAGAACACCCTTACAACAGGTGAACTCTTGTAGGAGTATGCAGCCTCCCGTGCCCAGTTGAGTAAGAAAATGAAATTAATAAATGTACAGATTGAATCAGGGTGATGCAGGGCAATTAAATGAGGCAGTGGGATCAGGGTTTTCCTGGCAAGTAATATGAGAAGAAGCATTTTCTTTCTTCATTTTATCAAGTCAAACCTGTAGTCTTAATCTCTATTTATTATGTTTCCTTAAAACTCAGCTGACTATGGTTAGGGTGGCTGTGTCTTTATTGTCTACAGTTTTTGCTGGTTGCCATAATCTGCACTGCTCCTGGTCACTCAAAAATGCTGAAAAATTACTATTGGCTAACACAATTTACTGGTGCAGGGCCACAGACTCTGACCCAATGGATCCTTCAACTAAACCAGCCACTGGATATTGCCATGGTGGTGGAAGCCGTATGCCCCTCTCATGAGAATTATGTGACCGGAAGTATGCAGAAGCTGCTATGTTTCACCCCAAAATAATCCATCATGTGACAACCTATGGACATGGACATAGAAGGTGGATTAATCCCTCAATACCAAGACCATTATTGTTCTAAAAAAGTAAGGAATATTTAGAATATTTAGAGCCTTTCAATATTTTGGGGTTAAGTGTCTGTAACCGATTTTAAGGTGCAAGATCCTGGAGCTAACAAATAGCTCCTCTGTTTCAGAGGTAAACTTAAAACCCATCTGTTCCAATAAAACCGTACAGAATTCTTATTATGTCTCTGAGTATGTGCTTAGATGTTTTGTGGCCATAGGCGATTTACGAATATCCATGGGTTAATGCTGGGATACTGTCTGTTTCTATTTCAAGCCACATGTAATAAATCCTTTTGCTTTATGAATTAATACCACAAAATTAATACTATCTTTTCCTGAAGTTTACACTTACTATACAAAAGCATTATGCAAAACATATACCAGAGCAGAAAGTGAGGACAGAAGATGATATCAGCCCCAAGAATGCTGGGGCAAACTTGGAAGGGGTAAACTTGTTTATTGAGGTTGTATTTGTGCAGTGTCTCGGGGCTAGGAACTTGTTTTTAGTTTATTTTATGAGAGGAAAGAAAAGGGACAAGATGTAAGGGAACTTTTATTTGTTTTATTATTTGGATAGCTAACACCACACTAGCAACACACTGACCAAACACTAAGACAGATGGTTTAAAACAAATCAAAGATACAAACACCTCAGAGTCCAAAGAACATACAACCACACTAATTAAAGTTCATTAAAGCTCCTGAAAACTATGCTCAACACATTCTATAATATTCCAAATACTCCACAAAGTGTTAGACTTTTTTGTGTTCTCCTTCCAACAAAGAAAGCTTAGCAAACCCCCAAAGGAACATAAAATGGGCTAAGCCCTTTATGGAAGGTTTTACCTACTTTAGGGGACATGAGGTCTCTAATGGACTAAACATACTTGACAAACCAGCGTGCTTAGATTGGCTGAGCTGATCCAATGATTGGACAACAGATCATTGTGCAAAATCCAGAAGCCTATCTCGAGATCAACCTGGGATTCAACTGCACCAAAGACCCATCCTACACTCGCAAAATGTGACTAACCACACGACAAAAATGTGAGGGACTCGTGGGTCAGTTTTTAAGTGCACCTGAGCTTAGTTGTAAATGTACTCTCTGAAATGCTTCTGGAAATTAGAATACAGCAAACCTAAATTAAGCATATTTGAGTCTGTTTTTATTTCTATGTTTAGCAAAGTATTGTTAAAATTGTTTACAATTTCCCAACTACTCTGTGCTCTTCCACATGTTCCTACTGATTGCAGCCTAACACTAGAACTCCTTCCTTTCCTACACCAGTAACATCACCACCATTCTAACATTTAACTCTCCCCTTTTGACAGCAGCTCCTTGTCCTCCATAAATTGCCATCATATGCCATCATACTTGTTCACAACTTAAAAAGATGAAACATTACTTTAACCATCTGTATATTGAAACTTTATCAGTGAACTAACACCCAAACTATGACTACTCTTTCCCCGTTTATTCCCATTTTTACAGCACCACAATTTGTTTGTCCCAGCCATATACCAATACCATTGCAGGGCACCTAATACTAGTGTTCCTTTTGTGAAGTGTTTAAGATGAAGTACTGTTTAAACTCTGATAAATAAAATATGTTAAAGAAAGAAATATAAATATGCCATGTAAATCTCTATGATTCTCAATGATTTGCACTGAAGCAAATGAAAAATGCCTCTGGGCATCTTTGATTTGCTCATGCAACCTCTTACCACAGTCCCACATGCAAACACTGGAGCATATACGTAGGTTCCTGAAGCATCTCTGTGATGCTCTCTTGTATATTTGATTCACAAAGACTTGGTCAATGGCATCTCAAAGATGCTCCAGACATCTACATATTTACCTCAGTTTTAACCTTTGTGAATCAAGTAGAGGTAGCAGGAGCAAATTGGAGATACTCACAGGCATTTCAGATTTCCTCCAGTGTAACAATCTTAGAGACTCAGGCCCTATATGTAACACATATCTGTGATCTTAAATCATTGGGCCTCATTACGACTTTGGTGGTAATTCGGGAGAAATCTCCTGAACAGTCTGCACTGTCGAGCTTGTAATAAGGCCCAATGGTATTTGTTGTATTAAAACTCAGTGTGAGCAGGGGCGGGGTGGAAGCCATTAACAAATCAGTAAGCTCTGAACAGGTCCTTAATCTCATGGTGAAGCCCCCTTGCTGAGCCATCCTGGAAGCACGAGGCCACCATCCTCCCCACTAGGTCAGCAGCAAAGTGTGCACCATGCTCCCTTTACCCTTCTTCCTCTCACACCCAAACCCACATTTCCACATCCCTTACACACCCCCACTCTGTCGCCACTTACCTTGCACTACTTTGGCCCTTGTTCTCGACACATTGCGGCAATGGCCACCATTTATAAGAAGAAGGGATTATGTTTAGTTCCTTCTCCCTAGTCCATGGTGGCCATCTTGTTTTCAAGTTTTCCAAGTTGAGAAATGGCCATTTCTCAACTTGAAAACAAAACAATTAACATCCCAGTATAACATATCTAGATGCTAATAACAATGACTCTGTCCAGGTGAGTGAATTCCTGGGACTGGTAATGCCATGGGGCTACTGTTAAGGCATGTAGCTCAGCCTCCGGAAATTAGCTGACCTCATACCCCCCATCCCTCAGCCGGAATTTATTGCTTAAGAAAAGTGTTACAAGAGACAAACACTGAGGGATCTATCACCCTCCTCCTTGAATCTCTGTTTCTTTCTTCCACCAAAATCATACAAGCTTCAGTCTAGAAATCCTGTCTTTCCCTGCTCCTCCAAGTTGTCACATAATAATATGTGTCTCATCTACTTGTTCTAAGAGATGGATACAGACTGGTGTATCACCCACCTCCTTGAATAGCTGCTGCTTGATCTCAGCAAAATCATGCAAGCTTTAATCTCCCTCATGCTGCCTTGGCAAATTCCTGCTCCTACTCTCAGTTGACACCCGATGATGCATGTCTTGTCCACTCACTACAAGAGACAGGCACTAACAGATATGTCACCAACCACTCCAAATCTTTGTTGCCTTCCAAAAGCAAGGTCTCTGGCACATGGTTCCGCAACAAGCTGACCTCAGGTTGTCACTGCTCCTCCTGCGCTACCTCCCAGGTGTCACCCAATGATAGCTTTCTTCTCCACTCACTTCAAGAAAGACACTGAATAATTTATCATCAGCCTCCTGAGATCTCTGAAGCTTCCTCCCACCAAAACCATGCAAGCAGGACTCTCTCACAAGCAGATCTTAGGGATCCCAAAAACTCCTGGTCCTTCTCCCAGGTGACACACAATGACACATTTCTCAACCACTCACTTCAAGGCCGACACTGACTGGTCATTAACCAGCCTTCCCATATCTCTGTTGTTTGCTCCCACTAAAATCATGTAAGCATGATTCTCACACAAGCCGTCTTCCTGGATTCACCAGCTCACCCTGCCCCTACTTGCAGCAGTCACTCAGTGACAAGTTTTTTGTCCACTTACTTCTGCTACTTTCTACCATGAACATTAGGTGAGCATGACCCTTCCTCAAGATGTCCTCAGGAATTATTGGCTCCTTCTGCTCCTCATCCCAGTTATCAGCAAATGACATATGTCAAATTTTTCCATTTCAAGAGACTGCCAATGTCTGGCATATCACCCACACGACACACCCACAACTGTACCTCCTTTCAGGTGTCACCTGGTGGCACACATTTCATCCGCTCACACCAAGAAACATACACTGACTGGTGTATCACGTGCCTTCCCACATCTCTGCTGCTTCTTCCATCAAATCACACACATGTGACTCATCCACAAGGTGGCCTCTGAAAATACCTGCTATTCCTTGTCCTCATCTGAGGTGTGACTGGATGGCACCTGCCTATCCAATCACTTCAAGAAAAAGAGCCTAACTGATGTATCTCTAACATCCATGTGTATCTGTTGCTGTCTCCCACCAAAGGTGTGTGAGTGTGGTTCTTCATCAAGCTGCAATCAGTGATTCCTGGAACCTCCTAGTCCTCCTCATAAGTCTCACCTGATAGCACTTTGTCAGTCAAGTCACTGCAAGAGAAAAAAAGGCTGGCGTATTGCCTGCCTCCATGAATCTCTGACATGTCTTCCTACCAAAATTGTGTGAGCTTGAACATTCTCTGCACTGCCCCCAGGGACTGTCTGCTCCTCCTGCTCCAACTACTAGGAATCACTGTTCCTTAAATGTTCTAACCAGATGTGTGTTCAGTAATTTGCTGTCTTACTTTCTCAAAGTCTCTGCTTCCTAAACCTTCATATAACTCAGGCAAGCCACCATCTTGGCACAATCCCTAGTCTTCACATCCTCTATGATTTCGTATGCTGACCTATGGCACTATAATAGCCCCACATTAGACCTTGTCTTGCTCTGATTTGATCAGAGATATATCTCTAATATAGTTCATTATGTATAGAGAGGTTAGTCAATCACAGTCACTTAGACACAGAATACCTTATTTCTTTTCCTGCCACCAAAACGTAGTGTGATTTGATTTAGACTTTTTGAGCTGTCACACAAAAATAAAATTCACATGCATGTGTTTCTCACAGTCACCGCAGATGCTCCCCCTCACAGTGTTCCCCTTTCCTTAATCTCGCACCACATGGGACATGTATTGTTCATCCACTTGATTGATTTAATTGATCTATTTATTTATTGTATTTATTGTATTGTTTTGTTCATTGACTTTTACGCATTGGTCTCCAAGCGCAGGAAAAGCTTCAATCCACTTTTTGATACTCATCAAGCCAGATACTAAGAAATGCATTACATAAAAAAAACCTAAAGAAATAGTCATCTGAGGGGGTACGCAAGAGCCTGAGCAAGAGGACTGCAAAGTGACAGAGCTCTGGAGAAGACGCAGAGGTCTGCTTGTTTCTTAGCCATCTGACCACATTGCCGATGGATCAAATCCATGGCTCTGGCAATCTGAACATTCCAGGCAGCATATGTCCCTGCATTGCTGTGCTTTAGAACATCATTACTGCATGTGCCCAAAGTGCACCGTGAGGTGGCCTGCGGCGCTGATCCCCCACTCAGCTGGGGCAGGAGCCACTCCACCTCAAATGACACTGGCATATGTAGTGGGGATCACCTCCGATGCCTGGCCTCTGGCCTGGATGCTGAGGAGGGGCTCGGGCTCCAAGTGGACAGAGAGAGGACCAGATCCACAACAGTCCCTGAGGTGTGGCACACTGGGACACATAGGCCACTGTGAAGGATTGGTCTCATGCAGCAGTGTGGCTGCACGGCTCGAATGGTGGTGGCTTGGTGGCTGTGGGGAGGAGTGGGAGGACATATGGAGCAGCACTAGGAGTAAATCCCACTGACATCGATTGACCAGCAATGAGGAGGTTTAGCAGCTAGAATGTGGCTGACGGTTATGAAAGAAGTGCCTCTTTGAGAAGACACAGAGTCCATTGTGTGGGGACAGCCGTGTCGGGACTGGAGTTGGGCAGAAAGGTAGTACCATCTTTCCTGCTGCAGGTTTGGCATGGCCACCCAGATCTGGCGGCACACTCAAACACCAGATCCACTGAGGATGCACCTGATAAAATAATACCTAGTGCTTAGCCGTCCTGTGTTGATGAACTGCACTAAAAGCCTGTTTAGATGGAGGGGGCACATACAACCTACCACCCCTTCACAGTTTCAATAAGACTAGCTTGATAAGGCTGGCACTTTAGCCTGGGGTTGCTGCTGGAGCAGGTTTTTGGAAGCATCAATAGAACTAGACTGTCATTATCGTGACTGGTTAGTGCTCCCTGCGAGCCACCCACCCACTGAGGTGGGTTTGTCGGACCATACTTAGTGGCTATACACATCTGGATGACCACAGAGACACGTGATATGTTGCAGACCACCAAAGAGTCAGACACTGAATGTATGGATAGTAGTCTCCATAACAGCACTAGTCTTTGTTGATCCTCCGGGTGATCCACCAAGATGGATATCCCAGTGCAACTACAGGCAAGACAGACCATAATGAGATCTACTTGAAAATGGCACTCAAGAAACCAACAACAAAGTTCAGGATATAATGAAGGACCTGAAAGACGTTAACAGCCATATCAATGTGCAAGCAGAGCGCATCACAGAAAATGAACAATGAATTACCGCACTGGGGGACAATCAGGCGGCCCTCACCATGATTGTTGATGTACCAATAAAGGAGGTACAATAGCTGGGTGTCAAGATCGAGGATCAAGAAAACAGGTTAAGGTGGAAAATACTCTGTCTGGTTGTATTCCTTGAAACCATGGAAGGTGCAGACTTGGAGAGCTTCTTGTAAGATTTTTGCTAAGACAAATTGACGATTGCTGACCTAAGATGATGCATAATAGACAGGGCACATAGAGCTCCTATTCCTAAACCCGCCAAAGGGGAAGGGCCACAAATCACTACTCTAAGTCTACTCAACTTACAGCATAAACTGGCCTTCTTGGAGGTATATCCTACAAAGGAGCGTGATAGAGTCGGATGGCTCTGTAGTTTGAATGTTCATTGACTTTTACGCATTGGTCTCCAAGCGCAGGAAAAGCTTCAATCCACTTTTTGATACTCTGAAGGGCACTGACCACAGGTACTGTCTCAAGTTGCCTGCAACTTGGTTCATTCAGATAAACCGACAGTGGCACTCCTTTGACTCCCCTGAGAAAACCTGGCATTCTTTGAGACAACAAGAGATAGTCTCAGCAGATCATATACTGGAGATGGCAGACAGCTCACAGCCATGCACACAGCCTCCACGGCCCCAGCGAGACCTCACTGAGTGCACTTAATGGAAGAAGGCTGCAAGGTTGCTAAGAGGTCCAGATCGGAAATGGGACAAATGCCTGAAATTTGACAAAGTGTTTTGATTGCAGAAGGAGTGTATGCTATAGGAGTCGCTATCCCACTGCCATCATGATCATGGGAAACATGTACGCTTGTTAACACCTCCACAGTTCTTTTTTCTAGGCACACACTGATAGAGGATCTGAAGGATGACACACTGCATACTGTCAGCTAAGCCAAGCATTACAAGCCACCATTTCTAGAAATGTGCGCTGCTGATGATCGTGTGGAACTGTGGTCTACCACAGAGAGAAATTTGCTTAATAGAACATCTAATACTTCAGTGTAAGTTATTTTTTTTCATAGTTGTGCATCTTTTCTATGGGTCCTGGGCTGGGGCTCCTTCGATGTGTAGGGCTGACGGGCAAGCATGGATGGCCCCATCACTGCTCACCACATGGGTTGCTACAATTATGTATTGGAGTCCTGTTTCTAGGCTTCAATGTATCTGGTGTCATTATTGGGAACGGTTTAGTGCATGCATTACACACACATGGATATGATATGCTCTTTCGATATGAGCAGTGTTGGGGACATATCTCATGATACTAGATTTGGTGGCACAGGGATAAGAGGCTGAGTGTCCCAGGAAAGGCACTGCATCATAATATAATACCATGTGCTATTTTTGCTAGAGTAAAAAGGGGTGAGTAGGAATATCGGCAATTACATAACTGGGGAACTTTGATTTTTCCCAGGATGCCACAGGGTCTGTCACTTCACAGTAAATGGCTACACTTACTTGTATCACTCTTAACATTCAAGCTAGGGCACCCGATTAAAAGGCATAGGTTACTCAACCAGATGAGAGATATACATGGAGACGTTATCTTCTTACAAGATACACATTTGGACATGAAAGAATCTGTAAATCTTTGCAGGGGTTCGGATGAAACAGCAGTATACTCACTGTACCACAGGAAATGTGGTGTTTCAATTCTAGTCCACAAGCAAGTTCCTCTTATGGTGTTATACACCAAAACAGATAAAGAAGGTCGGCATGTCCTCCTTCATTGCCCCTATATCAACAACATATCACACTTCTAAACAAATAAGCACCAAACTCAGACTCCCAAGGTTTCTTCACGCACACATTTGCATGATGCGACTTGACACTGTCGCCTGACACTGATTGGAGGGGATCTGAATGTCGATATCGCCTACAGGCTAGACAGAGTATTTAGTCTGTGTTACCACATATCCCTAAATAAAAATGTGACTCTTTGTGACTTGATGGACAAGCTCTTTATGGTCAATGTCTGGCAACACAAACATGGGAATAAGAGGGACTACACCTTTTATTTAAACCATCATCATAGTTACTCATGGCTAGACTACTGGCTACTTCCCACTTACATTATGCACACGGTAGATAGGTGTGACATACTGCTAATTACATTATCAGACCATGCACCACCCCTCTTGAATATAACGCTCCCAACTGAAATGAGACTAACCCCATCCTGGAGGCTCAATTTGATGTTTCCTAAACACCCAGACATTTTATATCACCTTAAATGAGACACTGAGGGATTTTGGCAGACTAATCTGAGGAATGTCTATAATGCCCTCAGATGCTGGGCCGCATGTAAGGCCTCATTGAGAGGACAATGTATCTCACGGTGGGCTCATACATTAACGCCAGGACTGCACAGGAAACACAATTAACCGTGCATAAAAAGACACGCAATCCCAAAATCCATGCACAGATACTCAAACTTCGATCTGAAATCAAACACAGCTCCACAGTACCGGCCCAGAAAGCATTTACCAGAAGGACCCAAACCTTTTAAACAGAGGAGGATAGCTCCCTGCGCATGATGGCATTGGTGCTGAAAATATTAAGTGAAGATGCTTGGGCACTAGGCTTTAAGCCTACTTTGTGCAGCACTCAGTTATTTCTGGTGTATTTTATGGTTTATTTGCAGCACGGCCACGGGAAGGGGAGGTGTTGCTCGCACCTTGTGTTTGGTCTTGAGCATAGTTGGGCCCGGATACCTAGCGTTACAAATGTAACTCTTCACATTCTCGTTTGCAGTGGGTTGCATGCATTTTATTGGCCTGATTTAAGTGGTCAGCACACACGTTTCAACCTCCCATGGTCTTTATCAAGGTTAGTATGTGGGTTCTCAGTGGCCAGTTGGAGATCTGTGAAGTAGTCCACTTTCACTGCTTGTCCTGTTCGTCTGGTTGTGGATGAACACAACCAGACAAACGAGTGAGACCACCACCATGCCAACAGGTCAGATCCTTGCCCAACTGGGCTGATATCCAAGCTGCCAACCAGGGCAAGCAGTGAATGCTGACTACCTTATACACCCACAGAGGGGCCACTAAGAACCCATGTACTAGCCTTGATAAAGTCCCTGAGAGGTCAAAATACGTGTCCGCTGACCACTTAAATCTTGCCAATAAAGTGCATGCTACTGACTGCAAACAAGAATTTCAAGAGTTATTTTTGTAAGCACATGGTATCCAGGCCCAGCTACATTCAAATCCCAGATAATAGACACGATCCATGATAATCAAGGAACTTGCCTTACTGGAGAAAACAACACAAATCAGTGGTTTTCTGACTAATATAAAGTGCTATAAGCAGCCCCCTCACAGAAGGACATGAAACTGATTTATGCCTTCTTGCACTCCATCCAACTCCCTCTGGTGTTGCCAGGCAAGCTTGATATTCTAAATGAGCCAATCACTGAAGAGGAAATGACCAGAGCCTTTACGGGACCGTCGCTGGGAAGTGGCTGGCCCTGATGGCTCACCAATAGATATGTATAAACAATTCTCAGACACACTTGCCCTCACATTGAAAGTAGTGTTTTCGGAAGCGGTGACCAGTAAAATCGTGGTATTGCACAAGGAAGTCTGTGATCCGGCAGAATGTACCCAAACTCATTCAAGGATCAGATACTGTGCAGTCTATCCCCCTGCATGGATTGACAAGATACAAGGATGTCTAGCACGGAGAACATGATTATAATCCAACGAGCTAGTAGTTTGTATAAAATTGGTATGTTCCAATACAAATATGCTCCCAATGAGAAGTCTAGCATGGGACCCGTCCCATTAAAATGTGCATAAACGTTAACCTGCCACTCTTCATGCAACTTTGAATGGGAGATAAACTGCACAGTATCTGATTCTTGAATGAGTTTGGGTTTTTGAAGCAATTGTCCCAAGGCTCTAAATTGGAAGAAACAAGGAAACTATTGGTCCTTATTCATAAAAAGACGCTGTTATAAGAATATCAATGAACTAGAATAAGCTGGGATATTCTCGCAGTACCATACATGAATTTGAATGTATACTGTTTCACAGATGCCTGTTAGTGCTTTGTCCTGAAGAAGATGAATATCAGTCTTGTATGAATAGATTCAGCAATCGTCGAAACTACAAATAATAGGATATTTGGTGGCATGAGTGACATTTGTTTGTCCATGAAACCTGCAGTTTACATATAGCACTTTGATTCTTAACACTTTTTTTGCACTTGCTTTGCACTTTATTAGATACCTTAGATGATTACACCTTAGCCCCATATGAAAAATAGAATAAATAAGGGTATTCTTTTCCCCTCTAACATATTACATTAGAATCTATTAAGTAGCTTTTTTGCACATGAAAATTAAAATAATATGCTTTTCTTGTTTGTGATGATGTGTTTTATCGGTGTAATATGAAATCGGAATATTTTTAGCATTACCTGATGTTCGGATGAAGTATGGAATGAACATTTGGTTACTTTTTTATATTATATGTATCATATTAATAACATTTGAATATATATCAGTTTCTATGTCTTCCTGACCTGGTCCACCCACTTATTCACTAGTAGAAGTCTATTCTTTATATATTTTTATTCTTGATGTTCTGTTAGACATAACCCCCATGCGTATTGGTTTATTTTCTTCCCATATGTCCACGATGAAGGGGACACTAATACGTTTTTTCATATAACTTAAAAAACATAGAGATATATATATAAGATTCTACAATGGGTATCCTGCAACCCCTCCAAGCTGCATTGCATGGGACTGGCACACTCCCCAGCCTGGTGAAGGAACTGTGGCCACTTCAGTACCATTTGACATATTGTATGGTCATGCCCAAGAATTCTCGCAATCTGGGCTATGGTCTGCAGACCTATCTCAAACATACAAGGCTCCACAATTGTGATGTCTACTAGGTCGTTCCTATTTGGGACTGATGCAGAGGAGTGGCATGAGGAAACCCTGACTCAAAAGCTCATACATATCATGTTATTCACGGCCTGTAAGGCTGTTATACTTGAAATGATGTAGGCTTACACCATAATACAGATAAGGATACTTTATTAAGTGTACAGGTTTACCCACCGGCTCTATCAGCAACACAAACTGTAATGTTTGCTAAACATTCTTACCAAGCATTTTCCCTTCACATTCCACGTTCCACATTCTGCATCTACTCATGCCCATGGTTACCTTGTAGTGACTACCTATAACAGCAGCTGCACAATAAGATATTACACACCTCCCTTCTTTAAACACAATAAAACAAACATTGAACATTGACAAAAGCAAAATTAAACTCAATCAAAATTGACAACCAGAAAATACTGAAACAAAATTCCAAATGAATGTGACATAATGTACAAGTAAATCCAACATTTATGCAATGAGCAATATGTATGTTACATGTTGGATTTGCATGAAACATTCACATATTTAAAGAAGCATTAACTCACATAATATTTTAAATACAAAGGTTTCCCACACACACGTTTTGTACGCTTCACTGTTTCCTCCTGTATTACCTTCCTTCCATGGCTAATATTGCTATTACCTGAATTAGTGTTCATAGATAATTGACTACCACACATACAGATTCTGTTGACATTCCAGACCCTACCATCTGAAACCTTCACAGATCCATGAAACCTCTCCACCACCTTTATGGGTTCTGACCACTTGGTATGCCCAAATGCAGACATTAGAGAAGTTTTGATTCTTTCATGCGCCTCTCGCCGTGGCGCCTGTGGCCCAGACTACGTCTAGGGGGCCATTAGTTTCCCCACCGTGTCCTGCACGCAACCATAGCAGCAACCTAGTGTTTCAACGTACTCTGGATGTGTACATAAGCCACACCCCCAGTGGTGCTCGCTGCTTTGCAGCCTCTTCGGTTGCTTTATGCTGCCTTTTGTGCCAATGCTAGTTTGTTTTCCCTTGTTCTTTGCTAGGAACCGTGCCTTCTCTGTTCCTTCCCTCTTTTTGGCTTCTAGCCCCTCGCTGCTCTTTTGTTCTTTCTTCCCGTCTTTCTCTCGGCTCTCCGGCTCCCCACCGCCGTGCCTCCCTCTCTCGCTTTCTCTCTTCTCTGGTCTGTGCACAGCGTCTCTGCCCTTCGCTGCTGTGCTTGTTCTTTTCTCCTGATACTTGTACCTCGTTATCCTTGTTCTTGTTGCTTTTTCCTTTGTGAACACACTGTGAACAACACGGCCCTTTCTGTTCCTGACTTACCTCAAGAGCCGTGTCCTTGGAGACCTTATCCTTCCCAGCCATAGGAGCCCATCCCCCTTCAACTCTCCCGGCAAGTCTCAGCTGGAATCACTTCCGAAACCACTCATCAACAATCTACGGGGGTTTTTGTGCCTGCCTAGGCTTTTTCCCCCTTACGTCCCCCTCTGGGAGAGAGTCCCCAGGGGAGTTGGGTCTGAAGCTTTCACTGTGGCTTCCTCTCAGGAGGGACACTCTCTGCTAAAAAAAAAAAAAAAAGGATTACAGTGCCCAGAGGCCACAGTTGTCCATCAGTTTGGGTTTGTGTTCTTCAGGTGAGGAGGAGGAGGATACGGGTTTTGGGGAAGACCGGTCAGCGGAAGTTGACAGTTTGCAATGCCTGCACATAGAAATGGCGACAGCTGAGCAGTTCCAGGAACTAGTCGCAGCAGTGCAGAACATGGCAGTCGAGATGCAGAACCTAAAAGCCATGAATAATGTGTTGCATCAGATGGTGGCTACAAGGGACCCTCGACACACAGATTTTCCCCCCATCGCGTTGTCTACGGGCAAGTTCGATGGGACCGCAAAGAAGCTAAAAGAGTTTTTCGATGCTTGCCACATCCATTTTGCTTTCCGGGCCAACACTTATACTATGGACCACACCAAAGTGGGATACCTAATCTCAAAGATAACAGGTAATGCCCTGGCCTGGGCTACTCCACTTGTCACCAGCTCAAACCCTGTGTTGCAGGACTTTAAGGCCTTCACCACTCAACTAAAGCAAGCATTCGAAAGGCCTGAGATGAACTATTCAGCTTGTGAAGACTTGTTGAATGCCCGGCAGGGGCAAATGGATGTTCTCACATACATAACTTCATTCAAGAGACTCAACACCACGGCCGGGTGGCCTGAACAATCTCAATACCTCAGATTTCGGCGTGGACTCAAGGAAGAGATAAAAGATGAGTTGGCTTGGGCTCCTCACCCTGCTTCTTTCCCCGAGTCGGTATCGGCTGCTCTTCAGATAGAATTCTGACTTCAAGAAAGAAGACATGAAAGGTGTCAGTTGCAGAACCCATTCTCGGTAACCGAAACCCCTCCTCCTCTCGCCACTTCATCTCCAAGGAATGACAAACCCATGCAGATTGGCATGACCCGCGCCCCTTAGACACCAGAAGAGCGGAAACACAGGAGGGAGAAAGGCTTGTGTGCCTATTGCGGATCCGACACTCATTTAATTAAGAACTGTACGGCGATTCCTTCAAGATGCCCGGGAAATGAGCATCCTTGGTCCTAGGAGGGACGAGTCGCCGAGGGTTACCTTCTAGTCCCTATGTTTTGCTCTCCATAAGTCCAACAACAACTCCAGAGGACTCCCAACTCATAGTGATTTAAGTAAAGCTAACCTTATGTCCTCAAGACCTAGAGGTTTTGGCTCTCCTTGATTGCGGGGCGGCTGGAAATATTATGGACTGACAAGGTGGGCCTTTGCAGATTGGGCAGGAAGGAAGACCAGAAAGTCCAAGGAGTCAACAGCCGTCCCCTCAGTTCTGGTCCCAACACACAGACCACTGAGGATTTACACCTCACTATTCTCCAACATTTAGAGGTACTGTGATTCGACATAATCCACGCTACCCATTTTCCCATGATTGTGGGGATTTCTTGGCTGCACAAGCATAATCCCCAGATCAATTGGTCTACGAATCAGTTGGTTTTTGACTCTCTGTTCTGCAAGAAGAATTGCCTCCAAGAAACAGCCTATCAATAAGTACACACCCTTCCCTCAGTCACAAGCACAATTGTAGGGGTGCATGTGGTCCCGTTCGACCTCTCGGGCTTCAATGCTGTTTTCACGGACCAGGTCCCACTTGAATTGCCTCCCCACAGACCGGAGGACTGCTCTATCGATTTGGTACCAAACGCTTTGGTTCCCTTTGGGCGGATGTTCTCATTGTCTCAGACGAGAAGATGGAACTCCAATCCTATGTGGACGATAACTTGAGTTAGGGCCTCATCTGGTCCTCTAAGTCACCTGCAGGGGCCCCTTTGTTTTTCATTCCCAAAAGGGATTCTCAAGAACTCCGGCCTTGCATTGACTTTAGAGGTCTCAACAAGGTTACTGTCTGGGACCGCTACACCATGCCCCTGATTTCCGATATTCTGGAGGTGGTACAGGGAGCTAAAATCTTATCCATACTGGACCTTCGCAGCGCTTACCACCTGCTCAGGATCCGCGCTGGGGATGAATGGAAAATGGCGTTTCACACACCCTTTGAGTTATCCGAATACTGTGTGATGCCTTTCGGCCTGGTGAATGCCCCAGCAGTTTTCCAGCGCTTCATGGACCACATCTTCTTGGATATTATGTTCATTTCAGTGATTACCTATTTAGATGACATTTTGGTTTTCTCCCGTAACCATCAGGATCACAAATGCCATCTGGAGGAGGTCCTGTATTGGTTAAAGAACCATCATCTCTTGGCCAAAAAAGATAAATGCATTTTTTTTTTTTTTTTTTTTTTATTGAGTATAGTTGTATTACAACAACTTTTTCAATTTTATACATGTTACAAAAATCCATTCTTTCATAAGCAAAAACATTAAATCAATAAAACAAGCGTTTACAATTACAATTACAACCATCTGCCAAATCAAGTTTTCACAATTTAAAAGTGTTGGCTTAACATGGTGTATATCAATCATTCCAGGTTTAGAGATTTTAAAAAATTGATAGTAGCAATCCTTATACCCATACATTCAGTTGCAGCCAAAGCGACCCATCTATTACTTGGGTCTATTTGTGAAAAATACACAAAATATTTAGCAAAGTGAATATTTCTTAAACTCAAAAGTTTAGGGGCTGTGCACTCCAATAATAAATGTTGCAAGGTTTCAACAATTATTGTGTTTTGACAAAACCTGCACCAATTGAAGTCTGATGTGATTTGTCTCCTTCTTACTTTGACTTCCCTAGTAGGCCAGATGTTAAACCGCAGCCTCAGGATATCAGATCTAATGGCAGAAGAAGGCGACAAGCACAAATACGAGGCAATGTCTTTATAAGCTTTAGGTCCAAATATCGCAGGATCAAAATCTCTATAGGTTAAACACTTTACTCGGGTCTCAATCCAGTCCATCATGTGGACTTTCTTCTTTGCTCTCTCTGGATGATCTAATAAAAGGCTCAAAGAAATATCGGCCTTTACCATAATAGAGAGAACATTTGAGGACCACTGTTTTGGGAACCTTTCTGCTGAGTTTAGTATGTAACTAGAGATAGCCGACAAGGCAGAATTGTCCTGTGTTGAAAGCAAACATTTACGCAATAATGCGCATAAGCGCCAATTATGTTGGGCACTTAATGAAATTAAGCCCAATTCATAACGCATCATCACCCCAGGAATGCATTGCGGTAAATGCAAGATGGCTCGCCAAAATTTGGATTCTAAGCGATTAAGAAATCCAGTTGGTAAAATTTGCGTTTCCATGCCATAAAGAATAGTTGGGACAACATTTTGATTCCAAAACAGAAGAGCTGCTTTGAGTGTGAATTTGCCGTACTTAGATACAATTATTCGGGTCTGACAAATTGCCATAATTAGCTTCTGTTTAATTTTATTCAGCTGTGAGTCTGCAATGGGACAACCATCAAAAATAACACCCAAATAAACGTAATTTGGAACTATCTTTATGGGGGTTGTCTCAATTTGCCACTCTAATAAATGCTTGCGTAAACCTTTAGGGATAAACGTAACAATCTGTGTTTTAGCAGTATTTACAAATAATTCATTTTCTTTGAAATAGCTGCAAAGTACTGACAGAAGATTACGTAGGCCACTGGGTGTTTTTGACACAAGAACAAGATCATCTGCATACCATAATGCACTAATTTTAACAACATTCAGCATTGGAGCGTCAGCCGCTATTTTAGTAAAGATCCAGCGAACATCGTTAATAAAAAAGTTGAACAAGGCTGACGCTAAGCTGCATCCTTGTTTTAACCCTCTGTACGTATAAACAGGCGATGACAGAAGACCTTCAGCGTTTAATCTTACAAAGATCTTGGTTTTTGAATGTAATGCAAAAATGATGTCTATAAGAGTGGAGGGACATTCCGCTTTGATTAACTTGTTAATGAGTTTAGGTCTTGAAACCGAATCAAAAGCGGAATGTAAATCCACAAATGCAAAATATCTAGGCTGTCTCTTACACTGGGCTTGTTGTCGGATAGCATTTAAAGTTAGTAAGTTAACACTAGTGCCCAGACCAGCCACAAAACCAGTTTGTGCTGGATCACGTTGACAGGTTGCCGAGGCCCAGAGAACGAAATCTCTTAATACTAACTTGGTAAACAGCTTCCCAGGGGCGTCCAATAACGCTATCGGGCGATAGCTTTTAGCGTCCATGCGATCACCCTTCTTATAAATCGGGATAATCACGGACGAGCGCCAAGAGTCTGGTAAACATTTGGTATGTAAAATGTGCTGAAATGCATTGTTAAGAATTAGAGCCCATTCATTTATGTTTTGTTTAAACATCCAATTGGTAAGTCCGTCAAGGCCTGCTGCTCTTGACGAAGACGCTGTTTTAATAAGGGACTGGATGATATTTTCAGTACATTGCAGCTCCCAACATCTTGCAGAACTGCCATTATAAATATAGCTACTCATCTTAGGATCATCATATAAAGTGTTAAAGTGTTTAATCCACACATCTTCATGAACACCGTTAAGTTGGGAGTACGCTTGTGGAGCTGTGCCACATTTGTTTAGCAGTTCCCAGATCAAACCAGAGTTTTTATTACGGCATGCTTGTAAAAACCTTTCACTATCTAGTTGGTATAGTGCAGCTTTCCTTGACCGTGCCCAATTTCGATATTTTGTATTAACAGACTTGACCGCCTTAATTTGTTCAAGTAAAGGTAATTTTCGAAGTTTTCTGATCTCTCTGCGATGGGCTTTCTTTCTCTCATGGAGAGCTATATCAAACCCATGAACATGACTTCTCAATGGTCTGTCATGAACAGGCTGGATATTTGCAAAGGTACTTAAAACATCTATATAGGACATAGCCCCTTGTGTTCTTTGATTGTTTAGTAAAATTGCTTCATTCAAGGCCAACAAATTATTCGTAGACCACTTAAATCGATTTTTACCATTATTCACTATCAAGGCCTGTTTATAATAACGTGCATATTTTAAGCAGTCAGGCGCGGGGACTGACCAAGATAGAGCTAGCAGATGATGGTCGCTAGCTGTTTGTTTTACAACGACAAATTTGGAGGCATTCATAAAGATATTATTAGATATGAAAACATAGTCAATTGTGGATTTTGAATTGCCTCGCTCCCAGGTGTTCATTGAGGGGATATCTCCTATAATTGTGCCATTTGCCATTTTTAAGTTTAGATCTTTCATAAAAGCCATCCACCGCACTCCATTGCAATTTTTACTTGTTGGATTATGCTCGACACATGAAAAGTTTAAATCACCCATTACAAGAGTTCCAAATATATTGCCCTGAATAGAGATCAATTCAAAAAGAGATGACAAAGCTGTGTAAAAATTTTCATCAGTGATGCCTACAGGGTTTCTGTACACATTAATAAGGGCATATATGCACTTCTGAAAAGATATTTTAACCAATTGTATGTATTTATTTGGCGCTCGCCAGGGGGAAATTTTATAACCCTTGCTCACTTTCACCGCAACTAGTAGGCCGGCAGTGGGTCTACCTTTGCCACTATGTTCCGCTGGGAGAAGACTGAGCTCGTGGTCATCCCAGACGGGCGACTTTAATAACCATGTTTCTTGTAATGCTACAATATCATATATGTTCAGTTGATTATTTAATGTCCATTGCAAATGAGAGGAGCCTCGGGTATTCCAACATGCTAGTGAGATTTCAGTGAGAGGCAAATGTATTGATGGTTATGAGTCGTGATTAACAGTAGTCAACAAGCCTGTACGTGGGTCATTGGCACAGAAGTTACAGCCACATACTAATTGAGGTTTGAGTTTTAAAGAATCTTTATTGCTTAACTCTTTAGAGGATTGGCGTGCTTGATCTTGCGCTAACAAGAACCCAAGATTGAATAATTCCATTCTTGCATTCCAAAGAGTATTGCGAACTATTCCAGATTTAATCCATAATCTTACTACGGAGAGATTCTTATCACACAAGAACTCTATTTGATTTATGTCAGAAGAAGCAATAGCATCCAGCCCTTCAGTGTCTCCAAAGATGTTGAGGACACTTGCCCGACATAAATCATATTTTGGGTAGGACCTGTCGCGACACTTCAAAATTAAAGTATGAAACAAGCTGAACTTCTTTGACAATGCAGTACTAACATCATCCATATGATGGTTGTTTATAGCTTTGCCAGTTTCTGAGTTCATTCTGATGTTTTCTTTTGCAATATCTTGTTTACAACAACCATTTCCTGGAAGTGGATTCTGATTTAAACTAGGACCAGATCTATTGTTATAGGAAGGTACTTCCATAACACTCTCATTAAGTGTCTTGTATATCTGAGAAGGAAAGGCTCTACCACTCGGAATTTCTGGCAGGGCCTCTGAGATTTTTTTTTGTAAATAAGAATCTACCGCAACTCTTAATGAGGTTAAACGATCGGTACACCCTGCTAATGGGTCAACTATTTGAGCAGGCTTGACTTCCATACTTAAAGATGGTTGTAAATGTGCTGAAATAGTCGTCTGCAGATCAGGCAAAGGTTGTGTCTTGTTGGATGATGTTAACAATAATTTTACCAACTCATTCAGGGGATCATGTTCTGCAGGCAGAATTAAAGCCTCCTTAGGGGCTACTTGTGGAATTGAAGAAATACAAGACGAGACATTAATTACCGAAGGTATGCCTACGGTAGTGTCTGGTTCAGACTGTATGATATCAGCACCACTATCTATAGATATAATCGGTACACAAGAAATAATTTTTTTTTGGACTTCTGCCAGGGGACACTTTTGAAGTTGTTTTTTGGAGCTAGTCTTAGTGGCTACAGCTTTTAATTTTTTATTATTCGCCGTTGTACGACTATTCCTTTGAGGATTAGGCTTGTGACAGCCGCGTGCGTTATTGTTGTCAATATGTTGAACATCATTCATGGCTGGAGAATCTAAGCTAATCCAAGACTCATTATTTTTTGCAGTCCTGGTGTCCTCAGCACACTCGATTGGTCGAATGACATTAGAGAATGTTGGTAGAGCAGAAGTTAGGCTCACGGGTACTGCACTGGCAGATTCCAAAGTGCGAATACGGTGCGTAATAGAGGCACCAGGATTTCCGAGCAAAACTTGCTGAGATGAGACATATGTTTCAAGAAGAGAGACTCTCTGCTCCAAATTTCCTAAAGATGAATTTGCATTAGATTTCACTGTACTCACTTTCATCCAATCACTAATGGTGTTTAGCTTATTTGTTTGAGCAATTATTTTCTGCTCCAAAGAATCAAAAAGCTTAAATAGGCTATAAATCGTAGTATTAATTGCCCCCAAAGTGACCTCTAAAAGGGCCGGGTTTTCAGCTATTGGACTTCCTTGTTTTTTCCTATCAGTAGCTAGACGACGACGAGGTGTTGGTTGTAAAAAGGACTCCTCGTCCTCTCTAGTTGAGTCCATGGAGCAGGGTTGGGCATAATCGATCTTAATTGAAGCCCTCGAGCTCTCTAAATCTCTGCAGACAATGGTATCAGAGTGAGAGGGTGAAGGGGATTTGACGGGACTAACATGTCCCACAGTTTCAATGCTTACAGAAGCCACCGAATCATTCAAAATTGTTGTTTCCTGTGCTGCAAAAAAATTTGAGTTTAATAGGTCTTCACTCTCATGCATTGATTCTTCTATAACTGTGGCAAAGGTTGGAATAGGTTTAGAGTTCCTTGTAGGGGAATGTGATGCAGTTAAAAGCGTCTGATCAGAGATGGTAGTACTTAAAATAGAAGCAGGAAAAGCACTGTTTTAAGAAATTACAGATAGATTCACATCAGTTGAAACTGATTTGGGTATACCCAATTTGGGCGTTTTGGCCACCGGAAAATGCAGGTTCATTGGCTCATTCAAAGTTCTCCCACTTTGAACTTTTTCATAAAATTTACGTATGTCATTGTGGATAGAGCTATTGCTAATTGGAGTCAAGATGATGTTTTTTCTT
This sequence comes from Ambystoma mexicanum, assembly GCF_040938575.1. NCBI lineage: Eukaryota > Metazoa > Chordata > Amphibia > Caudata > Ambystomatidae > Ambystoma > Ambystoma mexicanum. The sequence continues at coordinate 135,502,298 of NC_090937.1, read as the reverse complement.
GACACCCGTGTACCACTTTTAGACTTCTCCTGTGTTTTTGGAGTATTCTTATTAGAAGGAGTTTGCGGGGAGGATACTTGAGCTGATGTACTCTGCATTTCACTAGACCGCAGCGCCATAGAATCTCTAGTACTATCAGAGGGCATTCCTGACTTCAAAGTGAACATTTTAAAATAAACCAACAATTAATATACTATACCTATAAACCACAATATTGTGACATACAAGGGAGATGGTTAAAATTCACTTTAAATTTAAACCTAACAATAATTGGAAAATAAGAATCAACTGATTCTACCGATCTTTAGCAGGATCACCTCGCCACCATCCGCTTAACAGCCGAACAACAGCTCGCAGACTTTACACCTGACGGGCTTAACGCCGCGAGGGTGGTGCAAGGCAGTTTAAATGTCCCAATGAGGTCACGTGAAGCGTCACGTGTTCTCCGCTAGCCCCGCCTCCTCCAGGAAGCGGAGAACGAATGGAAATGGGCAGCAAGAGCTACAAAATGCTCGCAGTGCTGCACTGGTTAAACGAGCGTTCCACAAGAAAAAACGCCTTGGCACCGATTCACAACACAACCCGCTCGGGGGGTGCAAGGCAGTTTAAATGTCCCAATGAGGTCACGTGAAGCGTCACGTGTTGTCCGCCAGCCCCGCCTCCTCCAGGAAGCGGAGAACGAATGGAAATGGGCAGCAAGAGCTACAAAATGCTCGCAGTGCTGCACTGGTTAAACGAGCGTTCCACAAGAAAAAACGCCTTGGCACCGATTCACAACACAAACCGCTCGGGGGGTGCAAGGCAGTTTAAATGTCCCAATGAGGTCACGTGAAGCGTCACGTGTTGTCCGCCAGCCCCGCCTCCTCCAGGAAGCGGAGAACGAATGGAAATGGGCAGCAAGAGCTACAAAATGCTCGCAGTGCTGCACTGGTTAAACGAGCGTTCCACAAGAAAAAACGCCTTGGCACCGATTCACAACACAACCCGCTCGGGGGGTGCAAGGCAGTTTAAATGTCCCAATGAGGTCACGTGAAGCGTCACGTGTTGTCCGCCAGCCCCGCCTCCTCCAGGAAGCGGAGAACGAATGGAAATGGGCAGCAAGAGCTACAAAATGCTCGCGGTGCTGCACTGGTTAAACGAGCGTTCCACAAGAAAAAACGCCTTGGCACCGATTCACAACACAACCCGCTCGGGGGGTGCAAGGCAGTTTAAATGTCCCAATGAGGTCACGTGAAGCGTCACGTGTTGTCCGCCAGCCCCGCCTCCTCCAGGAAGCGGAGAACGAATGGAAATGGGCAGCAAGAGCTACAAAATGCTCGCAGTGCTGCTCTGGTTAAACGAGCGTTCCACAAGAAAAAACGCCTTGGCACCGATTCACAACACAACCCGCTCGGGGGGTGCAAGGCAGTTTAAATGTCCCAATGAGGTCACGTGAAGCGTCACGTGTTGTCCGCCAGCCCCGCCTCCTCCAGGAAGCGGAGAACGAATGGAAATGGGCAGCAAGAGCTACAAAATGCTCGCAGTGCTGCACTGGTTAAACGAGCGTTCCACAAGAAAAAACGCCTTGGCACCGATTCACAACACAACCCGCTCGGGGGGTGCAAGGCAGTTTAAATGTCCCAATGAGGTCACGTGAAGCGTCACGTGTTGTCCGCCAGCCCCGCCTCCTCCAGGAAGCGGAGAACGAATGGAAATGGGCAGCAAGAGCTACAAAATGCTCGCAGTGCTGCACTGGTTAAACGAGCGTTCCACAAGAAAAAACGCCTTGGCACCGATTCACAACACCATTTTCCCATGATTGTGGGGATTTCTTGGCTGCACAAGCATAATCCCCAGATCAATTGGTCTACGAATCAGTTGGTTTTTGACTCTCTGTTCTGCAAGAAGAATTGCCTCCAAGAAACAGCCTATCAATAAGTACACACCCTTCCCTCAGTCACAAGCACAATTGTAGGGGTGCATGTGGTCCCGTTCGACCTCTCGGGCTTCAATGCTGTTTTCACGGACCAGGTCCCACTTGAATTGCCTCCCCACAGACCGGAGGACTGCTCTATCGATTTGGTACCAAACGCTTTGGTTCCCTTTGGGCGGATGTTCTCATTGTCTCAGACGAGAAGATGGAACTCCAATCCTATGTGGACGATAACTTGAGTTAGGGCCTCATCTCGTCCTCTAAGTCACCTGCAGGGGCCCCTTTGTTTTTCATTCCCAAAAGGGATTCTCAAGAACTCCGGCCTTGCATTGACTTTAGAGGTCTCAACAAGGTTACTGTCTGGGACCGCTACACCATGCCCCTGATTTCCGATATTCTGGAGGTGGTACAGGGAGCTAAAATCTTATCCATACTGGACCTTCGCAGCGCTTACCACCTGCTCAGGATCCGCGCTGGGGATGAATGGAAAATGGCGTTTCACACACCCTTTGAGTTATCCGAATACTGTGTGATGCCTTTCGGCCTGGTGAATGCCCCAGCAGTTTTCCAGCGCTTCATGGACCACATCTTCTTGGATATTATGTTCATTCCAGTGATTACCTATTTAGATGACATTTTGGTTTTCTCCCGGAACCATCAGGATCACAAATGCCATCTGGAGGAGGTCCTGTATTGGTTAAAGAACCATCATCTCTTGGCCAAAAAAGATAAATGCATTTTTGGAGTGGATATTGTACCCTATCTGGGATTCATGCTGTCCCAGAGTGGCATCCAGAAAGAGAAGAAGAAGGTTGAGGCAGTACTTGGTTGGCCCACCCCCCCCACTTTGATCAAGGAAGTACAGAGGTTCCTAGGGCTGGCTACTTTCTACAGGTGCTTAATCCCTGGTTTCTCTGATGTGGTTCTTCCCATAACACAGCTACTCAAGAAGTCAACTGCACCCTTTGCCTGGAATCCCAAGACAGAAGATAGCTTCAGTAGGTTGACAGAATTGGTCTGCAGTGCTCCCATCTTGCTTCACCCTGACCAAAGGAAGCCCTTCGTACTGGAGACCGATGCTTCGGCATCTGCTATAGGACCGGTTTTGTAGCTTATCTTTCCCCTACGCTCACAGACAGCCAACAGAATTACTCTGTATTGGAGAAAGAACTCTTGTCCATGAAGCTCACCTGTGAGGAGTTTAGGTACCTCTTACAAGGAGGTATATACCCCTTCACGATAAGGACCGATCACAAGAACCTGCAGGTTTTGCAGTCAATGGACTGCATTAATTCACAGCAGGCCCGGTGGGCTCATTTCTTTGTGCAGTATGATTTCAAGATCACATACATACCAGGCTCTCAAAACACCTTATCAGATGCCTTGTCATGCAGGACAGCTCAGAAGACATCCTTTGCCCCCCAACCAGAATGTTTTTTCCCCGGAATCGCATCATCGCACACGTTTCATCCTTCATTGAGCGGGTTAAGGATGCATCGATCCATGGGGGACCTCCAGAGGCCGGTATGGCATTGGTGGAGCATGATGGTCTTCTGTTCCACGGTAACTGCTTGTATTTACCTACAGTCCCTCTCCGGAGCAAGGCTCTGGCATCGTGCCATGACGCCAGGTCGGCAGGTCATCGAAGGCAAGCCGGAACCCTGGAGCTGCTTAGACAATCCTTTTTCTGGCCTATCATAGCAGCCGACGTCAGAAGATACGTACAGTCCTGTGCGCTCTGTGCCAGAAGTAAACACGTCACAACTCAACCCTTTTGTTCTCCTTGAGCAGAGTTCAATACCTATACGGCCATGGAGCCACATCACGACTGACTTTATTCTTGATTTGCTGCTGTCACAATCCTGCACTTGCATTATGGTAACGGTGGACACATTGTCTAAATTGGCTCATTGTTGCCCTCTACCCGGAATACCCACAGCGGCCGATATGGCAGAAGTGTTTCTCAAGGACATCATTCGCATACATGTGTTACCAGCAAAGATCACCTGTGACAGGGGGAGTCAATACACTTCCAGATTCTGGAAATCCCTGTGTGCCAACCTGGGGATAGAGTGCACTCTGTCATCAGGGTTTCACACTCAGACCAACAGACACATGGAGAGACTCGATAACAGACTAGAACAGTATCTCTGTTGCTACATTAACAGGGAACAAGATAATTGGGTGGCACTGCTGCCCTCAGCAGAGTTCGCCTATAACAATTCCCGCCATTTGTCAACTGGACTCACGCCTTTTTACTGTACTTACGGTCAACATCCCCTTATTGTGCTTCCGACTTCTCCTGTACAGTCCAAGTTGCCAGCTATTGAAGACACATTATATCGGCTGTCAGAAACACACAAGACAGCCAATCTCAGCCTAATAGACAGCCAAGAGCCAACTTGATCGACATCGCCAAGAGGTGCCTGAATGGAAGGAGGGCTCCAGGGTATGGCTATCTACTAAATACTTACTACGCTGAGTACGACTGACCAAACCCTCTCCATGGTACATTGGGCCATTTCCCATCATAGCCAAACTCAATCCGGTCACATTCCAACTCAAGTTACCATCTATTCTACAACGCATCCACCTTGTTTCCCACTCCTCCCTTCTTAAAGGGGTGGCTCCAGATTCTGTCTCTTTACCATGCCCAGTAAGGACTTCCACTCCCCCTAACTTGGAGTATGAGGTTGCTCAGATATGCGATTCGAGGTACAGATGGGGTTGCCTCGAGTAATTGGTACACTGGAAGGGATATCCCAGGTCCGAGGACTCCTGGGAACCGGTTCTCCTGAGAAAATACCATTGGGCGCATCCGGGTAAACCAGGTGTCACCCATTTTAGCAGGGGGCATACTGTCATGCGCCTCTCGCCGTGGCACCTGTGGCCCAGACTAGGTCTAGGGGGCCATTAGTTTCCCCGCCATGTCCTGCATGCAACCATAGCAACAGCCTAGTGTTTCAACATACTCTGGACGTGTACATAAGCCACTCCCCCAGCAGTGCTCGCTGCGTTGCAACCTCTGCGGTTTGCTTTCTGCTGCCGTTGGTGCCAAAGCTAGTTTGTTTTCCCTTGTGCCTTGCTAGGAACCGTGCTTTCTCTGTTCCTTCCCTCTTTTTGGCTTCTAGCTCCTCGCTGGTCTTTCGTGCTTTCTCCCTGTCTTTCGCTCGGTGCTCCGGTTCCCCGCCACGGTGCTTCCCTCTCTCACTTTCTCTCTTCTCTGGTCTCCACGCAGCATCTCTGCCCTTCATCACAGTGCTTGTTCTTTTCTCCTGATACATTTACCTTGCTATCCTTGTTCTTTTTGCTGTTTCCTCTGTGAATCCGCTGTTACCAACACCCCCCTTTATGTTCCTGAGTTACCTCGAAAGCCGTGTCCTTGGAGACCTTATCCTTCCAGCCATAGGAGCCCATCTCCCTTCAACTCTCCCGGCAAGTCTCAACTGGAATCACTTTTGCACCACACATCAACAATTTACTAGGGTTTTTGTTGTGCCTGGCTAGGCTTTTTTCCCCTTATGTCCCCCTCTGGGAGGGAGTCCCCAGCGGAGCTGGGTCTGAAGCTTCCACTGTGGCTTCCTTTCTGGAGAAGCACTCTCTGCTAAAGAAAAAGAAGGATTACAGCGCTCGGAGGCCACAGTTGTCCATCAGTTCGGGTTCCTTTTCTTCAGGTGAGGAGGAGGAGGAGAATAAGGGTTTTGAGGAAGACCGGTCAGCGGAAGTTGATAGATTCGTACCCAATCCCCCACCTTTACATCACACACTTTTCACAGCCTTTCCCACATCAAAATAACTTTTGTTCTTTACCTGTGTGCAGAATATTTTTTCCTCAATATCCTTGAAGTCAATGTCTCTTTTTGTTTATAGCTCTACTCAACCACGAAGGACACATCCTCATATTGGGTTTCCTACCCCTTAGCATCTCAAAAAGTGATATAACTGTAGATGTATGTGGTGTAAACCTATGTGCAACAACAGTGTCATCCACAGCTTTATTCCAATCGCCATTCTCTGCTATAGCACCTATAATGCTGTTCTTAATGACTTTGTTAAATCTATCAACAATTCCATTTGTTTGGGGATGATATATGGAACTATGTTTATGCTCTACACCATTATCTTTAAGGAATAATTTCATTTCTTCTGATTCAAACTGTACACCATTATCAGTGATGATCATGGTGGGATATCCTTCCCTTCTGAAAATCACCTCCAAAAATGAGATGATGTCCTTAGAGTGCATATTTTTCACCCACTCAATTTCTACTCATCTAGATAAAATATCTATAAGTACAATGCAATACTTTAAAGTTCCTTTGCTCCTTACCGGACCTACGATGTCCAAACCAACATGTTCCCATGGAATACTAGGTATGGACATAACTGTCATTGGTTCTTGCCTCGTGATATATCCTTTGGCTGAATCTTCACATTCACAACATTCTCTTATTAATCCCTCTACCTAAAGATCCATCCCAGGCCACCAATAATCTTGTCTAACAAGTTTTTTAGTCTTTGTTATGCCCTGATGTCCTTCATGTGCCAGTTTACAGTGGTGATAAACTCTATCCTCCTATAGGTGTAAAGAAAAGAATATTAACACACCATTCATCAAAAATTCTTTCACTAGAACTTCATCAGCAGTCATTGCTTACATCCATCACTCCTTTGAGACTACCTCCTTATTGACATTCAATACTTCTTCTTCATCACTCTCATCATCTTCAATGTCATCAATAACATTTGTTAACCTTGATAGACAGTCAGCAGACTAGCTCTTGATACCGGGCACATATTCTATTACCCAATTATACTCTTGTAGACCTGCTACCCATTTCTTGATTCTTGAAGAACCCTTATCCAACCCTTTAGTCTTGAGAACTTCCTTTAGTGGTTTGTGATCTGACCTCGCAACAAATGTTGTACCCTAAATGAATGTGTGAAACTTTCCAGTTGACCATTTTACAGCTAACAATTCTTTCTCTATGGTTAAATAATTATGTTCTGCATCTCTTAATACTCTTGACACAAAAACAATGGGGTATTCTACTCCTCCTTCGACTTGAGATAATACAACCTTTAGGACATTATTGCTAGCATCTGTGGTAATAATGCTTTTCTTGTTGGGATTGAATGATTTCAAAGTAGGAGCTTTATTGAATTCTGTTTTCACCTCATTAAATTCACATTCACCTTCTTCACTCTACTCAAACCTTACATTCTTCTTGACCAATTTTCTCATATTAAATGTTTTACTAGCCAAATCTGGAATGAATTTAGCGTAATTCTCCACCATACCCAGACATGACATCAGTTTATTTTTGCTAGTGGGACTGGGAAACTGCATGATGGTGTTCACTAATTCCACTGTAGGTCTAATGCCTTTGTCGGACATTTCATGACCTAAATATTGTATGCATGACCTATTGAATTTGCATTTGTCTTTGCTAAGAGTAAGACCAGCTTCCTTAAATATATCTAATATCAAATAAATCCTAGAGACATGTTCTTCCTGGCTTTCTCCATAAACCAGAACATCGTCTTGGAAGCATAAAACACCTTCCATCTGATGGAATAGCTGATACATTATCCTCTGAAAGACAGCTGCCGCCAAAATTAGACCAAAAGGCATCCGCTTACATTGGAATAAACCTTCTGTGGTGATAAATGCTGTAATGTTTCTAGAAGTGGGGGGGGGGTGTAACTTGATCTGATTTTATGCAGATCTTAAATCTAGGGTACTCATTACCATGGCGCCTTTAATAGTGCCTAACATCTCCGTTATATTTGGTAATGGATGCCTATCTGGAATTACACACATATTTATACATCTGAGTTCAATACACAACCTTAATTTCCCATTGGGCTTGTGCACAATAACCAAAGGAGAAACCCACTCTGATGATTCCACCCTCTCTATTACACCTTGTGCTTCCATTTTCTGTAGTTCCTCTTTCACTGCACCTTTGATTGCCAAAGGAACCGGTCTCACTTTTTGAACCACTGGAACAGCACCATCCTTCATCCAAATTTTATTGTATAAATTCTTCAAAGTACCAAGTATCTCAGGAAATACCAAATGCTGTTCACATATTTTGTTTGATGTCTCTTCATCCACAGCATATACAACCTCCTGAGCATTTGGATCTAATTTTATTTTAAGTCTTCTTTGATGTGCTCAGTAATGGAAGTCTTCCATTCTTGGAGACATAGACCTTCCCTTTTGCCACCCAGTCCTTGAATTTAATTATTGACCAAAACCATCCTTCCAGTTCAATATGTTTGCCTCCATATGCGACAGGCTGGATATCCACCTCTTTCAGGACAATGTTGGTCATGAAATCTTTCTCAAAGAGGTTTTTTTGTAATAATGTATACTTTGCTCCAGAATCAATAACAATACTCAGGTCTATATCGTTCATTTCTGTTGCTGCCATAGGCTTTTCCAGATCGGCATCATCATCCTCAATTTCATTTTTGTTTGAGTCTTCAATGGAAAACATACATTCCTCCATACTTTCGCACAGTTCATCATCAATATATTCTATGTTTTCTTGCTTTCTCTTGCTGCATTTGGTAAGATGTCCCTTTCTGTTGCATCTCTTGCACACCTCTTTGATTGCTGGACAATCTTCACTGCTCGCTAAATGATGAATGCTATCTCGCCGTTAACATCTTCTACGTTCTTGAAACTCTTTCCTTTCTTTGAATTGTGTTGCCTTCTTTTTAACATATGCCAGATTTTTCCCAGATTGTTTTTTTCTGGTTGCATTATTCTTATTTTGAACCAGTAACACTTCTGGTGCTAGTGACACTTTTTGTGTCTTAATGTCAATTATTGTTCTTTTTTCAAGCTCCTTTACACATTTGCTTGTGTGTTCTACCTCCTTTTCAATTCTGAGAACTTCTTTTAATGACTGGTTACCTTTGGCCCACAATTCCTCCCTTACTTTACCATCATCGCATTCTATCATAAATTGATCTTGTAACCTTTCATCTAGATTGGTCCTAAATTCACATGAAGCTGCTAAACCTCGCAATGCAGTAATACATTGTTCCACTCTTTCCCTAGGTTCTTGTTTCCGTTTGTCAAAATGATATCTTTCAAGGATAATGCTGACTGACTTTTCATAATGTAAATCCAACATTTTTACACATTTTTCATATTCTGTGAGTCCTGCTGCTTGTTCATCTGACAGGGATGGAAGATTCTCAAATTATTCTTGTCCATAATTGCCTAAACAATGTATGAGTAAGCATTTTTTTCTCTCATTGGCGAAATTTAGATCATGGACAGCAAGCACAGTGTTCAAAACACGTCTTCCATCATTTCCATGGCAAAGCAGGATCCCCTTTTGTGTCACGAAAGTAATGCGGAGGAGGAATCCCTTGCATTGTTGTTGTGTAGTTGTCAGTGATAACTCAGTATGGAAAACAGTGTATTACTTGAAGAAAATTAAGTGGGGATTGGGTTATTTGTTCAGATCCTTGGTAACTTTCTTGTTTTGTGTATTCTATTGCAGCATTTGCACTGTGTATATGTAACAACTGTTGGGCACACTTGATACACACTGCTGTTGTTTTGGTTTGTCACCTCCAAAATTGAATTTTATTGACAGGTTGATACAGCTCTGTATTTTACTGTGTGCTGTGTGTATACAACCATTTTGGTGATATAGATTGTGACTGCTGTAATGTACTCAATCTGTTTTAATAACTTAATGTTCTGTTTCAATATTTAAATTTATTTAATTATAGAAGTGCAAGTGTAATGCTTTGGCATTAGATTTAAATTGGTAAGCAATTGATTCCAAGTGCTTACATGAGCATGTACAACTGAGTATTTTCATCCATGCCTTTCGTTTGAAGTATTTTGTTTCTGTGGAAACCTAAAATGGTGGCACGTTTCTAGACGTACAAAGGTCCTTTTCTCTAATATCCACAAGACTTGTAGCTATGGTGCTTATAAAAGACGTGTTGCTTCCTCTGATACATGTGCTCTGCTTCCTTTACATTTGCGTGACTTGTCACTACGGTGCCCCTCAAATGACGCTCTGCACGATTCATGTCTCACTCTCACTCTGGTAAGGCAGGTCTTTACTCAATAATGCCTTAAGCTGTTAGGAATATAACATTTGCGGCTTGTTTTGTTGCTCACCACAGAGTGAGGCAGTAAAACCACAACGCTGGTGTGATTGTTTACAGACCTTCAGGATCTCGCACTACCAAAGCCTTTGTTTGTCTTCCGCTTGGAAAAGATAGCCTTTCTATGGCTCATTCAATAAAATGCTCTTCAGTAGCTTAGCTTAGACGCGTATAGTAGGGGTGTGCTTTGATATTATTCAGTCACTTTGAAAAGTTTAGTTGGTGCATATGACTTACTTCTGATTTGTAGAATTGGTGTCCTTGTTCAACCGTTCGATGTCCAGCCACAGTTTAAGGCTGGAAGACACTTCAACAGGCCATAACAGATCACAGGATGCTCTTCCTTCTCATGTCCTTTTCCTCATTCCCCTTGGAATGACACAGGATTTCTAGATAGAAGAAGATTAGCACGGCCCAAATAGGAATGCAGTATTGAAACTTGGATGGCTACTCAGTGGGTTGCCATCCCAATCCCACCCTCATTGCCATTAAAATGATGTAGGCTTACACCATAATGTAGATAAGGATACTTTATTAAGTATATAGGTTACCCACCGGCTCTATCAGCAACACAAACTGTAATGATTGCTACACATTCTTACCAAGCATTTTCCCTTCACATTCCATGTTCCACATTCTATATCTGCTCATGCTCATGGTTACCTTGTTATGACTACCTATAACAGCAGCTGTACAATAAATTATTACAATAGTCAATTGGAAAGATTAAGACCCCACAAACAAAAACAATGGCCAACACTACTTTCCAAAACCTACACCCTGGAGAGAAGCAGTTTTAAACAGGCTGTGAATACATTGCAGGCAGACAAATGTTGGGACCTGTTGGATCAATACATGTAGAATGTGGGGAATATGATTATGCCTTAAAATAGTACCATCCTCTGATATTTGAAGCAAGGTAGTGTAGATCGCCTCTTGTTAAACATACTACAATGTATATGTAACCCTATGGACTATGGGCTACGGACTATTAAGGGTGGTGGTTATGCCCTGGTAAATTCATCGAAAGCCGCCCCATCTCAATTGATAATCACAGAGTGGCTATATCAGGGCACGGAAGTGGGCCGCATAGGAAACATGGCTCCCATGTCTGCCTACTCAGGCTCAAGAGTGATCAATATTATTGGAACTATCTATGTGTGTGTTGGTTGATTTTTTGGGGGGAGTGTTGGTTGGTGAAGTATGAGGTCATAGCGGTCTATGACACAACAATGTCTTTGTAATATGTTGATATATTCCATACTGACCTTTTTTGTTGTTGTTATATTTTGTGATTTGGCATTAATAAAAATATTAAATGAAACAAAAAATAGAACCATATGCCCCCACCTATTTGTGCTTAAGAAATGGATTGCATCATGAATATGGGAACCAAGAGCATCATTAACAAGAGAACATCACTGATGTAAAAGACCCTTGTGCCCTATTCACTGCAGGGAACACTCTTCAAATTTGCAGAAGGGGCCACCTGACAGAATAGGTGCCTGCTATATTTGCAGCCATGCTATCCAGTGGTGTTTTGCCTCATGTTATCGGGATTGCCCCATGCAAATCATGGAAACGAATTGCCCGTGCACATGGTTTGCATTCACAAAGCAAGAGAGAGAGAGAGAGAGAGAGAGAGAGAGAGAGAGAGTGTTTGTGTGTGTGTCAGCCACACATGGAGAACCATGGCCTGATCCCAATGTCTGAACAGAGCAATAGGAAGCAGCCATATTTGTGGTTATTGAGATGAATATGCCTAGGCTGTGCATGGTGCAAACTGACTGGGTGCAGCCCATGGATTGCGAAACCAGTCATGATGGGAAAAAAGGTTCGGTATTCGCTAAATGACTTGCATTTTGACACGTTTGCACAACAAAACTTTTGTGGAGATTCGGTTATGGAAGTTCAAAGACACCCTGTGGTTAACAATTTGGCTTTGCAAGGAGGGCAGGTTGCTGCCATTTCCCACAATGCAGATAACTTTGTCACTTGGCTTACTGGTCCTGGGAAGACCCCTGCAGGGCAATGGGGTATGTTCACTGTGTTTTCTGTTTTCCAGGATATAGAGAACAGCATTCCCTAATTTGCTGCCGGTGGAAGCAATGCAGAGAAGTGGGGAAAGGTGGTAGGAGGCATAGGGCTGATTTTATGAGGTTTAGGGAGGCATGCTTCCACCCCCAAAGTGACATGCACAAATTCACAGTTAACGGACATGTTGGCTCTATGCCCCAGGGACACTGACAGGACATTTTCGTATAGATGTGTCAAACCTTATCAGGCAGGCCTCCGATACATGAGATGCAATCTAAAATGCAATCACAAGCGACATAATCACAAGCCATAACAACTTTTGAAGCGTTTGCACTTTCTATTTTCCTCAAAAGAACTATCCGCAATTCACCGTTCTCAAGGTTTAATGTTTCCTTGTGATACAGTGGAAGCCGGCGCCCCGTAAGCACGCCTTTTACTTTAAAACTGTCCTGACTGTTAAGCCTGATAAACTCACAGCATGTAAGTGCAGCTCGCTGCACGATATCACATTTCATGACATTTGACTCAAATTTGCAGTCATTGATTTGTTTTTCTTCTTTGTGTTATAACTCTATGGAGCCATAATTCACTGCACGTCCACGCGCAATATATCTGTCAACTTTCAGTCACGCGGCCATCCATGCAGACTATTCAGTGCGGAACACTGTAATAATGCCATACATACATCGTGATTGTTTTTTTTTTTAATTTTAATTTTTTATTTTTTTATTTATGGTGTTTAAATGTTCTCTTTAGGAAAAAGAATGGATGGATGAAAAATGACCGGTCTGGTGCTAACATTTGACTTGTACCCAAGAAAATAAGCTTTGCGTCCTGGTTGGATATGGATCCAGTAATTTACCTAGTTCTCTTAGTCTCTGTAACTACCTGCCTAGCGGATCATCGGATCCTAATCTCATAGTGGACTAGCCCACACTCTGCTGAGCAAGTTGCACATCATGAATTTTGACATGTTTCATTTTCGGGCTCATTGTGTTTTGTCCATTTTTGTATTTATGTTGTAAGTTTATTTTGTTTAAGTCTTTAGGCATTTTGTTTATGATGCCTGTGGGCTTTCAGCGCCTTATAAATACATAAAAAATAAATAAATACATAAACAAACTCTCTCTGTATATGGGCTACTATTGCTACAAATGAACATCCATTGACGAAGTCAATATAAGAACAAATCATTTTCTTCAGTAGCATGACAGTGTGCTGCTGTCTGTCCAACCCCATTTCGGTATTGTAATTTTAATTGGTTATGACGTGCTTAATACCCAGAGTTTTATAAGCGTGGAACTGGGATTGAACCTGAGTTGCTCTGAGTCGTCTTGCTTTCAAGTCGAGCACATTGCCCCTGAGCTATCCACTCGGATATTGGGGGGGACAGTAACAACTAGACTTAAGAAGCAAACCTTGCTCAGATATGTATATTGATCTTTTGTAGAAGGACACATAGCTTATTATTTTAAGGCTGGTGACAACCAATTGCCACCACACAGGTCAATGCACATCAACCAACTTCATACTTTGTGAAAAGGAATCCTTGTTTGGCATCAGAGTGAATGTGGCAGAGCCAGACTGTTTGCAACACAATTTCTTTGACAAGTAAAGAAATAGCAGAATGTTTCTTTGCCAAAATGACTTAGAGGCTGAAGCACCTTCTCAAGCCTCACACTTCTGCAAACCAAAAGTGAGCCCAATCATAAAGGAAATAAAGGAGAAAAAAAGGCACAATTAATAGACATGCCTTGTTTGCCTTTTTTGGTGAAGCAGGCTGAGGTAAGGCTTTGCTCTCGAGCGGGTGTGAATCTGAAGCAGTAGCAACCCAAACAGTGAAGTTTAACAGTCCAAAATGAATGAAGGTCCAATAAAGGTTCTGTAAAGATGCATATATTTCATATATTTCGTGCCTTGAAACACTTGTGTATAGGCACGTTACAAATGCCATTTCATATCATATCAATTAAACACATCATGCACAATAATAACTAAAGAGAAAACACTAAAACAATCCACCCGTATTTAAAGAACATGGTCTATGCAAGATATGAAGATGATGCTTGGAAAAGGCAACAAAAAACACAATTTTTAAAAAGGATATGTTGTTGAGTTGCAAAAAAGTATTGTCGGTTTCTAGGACCCAAAATGGACTGGGGTGGGAGCAGTTATCATGGAATAATATTGTTTGTATATTCTTGGTGGTTCAACAACGGCATACCAGACTTCTCAGTGATGTTTGTTGGTTCAGGTCAGATGAGATGTGGCAGTTGTGGTGGTCCAGAAGTGAGCAGATGTTGAGACAGGGTCAAACAGGAAACAGGCTGTGGTTTGATGCAAGCTCAAGCCATGTGGATCTGGGGATTCATAAAGTTTGGTTGGACAGTCGGGGTTCGTGGGATACACAGCTAAGCTGGTTCAATGTGGGAACTCGAAGGATGAGGTTCAGGAACAACACCAAGGTCAATTTGATTGTCAGCATTCAAGAGACTTGAGGTTTGAATGGCGATTTGACTAAAGCAAGTGCAGCAGAACATTTCTGTTTGAGCCGAGACAACAATGTGCTACAGCTGGTGCACTGCTGCGGTAAACTGGTTTGTATTAGTGAAACTGCGTTTTGAATGTCATAGAGTGGCAGTTCTGGAGAGTCCTGTGAGTTCAAACTCAGTCCAATATGCTCAAATCAGAGCTTGCAGGACTCCTGCTGTCTTGGCTCTCAGGAGATGTGAGTCCCATTCCAAGGTCTCAAAAACTAGACAAATCCTTTTCTCAGGCTTCCAAGCAAGGGGGAGACTGGAAGACCTTGGAATGCCCACTGCCCAGCCAGTAGTCCCCAGGCACACCAGATTGGCTGTGCAAACCTTATACATGCCCATTGGTTGCCGGCAGGCAAAGCCGGTCCACTACGAGCAAGGCCCACGAGCATTAAGGCCATCACCTGTTCCTTGCCTGTTTACTGCTGTGACTGCCTTCTGCCAGACCCCCTGGCCGTTTCCCTTTGCACCACCACAAGGTAGCTTCTGTTGGCTTCAAACTCCATCTGCTAAAAAATATTGCTATGTTGTTTCTAACCACACATGTTTAAATCACACTTTGACTGCCTGTAACTTTGCTCGGCATTGAACTGCATTGATTCAATGCTATGACATCTTGTGTGAATATGCAGATCTCAACCCTACTTGATAAAGTGGCACCTGGAGTGCCTGAAATCTGGTCAACTCTCAGTTGTTTATCCATGCATTTGAGCCAAATTGCAGCATTTTGAACTTAGCTGTTCACCTTTGCATTCTAGCCATATTGCCTCATATTGTATTTAGTGGTTTGTCCATGCATCTTAGCCAAATTGCAGCATTTCGAACTTAGCTGTTCACCTTTTGCATCTTAGCCATATTGCCTCATATTGTATTTAGTGGTTTATCCATGCATCTTAGCCAAATTGCAGCATTTCGAACCTAGCTGTTCACCTTTTGCATCTTAGCCATATTGCCTCATATTGGCCCTCATTACGACCCTGGCGGAAAGTGACTGACCGGACCGCCACAGCGTAAATAGCGTTTCCGCCATTGCACGAAGGAGCAAAGTGCGGCCCATTCCGACCCATCGGGCACGAGCACCACGGCATGGCGGAAGTGCAAAGTCCGCGATGGCGGAAATGACCCCAAAACGGCCCACACCGCCGCCGTACGGCGCCCTAGGTGCAATACCGCCACCCATCACAGCGGACACCGCAGTGTGCGCCTACCGGAAAGTACGGTGACCGGAAATATACGGAAACGGAAGTAAAAACATGGGCCCGGAACGGGAAACATCCCGCCGTACACCTATAAAACCACTAAAACCACACAACCACCAAAAACACTACCCTGAGACACACCCCAACCCGTCATCCACCCTAGCGAAACCACGAAAAATGGGAAAAGTAGCGAAGAAAGCGTGCGACCGCAAGCGGCAGGTCCACTTCTCCCGTGAGGAACTCACCGTGCTAACAGAGACCCTCCAGGAGAATGCAGCCGTCGTCTTCTCCACGCAAATGACCAGGACGGCACTTGCAAACAAGAAGGCCATATGGGCTCTGGTGGCACAGCGGGTAAGTGCGGTGGGGACCGCACCCCGCAACCCACAGCAATGCCGAAAGCGATGGGACGACCTGCGGATACGCGTCCGCAGCATACTCTCTGCCAACCGCAACATTGCCACAGCCACCGGGGGAGGTCCTGAATCACCCATCAAGTTGACCCCCTGGGAAGAAATCTGTGCCTCCACCATCGGAATGGAGAGCATAGAGGGAGTCGGAGGGATGGAGAAAGGAGTGCAGACATCCGAAGATTCAGGTAGGTGGGCCAGATAAAACAATGCCAAATCCACAAAGTCCATTCATGTCAAGTACCATGTGTCCCCATAGTGCAACAGAAACACATGTCCAGGAGAACGTCCACACACATCGGCCTGATAGCGCACGTTAAAACCCACAATAAATACATAATTAATTAAAAACCCCTAAAACACGCACTACACGTGCAGCAGGCACACCCTAACTGCAGGCTGCAAAACAACTGCACCCTCACTCCACACACAAATGAAAGCACCTCCAAGGCCCCGACCCAAATCACCCTCAGGTACCACCCCAATGCATGTGATACAATGCCATTCCAATTCCCACAGACCCATCAATAACCCTCGCCCTCCTTTACTCCACCACAGGGTCCGATCCAAACGACGAGCATCAGGACACCCCTACCAGCACACCTGCAAAGAGGGCCAAGACCAACGGCCAAAGACCCTCCACCTCAGCTGCACGCATCAAGACACGGCAGCAGCACAAATCAGGTGGCAGCACAGAGGAGGGAACATCAACAGGCACCCCAGCAGCCAGCATGCCCACAACACCACCACCACAGGTCCCCCCAACGGATGCCACAGAAGGCACTGCCTCTGGTGGCAGCAGCACCATAGGTGACACCCCATTGATGGCAGCATGCTCCGACACAGAAGACGGGGATGTCGAAGTCAGATCCATCCATGACCTGTCCCAATCCCCCTGTCTGTCCCATCCCGTACAACATGAGGATGCCACGCAGGGGCACCCACAAGACGACGACTGGCCATCCCCCACAAGCCCTGTGGCAAGGCAACATGAGGTCCACAGCCCCTCTGTGACACCCCCGCAAATGGCCATGGCCCAGCAGAGGCAACAGTCCCTCGACCAGTTAATCGTGCAACAGCAGCAACTGGCCACGCTCCTCAAGGACCATGCCGATGAATGTGGGGGCACTAAGGCAGACATAGAAACATCAACTGAGACACTTAGGGCAGAAATGGAGAGAGGTACAGAGACACTAAGGGCACAAATGGAGAGAAGCACCGAGAGCCTGAGGGGTGAACTGCATGCGACGTCCAAAGACGTATGTGCCGAACTTGCCGCAGTGCGCCGTGTGCTCACTGAGCTCTCGCAAACCCTCAGGGACATGCATGGACGTGAGCAGGCAGAGACATCATCCGTTGCAAGTTCCGTCCAGGGCAGCCCCCAACGTAGATCTGGGAGGAACCTGCGCTCCACAGGCAGGGGTGCCCCTGACACCCGCAGAGGGGGCTTGCAATAGCGACTGCCCACTGACAATGAGCATCTTTGGACACTGGTGTTGGGGGGGGAGGTAGGAGGGTGGAGGGGGTGTGTTGGGCTCACTTGGGTGGCGGGTCGATAGGGTGTTCAACATGATATCACATATGCCATAAACAGTGCACGATCAACCAATGAGATGTGTGGACATTGATCTTTGTGTACTAGGCCATCATAGGCGTACAGTCCATATTGTGCATGTCCCAGACACACACAGTGCCACGAGTCCCGTGTCCATGTATCAGCCACCAGGCGTGAGTGCTAGAAGCATGCATCTATGAGATGCTGACGAATGTCACGGCCCTCCGGTGCCTCGCAGACTCCTTGAGGTGCTGCCACATCCCCACCCTCATCATGACCATCATCAGGTGCTTGCAGTTCTGCGTCAGGGGGCATGGGCACATTTCTACGTACGCACATGTTGTGGAGCATGACACATGCCATGACCATCTTTGCAACCTTCACATGGCGGTACAGGAGTGCCCCGCCAGACCTGCTGAGGCAGCGGAAACGACCCTTCAGTAGGCCGAATGCCTGTTCAATGACTACACGGGTACGTGAGTGGGCATGGTTGTAGTCCTCCTCATGCTGGTCCCGTGGGTTCCGGACTGGTGTGAGGAGCCATCTCTTCAGTGGATATCCAGCATCACCTGTATGTGGACGATAAACGTATGATGTGGAATGCCATTGCTACGTACGCACACCCCCCCCCCTTCCTGCCAGGTCATTGCCGAATCACATACCCCACATTATCATGCATGTAATGAGACTCACCGAGTAGCCAGGATCTGTTCCCTGCGTGTCGCTCCATGTAGCGTGGTATTGTAGAGTTCCTCAAGACCATAGAATCATGGGTTGATCCAGGGAATCGGGCACAACAATGTGTAATGATCCTGTTGGAGTCACACACCATTTGTACATTCAGGGAATGAAATTGTTTTCGGTTGCGGTACTGGGCCTCCATGGCATGTGGGACGACCAATTCCACATGGGTGCAGTCGATGGCACCAATGCAACCCGGTATGCCGGCAAGTGCATGGAATCCCACTTTTGTGTTGGTAATTTCCTGCTCCGAGCGTGGTAGAGAGATGTAGTCGTCTGCGTGCTGCAGGAGGGCATCGAGCACTTGCAATAGTGTCCGTGAGAACAGTGGCTGAGAAATGCCATGCAACTGTCCGACTGTGTGCTGGTAGGTGCCTGTGGCCAGGAAGTGTAGTACAGACACCACCTTCAGTAGGGGTGGGATGGCGGTTGGGCTATCTATCATGCTGACAAGGTCAGCCTGTGTCATGTCCACAATGGCGGTTATGGTGTCCCGGTCCAGACGGTAGAGGGTGTGGATCTGCTCATCAGTGAGGTTGAACGGATGTGCTCGGAGGCGTGGGATTGCGGGCTGCCTGCGTGGTGGTAGTGGCTGTGCTGGCGGCCCTTGCTGGCCCTGCCTTGGCCTCCTCCTCCTCCTGCGTCTCCTCCGTGCGGCCGGTTGTAGTTGGTGTTCGTCTTCTTCTTGGAGTTGGAGTACTTGCAGTGCTATCAGGTCCCCCAGGGCCAACATCGCGAGTCCTGCCGGTAGCATTTCGGAGTGGGTGTGGTTGTGGGAGGAGACTGGGTGTGCAATTTATGTGTTCTCAGGCTGTATGGCCTCCACCTGTGGTGATTCATTCCACCTGTGCAAACTGCTCTCCCCTTTGGCCGAGCACGTCCCGCACACAACGCTGCAATTCGAGGAATGGCATCTTGCTATTGCAATCATGTATTTGTACCCGATGGCCGTGTAACATTGGTTGATATGTTCATTCTGCTGTGGTCCCATTGTTTCACATACTATCTGTGCAGTCGCGAACAGACTTGTGAAGGGTCAGTGGTACGTAGTACTCGAGTAACGGTGGGCCCTCATGCATCACTGTACCGAGTTGCAACGACGGGCGGGGCGTCCCATTTGTGGGTGAAGGCAGTTGCCATTTTCACACACAGCCGCACTAGATGGATTAATTTGTGATTTCAAACGCCCACAGATGCCTCTTCGACGTGATGTTGCAAATGAGGAATTCGAAGGGCGGCGCTTTCGGTTTTCAGCTAGCGGCGAGGAAATGCCCACAGGTCTGACTGCAAATATAACGTTCTATTGTTCAATGTCCTTGAGACAGGGGCCATGGCGAGGATGCAATGATTGATATGAATGGTTTGGGATGCGCAATAGCGACGTGGGCGATGAGGCCGGACGTTCCCATATACATGTTACTTCACTACACTGGAATTACGGGCTGGGGCACTGTGGATTTTGCAGGCTGCATAACGCACAGACTCAATGGATATTTCTAATGTTATGTGAGTAAATATTCAGGCGTTTTAATCCCGGGATGAGGGAATGATGAATGGATGCATGGGCAGGTGATTTGATACAGAGTTTGCCATGTACAGGGCTTCTTGGAATCTATCCGCCTCCCCTGCGCTATGTGATGCAGGGCTGCCATAGTGGGACCATCGTCTATCTGGCCTTGTTGAGCCCTCCCTGTCTCGACGCGCCCTCAGACACTTGTGTCCATGCACGTTACCAATCCCATCAGATGGATTCTGTTTTCACAGACGCATGCACAGGTACACTCGTTTGTGATGGTGTTTACACCTCGATATAGATAGTTATGAGTCGCAAGTGGTTTTTGGGTGGTGATGATCCTTTGGAGTGGGCTAGCATGCATATGGCTGTGGATTTAGTGTGATCATTGAAGTGAGTTGTTCGAATGTAGTTCTGATGGTCATTCTATTATTTTTCTTTTCTTTTGGTTGACAGGTATCTCCTCCCCTTTTGCCACTGCCATCTGTATGCCACTCCTGCAGATGGCTTTTACTCCCGACACCTGCTGCTTCGTGTTAATCAGTGGAGCAGCATTACGATCTTATGGGACGATCGCCAATGGGCCACATGCCCTTACGCAGTACTGGTGGCTCGGAGCAACATTTCGGCCTTTCAGCTGGACTAGTGCCTCCCCATTGGGACGGCCCTGCGGTTCTGTGCGCTTCCATGTTGCCTTTTCGTACGTGAATGTGGCTCTGTGTACCATGATGGAACAGGGCGTCACACAAGTAGTGGCTGGTCATTTCTTGCGGATGCAGCCCACAATGGTGAAATGTGTTTTGGAGTTCATGGCCTAATGGCTGTATGGGCTTGGTGATTTTGTTGTGCATTAAATTTCTATTCTGATTTGGCCCGTGTAGCGTTCTTCTTTGCAAGTGATGTGGCATATTCCTATTTGGGGAGCGATGTATTGTGAGGAGATCTGCATTGGGTTCCAGCTTCGGAGTTTAGTTGCGTGGTACTGTACTGGGCGCGTTTGCCTACGTAGCCCAGTGAGGTCAGGGATGGGGGCTGCCAATATGACTGTTTGAATGTTGTCATGCTCAGGGGCGGGGGATTGGGTTTTGTGTAACAGATGCCGGTCAGCCAGGTGGACTGGTGGCATGATGTGATTTTCGGAATATTGCTGGTGTGTTTGCGTGCGTTTCGGGGGGGGGGGACTGTGGTCATGTCCATTGGATTGGCTTCTGTATTCGTGCCATCTGTGCCCTGCAGCTCCCATTGGCCCCTCTTGTGTTTCTTTTGTTCGTTGGCATGCATGGGTGACTTGTACATTTCACTGGTTGCATTGTGACTTCATTGCACCTACGGGGAGTTGTACTTTGTGGGCAGGGAGCGGTGTACAGGCACTCAGTGGGGCCGTTTACGGTTGATTCGCGATGCCGTACTTCTCACCATGGCGGAATGGTACATTCCGCCATGCTTGATGGCGTTAGGTACATGTCCGCTAGGGTCGGAATTAGCGTACCCTTGCGCCATGGTGGTGTTTACGGTTTGGCATGGCGCGCGCGCGCGTGCTTGGTGCAGTTAGCGTTGGCGTTCACTACGGTGTCGCTAATGGCTTCGTACTTTGCGGTGACGGGTCATAGTCGCACCGAGCGCTATTCGATGGCGGTATTGCATTTCCGCCATCGTTTTCCGAATTCCGCCAGGGTCGTAATGAGGTCCATTGTATTTAGTGGTTTATCCATGCATCTAAGCCAAATTGCAGCATTTCGAACTTAGCTGTTCACCTTTGCATTCTAGCCATATTGCCTCATATTGTATTTAGTGGTTTATCCATGCATTTTAGCCAAATTGCAGCATTTCGAACTTAGCTGTTCACCTTTTGCATCTTAGCCATATTGCCTCATATTGTATTTAGTGGTTTATCCATGCATCTTAGCCAAATTGCAGCATTTCGAACCTAGCTGTTCACCTTTTGCATCTTAGCCATATTGCCTCATATTGTATTTAGTGGTGTATCATGCATCTTAGCCAAATTGCAGCATTTTGAACTTACCTGGTCACCTTTTGCATTTTAGCTAAACTGCCACACCTCAAAGTTAGTTGTTTACCCGGGTATTGCGGCCAATCCGTTTGGCCTAATTTAAGCATTACTTAATGCATGTTGACCTCACCATCTATTATGTGTCTACTCACTACTAATTTGGTTGTCTGCGTCCTGATTAGCCTCAATCTTGCATTACCAACCATAATGGCTCCATATTTATCAAACCTGCCAGCCTCATCCAGATCTATCAACCAAGTACTATACCTAGACCAAAACGACCCTCAAGCACTGCTTCTGTCCAATCACCCACGCACCACTATAGAAAGGAACCTAGGACTCAGAGCCAGATTAGCAAAAATCTATGAGCCTCCTGCCCGCTCATTGCCTTTTACACACAATTCTAGAACATCACCACTCCGACCTAATCCCTCCACACAAACTAGTAACCCATCACAAAACTTCCACCCTACACCCCTCTACAACTCCCTCATCCAGGGCACTCCTGAACCTATACAGGACAAGCGCCATACCACCATTCCCAAAAACTCAGTCACTACTCCAAAAAACCCAGCCTGCCCTAAAATTATGGGAGCCCTAATCAATGCAAGATCACTAGTAGCTCATGCTATAGAAATTGCAGACTTACTCCTTACTGAAGACCTTGATTTCCTGGCCATCACTGAGACCTGGTTACACCCAGCAGCGGGCCCCATGCTTATGCTGGCAGTCCCAGATAACTATTCTATCTTAAGACAAGACCGCCCTAATACCAGAGGAGGTGGTGTCGCCATCATCCATAAGTGCAGTCTCGCCATGAGACTAGCTACCTCTACTGATGCCCTTTCCTGTGAAACACTAGCAGTTAAACTACCACTCTCTAACACCCAAACTCTCAACATCTACCAGATCTACTGCCCACCAGGCCCCATCGGCACCTTTGAGGAAGACCTTAACTCTATTATATCTAACAACCTTAAAAGTTCCACTCAAGCTCTCACATTAGGAGACTTCAACCTGGGCTACAATGACCCGGATGACCATTGCGCCAGCGCCATAGCCAACACTCTCAGTGAACTAGGCTTCGTGCAAAGATGCTCGACACCTACGGACGCAAAAGGCAGAACACTCGACTGGGTGGCTGACTACAACTGCCTAGTGAATATCATAAATACTTCACCTTTAGCCTGGACTAAGCACCACCTGGTATCATTCATGCTTTCCACTGACAGACCCTCACCTACACCCATCACTAAGGCCCCACCCACTCTCACTAGAAACAAGAAGAACATGACAGTAGAAAGACTTATCCCCAACCTACTTCCCACACTTAACACATTTCCTGACACCCTGGATCCCGAGTCCCTGGTCGAAGAATATAATAAGATTATGGCCACCTCGCTGGACCACATCGCCCCCCTTAAACTTAGATCCAGTAAACCAAAAACGCACCTCAACAAATGGTACACACCATTCCTCAAAAATCTAAGGCAGCAAAAAAGAAACTGTGAGGCCATTTGGAAAAAAATCCCCTTCAATCTCCAACAAAACCAAATTCTCTAAACTAGCTGCACTTTACAAAAAAGAAATCTACCTGGCCAAACGAGCTTCCTTTGACTCTCGTATATCCAAAGCTAAATCCAACATGAAAGAACTTTTTTCCATCCTCAAAGAAATAGAAACCCCCATAGCACCCCTTGACACGTGCATCAAAGATAAAAACTAGTGCTCAGAAATACAAAGTGCCCTAGCAAATAAAATCGGGACACTTCAAAGCAAAATCTCCAGCAAAAGAGCCACCCTGAATGACACCCTTAACTAAAAAATTACAGATAAACCCATGCCCATAGACCCCACCCGCTTCCAGTTCTCTAAAGTCAACATATTGGAAGTTGAAAAAATTATCCTGTCCCTGAAACCGTCTAACTGCCAGGGCGATCTGTGCCCTGCACAGCTCATTAAATATGCTGCCCGTGATCTCTCCCCTTACATCACAAAATTGATAAATGCCTCCTTCGTTTCAGGATCCATCCCTACTAACCTAAAACAATCCTAGGTACTCCCACTACTGAAAAAACCCACACTTGACCCAGCCATACCTACAAACTACCGTCCTGTAACGACTGTTCCCTTTTTACTAAAAATTCTGGACAAGGTTGCCTATGTACAAATACAGAAGCACCTGGAAGAAGACAACCTTCTAGGATCTAGACAATCGGATTCCGTCCACAACATGGGACCGAAACTGCTCTCATTGACCTGAAATTACAGATCAATCTGCTCAGAGACAATGGACAAGCGGCCATACTCCTCCTCCTCGACCTATCTGCTGCTTTCGATTTGGTTGATCACTCTATCCTATTCTCACACCTCCACACCTCAGCTCACTTTTCCACTGAAGCCATCACCTGGATCACATCCTTCCTTAACGGTAGGACTATGAGGGTCTTTTCTCCCACAGCGGCAGCTGACCCTATACCCATCACCTGCGGTGTTCCTCAGGGCTCCTGTGTCTCCCCCACACTATACAACATATTTACCAAGACCCTTTTCGATGATTTGGATCATCTTGGTATCACCTACACTAACTATGCAGATGATACTCAGATCCTCCTTCCGCTTTCAGGAGATTATGAAAAGGATTTGGCCTTGCTAAATAGGGTGTGCATCATCATCCAGGCATGGATGGCCACTCATGGACTATGCCTGAATGATGATAAAACAGAGCTCATCATTTTAGGTACCACATTCAGTATAAAGAAACTAGGCCCTGCCTATAATTCCTTCATGGTTGACAGGAACAACATCAAAG
Source organism: Ambystoma mexicanum (assembly GCF_040938575.1). Lineage (NCBI taxonomy): Eukaryota > Metazoa > Chordata > Amphibia > Caudata > Ambystomatidae > Ambystoma > Ambystoma mexicanum. Next base: position 135,477,423 of record NC_090937.1, on the reverse strand, counting down.
TCGGACAGGAGGTCAAAACATTGGGATTCTACCTAGACTCTACCTTTTCCCTCAAAAGACAAGTGAGCTCTCTGGCATCCACCACAGCCTATACGTGTAAATGAATCCGCGCAGCCAGACCTTTCCTGTTGAATTCCAGCTGCCTGATACTTGCCAGAGCCCTCATATTGTGTCGCCTCGACTATTGCAATGCCATGTACTTGGGGTCCACCAAGGCCTCCACCAGTAAATTGCAAACCCTCCAGAACAACGCCCTCAGAGCAGCTCTGGCCATGTCCAGAAGAGAGCACATTACAGGATTCAGCCAACAGAACAACTGGCTCTCCACTAGAGATAAAATTCTCTTAAAAACGGCATCACTCACCCACAAGTCCCTTAACAATGCTGCCCCAATCTACCTGATCAACAGATTCCGCAGACAACCCTCCCTAAGACCCGTCAGAACTATATACAAAGACTGTTTATCTGTTCCCCATTACAAACGGGCCACCATAGGGGCTAACAGTTTCCTGGTAAAAGCTGCTAAGCTCTGGAACTCGCTGCCTCCAAACCTTAGAGCAGACCTACCCTATCAGAACTTCCGATCCAAGGTTGTCTCCTGGCTGAAATTGGAATCCCATTAAGACAATGAAATGCCCGGCGCTACCCGCACACATTGTAACCACGTGTGCCTTTCTTGCTTACTTGTTTATTACAGTCCTATAATATGACTGCTGATTTGTATTTAACACTATGTACCTATTTTTGTATCATGTATTTTCTCTGTGTATTGTAACCAAGCTTTGAAATTTCTTAAATGCTGCGCCCTGATACACCCTGGTACGCTCGCACATTATAAATAATAAAAACAAACAAACAAACAAACCTTGAATGGTCCCACAGTATGGTGATTTCCTGGGAAACAGTGTGGCTGGCAAATATGCAGGTCTTCTTCTAGCAGCAGTTCACCTGATATGGTCCCTGGAGATGGTTAGGGGACAGAGCTTGTCTTTGTCTTGGAATACCTGCCTTCACCTCACAATTGAGGACTTTGGAAAGGTACTTTGGAAAAGACTGCTCTCCCAACAGTGCCCAACAAAAATCTTCTTCAAGGTTTGAAGTCCAGAGATGATTCAACGAAGTGGTGGCAGACCCCCTTTTTTTAAAGGCAGGAGCCTACAGGTGACTGTACATAAGCAATCCTGCTTCAAGGGACTGTACACAGTCCTTGAAAAAAATGGACCTTGCCTTCTGACATCACATCCAAAGGACTTTGTGCAACAGGAAGTGGAGGGGACAGTAAAGAAAGAAGCAGAGAGAAACAAGACAGTGGAGCCTTCCTACAGCTGCAAACAGCTCCCAGTCTACACCAACCACCCACACTCCTTCCCTTCTGAATAGAAACAAAGGCCTTTGGTATTCAGCAGCCTGCTGTGTGGTTACTCTTTTGGGAATATGTGTGCTTTTTAATTCCTGCTAACAGGACATCTTCATGTGCAGGGACGTCTCTTTGGCGAGTATTAACTGCCCTAGCAAAGGAGAAAAGAGAGGCAAGCCCCAAGGCTACAATCTTGCTAGCAGAAACAAGGACAGCCATTCTGGGGAGAATACAAAGATCCCTTCCACAGCTGAACTGGGCTGATAGGGATGACACATGTGTGATATCAAATTGATGTGGCTTGGAGAGAGATGGAGAGATTTGAGAGATTCTGGCCACCATACCCTAACTCCTGTATGACTCATGTATGACTTATATATATATATATACAGTTCACTGTGTAACCAGGACAGAAATATCATAGTTATGCAGTTTTTGGAACACAGGTGCATATCTTAAATGCAGCCCCTGCGCTACATAGACTTGAGTATCACTGCAGCCATCAAGAGGATACCTGTGACCTCTGAACTTGCTTGGTGCCACTGGAGATCAGGCGCTGCAGACCAGGCTACTGTTCCAGCAGGGAACAGTTGTACACTATGCTTTTGGCATGGAGCTTTGGGAAAGGGTGACCTGGTAAAAAAGTAATCCTTTCTGAGATGGAATTACCAACATCATTTTATTATTTAATACAAATAGAAACAGCAGTGCTTCTATACCCTTGTCAGATGGCAATTCCTCACAGTTTCTCTCTGTGTCATGGTAGATATTGTATCATTCACTTCATGGGGAAGGAGGAGATGCATGCTTAGTACTTATTCAAGCACAGGCCGTTTATTATCAAGCATTTGTCAAATCTGATGTGTCGTGGCTTCCATGTGCACTCTGCCACCTCAAATATCCATAATAATTCCAACATATGCCTGTTATAATCACTGCATGGTAACCCCACCTCTGCAGCTGCTGCTACCATAAACCATATGCAGCTTCATTGCCACAATATTGTCATCATATGGCTAGCACGTCATCATATGTAAGACATGGCCTCAAAGGTACTGCCATCACTGGCCAAACTGATCCACACATGTCTAAATAATGCCACCATATGCATGGTACATCACCAACATGTAAGATGTTGCTTTTCAGTTGCTGTTACATTGTGTCAAGTGCACACTGAAATGCCTTAATAATGACATCCTCTGCCTGGTTTAATCGCCATATATAAGCAATACAATCACAAGTTGAGGTGCTGCTATCCCATTTCAAGTGCACCACTAAATGAATGCAACATGCCTTCTTCCTCTGCCTGTCAGCAGGTACACATAAACACATTTGTGATTTACATGTTTTCTATGCTCGAGTTCCAATGTTTGAAAGTATTTATAGCATGATATGTATCACATTGTGAATCACTGTTTGTTTCAAGAAAAACTGGAAGAAAGGTGAAAGGGCCTAAGCAAGGCAGCTGAATGGGCAAATGTGTCCAGTGGGTGCATCCCTGCCCTCCCCTCTCTGATGCACTGGTGAATTCATAGTGCAATGGTACCCCTCCTATCGTGCAATTCAGGTGCTGTATCTTTCTGCCCAAAGATGAATGGCAGGAGCACAGCAAGAGCCTGTTACATTAAACAGTGCAATGTGTTTTTGTTTTAAAAAGGTTGGGTTTAGCCAGTCCCCAACGCATAGATTGATGACCCTTTCCAAATGTTGTCAAATGACAAAATCCGAAAAATGATATGCTGTCATTCGATTTAAATGTGTCCACCTTTTATTCTTCTTACAACCTTTGCGTTTGGACCGGCCCTCCACTTAGGTGTGCCTTCTTGGGGCCAGATTACAGAAACTTTGCATCTGTACAAGTGTAAAGTTGCATGGTATTAGCACTAGGGCAAAGTTTGCCCTATTTTTAAAGACACTGTGACATATAAGTAAACTATGTCACCATGAGAAGTGCAGTTTGGCATTGTATAAGCACCAGAGCAAACATTTCCATTGATGCAAAAAAAAGATACATTTTCGATGCATTTTATCACCCAGGCAAAGTTTGCCCTAATGCAAATACCCGTCCCGATTAGCACTAGGGCAAACTTTGCTCTGCTGCAATAGCGCAGTGAAAATGTGTCGTTTTTGCCCGAGTGCAATTTTTACCCTGGTGCCAAACTGTACTTGTCATGGTGCAATAGTTCTCTGCTGTCAATAGCAAACGATGCCTATTGCTAACACTTTGCACCAATGAAAAAGGTCTTCAAGAGTTATGAGCATCCGATGCTCAAGTATCTGAGGACAAGTTGGACATTGGAACTACAGTGGTTAGTTTTGTAGGAAGACCTCGCACCCTTTATCTTCCCATGGTATTTGAAAGACATGTCAAATCTGGCTCGTGCTAGATTGAAACGCATCGTAATTATTTCCGCATTTAAACGTGGGAATAATCATGAATGAAGTGCTTTGTTACACGATCTTCCATTTAAGGAGATTGGCATTACCTGACACCATGCACTCTGTGTGGTATGCAAAGGGTTTTGGATTCGGCATACTCTGTGAATTCCACAGGGTTGGCTTGGAATGCCATGTGGCCATATCATGTGCAGCATGCATTCAGTGCTTTCTGTCAAATATGGAATTTCCTAAAATTCAATCCTGCGGCAAATATATACTGCGATTTTGGCAGTGCCGGCATATATGAGGATCACAGACCATTGCCTTTGGATAAGACTTGTGTATTCCCTGTATTGGAACAATGGGTGCACTGGTCATGATTCACAGTGTGGGGTGAAGAATGCGTGTCCTTCAGCTAATACCAGTGCAGGACAGTAAAGAAACATACCGGAAGCAACTCGTAGCTAGTAGCTGGTGCAAGGATTCCAGTATGTCAGGTGCACTAGGAATGTTCTTTGCCGTACTCTTTTTGTGGCAACTCTAAGAGATTCAGGCATGAGGGTATACCCTATATATGCACAATTGGGAATAGCCTGCAAGTTTGTGCAGTGCGTGTCATTTACAATTTTCAAGGAGCGTTCCCATCCTGCATTCACCCACTAAACTGGACATAATCCCTTCTCAAGCTCTGTCTGGCTCACCATGTCTTTCTGAAGAAGATTGCTAGAAATCTGTGCAGAAATTGGGCCAGGACCAACCAAATTACTTCTGAGTGCCTGATAAACACCTTAGCCCCTGACCCCAGCAGATAAAAGAGGGTGTCTTCATAAATATGAGCACTTTCTGAAAGTGGTTGAACACAAGAATAACTTGGTCTCTCCGATTAACCCTTGTTATACATAAGTAAAATCAAATGTTTTTTCTATGAAGCTGATAATCAAATATGTGACACCTTCACTCTTACATTGTCAACAAGTTCTGCATTTGTTAAGGCAATGTGGTAACTGTACATACAGAAAAGTCAGTCTAATCCTTCATACATAGCTAACTATAGGCTTATTTGATTTCTTCCCTGCCCGTCGATGGACTTGGAAAACATAGGTCCTCATTATGAGTGAGCTGGACTGGAAATAAGGTGCTGATAATAACTTTACCGACACCTTTTCCGCACCGGCTCACTCTGGCTCTGCTGATAGGGCCTCTGAACTATCGGCAGGCGTGACCTGCCAGTAGTTCAGGCCCCTACCAGCAGTTAAATCACTGAAGCACAGGCACCGTTACTAATGGTACCGAAGCTTCATTGTTCCCATTCCTGTGGAGTCTGATAGGATTCAACGGGAATGGGAACTTACTGTTCCGCTGTCGCCCGTAATATCCTGGTATTACCGGGATATCTAGCAGCCGAAATGGTAAGCCAAGACTGCCATTTGGCCGCCAGTACTACCTGTGCTCTACCGGCAACCGCATAATGAAGGCCATAGTCTTACAACAACTCTAGCTTTAGCAAGGCATGATGTTATGTTATGTTATGTTATGTTATGTTAACTAATACTGTGCACCACTACCACCCAGGGGCAGTCTCCAGGCACTCACATGGCTCACAAGAAAGAAGGTGGGATTGGTTAGTGAGGTTAGAGGGGTAAGATAGGTCCAAAACCAGGAGAAACTGTGTGCATATTGTGTTGCAGATGAGGTTGTTTGCGTGCACCGGCTTGTTGTATCCGTAAGGGTGAGGCCCAACACCTGGGTTGGTTGTTGTATATGAATGTCTTTCATGTTGGGTGTGTATTTGTTTGTTATATGTGTAAACAGGCTGCTTTTTAAGGTCATGGTTGAGTGCACTGGCTTGTGTACCCTTAGGAGTTAGGCCTAGTGCCTTGGTTGTTTGTTGTCTGTTATAGTGGGTGTGTGATTGTGTGTTTTATGTGTACATTGGCTAGTGTTTATGGTTATGGTTGTACACACTGGCTTGTTGTGTCTGGAGGGGTATGGTCCAGTGTCTGGCATTGTTACTGTATGCAAATATTTGTTATGTTGAGTGTGTTTGTGTGTAGTTTGTCTAGCCCATGGGTGTGTATATTACAAGGGATGTGTGTTTTTCTTGGTTGCTAATCTTCATAATTCTTTCTAAGTGTGACACATGGCTAGTTTTCACAATTCTATCGAAATGGGACGCATGGCTAATCTTTACAAATCTATCTGAATGTGACGCATTGCTAATCTTCCAAATATGTCTATTGTAACACATTTCCGGCTCCCAAAATTCAATTGGGCGCCACACATTTTGTTTCCTGCTAAATATATTTAAATCCTTCATGACTTCTTTCCCCTAGTATACATGTAGGTTCAACACATTTCCTTCGACAGCTCAGTACAATGGCTAACTGTGGAGGGTAGCTCACTCAACCCTAAGGCTATGTGAGCACCATTTACATAGTAGTAGCAGTGTAAGAGTACCTGGGTTTCTGGAGCACAGTAATGGTTGTGCTTCCTGCCCGTATCACCTTATGATGACTAGTTATAGGGTGTGGCAACATTCAATACAAATCAGCTATGGTGCGGTACACAATGGCTAACTATGGGGTGCAACACAGTTATATCTCAGAGTGCAGCAGGGGAATATAACAGAGCTTTACCAACAGGTTGGGTGTGTATTATGGTTCCCATACATAATTAAAGCTCCATCTAGAGTATAGCTATCTTACACACTTAGAATGATCGCCAGCATGGCTACCTCACACAATTAGGCTAGATGATAGTTAGTAATAAGAGTGGCGTGGATTTGCTGGAGTAGAGTGATGGCTGTACTGCCTGCCTAAAACAAACATACCTTATCCATCGCTGTATGTTGTCTGTGTTAGATATCCCAGGCGAACATGGGCAAACACAGAGTGGAGCTGCTTAGACAGTAACTGCTCTTTGCCTTATGTCCCTTAGCCGGTGGCTGCATGTGCAAGGCTGCCCTGGAAGGACCTCTGCAATGCTGATGTTCCAGTCATGGTAGCATGGACCAATGATAACCAGAAGGATGGGCAGGGGAGCAGTGGGCAGGGGGGGTCAGAGGATGGATGAAGGTGAATGGAAGACGGCAGACGGAAGCAGAGAGAGATGGCCGCCAGGACAGGCACAAAGATACACCTGATTGCCTTATTCAATTGTTGTGGGGTTGGGTGGGAGAAAGAACAAAACCCAGAAACAAACAAAATACTACACAGAAAGGCAGCCCACTCCAGAGGTCGACCAGATCAACAATTAGGTTGGGAGTCAAAGGAAAATACCAAATAAATCCCTCAGAAACCCAAGTACTAGCTCAGAAAAGTAATTGCAAAATACACACACACCCCTCCAAAGGGCACTCAAACCCAATCCAGAATGGATCAGAATAAATTAAAGCACCCTCTAAGCCTCAGACAGGCACTAAGACTGCTGACCAAGTGGTCTCTGTTCAGGGTGACTACAGATTGCATTAAGGAAATTGGAACAGATGTGGGAACAGACGGTATCACTACATATTATCCCCACCAGAAATATCGCTGTATATATGGTCGTCTGGAACGGCCATATGCAATATTTTGGGGGGGGATCATTTTTGGGGGTTTTGGGTGCCAGGGTTGCTGGGGTGTCCCCCGGTCCTTTCAAAATAATGCAGGGATTGCAGGGGTGTCCCCCACAGGAGCCATGCCTTAATATTGCCGCAAAAATATGGTGATATTTTTGTATGGCGATATTTTTGAAGGGATATTAACACATGGAACCGAACAGACTTCACACCAACTGGAAATACCACACAATTGAAATGGTTTTCACAAAATTTCACAACACAAGTCACACTCTTCTATGTGAACATGAAAATAATCGCCAAAGAGATACATGGAAGCCAACAAGTGTCCTTTTAAAGCGGAGAACAATTTGATTAAGTGACCATGAAAAGGGCTATGCTTCAGCCACTTGTTTGCAATGTTTAAGTCTAAGGCTGATCAGGATAATTTATACCTTTCTGTTGCATGTAGTGTGTTCAGTCCTCTCTCCACCTGAAGTGTTAGGGAAGCTCCTATGGCCTTGTTTTCCAGGATCTACTTCTTAAAACCACCAGTTATTGTGCTGGATTTCTTTGTGTCCCCCACCGGTGGAATCTTGTCAGAAAGGTTTTTTTTCGTTTTGTATTGCAATTCATAAGCTGATAGTGAGCACCAATACAATGCTGCCTGATCATTCTTGGATAAACTCTGAGTGAGCTGGATCACTTATACAGTGTGTAATGAGAGGGAAGTAGCCTCTAGGCCAGGTGTCTGCAACATGTGGCTCTCCAGATGGGTGGCCTGCTGCCTTTTTCTACACAGGATCACACACACCTTTGGACCTATCCTGCAAAAATGCATACCGGGGTGAAGGATTCCTGCCATATTTCACTGCCAAACTGCCCTAATTCACCCAACAGCACAGCAGAGAATGTCTGAATGCAGGAAGGCCCAACAAGCTTGGGTGGATCTGGAACAGTGGAAGTCAGAATGAGTAATTGCGCATTTTGAACAGGCACTTAAGTGTTCAGTGTTTTTTACTGTAAATAAAGCCTGTTTCCATGGTAGACTATCCTGGATTTTCAGGTGCCCCAACCCTACCTCAGCTATCCTTTCCTGCCTGTTGCTGCCTACTGACCCTGTCCCACTATCACCCAATGCTTCTTTTCTGTTGAGTTTTCTCTTCACTTCTCATTGTGTTTGTCCTCTCAAGAGCATGAGTTACGCATTTCGTCTTTGGGATTAAGAGAGAGCCCTCACTTCCTACAGTGGTGGTGACCAATGGCAGTGGGCCTGGTTGCTGGACTCCAGTGACTGCCTGTGTTACCTGACTGGGGATAATATGCTACACTTGTCAAGAGTAACAGCCCCTGTCTCCTAAATGGCAAGCTTAACATCATACACAGCAATGTGCAGACTGTGCATTGGAGACAAGGAACAGCAACAGCTCTGTGAGATGGTCCTATGGTGTCTCCCCATCCTAAAAGAATGTGCAATGTTCAGTGAGAGATGTTGGATGGGATTTAGTGGTGTGAACATTCCACCATCAGTAGCTGGAATCGTAGATGCTGCTGGTGGGTGCTCCTCCCCTTCCCTGCTTACCTGATATAACTGCAAGAAGAGAAGAAAGTTTTGTGTATGAAGTGTACAGTTTCCTTTCACCTGCTTCTCCAAAGGTTCAGATCTATGAATCAGACCACAACCTGGGGGAGTCAGTCTAAAACTACCAGAAGGCTACCCACCACAAGAATAGCAGTAATAGGGCTTGTAAAGCGTGCATGAAATAGGTGCTAGGGCAGGTTTCTGTGCCTCTCACTGCGTGTCTGTTCTCTTTCCTCACCATTCCCAATGTGCCTACACCATTTCTGCCCATTCACATTAAGAGAGATCAGCGACTTCTTGCCTCATATAATATGCTGCCAGGTTACTTGGAAAACCAACCTAAGTATTCTGCCTAGTTAATAGTTTGTGCCTTTTCCTCCCTCATAAAGAAATTTGTCCGAGCCTATTTCGTCAGAAGGAATCTTCCCTGGTCTTCCACTCCACACTGCAAAACAAAGAAGAAATGTTGTCTGCTGTCACACTTATAAACAGTCTATTTGGTCAGGTGGTCAGGTGGAATGTTCCATGTTTTCTCAGTTCCCTGCAGCCAGATGAGTTGAGGGACTACTATCTAGTTATTCAGCTGCTGGTGGCCCAATTGGTCACGTGTGGTTTATGCTCAGATCATCATGATCAGGACACAAAGCCCACCCAACCGAAAGGACAATCAGGACCCAAGAGCTGGGAATTGTCAACGGTGGGGAAATCAAAGCAGAATAAGAAGGGGGGTACTTACCCTAACTGAAGGGCCCTTCAAAAGGAAGGGAATGAGGGAGCATGTGGATCACATAGGACTACTGATCTACACGAAAAGGACTGAGAGGTACATAGGGCGAAGCAAAAACAAGCCTGTGGAGGGCGACCAATGGGAAGGACACAAGGGGCTCTGAGGGAAGGGGGTCAGGGTTGGAATCCAGAATGGGTTAGGGAGAACCCGCCAATGCACAGGCTGAGGGGTGTAAGTGGCTCAATCCCTGAGGAGTAGATTCGGGGGGGCTAGAGGCTGATTGAGCCGCTCAGCCAGGGGGAGTAGGGTGGGGGAAGGGAGGGGAACGTGGGAGGGGCACAGGAGGGGTGCTGAGATAAGGGGGGAGTCTGACCAAAGTTGGGGAAGGGAGAATAGTGGAGTTGGAAAAACCTATGAAAATGGATAGCCTGGGGAGAATAAGCATTATATCCCTGAACATAAAGGATTTGAATTTGCCGGTAAAGAGGGCACCATTTGAGAGATACTTGCAAAGTGAGGGACCAGATTTAGTAACAATGCAGAAAACCCATATACGGACACAGGATAGGGACTGCCTGAGACTGTTAGGATACCCCACAATCTACCGGTGGACAGAAAAGAACAAGAGGGTGGGAGTGCATATAGTTTTACAGAACTCGATGGATCTCATTTAGACGGAGATGGACTTGGACTCCCAAGGGAGATGTATACAGCGATAAACATGAAAGGGAGAGGGGAAGGATATATGCTAGCAACTATCTATGCCCCAAACAAGGGCCAAGATCCCTTTATTCAACAATCCCTGCTTAGACTAGAGACAGTTGTGAAAGGCCCCATAATATTGATGGGGATTTTAACATGGCATTGAACCCAGAAAAAGACAGGTCATCAAAAACTAAAGGGACCCAGGGAAAAACCTCGAAAGATTTACTAGAAAAGGTGGAGAGGCTAGCTTTAATTGATGTAGGGAGGGAGACGGAAGGAGAAAAGGAGGGTTTTACATTCACGTCCACCAATCATCATCACGTATAGACTATGTATGTGCCTCCAGGTAATTCTTTTTCGGCAGGGTGAGCACCATAGAGGTGGGGGCAATATATTTGTCCGACCATGCTCTGTAAGTGATGAAGATAGGTAGAAGGGCAGGTTCCCCAAGGCATTGGGAGTCGAGGTATCCAATAAACCTCCCAAAGAAGGCAAAGATCCGACAGTCAATCGCTCTAATCAATGTGGATACGAAAACCTTTACAAAAGTCCTAGCACACCGCCTGCATCAAATTCTTCCAAGTATAGTCAGCCCAATCAGTCAAGATTAATCAGGGCCAGGCAAACTAGTGATAACACCAGGAGGATTGCTCATCTCATAGAAAAGATAAATAAAACAAAGTATCCCAGCAATCCTGGTAGCCTTGGACGTGGAAAAAAGGCTTTCAACAGGGTGGAGTGGGGGTTCTTGTTCACAACAATGAGGCAAATGGGTTGTGGGGAGACATTCCTAAAAAATGATCAGGGCTAACTATCAGAATCCATCACTAAGGTTGGCAATTCATGGTCATCTGTCTGAGCCCATTAAGCTTCAAGGGGGCATGAAGCAGGGCTGTCTCCTCTTCCCCTTGCATTATGTGATTTACTTGGAGCCACTACTGGAGGAAAAAACAGCAAATGGCCAGATTGTGGGGATAGCATTCGGGGGAACTGGTCATAAGGTAGCCGCTTTCGTGGACAATATGCTTTTGATGTTGCAGGAGCAGGAGAGCTCCTTAAGAGCAATGGACAGAGAGACAAAAAGTTTCGGCATGGTAGCAGGGTTAAAAATAAATCCTCCAAAAACTGAAATATTGTATCATACACTACCCAGAGTGATGCAAGCAACGCTCAAGCAGCAATATATATACATAACATACAATCTTTATGAAGGCAATTCGATCCGCCCATAAACGTATCATTCAGGCTAGGGTTTGGTGATTGACAGTAGTGACAAATATGACACATTATGACAAGTCTTCATTCAGGCTAAACATAGTTATTCCAGCAATGGCAGCAGTGACAGTTTTCTTGTTATGGGGAACATAGAGCTCTTAGTTTAGCAAAGATATCATGTTTGTAGCGGAGAAACATTCCTTAACACGTTATCTGTGTGCCTCGCTTCATGAGCTAAGGGTCAGACAGTTCTGATGCAGAAAATACCACTAGCTGCGAAGGAGTACCACTAGAAGAATATAATTCATGCTTTAACTGCCTTTTACTACAGCGTTTGCAAGACAGGCTGGCACCTGGATTACTGATTAGATGCGGCTTCTGCTCAACTTCAAGGACTTAGTTAGAGAGAAGAACAATGTATCTCTGTATAGTTTGACATTCTTGTCTTTGTTAGTATTTCAGCATTCAGGCCGTGGCCTTGCACCTTGTGTGAGTTTGAAGCATAGAATACATTTGCAAAGCGTTTTGAAGGAAAGGAAAAAAGCAAATGGCTGACATTTCACAAAATGGACGCCCTCAGGTTACATTTGACGATTCTGCAATTGCAATGCTTGTCACATGATGCAATTGGTTTCTGGCCAACATACTATATATACTATGGGGTTGTTTCTGGTCTAACAAACCCTCCTTTTGGCCGTAAGCCAAGATCATCATCCAGACATCGCGTCTTAATCGGACCCCGTGTCCAATTCCGAACCATCCATACTGCTGTAATCGTCATCAGAAATATTAATTGCCATAAATTCTTTAATAATTTCATTTTCGTGTTTTGCACCTTTTCTTAGCATGCGAGGAGGTTTTGTTTTGATCGCATGTACACATTAATTTGTAATTTGGGAGCAGAGGATTGGCAGGAATTGTATGCAACAACAGCAGAACATGAGGATTCCGAATATCATGACCAAAATTGCAATTAGTTTTCATCCCCATGATCACAGCAGTTCCCAAAACCATGAACTTTTATTCAGATTCCACCCACCTGCAGGAACATGAATTTCAGAACTTAGGACATGCAATTTCTTGTTTGCTTCAAATATCCTGGGGGAGGAGTCACTTATGAATACACAGCACGCTGACCCCCCAATTTGCATACCCCTCCATGATCAGCTAAGATTATATCAAGTACCATTCTATTCTGAAGTGCAATTAATCTGATTGCTTTCTGTTCCAGTGTCATATTATAGAGTATATCTGTAGTTTCATTTATCGTCTTTTCTAACACCTTGGGCAGTTTCCTTATATTCCATGAATGTATTGCTTGTCCCCAAAAGGGTATGAATGACATAGCTATATCCCCTACAATCTGTCCTGTGGTATCATCTCGTTGTGGCTTAGATCTGGATAGTTTTGATATTTCAGAAGTTTTGGAAAGAAATACACCAGGTAAAGATATACCTAAATAACAGGTCCCTTCCCAAGTTCTAGGTAACCATGGATAAACCTGATCTCCACATACAAAATAAACAGAACCTCTGATATCTCCTATATATAATGGTTTCTCTTCTTGCTCAAGTACGGCAGTATTCATGCATCTGGTAAACGTTACCAATAGATAGGAACCCTTTTTCCCTAGGCAAAATGGGACAGAACGTGGACTGTGATTAATAGTATAGGAGGCAGGCACTGCATCTTTGTTTCCTACTGGAGCCATTTTAAAAGTGATTAGGGATTTGTAAGGCCTAGAGAGCCTATCTACTAGACTTGTTGTTACCAGGTTTATTTTGCTTCCGCTTGTAAATACAGAACAACCCAACGGTTCCAATACCACTCATTCAAACTCATTTATGTTTGTTCCACCAAACTGACCAGTAGCACTATTGTTCCACTTTCCATAAAATAACGCTCTTAATGATGCATAACAGGCGGTATTAAGTGGCAAAGGATGTACATACCAACCCAATCCTCTTTCACAATGCTGGGGTAAATAGGAGCAGACCCAAAAATTGGACCTATTCAAAATCGCATGAGTCATATTCATAAACAATAGCAATGTATTATTATCATATGCTTTTCTATGTTTCACTTCTTGTGAGGGGAGAGTATAAGAGAGCACATGTACTGGGCTGTTCGTAATAGGAGCATTGGTAGTAGTTAAAAGAGAGTTCAAAGGATGCACAGTTTCCAGATACCAAAATATTGGGACCAGTGTAATCAAAATGCAAAGCGGTATCATAATCATTAGCATATTATTCTTCCTGAACCAAGTTTTTCTAGAAGCAGGCTCAGTTTCTATCTCTACAACATCAACAGCATTGGTGCAGGAGGGAGCAGGAGCGAATATAGACATTGTCTTGCAATTTTTATCTCAGGAAAAGTTTTCAATGTTCGTCGGGGAAAATTCTCCACAGCAACACACGTTAACAGCAAAGCGTTCAAGTAGCAGCAAAGCATTCAGGCCAGTTCAGGCTAGCCTGCTTAACAAATGACAGCAAGCTGATGTAAATTTGCACAGAGCTCCAAAAAGGCAGGAGCAAGCATCAATTGTGTCGGTACCATATCCCCCCGCTCGTTCATGCAAGGTTGCACTGGTCCTTCACTTTTCAATGGTAGCACCGGGAAACCGTGTTTCAGAGCTTTCAATTTGATGCAGCCTGATACAACTCATACGTTCCTTTTCCCTAGGCCTCCATTCCCATTTCATCCATGCTGGGAACAAAGGCAAAACAAAACGCTGATCACTTCCGATTTTGTGAACATAGATTGTACCTCATAACTCCAGGTACAGTATGATCGATGAACAATTCACTATAATTTCCAGGTACACGATCAGTGCCAGCCCGCAATGCAATGCACGGTGATAAAGCAGAGGTCAGACAAAGCTGAGGCACCTTTGGCCTTTCGATCTTTGTTGCAATCCCCCCAGGCCCTTTCGTGGGCTTACGAAGCACTTCTGGCAGAGAGCTGGCGATAGTATCTTTGTGATCAGGTGCAGCTGTATTTCTTTCAACATCAGGATCAAGCAGCTCTTTCAAAGGAATCAGAATTATTTTTGTGTGTGTTGCATGGATCCAGTGCTTGCGGCCATCCACTCGGACTGCAGTCTGCATAGCCAGCTAGACCCGGAAGGGCCCCTTACATCGTGGTGCGAGTGAGGTTTTTCTCTCAAAATCTTTAATCAATGTCCAGTCCCCAGGCTGCAGACAATCTCCTGGGCCGGTGTATCTGACAGGAATAGCCTCCTGCACCTGCTGATGAATTAAACGCAAGTTTTGAGTCAACTGTTGCAATAATTAATAAGCAACGTGCATTCTATGTCCCTCTGCCGTTTCGGCTGCAGAGCATTCCAAACATTTGCTGGTCTCCCCATCACGATTTCGTAAGGGGAGAGACCAGTCCTCGCCTGTACAGATGTTCTCATACATAATAAAACTAGCGGTAATGCATCGGGCCATTTCAAATGACTCCCCTCACAGAGCTTACTTAATTCATTTTTCAAGATACCGTTCTGACGTTCCACCAAACCGGCACTCATCGGGTGTCTGGCCGAATGGAATCGTTTGTCAATTTGGAGGCCTGCACACATTTGTAATATCACGGCTGCAATAAAGTGTTGACCGTTATCTGACCATATGACACGGGGCAGGCCAAAATGGGGGAAAGTATTCTTTTAGCATGACTTTAGCTCTGGACATAGCTGTACTATCTTTCAGGGGATAGGCCTCTACCCATTTGCTGAATGTGCAGACCACCAAAAGGACATATTTATAGTTTTGGCACCTTTCCATTTCTATGAAATCAAAATGGATGACTTCAAATGACATAGAGGAGGGGGCCAAAACTTCCTACTGGCGTCGCTATTCCTTTTCAAATGTTATATTGTAAACTAGTCATGCAATTTCGAACCAATCTGTCAGCAGTTTTCCTAATGTGTTTTTTCTGCCATACAGAATCTAGATGTTGAATCATTTTCCTAGCACATATGTGTGTTGGACTGTGGGCCATAGTGGACATTGCCATTACACAGGCATTTGGCAACATCCACCTTTTATTCTGTTTGTCCACCCAACAACCTTCAGAATCTAATTCTGCTGGACCCTTAGACCAGGTTTTTATTTCATGTGCAGTAGCTTCTGCTTGCATTTCCTTAACTGTGGCAATCCCATTTTCTATCATACAGGGTACTTCTATCATTTTTTCAGCATACATTTTTGTGTGTAAATCAGTGGCAGTTTGTTTCGCAATTCTGACTGCAAATGTGTTTCCCTTTCCAACATTACATGTTAATCATTTATCTGCTTCACATTTCATTATTGCTAATTGTTTGGGAAGTGCAATTGCTGACAACAGTCTCACTATCAAAGTGCCATGTTGCAGTTCGGTTCCATGTGTTGTCAGGAAACCGCTTTCAGCCCATAATCGACCAAAATTGTATACCACGCCAAAGGCATACTGACTGTCAATGTATATGTTTAAATTAAGGTTTGCAGATATTTCACATGCTCTGGTTAACACTATTATCTCTGCAGCTTGTGCTGAGTTATATGGGATTCTTTTGCTCTCTACAATACTTTTCAGTGTAGTTATGGCATATGCAGCAGTTGATGTACCATCGGGTAATTTAAAACAAGAACCATCACAAAAAAGTTCTCCATCTGGCTCTTTCTGTGGGTTATCAGTTAGATCAATTATTCCTTTGGTCTCTTGTTCAGTAACCATTAAACATTCATGGGGGAATTCTTTTTCACCCCCTTTGTCGTTGGGAGGGGGCATTAACTTGGCTGGATTTAAAGCAAAACACCTCATAATTTGGATATGTGGTGCAAATAGAACTATTTCATACCTTGTTAGTCTGACTGATCTAAGGTGTTGCGTCTGCGTTCTATTTGAAAGAACGTCCACTGAATGGGGCACCATAACGGTTAAAGCGTGACCTAAAACCATTCCCTCAGTTTATTTTACTGACGCGGTGGTTGCAGCAACAGCTCGCTAGCAGTGCAGCAAAGCACATGCAACAGGATCCAACATAGAAGAAAGTAACTGCATGGTCTATTTCTCCCTCCTTGTTCCTGAATCAGAACAGTCAAAAGCACATCCATTATTTTCATGGACAAATAACTTAAAATTCTTGTCATAATTTGGCGTGCCCAAAACTGGGGCTGAACATAATGCAACTCTGAGCAGGTCAAATGCTTCTTGAAATTCCATGTTCCATGGCAAAGGTAAGGTAACATCTTTCCTTGTCAATACCACTATTGGTTTCAGGATCATAGAAACATTTGCTATCCAATGCCTACAATACAAAGCCATGCCAATTAAAGCCCTGACTTCTTTCTGTGTCTTTGGAATAGGAATATCAGAGATGCTTTCTATTCTTTCTGGTGTCAATCACCTTCCCTCCTTTGAAATGAGGTAGCCCAAGTAGGCCACTTCCTTTCGACAATACTGGAATTTCTTTAGTGAAACTTTTGTGTCCATGTGCTGCTAAATGTGTCAATAATGTAACTGTACTTTCTTTACACATTTCTTCTGTGTCTGTTGCTATTAATAGGTTGTCAATGTACTGTAATAAAACACAACCTGTTGGTAGTTCTAGCATATCTAGTTGTTCCTTTAATGCTCTACTGTAAATACTCAGACTCTCAGTGTAGCCCTGCAGAATTTGTGTGAATGTAAATGAACGTCCTCCTAGAGTAAAAGCAAATAAATATCTGCTATCTGGATGTACTAGAATACTGAAAAGTACATTCTTCAGATTGACAACACTAAAATACGATGCAGATGCTGGAATCATAGTC
The DNA here is from genome assembly GCF_040938575.1 of Ambystoma mexicanum. NCBI lineage: Eukaryota > Metazoa > Chordata > Amphibia > Caudata > Ambystomatidae > Ambystoma > Ambystoma mexicanum. Next base: position 135,460,125 of record NC_090937.1, on the reverse strand, counting down.
AAAATTGTAGTCACATCGGGGTCCAATGGAAATTGCGGATGAACAACTTTATTCACTCCGTGCAAATCAATTATGAAATGGTAGGTATGTCATTACCTCCTTTCTTGTAAACCGGAAGCATCTGACTATTGCAAGTACTACCAGAAGTTTCTTCAATTACATTTCTTTTAATCAAATCTGACAAAATGCATTTCAATGCTTTTTCTCCTTCGGCCAAAATTTTATATCGCGGAATATGCGGCAATGTTATTCCTTCTTTCAAAACAATTTTCACTGGCTCTACTTTCAAACAACCAACATCAGTGTCATTCACTGCCCATATACAACTCGGTACTTTACTTAATTCTGTTGGTAATGGCTTAGATAAAAATTGCGATACAGGAGGCTTTTGTGGCAATATCATCAAATACACTCCATCAGGAGAACAATAAATAATGGCATTCAATTTCTTGAACAAATTTAATCCCAACAAATTTTCACTGCAATTTTTTGTCAAAAGAAATGGCCAAGATTCAGTGAATGGACCTAGCGTTATAGGTACTGGTTGTGACACTGGACTAATTACTGGTGTACCTGAAAACCCTACTGAGACATTCTTATGCCCTGACAGTGGTATATCTGGAACCCGCTGATGGTCAATCGAACATTTTTGTGCACCTGTGTCCACTAGAAAAATGTGTTCCCTATTTCCAACCTTCATTTCTACGTAGGGCCCATTCTGGTCTACGGGAATAGATACTGGTTCCAACCTCTGTCTCGGGCTGTCCTAGTAGAACAGTACATCGTCAGATGTAAAGTCTCCAGAGGAATATGCATTGAACTGTTTGTCAAAAATATTCCCACCATTTGTATTATTTCTCTGTTGATCTTGGTTCTGGTTCTGATTCTGATTTTGATTACCCTGGTTATCCTGAAATTGTGGCGCTCTTTGGTTTCTATTGATATGATATGATGATATGATATGGCAATTATAACGTGACTATACACAAGTGTTTCACGGCGCGACGAGGCAGGGTTCGAGGGACAAAGGGAAGACAGACAATGATCCTACTAGGCCAGGTGCCATTCAGATCGCGCAAGTGCATGGGTAGAGGGGAAGGGAAAAGTGCAATGGGAAAGGGGGAGGGGAAAGTGCAGTACAGAGATAGTAGAATAACAAGATAAATAATAAGGGCCAGCTGGTGGCAAGTGCAAGGTAAGTGCAGACAAGTGCTGGGAAGGGGGGCTGTAGGGATACAGAGACAGTCTCGCAGTGCAGGGGTTGCCAGGGAGGCAGTGCAAGGGGAAAGTGGCAGGGCCAAGGACCGAGGTCGGTGAGAGTGGCCCAGTTGCAGAATCAGTGCAAGTTCAGTCAGGAATTTAGCAGGGGAGAGGGGGAGAGAAAGCAGAAGCCAAGAGGAAGGTTTTGAGGTGCTTCTGGAACCAGAGATGGTTCTCCTCAAGTTTCAGGGAGGCAGGAAGGCTGTTCCAGAGGGAGGCCCCTGCCGCGGAGAGAGATCTACCCCCAACTCGTTGCTTGGAGAAGCGGCTGACTCTGAGGCAGTTGGAAGCGGATGAGCGAAGAGCTTGAGAGGGAAGATATTTAGGAAGGGAGTGTTGAATGTATTTTGGCCCCAGGCTCCAGAAGGCCTTGTGGACAATTCAGAGGGTTTTGAACTTAATCCTCGCAGCTACTGGGAACCAGTGTAGAGATTTCAGTCCTGGAGAGATACGGTCCCTGGGCTTGAGGCCAAGGACAAGTCTCGCAGTCCTGTTCTGGATGAGGTGCAGAGGGCGGAGAGTAGAGGCAGGCAGATTTAGATAGAGGCTGTTACAGTAGTCTAGTTTAGAGAGAACCAGGGCTCTGGAGACAGTGAGCTTCTGGAGGAAGGAGAGAAAATGAAAAATACCTCTGAGGAGGTGCAGCTGGTAGTGTGACTTCTTAGAGACGTCAGATATGTGCAGAGAGAAGGAGAGTGTGGAGTCGAAGATGACCCCGAGGTTTTTTGCCTTGCAGGTAGGAGCAGGAAGAGGGCCAAGAGAGGCCAACCAGAGAGATGCAGGGAAGGAGGGAGTGGGAGTAGCCGATGAGTAGAATCTCAGTCTTACTGGCAGGTTGAGCATGGTCATAGGATGGTCACCCCACGTTCCCCACCTCATGTCAAAAGAATTCAGGGGAAACACAAACAGAAATCAATCTCTTGAAAGGTTCCAGAACAGGCCTAATCAGGGTGAATTCAACTATTCCCGGCCCAGACCACAAAGGGATGAGTTCAGGGACATGAACAGTTTCCAATGCTTAGAGGCAAAGGTTAAAATGTTGTCTGAGCAAATGAGAAAATTGTTGGCAGTGCCTAAACAACAAGTAAATGAAAGTGATGAAGGTTATAGGAGTGGACTGATGCACAGCAATAACAAGTGACTTTTTAGTCCCTCTTGTCATGATGAGAACACAGATGCCATTGAATTACCTTTGAATTAAAACACTGAGTTGTCTATCAATTTAAAAACAAGAAAACAAATGAATGAAAGCGAGACAGAGAACAGTAACACACACAAAAAGGGAGTGTGTTTTAACTTAGATTTGAACCAGACTATTCAGGTGTGTTAAAATTAGGAACAGGAATTAAGAAATGAACAGGAAACACCAAAAGAGCAATGGGATAAATGGCAATTTAAGAAGAATATCCAATATGAAAATGAAACACCAAATGAAACATCAGGATCAACTGATAGTCTATCCTTACTTGATAACCAAAATACCATTCATGGTCATACATAAATGAAAATTCCCCAAAAGACAGAGGCAGGTCAGTCACCTGGCGAGTATTATGAGCTCCAGATATTCCAGGAGACAGAAATGACAGGTACAGTGCAAAATGTCACACACCAAAAACTGACATTTGTCAAAATACACAGTCAATAGGTTGAAAAATGGAGTTAAGTGGAAAGGACCCAGACAATGGGGAAAGAACAATGAAAGAACTGGAAGTTAACATTTGTGGTCCCAAATCAGAGGGGCAGACATGGGCTACACTTCAAATGGGGTTTGAACCCAGGGGATAGACAAAGGAATTCAAAAAGAAATTCGCAAAAAGGGGCGTACATTGTCATTTATATGCCCCTTTTCCTAGCAAAAAACCAGGCTGGTCTGAGAAAAGTAAGCCTTGAGATGAATAACAATGCACACTCTCTATGCATACAAGAAGAATGTCAGGACAGGCATTATGCCCCTATCACTATTGAATAGAAATGAGATGCATTTACAATGATTGACACAGGTGCCAAAGCAACAACAATGTTTCAGTAACTAATGCAAAGCATCAATTAGGGGAGATCCCCACACAACTTTTTAAATTTGAGGCATAGTGAAGTCTCTGTGCACAATTTCAATGGGAATGAAATACCTGTCAAAGGAGTCACTGAGGTTGACATAAAAATAGGGACACATAGGATGAGACAGGAAGTGTTGGTCACAACCATTAATGAAATACCATTCCTCATCGGGACAAATTAATTGCCTGAGGAGGCTGTCACTCCTCATTAATGGGGTAAATGGGGTGTTGTGGTCATTAGCTAAAAAAACACTGAACCCCAAGAAAATAATGACTCAGATCAACAGTGTAAAAGAGTGCCACACCATTGCTGAATCAGAACGTGCAGTGGAAGTATATCTTCAGAATGGCTGTGTGTCTAGCCTTACTTTCATTGGCCCTCATTACAACCTTGGCGGAGAACCATGGTGCTATTAGCACCATGGTCCATGGCGCTAAGCTGCCAACTCCGCCATGGTGGTTGGCGGACTTACCGCCCCATTCCGACCTTGGCGGGGCGGTAAGTCCCCAATCCCCATTTACCCTTCCCCATTCCCATTTTTGCCCCATAGGGCATAATGGGAGTGCGGAAGGCGTTAATTACGCCACCGTAAATTACGGTGGCGTAATTAACAACGAGGTCCCTTAGCGCCATGGATTTTAACACCTGCTAAAAGCAGGTGTTAAATCCGCCATGGCGCTAAGGGAACTCGTACTCAGGAGGTAAGGGTCGGCGAAGTTTACGCCGGCGTAAACCCCTTACCGCCTGGGTCGTAATGAGGGCCATTCTCATTTGTTAGGATGAAATGGAAAGAGAAAGAGAAAAGCAATCTTCAGAGATTTATTTGGACCCTAAGAAAAACGAGGACACAGAATAATTAATATACATTGCGTTTTTATCTATATGAGGAAAACTGCAAACTAAATATTACTGCAGAGTCAAATCAGGAAAAATAAATTTCAAAAATTGTAGAAATACAAATCAATTGGGAGAAGGGTGGCAATGAATCCGTATTCATGTGAATGGACATACTGAAATGATTGAAGCCACTTTGGCGCTAGAGCAGAAAAGAAAATTCATTAACGAAAAGGTGTTTAAACAAATACTTGACAGAGAGGAAATTTAAAATCTTTTAAATAAAAAAAAAACAACACATTTTTGGGCTGGATGACCTGAATTGTCAGAAAGATATGTGGGAAGATGCATGCTAAAGTGTACAATGGCTCTACAAGCATTCATAACAATGTTTGGATTATAAGTGGAACCCAAAAGAAATTCTATTTGGGAAATGACATCATTCACAGAATGTGTATGGTGTTAGATTTCTTAAACCAAGGGACATGGTCTAGAATGGGTGGAGCTGCACCTGAATTTGAAAAGAAAGACAAGCTCACCATTGTGCCCAAATGATGCCATATACAATGGACCTTTGTTAAGCAGAAACCTGTGCAGTTCCCTCTGGGACCACTGCAAAAGATTTAGGCCTACAGGTGTTTGGCAGTAAACCCACTTGGTAGCAGTCTGTACCACACAGATTCACTTGGTAGCTGTGGCTGAGCAGTCAGACTTCCCTCAAGAAAAGTTAGGTAGTATGTGGAGTATACAAAATAGGGCAATTTACACAGTAGAACAAGCAGACACGGAACAGAGCTTGGGTGTAAAGATATATCATTATTTATTTTAAAAACACATCTATGAAAAACACTCTGGCACTAATACGGCAAACAACCTCAATCACAATTACTATAAGTAGATCAATCCCCTAACAATAGTTCGACAAGTCTAGGTTCAACGGCACCACTTATTTGCAGACAGAGGTGAATGCTTTAACCTAGATGGCACTCTAATATTCGTTAGAACGGGAGAGAAAAGGAAGGGTATGAAACAAACTTGGTACCAACACTTTTACGAAGCAAATGCAAGGCAAGCAGGGCAGGGTGTACTGTTGATCACAAAGTCAGAGGCCAGGCCCACTCGGAGAGAGGCAAGGCAATATGTCCCAAAAAGTACCACAGTGGAAATGCACTTCGAGTCTTTGTAGCAAATTGGCACAGAAAGGTTGGACCAGTTTAGAATGAAAGTTAAGAAGGTCTGGAGGCGACCCAATGGAACGGTAAGGATTTAAGACACCTCACACTAACCGTCACAAGGGAAGCCAGGCGGACACAGTACCTTGTAAGTGAAGAAACAGCTCCGGCGGGGGCAGTGGTCCCTGGTGGTGGATGCAAGTCGGGGCTTTGCCAAGCGAAGAGATGATCTCGTCGTTGAAGGAAAGTCGAAGGTCGTTGCACCACCAGGGAAGAGACCAGCCGGGGAGTGCTCCATCACAAGGCACCACCTTTTGGTCCCGGTACAGGTTAGTGGCTATCTGGTTGCTGGGGTGCTCAGCACAGGCAATTCGACCACTACGCCCTGGAAGCGAAGAAAAAGCAAAGGGACTGGTTGTTCCCACCAGTCAGGGGAAGAAGACTCTCCAGCAGGGAGATCTCCTCTGTCGTTGGGAAGTGGTGAGTCGGTTCAGCAGGGCTCCACCGGAGGTGTCGTCATTGCAGGTCGGCTCAGCTTTACCCTCGTCGGATTCTTAGGTCCTGTGGCGACTTCTGAAGATCCAGTCCCAAAGGCCCTGCTTTTATGCAGGATCCCCCATTCATTCAGCCTAGCTGTCAATCAAAACATGCTAAGTGGTGAGCGGGGCGGCTCACCACTTGGGCCAATCACACCAGAGTGCGACTTGAGTTGGCAAGGCAACTCAGTCCAGGTTGTCTAAACCCCCTCCCACACCCCCTGTGGTACCCAGACAGAATGGCACCACTTTGGAGGGCTTCAGTGCCGAAGCCCGCCAAAAGTGGAACAAAGGGCTCAACCTTTGGTTCGGAGTTACAGAGGTGAACACAGATGCCATTTTAAAAACTGAGTTCTGGCAGAAAATACCAACCGGTAGATTTATTTAAGACAAATAAACCGGCGGTACGTTAGAGACTAACGTGAAAAAGTATCATCCTCCAACAATGGGAAGAATACCATAGGAATATATTCGGGGTCGAATATACAAAGTAGTTTCCACTGCCACCAGCCAAAACTCGACGAGGGGGGACGGGACAGTGCCCCCTCGAACAACAGACCCAGGGGTAATCGAATTACCCCTACCAGTGCGTCCACAATAGTGTGGTTTGTATTAGTTCTGTTAGTAAATTTAGGTCTAGTAAAGCCAATGGTGACTTTACATGCCCTGGGAGACAGTAGTCAGTCCCAGGGTATGGATTCTATGGTGGTTATCCTCTATTACGCTCCAGTGTTACGGCACGGAGGGTGCAGTGTAACACACATAGTAAAACGCATGAGACCCTATGGAGTAAAAGACCCATAGCCCATAGAACACATTAACATTCCCGAGGAATTAACCACATTCATGTCCAAGAGTGGGAGAAAAGAGTCTCACTCTTGTCAGGATGGAAAAAAACAAACTCCAGAAATCCAGCAAAGCTGCTGGGGGACTCACTAGGTTAGGAAATTCAGCCTGAACAGAGAATTCTCCCTAACAACCTTCAAGTGAAGAAGGATTTTACTATTCCTGCATTTACTAGACAATTTACAGTAGCATTAAAGTACAGAAAGGGGAAACAGATGAAAGGTCATCATGCATTTATGTGCCTAAATGAATCCATGAGACAGCAAGGATTAGAATGTGAATATACACAAATGGTAGAAATTGGGGATGGCCCCATTTGAATGCTGGTAGACAACAAAGGTTGTCAGGACATTTATTTGCAAGAAAATACAGCATTAGGAATGGCAGTGCCAGAATCTTACTACACTGTGATTTCTACAACCCAGTGATTGTGAATATCCCTGAAAGCTATTTGACTTCATCGGGTGAATTACCTGAGTCATTGGATTCTAAACCAAAGGGACATTTTAGAATTCAGTGTGGGTACCCTTATGAGCCAAATTAAGTGATATGCTATCATCAGGATAATTGTGTTCTATTTAAATTGGGTGAATCCCAAAGAGAAAAACAGCAAGGTAAAACACAGCAAATTGACATGGAGGTAAATATTCTAAATTATTTAAGAGTAGTGGCTCTCCAAAGAGACACTGCCACACATTTAGAGGAAAGCACAGAGGTTCCTCCTTTGGAGGATTTCCCAGAATGCTCTAAAATGGTAGAGTAGCAGATTCAAGCTGCAGATGCATGCAGAAATGAGGAAGAGAGAGATCAATTAAGGAAAATATTTATGGAGTTCCAAGAGTTTTTTTTCCAAAGAAGCCTATGATTGTGGGTTGACTAATTTAAATGTTGCCACACTACCAGGAGGATATGGTAGGGAACCAGTATTTGTGTGACAATAGAGGTTACCCTTGGCATGTCTAGGGTCACTGGCTGAAATAGTTAAACATTTGTAATCTAGAGGCATCATTAGGCCCATTCACAATACTTCAAATACTCCCATATTAGGTGTGCTAAATCCCACTGGCAATGGTGCTTGGGTGCAGACTTTAGAGAATTGCCCAAGAGGGTACCTGTTTCACAATGACCACTTCCATTTATTGATCATTGCATTGTATGGCTTCAAGTGTCAATGGTGTTTATCACTTTGGATCTCACAGCCCGGTACTGGTGTGTACCACTTGCTGAAGATATAAAACATCTATTTGCATTTTCCTTTGACAAATTATAATATGCATGGCCCAGATCCATTTTGGATATGACAATAGCGGGAGTGAATTTGGGATTTGCCTGAGCTCCCAGATGCAGGCATTTATGTGGATGATGTGCTAATCAAAAATGAGGATTTAAAAAGTCACTTCATGAAATTAGACATGTTCTCGGTCAGTTACAAAAGTCTGGGGCAAAAGTATCTTTACAGAAAGCACAGTGGTATAAAAGAAGAGTAAACATTGTAGGTCATGAAGTGACAGAACATGGGTTAAACCCGCAAAAGAAAAAAGTGAAGGCAATTCAGAAAATAAAGATCTCACCAAGAGTCTGCTAGGAATGAGAGGTTACAATATGACCTTTATTTTAAATTATGCAGAGAATATGCAGCCTTTGACCAAATAACTGAAGCCGGCTGTAGCCCAGGAATGCGAAAAGGAACAAAGTGAGGCAGTGGCCAAGTTAAAAAACTGTTTCATAAAAGCGCCATGTTCGGCATATGCAATAAAAAAAAAACACGTATTTGTGGAAATAGGATTCACAGATCAATGTATGTTGGCAGTACTATACCAAAAACATGATGCAAATAACAAAACCATTGCATATGCCAGCAAAGCATTTTCACAGGTAGAGACCAAATTTAGCGAATGTGAAAAGGCACTTCTGACCACTGTATGGACATTGCAAAATTTCCATCCCATTATTCAAGGGGGGGGGGTGGGTGATTGTTGAAACAAATCACCATGCTCTACAATTCTTGCAGAGTAAAATGATCAGATCAGGGAATTTGGGCCAATCAATAATTATGGATTTTAGCAATGCAGGGATTCCCAGTGGAAGTGAGTTATGGGCAAAACAAAAATAGTCCAGTTGCTCAAGGGCTAGCAGAATTACATGATTGTGCTGCTGTCTTTCCACCTGAAGACACAGAGCAAGAAACAAATGTAAATGAATTTAATCAATCCCCAGACAAGGCTTTCAATGAGGAAACATGTAAGGATCTCCCAACTGTGTATGTAGATGGATGTGCACACCACATGGAAGGTGATTCTGAAAAACAAAGTGGTAGGAATAGGAAACTGTTGGGTTAAATGCAATGGCATCCTAAGAGTAAGCATGAGGTCAGGACCCAAAAGCAGTCAAGTTGAAGAGTTGGCCACCATTTATAAGGCAATATCTAAACCAGTAGAAAGTAGTCTTAAAGAAATAGTTTTAGTCACTGTTTCTGATTATGGGCAAAATAGTTTTATGGAATATTTACCTGGCTGGAAATTGAGGGAAATCCTTAAATATAACAAGAACCACTTACATATGGCAAAATGATCCAAGCCATAGACAAACTGGGTTCAGAAAATGACATGTTCATCCATTGGAGGAAGGTACAGGGTCAATTGAAAGCACGAGGGGAAAGACAAGAAAGGAAATGACAAGGTAGATCAATTAGCCAAAATTGGAGCTATGATGGGAGATTTGCTTTCTATCGAGCACCTGCTTGGTGAAATCTAAGTGGATGCAATAGCACGCCCCAAAACTCAGGGAACAGTTGATCAGCCTGTGGAACAGTGGAGTTTTATACTACTGATCAAGACTTGATTAAAGTGCACAAAGAATATCTTAATTTAGGCCCATTGCATAACCACTTGCTAGATGCAGAGCACACTCCTTTGACTGAGGAGGACAGCAAATGGAAAGAAGAGTTGTTCATTTGTTATTTCAGAGATAAAGTTTGGCAGACAGTGTATGCAGCAACAGCAGCACATGAGGATCCCAAGTAATGCTGTCAAGATTGCAATTAGCTTCCATCCCCATGAACGCAGCAGTTGCCAAAACCATGAACTTATATTCAAATCCGAACCGCCTGTCAGAGTATGAATGTCAGAACTCAGAATGTGCAATTTCTTGATTGGTTCGAAAATCGTAGGAGAGGAGTCACTTACAAATACACAGCACGCTGACTCCATGATTTTGCACACACCTCCACGATCAGCCAAAATTATATCAAGAGCCATCCTATTTTGAAGTGTCTTTAGTCTAACTGCCTTCTCTTCTAATGTAATATTATATAATAGATCAGTTGTTCCGTTTATCGTTTTTTCTAATACTCTGGACAGTTTTCTTATATTCCATGAATTTATTGCTTGTCCCCAGAATGGTATAAATGATTTTGCTATATCCTCTGCAATTAACCCTGTATCATCCCGTCGTGGCCTGGATCTGGATAATTTGGATATGTCTGACGATTTGGGAAGGAATACACCAGGAAAAAGTATCCATAAGTAACAGGTGCCTCCCCAGTTTCTAGGTAACCAGGGATAAGCTTGTTCCCCACATATAAAATAAACAGGATCACCTGCATATATCGGTTCTGCTTCTTTCTCAAGTACTGCAATATTCATGCATCTAGTAAATGTTCCTACTGAATAAGAGCCCCTCTTTCATAAGCAAAATGGGACAATACGTGGACTGTAATTGATTATATAGGAGGGGGGCACAACGTCCTTGTTCCCTACTGGATTCATATGAAAAGTGATTACAGATGATTTATAAGGCACATAGAGTCTGTCTACTGGTCTAACCACTGGTTTTATTATTCTTGCCCTGTTAAATATGGTACAACCCACTGGTTCCATTTCCACTCTTTCAAACTCATCTATGTTTGTTCTATCCAACTGACCCATATCACTCTTATTCCAATTCCCGAAGAATAGTGCGCTCAATGATGCATAACATGCCGTATTAAGGGGTAATGGTTGTACGTACCAACCCATTCCTTTCCCGCCATGCTTGGGTAAATGGGAACAGACCCAACAATTCATTTTATTCAGAATAGTGTGGTCCTATTCATAATCAAAAGCAATGTGTTATTATCATACCCTCTTCTGTGTGTTTCTGGGTGTTTCTTCTAATGGAGGGAGAGTATAAGAGAGCATATGCACCATACTGTCTGTGGCAGGAGTATTGGTAGTAGGAAAAAGAGAGTTTAACGGATGCACAGTTTCCAGATACCATAATATTGGGACCAGTGTAATCAGAAGGCAAAATAGTGTTATAATCATTAACATATATTTCCTACAGCAAATCCTTCTATGAATGCTTTTAGTCTCTATTTCTATAATATCTAGGCCAGTTCTCTTTAGCCTGCTTGATAAAGGAGTAGCAAGCTTATTGTGACTATGCACAGTGCTCCAAAAACATTAGAGCAGGCATCAGTTTCCATGTAGCACCAGGAAGCCGCGTTCCAGAGCTTTCAATTTGATGCAGATTGATACAGCTCCCAAGCCCCACTTCCCTAGGACTCTGATTCCCAATTCATCCGTGTTGGGAATAGAGGCAAACAAACACGTAGATCAGTTCACTTCCGACTTTTGAGAACATAGGTTGTACCTTTTTGCTACAGGTACTGTGTGATCAATGAATAAGGCGTTTTCATTTGCATTAACAGGCTTAGTGTCATCCTGTGATGCAATGGGTGATGGTGCACCAGAGGCCGGGCAAGGCTGAGGCACCTTTGGCCCTTTGATCCTTATTCCAATCTCCGCAGGCCCTTCCTCGGGCTTAGGAAGCACTTCTGGCAGAGAACTGGCAATTGTGTTTTTGCGATCGAGTGCAGCTGTTTCTTTCTCAGCGTTTGGATCAGGCAGCTCTTTCAAAGGGAATGGACTTCTTTTCGTATGTGTCGCATGGATCCATGCCTTGCGACCATCCACTCGGACTGCAGTCTGTGTTGCCAGAAGGACCTGGTAGGGGCCCTTCCACCTCGGTGCAAGTGAAGATTTTCGCTCAAAATTCTTTGTCAGCACCCAGTCTCCTGGCTGCAGACAATGCCCCGGGCCGGTATATCTGACAGGAAGAGCCTCCTACACCTGCTGATGAATCAAACGCAATTTCTGAGTTAACAGTTCACAATAAGTGCTTAGCAAAGGGTATTCAATTTCATTTAGACGTTTAGGCTGTGGAGCGCTCCAAACATTTGCAGGTCTCCCCATTACTATTTCTTATGGGGAGAGTCCAGTCCTTGCCTGTACAGATGTTCGCATGCACAGCAAAGCTAATGGCAGCGCATCAGGCCACTTCAGCTGACTCCCTGAACATATTTTGCTAATTTTGTTTTTCAAAATACCGTTCTGGCATTCCACAAGACCGGCACTCATTGGGTGTCTGGCTAAATGGAATCTCTTGTCAATCTTAAGGCATGCGCAAATCTGTAGTATCAAGGCGGCAACAAAATGCGGGCCGTTGTCTGACCATATGACTCGTGGCAGGCCAAATCGGGAAAAGTAATATTTTAGCATCACTTTCGCTGTGCTCATTCCTGTGCAATCCTTGAGTGGAAATGCCTCCACCCATTTGCTAAATGCACAGATCACTACAAGGACGTACTTGAAATTCTGACACCTTTCCATTTCTATGAAATCAAAATGGATTACTTCAAATGGCATAGGGGGGGGGGGCAAAACTTCCTATGGGAGTCGCAGTTCCTTTTCCAATTTTATGTTGCAAGCACGTCATGCAGTTTTGGACTAGTCTCTCAGCATTCTTTCTAATGTGTGTATTCTGCCATACTGTGTCTAGATGCTCAATCATTTTCTTATCACATATATGTGTAGGGCTATGGGCCATTGTGACCATTGCTGTTACATAGGCATTGGGCAACATCCATGTTTTACTTGTTTTGTCCACCCAGCAACCTTCTATGTCTAGTTCTGCTGTACCCTCAGACCAAGCTTTTATTTCGTCTGCAGTTGCTTCTGTTTCTTTAACTGTGGCTATTCCGTTTTCTACCATGCAGGGTACCTCTATTGATCTTTCAATACACATTTTCGTATGCAAATCAGGTGCAGTTTGTTTTGCAATGTTGTCTGCAAATGCATTTCCTTTTCCAACCTTACATGTTACCTTTCTATGCGCTTCGCACTTCATTATTGCTAATATTTTAGGAAGTGCAAGAGCAGACAACAGTCTTACTATCAAAGTGCCATGTTGAATCTTTGTTCGATGTGATGTCAGGAAACCCCTCTCAGCCCATAGTCGACCAAAATTGTGTACCACCCCAAATGCGTACTGACTGTCAGTATAGATGTTTACATTTAGGTTTTAAGAAATGTCACATGCTCTTGTTAACGCTATTATCTCTGCAGATTGTGCTGAATTGTATGGGATTCTTTTGCTCTCAAAAATACTCTTTAGTGTCATGATTTCATATGCAGCAGCTGATGTACCATCAGGTAATTTAAAACAAGAACCGTCACAAAACAGTTCTCCATCTGGCTCTTTCTGTGGGGTATCTGTAAGATGAATTCTCCCTTTCGTTTCTTGCTCAGTAACCATTAAACAATCATGGGGGATTTCTTTTTCACCCGTTCTTTCATTGGGATGGGGCATTAACTCAGCCGGATTCCAAGCGCAACATCTCATAATTTGAATATGAGGTGCAAATAGAACTATTTCATATCTCGTCAGCCTGGCTGATGTGAGATGTTGCGTCTGTGTTCTATTTAAAAGAACATCTACTGCGTGAGGCACCATTATGGTTAAGCCGTGACCCAAAACCATTCCCTCTGTTTTACTGATGCGGCAGCCGCAGCAACAGCTCGCAGAAAGCGCGGCAAAGCGCATGCAACAGGATCCAGCATGGAAGAAAAATAACTGCATGGTCTATTTCTCCCTCCTTGTTCCTGGGTCAAAACAGCCAAAGCACATCCATTGTTTTAATGCACAAATAACTTGAAATTCTTTTCATAATTTGGTGAGCCCAAAAATGGAGCTGAGCACAATGCAGCTTTAAACAAATCAAATGCTTCTTGACATTCCATACTCCATTGCAAGGGCTAAGCAACATCCTTCTTTGTCAATGCCACCATTGGTTTCACAATCATGGCGAAATTCGCAATCCACTGCCTACAATATGAAGCCATGCCTATTATAGATCTGACTTCCTTCTGCGTTTTTGGAATAGGAATCCCAGAGATGCTTTCTATCCTTTTTGGTGTCTGTCTCCTTCCCTCCTTCGAAAGTAGGTAGCCCAAATAGGCCACCTCCTTTCGACAATACTGGATTTTTTTAATGATGCTTTATGTCCATGCACTGCTAAATGTGTCAGCAATGCAGCTGTGCTCTTTTTGCAAATGTCTTCTGTCTCTGCTGCAATCAAACCTGTTAGTTGTTAATCAAATGTTCCCATGTATCACCCAAAATATTAATGACATCTACATTTCTAATTTGTTTCCATTTGTCTATCGGAAGAATCACAGGAAATAACAAATCAATATCACTCATTGTGAAAACAGACGAATTTAAAACAGACTCAATTTCCTTGTAAAATCCTGCTGGATTCTTTCTAAGATCAGGGATCATTTGTTTAATATTGTTTACCTCCTGTCTCAAAAAAGGGACATGCACGAACTGTGCAGTATAATGGGCATCCATTGCGTGCAGGGCAATCGTTGCAGTGGCAGCAACCTCTACTTTTGGGACAAACGTAGGGGGCACTTCTCTAATTGGCAATTGCAAAATAGGTGTTTCCTCAGCTATTCGCTTATCAAGCAATAAAGCTAAATCGAGAGAAAGAGCAGCCTTCCCAATTTCAGGCAAAAATGCTCTTTTGTATATTGTCATTAAATCAGGGGCGCAACATGCATTTTTTTCAAACACTCGTCTTGCAAATACTCAACCATTATCTGCAATACCTTCCTTTGCATCTCTAGTGTATATTCACTAAATGTATCATGCACTTCTATTGGGGTAATGGTGACGTCTGTAATCCATCTAAGCGCCTCTCATGTACACATTTTCATCTCTTTACTGATGGGTTTTAATGGCAGCAAAAATCGTTGCTGAACATATGGCATTACCTGTTGTTTCCTTCTCTTCATCTCTTCAGTCAATAAATCAAGCTCACTTTTAAACACAAATAGCCGGCCTACATGTTCTTGTATTTCCGACACACCATCCCGCATTCAAGAAAAAACATTTAAATCTCGCAACTCCTGCGGTGCCAATGTACCAGTCATTTTTTTCCATTCTTCTACCAGATACTCCCCCATGCATTCTAACAATAGCTGTTGTTCGCCGAGCTTCTTATAGTCATACATGGAACTCTGCACAGATCCCTCATCGTTGCCTTCAATAAACATCTCTGCCCATTCTTTCAGCTGTTCTTTCCTCTCTCGGCTTACCGTACTACGTGTTACTCTGGTGCTTCCTTTCAGTGTAGGTCCCACCTCTGTAGGACTGCCTCCTGCAGCAGCCGCTAACTCTTGCTCTGTCGGCAATGGAGGAAATTGTGTCACGTGTACAGGAGTAGCTGGTGCAGACGGAACAACAGGAATGAGGGTGGCAGCGGAGGTGGAGGAGCAATGGGTAGACGTACAATAGGGTCAGTAGTACTACCTTGAGGACGTTCATTTCTTCGTGCATTCAGAATTTTGTTTATCAGCTCATCTGATGTATGCAAATCTTGTTGTGGATAGATCTTTTGTACACCTATTTGAAATGCCCTGTCCATTCTTCTTAGATCCTCTGTTACTTTAAGCTCATCAAGCTTTAGCACTTTCTCTGCGTTTGATTTGTGTATACGTGCATGTTTCTCCCTACTTCTCAGACGGAGATTAGCTTCCTTCCTCCAGTCCCTCACGATATTGAATGCCGCTGGACGTGCCTTCTTGCGTAGCAATACTGATTCTAAGTGTTCTATACGTGCCAATTGAAAAGGTCCATCGTTCAGCCACTGCAAGTCTGCTAGATGTCTGGTCTGGCAATGCCAAATTGCATTAAACATTATTGCCCCTACTCCATACTAAACATACATTTCAAATGGTGGCAAACCTATGGGTGGCGCAACCTGGTCAGTTTCTAAAGATTGTATACTGCAGTGGAAAAATCCCACTAGACGAGAAGACAATTTCCCAGGCCTAATTGATCCTAATTCGTTTCCTTACCCTGGGCGTTAGATCTTGCAAGAGCAACACTCAATCAATATCAGGGCACTTAAGAATCAGGGCACGACTCACCTGATCAATCAGTTTGTCCCTCAAGACGCAATTCGTCCATATACAGACGCAACCAAGAATTGTTGTGACTGCGTATCTGGCTCAATCTGCCTCGTTTTGGGACCCTCGCCTCGATGCTCTCTGCACGCTGCTCATTGATCAGGGATCGACTGTGTACAGATCTGCAAAGGAGTCTCTCATCACTTTCACAGGGGCACCCCGAACACCTCCCGATCCGAGCTCGACAGCCTCATCCTCGATTCGCTTTCGCCTTCTTCAAACTTAACGTATACGATGGAGCAAAAGTGGGAGGGTCCCTATTCGGGCACAATTTTTTGCTAGGCCCTGAAGACCCTTCGCATATTGAAACTAAGGCACAGTCACCATATACCAGTGATACGACAGACATGAGGTTCGATTTGCCAAGTACTATGGTTTATTGCAAAAAATAAATGCTCAGACTGGCTGACTGGGTCTAACGTCTCGCAACGTGTGTCACCCAGAGCTCGTGAGATGCAAGAGCGTGAACATCATACTAGAAGTTACATATATACAAAATAACAGCCTTCAAGGCACATCAGAACTGCTCATAATGTATCTTCTTGAGCTAGGGTTCGGTGATTGACAATTATGACAATGATGACACATTATGACAAGTTTCTTATCCTTAGCAACAGTTGCAGACATAGTTCTTTGTTATTAAGAACACAAAGCACTTGTTCAGAAGCATATCATGTTCGCGAGAGAGACACATTCCAAAGCAGGTTATCTATCAGTTTCTATTCGTGAACTGGGGGTCAGCCTGTTCTAAGGAAGCTCTGTGAGGGAGGACCGCAAGAAAAGTATAATTCATGCTTTAACTGCCTATTGCTGCAGCTGTAGTGAGACAGGCCGGCACCTGGTCTGTTGATTAAATACCGTTTCTGCTGGCTCTCAAGAACTTAGTGAGGGTGGAAAACATTGTATTTCTGCACCGCTTGGCATTCCTGTCTGGGTTGATCTATCAACATGCAAGCTGTGGCCGCGTACCGTGTTTGAGCTTTCAGAGCATTATACGTTTCGCAAAAGCGTTTGACAGAAAGAAAAAAGCAAAATGGTGAATATTACACAAGATGGACGCCCTATGGTTATACTGACAAATCTGTGATCGCGATGTTAGTTATGTGATGCGATTGGTTTACGGCCAACATAATGTACCTTCTATACTTCGTTAGGGTCGTTTTCTAGATTTATAGCTTGAGGTGCGTCATATTTTTGGGGAACGCCAGCCATGTTGGTTTCGCAGAGAGTGCCCATTGTCCACAAACATTGCGGTAAAACCATATTAAAAACACAACATTGCACTAGTCAAATAAATGAAACCATATCCGGGGAGGTGAGCAGTGATGAGGATGTGATAGGGTATGGCCATAAAAATACCAAAACTGGTGTGTTTCTCTCCAATGTCCATGGACAGTGCGGGGCAGTCCTGTGATGTCGCAAACATCAGAGATGTTTGGGGACATCTATGCTTATTTGTGCTTTGCAGGGTTGGTGAAAATCAGTTTTTGGGTGTCTTATAACTTTGGCGCCACTCTGTGAAACTGCATGAAATTTGGGAATTCCACTCTAGACCTTACTCTGAATGGTTCTGCAAAGCTTGCCGCTGCTTTGTCAAGAGGGCACACAATTAGAAGGGGGTCCCAGATTATTTTAAAGGCTTATAAATGTGGTGCCATTTGACAAATCTGCACATCAGTTTGCAAAAGATTGTAGACCTATATGTAAATGTTTTTGCAAAGTTTGGCAGGATTTTGGTCAAGAGGGCAAAAAGTAGAGGGGGGTTTCAACATTTTTAGATGGCTTATAACTTTGTTGCCATTTGACGAATTATATGATATGATAGAATAGGTTATTTATAACACGCTTAATACCCAGAGGTTTCTAAACGTGGACCTGGGGATCTAAACTATGTTGCTCCGTGTCATCTTGCTTCCAAGGTGAGCATGTCGCCTATGAGCTATCCTCCCAAGATGATAGGAATGTGGATAAACGTTTTCAGGAAGATTAAAGACCCAACCCTGAATGTATGTGCAAAGTCTGAATGGATTTTGTCAAGTGCCGGCTAAGTTTTATGATTATTGTATGTACGTACATTTTGACACTTTTGAAGAAAATACAAGGGCAGATTTTCAGCAAAGTCATGGAAGGAGCATTGGCAAAGACCTGAAAGCATGGTTTTGCAAATGTGTCCTTGTTTTATTTTTTGAAAAGTGTCATAATGGAGGTACAAAAAATACTTATATACCTTTGGTGACTAATGTATAGTCTGCGGCCATGGGCAGTGGACAGATTATCCGGGGCATGGTCTAAGGCCATGACCGGGTCAATCTGGCTTCTGGCCAGGACCACGAGGGAAAAGCAATGGGGTTAAAGTGGGCATGGCCACCAGGGACCAACTATGTGGTAAAGAAATTGGGATAGGTTTGAATGGGAAAAATAAATATGCTTGTGTGTACAGGTTGAGTTCTGGATGGGATTGCTGCAATATACACGAGGAGATTCAGCAAGAACTTCAAAGCATGGTTTTGAAAATATGTCCTGTATTTTATTTTTTTCAAAATTGGAAAATGTATGTACACAACACATTAATATATCATTGGTGTCTGGGCAAAAGGCATGGCGGTCAGCAAGGAGAAATGTGTACTGTAATTTGCTTATTTGGGCATGTGGCATGGCCAAAGCAGTATGTTTGAATTTGAAAAAATATTCTTCTTGCGGTTACAGCCTGAAGTGGTTGACTAGATTACAACAAACATGCACGACAAGCATTAGCAAGGAACTGAAAGCATGTTTTTGGAAATATGTCTTGTGTTTTATTTTCTGTGAAAGAATGTAAGTGCAAAAACTAGTGATTTACATTTGGTCCCTGGGTAGTGGGCATGGCACTTGGCACATGCAAATGTTTCCTCTGATTTGCAAATTGCGGAATTCCGCATGGCAGAAGCCTATGCCCCATGGATTTGGAGACTGGCCATAGCTACAAGCCATGAGCACCAACCATTGGTTACATTATTAGGGTATAGGGGACACTGAGCTAGGATGCAGGGTAGGTGCAGTGAATAATACGGGTGGTTTGGTTTGGCTGGGGTCATGGTGGAACAATGATTCAATCCCCAGCAAGCACTGCTGATAACGACAGTGTGTAGCAAAAAATGTGTTTCTTAAAGGAGGTGTATAGTTCTTTGAAATATATGAAAAGAGGAATTATAAATAACTTATATACATTGATGTAACTCAATGAAACATTTTGACTTATAAAAACCTATTAAATTGACAGAAAAAACATTGGTAAAGGGATGTTACTGTTAAGATGCATCCCACACTTGGGACTCCTCTGCTCCAGTAGTTAGCCAGTGGCGTCCCACCTTGGCCTCCCTTGGAATAGCTTGGGCTTTAACTTGGGATGCCCGGGCAGTTATCCCACATTCCATCCACTGGAACGGGATTGAACGCCACATTATTTGCATTAGCGTAACACAAAATGCTCATGGAAATGTTGGACCATCTTATTGAGTCTATCTACTTTATTGAGAAATGTAAAGTAGATGGAGTCTATAAGATCATTTTTTTAGTTCTATTTTATAACTGTGAAATGTGTTTTTTGCAAGAGAAGTCAGAAAGTATGGTGCGGATGGAAATAAGGGAAGAGGCACCAACTACTAATATGGAGGGCCAGGTGGACAGGGGAAGATTTTGCATGTGTGTTACGTCCAAGGTAGGGACCAGTGTGTCTCATGCGCCTTAATTACAACTTCAAAAGCACTTCAAAATTGCTTCCCCCTGCAGAGTGGTGTGTTGCAGTATATACAGAGGACTGTTGTGTTCAAATGATATGGATAGACAGCTTATTTTATTGCTTGCAAGGTAGCTGGTGGGAATTTATGTCCCACAGAAGTATTCTGTGAGGTTATAGTATTGGTTGAGCGGAGAGCTGCGAGGAGGTGCAGTCTGGCAGTCAACTCTGAACTTTTTTCCTGTCTCATTGCAGAAGTCCGTCTACAGTGTCCATTGCTACACAGGGTTTGGGTTTAAAAAACCATTTTGGCCACGGAGCGGCCGCGGAGAGCTGCGAGGAGGTGCAGTCTGGCAGTCTGGCTGCTGGCGCACTGTGCACTATCCTACCAACCTTAACTCATCACAACTGATTCACCGTCTAAAAAAAAAAAAAACACACACCTAAAGTGCCTGTGATTTCGGCATAATGGAGGATGCTACGGGCGCTAGTAAGCCTCAGCCAAACGACTATGAAGACACGGGCCGCGTGCTAAGGAGCGGCTTACAAACTATAAAAGTACCACTGTTGACTGAAGCACGAAAGAAACCAACAAATAAAGCAACAGAGACCCCGAACCCGGGAAAGGGTACACTCTCTCCTCCAATACCCCCTCTTAGATTCCCCCACCAGCACGACTCACCTTGGAGAGAGGAAATGGACCCGGAGCCTGAGTCCATCGGCTGTGTGCGACCGCAGAGCCTGGGAGGGTGTGTATCCCTAGATGGGTATGCCCCACCTCGGTCTCCGCGGAGTGGGGCCGGCGACGAGAGAGGGGGGGATCTCCCGGAGAGATCGAGGCCGGCTCCGCTGCCTCCTGCTCCTGAGGGGCCGGGCTCGGTCGGAAGGGCCGGCGGCGACCGAACGAGCGATCTCTGTAGGGAGATGGAGGAGGCGAGAGGAAGAGGGGCGGACCCTGCACGAGTGGTTGCTGGGCTGACCGTGGAGCTCTTGGGGAACGGAGCCCGCAGGCCTGACACCGTGCAGGCTGAGGAGCTGACCCACGATGGCACAACGAAAGCGAACAAGGACACGGACTTAGTCACAGATCCTGCGCAAGCGGTTTCGGGGCTGAGCACGGAGCTCTTGGGGAAAGGAGCTCGTGGGCCCGCCGCCGTGCAGGCAGAGGAGACGCCCCCTGGTGGTCCAATGAAAAAGTACAAAATCACAGAGAAAACCAATGAAAAAAACTACATACAAAGTTCTATAAAGGGCTCAATAGAGCTCCCGGACAAAAAATTGACAAAAATAAACAGGAGGCTTGCTCTAAACGACACACAAAAATGCGAAAGTGATTCTCATCCAGTGACAGTGCGATCTGACTTACCCAGCCCGGAATGGAACCAAACAGAGTTTAAATACACTAGTTGTCAGAACATTACCCTATCATACTCGGATGACCAGGAAATGGGAGAAATAGAGGAATTAAACATTCTGAGAGAACACAATTGGACTAAAATACACACCTACTCACAACCAGAAAACCAAGAAGAGGAGCCTCACCAAACAGAATAAAACACCTATTTGAGGACCAAAAAAATGAAGAAGGAGGACAAACAATGTCTGGATATAAAGTAAATTAATCTATACTGGATCAACAACCAAAAAGACAAGGAATCAAAAAACACAACCCAACTGATTCATCGACCCCCAATAACAGAGCACCACCAAAACTACAAACGAAAAAAACGGGTAAATCGACACTCCCATCTAACAACCCGATTGGAAGATTTTTTGAAAAACTAGGGAAGACTCCCACAGTGAATCGTTTTGAAATTTCTGACTTAGAAATTCTGGCAGGAATCCCACCATCCCCTCAAAGAAACCTAAACATTTCACCAAAGCCAGAAAAGACTTTTCAGGGGGGAGGCCTACAACTGCAAATACGCTGGCACCCAAGCCAACCTTCCTCTTGCCAAAAGTCAGAAATAACCAAAACCGGTACAGACAACGAAATCACAGAAAACAGATCTCAGTGCCATGAGGATGGTAAGAATAATTCAATATTGAGAACAATAATATCAGGAGAGAACAAAGGAAAACAACAAGAAAGTAAACTAAACTCTGACCAGATGGGGGGAAAAAACAAAAACAAAGAAACAACAAAGGCAATAGACAACGCAAATCAAAAACCATTGCTTATACAACCAGATATATTAGGGAAAAATAATAGCGAGACTTCACTCAACGAAAGTAAAACCGAGAAGGAGGGAAAAAAAAGAGACAGCTTGGCACAACCTAAAGCAAGCTACCAGTGGAACCAAGAAGAAATAAAACTGGCACAGGCAATATTGAACTATAAAAAAATGCTAAAACACAGAGAGAACACCCCGTGTTGGAAACAGTCGCCGCAACATAAAAAGCCAGATGTCTCGACGTATGCCTTACGACTATTGTTCTCCACGCCACACAAAGCAAAAATAGAACGTGAATCCCCAAAGAAAAAAGAAAAAAACTCACCTGTTAAAAACGTGGACATACTACCCGTCATGTCCGCTGTGACCATCGCACTGGCACCTTTCGGGAAATTATATGAAACAATAAACGAAACATAAAAAGACCATACTTCACTATTAGCAGCTTGCAACATGAAACTAACCCACTTGGAAGGGATATAACAGCTTTAGAGGCATGGAAGGCATCCACAAAGGAACAAGGTACTATGACGGATAAAATGGAGGTGTTCCAGTTTAAAAAAAAATCAGTATCCAATAGTTCTCAAACCGAACAGATTGAGTACAAGGAAACCAGACACGAAGATGAACAAATAGCAACCACAGCAAAAATTAACTGGAGACCGTCATCAATTAAAGATAAAATAGATACGAACCTAGGTGAAACTAAAAAAGGCTTAAAAGAGGATCAAAAAGAAAACCAGTCGACGAGGGTCCAACCCGAGAATAATCACCAACTTCAGAGAAAAAAGATCGCAAAAAATAGCTCAACTCAGAAAGAACAATTGAGCACAAAGGGATCCACTGCACAGGATAAACAACGTATGGAAAAAAATGCAAACTTGTTCATGTCTAAGTGGATATCTGGGATGGACCAAAAAATAAAAGTCGTAGAAAGTGAATTACAAGAGACAAAGACGAAAGCAACACATAAACTTGTGGAGGAGAGCTCGCTTGACTTATCGGACCTAAGTACATATTCGATTGAAAACTCAGAGTCGGAAATACCTCGACCGAGTGGAAAGAAAAGAAAGGTGTCCTTTGCGGAGGGTAACTCCTCAAGAACAGAGCACGGGGACAAATACAAGCAGAAACAAACAAAGGCGCCAGAAAAAGAGAAAAATAAAATAGACGATTTAAACTACAGAAGAAGTCGGATAACTCCAGAAAGGAAAACGTTGTTTCGATTGGCTAACATAAAGATAAATAAAACCAAACATGAAAGCCCCAAAGACCGCCCCGTACAGAGTTCAAAGGAAAAACATGAGGGCGAAAGGCTTGATAACACACCGAATAGTGGAACCCGTCACAAACAATATCATCAACATAAACAAAGAGCACGACAAAACAAACCAGAAACATCTCCATATAGAGAAAAATCAGACATAGCAGATAAGCAAAATAATAACCAAAGAAGAGAAAAAACTAGTCCAAGTGACAGACACTCAGAAAGAAGAACTAGATCAAACAGAAGACACTCGGAATATTCCATACAGCCAAACCTCACTCGGACATCAGCAATTTTTACTCACAAGAGTAACTCATCACGCACCTTGAAATTAGAAAAAAGTGACAAAAAGGGAGAAAATATCTTATTAAACAGAAGAGCAACCATGAGACTTCTACAAAAAGTTCATAAAGAAGACCAAATTAGAAGTATGGACTTAAACATAGTAGAGTTCGCACACAAAGCTCGGACGGATAGTATCTTCCTGCATATCACATCTCAAACAGTGAAAAAACTCCTGTTATCAGTGGCAGGAGGCCTAGCCAAAAGAGGATATACCTTAAGAGAAACTACAGCAGAGGAAAGAGGGTACAGAAGAGATGATTCACACAAAACAAGAGAAAAACGTAATTATTAAACAAACGAAAAAGAAATAAGGAAAACCACACAGATAACACCTGTAACTGAAAGACTAACTAGAACAAAGAGGAAATTCAATTCAATATCGGAGATAGATGACCGAAAAGAAGAAGATAAACGTCGAAAATCACGAGAACTATTGGATCAAAGTGATTCAAAGATGAAAAGTGACAAGGAAAGAGTAAAGACCATAGAAAAGCTCTTCTCCCAAGACAGCTGGACACACAACGACAAGAAATCACAAAGAACATCTCTGAGAAAGCCTAAAGGTCCTTTTCTTTCCCAGATCACCAGAGAAAAAGAAAAACGTACCATTCATGAAAACACCTCAACGCAGAATCAGACGAAAGAGGCAGAAAAGAACCCTAACAAATGGGCATGGATTCCTTCGGCGTTGACAAGATATGTTAGGAAATAGCAACCAAATCGTCCCTCTGACAACCTAGAAGGAGAGACGTTAAAGGAGCAACACGCAGCCCAAGAACCATAGGAAAACATCATCCTTGGCTCCTGGAACACAAGAGGCCACATTCACCTGACGCAACCAGGAGAGGTGAATCTTGGCCTATTCGACCTAATAAGTTTGCAAGAGACCTGGTTGCTATTTCCGCCGAGCCTGGACGGCGTTGAAGTAGTACTTGCACCGGCCCAAAAAGGAGATAGAGGACGTCCTACTTCAGGCCTGCTGACAGCTGTAAGAACTGGCGGAGCTCTCAGTATAGTCCACAACCTGATATCATCTCTGGCAATTCAGGCAACATTGCTAGAATGGAAGAAAGAGGACTCTAGGCAAAAAAAATCCAGGCAGGATCTTATCCTATTATTAAACATCTACTGGAATCCACTGATAACAAAGACCAAGGGATTCCTAAATAACGTGGAAAAAATTCTAACAGACGCAACAGAAATGTATGACATGGATCACATCTTGATATGCGGTGACTTAAATGCCACCTGTCCTGCACTCGAGATGGAAACGACTCCTCATAAAATGGGTAGTGCACAATCAATAGCGAGAGGTACAGCATGGGCAATACTGATGGAATCCCGGGATCTGTACAACTTAAATTCCCTCGAATCAGCCAAATCCAGAATTCCAACATGGGAAAGTGCTGGCAGAAGAAGCACAATTGATTATATCTTTGCCTCAAAAGAGCTATATCTCCTAACCAAAAGTTTCAAGGTAGTGAAGACCACGGCCAGTGATCACAATTTACTAACTGCAAATTGGCCAGCAAATAAAAAGACGCCAGTGATAATGGCGAAAAATCTGGAAATAAACCAACAAGGAAACCGATTGAAAACTACGACAGAAGGCATAGTCTGTATCACGGCAGCTTACAACGGACAAAAAAACCGAAACACTTCGAAAGAAAAACTGGATTACCGTCCTCTTTTGATCCCTTACCTTCATCCACGAAGCAATAGAACTTATGACAAAAACTCATTTACATACTCATAACGAAGAACTGAGGATAAAGAAATCAAACCTAAGAAAGGCTATTCGGCTTGCACGAACAAATCCAACACAAACAAATATAGATTCGGCAACCAAAAACAAAAGACTGTACAAATCGTGGATACAATCGATACGATGGAAACTATATCAAGTGGATGCAGAGAACAAAAAAAACTCACGAGAGTTCTGGACAATCATAAAGCACAAAATCGCACCCACGGACATAAGAACCATAAACAGTGTCCCAGAAGAAAAATGGAGTGAGCACTACACTGACTTATACAAAGATCCTACCCCAGGGGAAACAACATCAACCACTCAGGACCACTCCAAATGGATAGTATGCCCAGAGGAGAATATTCTGATAAAGATCAAGAATCTGAACAACTCCCGTGCCCCAGGTCCAGATGGCATCGCCAACGCCCACTTGAAACAGGATGCAGAAATTTGGGCTCCACTAATATCAGAAATCTTCAGAAGATCGAGGATTTCGAGATCCATCCCTGATACATGGAAGACAGCAAACATCGTCCCAATTTATAAGAAGGGCCCGAGAGACGACCCAAGAAATTATAGGCCGATCGCAAATGTTCTCGGCAAACTTTTCGGATCACTGCTGTTGGACGAACTCCAGATATGGCAGAAAGAGGCAAAAACAACGGACCCCTTCCAATCAGGGTTCGAAAAGAATTTGGGAACGTCAGTCAACATTATGCTGATTAGCATCCTAAAATCGAA
Organism: Ambystoma mexicanum; assembly: GCF_040938575.1. Taxonomy (NCBI): domain Eukaryota; kingdom Metazoa; phylum Chordata; class Amphibia; order Caudata; family Ambystomatidae; genus Ambystoma; species Ambystoma mexicanum. Next base: position 135,434,134 of record NC_090937.1, on the reverse strand, counting down.
AGTGTTTGAGGGGCAACCATCAATATTCATTGCCTCAATTGATCTGGTCCAAGCTTTTGACCGCGTGAATAGGGAAAAACTGTGGAGAAAACTGGAGAAACAAAAATGTCCACCATCCATTCTTGATCCAGTGAAAGCCCTATATAGCGAAACGTCCATCAAAATCCGGCTCAACGAAGCAGGCTTGATGTCTGAAAGCATAAAAACGGCCCGAGGTGTGAAACAAGGCTACCCTCTGGCGCCGGCGCTGTATAAGGCCTATATGGCCGACATAGCAGATTCCGAAAACGACACTCGATCATTTCCTCCGCAAATAGGCGATTCAAAAGTGACAAGAATGCTGTATGCAGATGACATTCTACTAATAGATCAAACAGCAATTGGACTCCAGAGACAAATAGACAGTCTCACAGCCTATCTGAAGAAAAATGACCTGGAGCATCCTGGATACATCAAAAACGAAAATTTTGGTCTTAGAAAAACCGACGAGCCCGAACACAAGATCGCAATGGTTCGCAAATTCAAAGAAACTAGAAATAGTCAAAAGCTGTACTTACCTAGGGGTGAAACTCTCGTCCAGTAAAATGGATAAAACGATGCAAGTACATCTGTTTTCCAAAACAAAAACTTTAGCAGCACAGGCAGTGTCTTTGGATAGGAAATTCGGGAAATTCTCAATTCTTCCACTCATAAACTTTTATAGAGCAAAGGTCTGTCCAACTCTGACCTGCGGAGCCGAAGCCATGCCACATCTGCTGAAGACACTGTGGGCTAAACTTGAAGGTATATTTTGGCGCAGAGTACTACGACTTCCAAATTCCACTCCCATTGCAATCATTCGACGCAAACTGAGTCTACAATCATTGGAATCTGTGGTCACGAGAAACAGCCTATTATTCCTGGGTAAAATCATAAGGAACCCACGACCAAAAATCCTGGACATCATACTTCAAGAGTTGAAGAGTGAAAAAAAACCAACGATAACAAGCTGGTACAGTAGACTACTGGAACAAGCGGACAAAATCGGATGTTCAGAATGGGACATAGAACAGATCCCGTGAAAAATAAATAAAAAACTTAAAATACAAGATTGGATTGAGACTCTAGACAAAGCAGAAGATCTCACAGTCTCCACACACCATACAACGAACACGCAAAAAATAGACGAAGTCAGAAACTATCTAAAAAAGTTTCCAGATAAACGACTGAGAACAACCTTTTTAAGAGCAAGGTTAAACTTATTGAAAACCAATGAGATTCTCTTTCGTAGAAAACAGCCAACTACCAAAAACTGTCGCTATTGTAAGAAGATGGAAACCGAAACACTACGCCATCTCCTCCTTCATTGCTCAGGAACGGAAAACCTGCGAACCATCTATCTCAATCCACACAGAGCTCGGCACCTAACCACAAATGAAGAAACTTGGTGGAATATGCTAATGTGTGGCAATTCCACATCTTTGACAGTGGCTACAGCGAATCTTTTGGAAAAACTGAAGCTGGAGGAAATTAATCTATAAAAGAAAATGTCATTGGTAGTCCAAGAAAACAGAAAACTGCACGATTATCACAATGGGAAACAGTGAAAAACGCAAGAAAATCTGGACAGAATTTGTAAAAATTGTTAATACAATTAAACACAAAAAAAAAAAAAAAATAGTACTGGTTGAGGAATATGAGGTGGAGGAAGACAGCCTAGTACTTGCTAAGAAAGGAACAACATTTCTGAGAGCATGGCAGTGGTTGGATTTGATGTGGTGGTGCACAGAGGTGGTACCGTAGGAGTATTGTCCAGACGGTCCACGAGTACTCAGCGCACTTCACTTTTCTAGCTTTAGTAAAGAACTGCCACACCCATGATTCTCTCTGGTCCTCTTCATTGTCTTTTTAAGTACTGCGGTTTACTTGTTGTGTAGGTGCTCCAGCTGGTGTTGGTGGCTCTTGGGGAGAAGGGATGGCAATAGCTGATGCCATTTTTAACATAATAGCAGTTTTGCTCATATTTTTCCGCGTATGTGCTCTGTACTAGATTGTTAATCATAAATGGGTAAGATTAGTTGTAAGAGCTGTGCAAGGGTACATTTTGAGCTTGAAAGTTCCTAGATTAACAGAAAATGCAGTTCCAAACTGTCCGCAAACCACAGACCCATTCGTGAAGTGCAGATGCGTTCGCAAACACGTCATCATGCCGTGCATGCGAGGTCACGTGATACTGTCCGAAAAGTCTGTGATGAAGTCAGATGTTTGCGGACGTCGACGAGTACAAAACCCTGGAAAAAGTTGTAAAAAGTGTTTAGAAGTGTTAAAAATTGTGCAAGAAGGTAGCGAATGGCAGACTTTTAAGGTGAAAGTTTGAAAATTGGAGAAAAATGTTGCTATATTGGGTTAAGTATGATATTAGTACATTGTAGGAAATTACCGTACACTGGTAAACCCCATGAAATTCGCTGAAAAAACTTTGATAAAGGGACTTTATGGTTCAGTTGCACCAATAGAATCCTTTGAAATTCAATGAAAAAACTTTGTTAAAGGGACGTTAAGGTTACAAGTAAAACCAAACAACCTCTGAAATGTGCCAAGCAATGTCATTGATGGCATTACTGATGACATCACATATTTGTTTTGGTTTACTGACATGATTAGGCTAGTTTTTTGGTTTTAATGACAATGAGAAGTTCCAAAAGTTAAAAAGTGCCAAATATCTACACATTGGGCCTCATTACAAGGTTGCTGGTCTGGTAACAACAGTGCCGGTAAGCTACCGGCACGGTTGTAACCGAACCAGCAAACTACAAGTTCTACGAGCTGGTGCCTTTCAGCCCGCCAGGTCTGACATGGCGGGCGGAATGGCACCCACTCGCAGACCTTGATGGATGTACTAGCACCATTAATGAATAATGCCAGTGCATCCGTCCTCCCCATTTCCATTGAGTCCAATGGTAATGCAGAGTCATATTTTTTGGCGCCCGGCAATGAGGAAATACCGGGACCACCGGGGCTGAAATGCCCTGGTAAGTCCCCATTGCCGGGCACTGGGAAAAAAACAGACTCCGGCGACAGCCGTGCTGTTTTTACCAGCACGGCTACCGCCGGACTCATAATGAGGCCCATTAACCTTGATTTTGATGTCATCTTTGATGTCCTGGGTGTTAGTCTTAGCAATGCACGGTGGTGGAGCAAGTTATGGTTGCTTAGCTTACCATAACTAGCAAATTTCAGGGGGTTTTCGGTTTTACTTTGAACCATAACGTCCCCTTAACAAAGTTTTTCTACTGAATTTCATAGGTTTTTAATAGCACAACTTGACCATAACCTCCCTTTATCAAATTTTATTTTACTGAATATACATTTTCATAGTGTGAATTTCATAGATGTTTACTAGGATTCCCTTACTTTATATACATGTAACATAGAACATACCGAACCCCCACCTAGTGATTTTGATGTCCACAGACTGTGCCAACGTCCGCTGACGGATTCGGACAACATCAACACCACCCAAAAACTAAGGGGTTATCTTAAATTGTTCTATCATGCTATATAAACACTGCACACATTCAAAAAGCAGCACATAAACACATTATATGTAACAATACTTAAGAAATGGAACCTATATATCTAACACATCAACCATCCATTTAAATACCATATGTACTAAAATGGAACATACCAAAACAAAAAAGATATGCTTTCAATATAATTACCTCACAGAAACTGCACACCTAGGAACAACAGCAGACCTACAGAACAGTAAGAATACAACTTACCAGAAGTTAGTAAGTAAACTTCATGTTTCTTATATATTTCTAAACATTCTGTATTAGGTACACTTGAAGTAATATATATATATATATATATATATATATATTGTACACAGAAATGTCCAGTTCTTTGGAATGGCTTGAGGGAAATTTCCCACGTGAGGAAATGTCTGAAGATAGTGATACCAATTGTAGACACTTCTCTATATAACCAAATTAATAATCATTACTTTATGTGTACTTAACATATATATTTCTTTTTAACAGACCATACAAACATTGAAAATAATGCACCAAAAAAAGACATCTCTCTGCCATTCCCTCATTGGATACAGCTAAGCAGTCACACAACCATCCACCAATCACATCCAAGACCTCTACATCTAACTCCATCATCAGTGTTCAGCACTTCAAATGTACTGTTGATCACTCTGAGTACAAGTTTCATATCATTGGAAAGCACCTACTACAAAAACTACTGTGTACGTCTCCAAGATTTCTACTTACAGCTGCATGCATATCCACATGCATGAATACAAACTACAGGTATGCATATTTTATTCAGAGTACATGTACAACTCTCATGAATGCATATAAACAGAGTAATGCCACTTAACCTGTATAACATATAACATGAATTTACTGTAATTTTTCCCATCTGCTATAATCAACTGTCACTTCCAAACCTGTCTGCTATCTAAATTTCTTTTTACACACACCTATCTGAAAAATTATAATATTACAAGATGAGAGAAATAACAGTATAATTGTGAAAAAACCCTTATAAGTGTATTATTAAATTACACACAACCAGGAAAAGGTCATGCATCTTCATACACTCACACACATAGACACTATCATTGAAACGCTCCCAGCTGCAATAACACCGCTGCCTGTGAATCACATCCTCCTGCTTTATTATCCACACCTTCACAAATGCATCCATTCCATGCTTTTCTATACAGTTTCTGCCATTTATCTTATAAAAATTGCAAAACAAATATATCATTATTTCGTCTTTCTCCTAACATTCTATAACACAGCTTTAAAAAACCAAGTGAGTTTCATACACTTAATATTCTACTCATTTGCAAAGCAGGTTGAACTAACATATTGTAAATAAAATATAAAGGCTGCACATAGTCAAATGAACTGCATGCATGCACTATGTTCAGATATCACAGTACTGCTTTGTATGGAAAATCTGAAAATATAGTATGGCTAAGTCTTGGTCCTGCAAGATCTAGAAAAAGATTTCTAAAATCATACGACGACATAGAAACAATAGCCAAAAATGATCCCAACAGCTAAGACATTTTGAAAAACAATTTACTAGACATATACTACCCAAACAGGAGTACCACTTTGGAAACCATGTGTCTATACCACAAAGCCCAAAACTTCACATACATAAATAATATAAAACCCGATGAAAAAAAAGGTTGATACAGAGTGACAAATTGTGAAGGCAGTTTAGTGAAACTTACCAAACCAAGCATAATTAATCATATCAAATTGTCATTAAAAACTCCTCAACATAAAGAACTCTATTACATGTCCCTGCTACAACGTTTTAAACCATGGACAAAAAGAAGAAGAGATACTAGATAACTATGACTCCTATGAAGACGCTTTCAAAGCAAATGAAAGCACTATAACCGATGTAAACTTTACACACTACAAAACAATGTTGCA